>NC_081364.1:22100595-23300595 GCF_030684315.1 Stegostoma tigrinum | reverse complement strand
TGAGATACATGCAATTGAAGCACTCTTAAGTCTAGTGCAATTGAAAGGTTTAGGTAACGATGCTGTAAGAGGCTAACAGATAGCAAGTTAAGGTAATTAAATACTGGGGTGTAGGATGAGAGAATTTCTAAAAGAAATGGCAGTTCAAAAGTTTACCCATATTTGAACAACGGAATCAGAATACAAGAGATGAGCTATAAAATCAGCACTGGCCCATTTAGCTGAAGGTATGTGTCTGCAAAGCTGGCAATCCAGAAAGGGTTAAACTTAAATTAACTTAAAAACCTTTGGTAAGCCAAAGGTTAGGGGAAGGATAGTCTGGAGCAAGCTTCCTTGTTGCAAAGATATGTAGAACAGTTTACCTGAACATGTCTTTGCTGAGTAAAGTTCGTCATAGTTTGGAATTGGGAGAGTGTTGAAGCAGAAGTGACTTGCAGCTCAATTCCTATTGTAAGCAAACTCTGTACAGTTAAGACAAGAGAACATAGAACATAGAACAGTACAGCACAGTACAGGACCTTTGGCCCATGATGTTGTGCTGAACTTTTACCTGAAACCTAAGGTCTATCTAACTTCCACCCCTACCTTATACTATCATCCATATGCCTATCTAATAGCCGCTTAAGTGCCCCTAATCAGGCCAACTTCACTACCCTCTCCAGCAATGCATTCCATGCTCCTACCACTCTTTGAGTAAAGAATCTACCTCTAACGTCTCCCCAATATCTACCTCCTTTCACTTTAAAACTATGTCCGCTTATAAAAGTTACCTCCACCCGAGGAAAAAGTCTCTGGCTGTCTACTCTATCTGTACCTCTGATCATTTTGTACAACTCTATCAAGTCACCTCTCATCCTTCGTCGTTCTGAAGAGAAAAACCCTAGCTCTCTCAATCTTTCCTCATAAGACCTTCCCTCCATTCCAGGTAACATCCTGGTAAATCTCCTCTGCACCTTTTCCAACCCTTGCACATCTTTCCTGTAATGAGGTGACCAGAACTGGACATAGTGCTTCAGATGTGGCCGAACCAAAGTTTTGTATAGCTGGAGCATAACTTCACAGCTCTTAAACTCAATTCTTCTATTAATGAAAGCTCACACACCATACACCTTCTTAACAACTCTATCCATCTGGGTGGCAGCTTTCAGGGAACTATGAACATGAACCCCAAGATCCCTCTGCTCCTTCACACTGCCAAGAATCTTTCTGTTAACCCAGTATACTGCTATCAAGTTTGTCCTTCCAAAATGAATCATCTCACACTTTTCAGGGCGAAACTCCATCTGCCACTTCTCAGCCCAGCTCTGCATCCTATCAATGTCACTTTGTAACCTAGAACAGCCCTCCGCACTGTCCACAACTTGACCCACCTTTGTATCGTCCGCAAACTTACTAATCCACGTTTCCACTCCTTCATCCAAATTATTTACAAAAATCACAAATAGAAGAGGACCCAGAACAGATCCTCGTGGTATACCACTCAGAACTGAGCACCATGTTGAATATTTTCCATCCACTACCAGCCTTTATCTTCTAAGAGTTAGTCAATTCTGAATCCAATCTCCCACATTTCCCCCATCCCATGCCTCCCTACCTTCTGCATGAACCTACCATGGGGAACCTTATCAAATGCTTTACTTAAGCCCATGTATACCACATCCATTGCTCTACCTTCATCCACGTGTTTGGTCACCTCTTCAAAGAATTCAATAAGATTTGTGAGACCCCTCACAAATCCATGCTGACTATCACAAATCAAACTGTGCCTTTCCATGTGATCATAAATCCTGTCTCTCAGAGCCCTTTCCAATACTTTTCCCACCACTGATGTATGACTAACTGGTCTGTAATTTCTGGGATTATCCCTGTTCCCTTTTTTGAACAAGGGAATGACGTTTGCCTCTTCCAATCTTCAGGCACTATACCTGTGGACAGTGAGGATGAAAAGATCATTGCCAAAGGCCCTGCGATCTCATCCCTCACTTCCCATTAGAATCCTTGGATAATTCCCATCAGGCCTAAGGGACTTATCTATCTTCAACTTCCTCAGAATTCCTAGCGCATGTCCCTTACTAAAATCAACCTCCTCTAGCCTACCTACCTGTTCCTCAATGTCCTCCTCTACAACTAGGTCCCTCTCAGTTGTGAATACTGAAGAAAAGTATTCATTAAGGACCTCTCCTATCTCTTTAGGATCTGTACACAAATTCCCTTTACAATCTTTGATTGGCCCAACTCTTTCTCTGGCCATTCTCTTGTTCTGCACATATGTGTAAAAAGCCTTGGGGTTTTCCTTGATCCTATCTGCCAAGGTTTTCTCATGCCCCCTTATAGCTCTCCTAAGCCCTTTCTTTAGCTCCTTCCTGCGTAACTTGTATCCCTCTAGGGCCTTTCCATTCCTCTTTTCCTAAACCTTGCATGAACCTCCTTCTTCCTGTTTACAAGTTGTTTGACCTCTCTCGAGAACCATGGCTCTCTCACTCAACCGCATCTTCTCTGCCTACTAGGAGCAAACATATCGAGCACACGCAGGATGCATTTCTTAAACAATCTCCACATTTCTGTGGTGCTTTTCCCTGACAGCATCTGTTCCCAATTTATGTTACCCAGTTCTTGCCTAACAGAATTGTAATTACCGTTCCCCCAATTATAAACCTTACCCTGCATTATGTACCTATCCTTATCCATGGCTATCGTGAAAGAAACAGAGTTATCATCGCTACCGCCGAAATGCTCCCCTACCAACAGGCCTAACACTTGGCCCGGTTCGTTGCCAAGCATCAAATCCAAAGTGGCCTCTCCTCGTGTTGGTCTATCTACATACTGTGTCAGGAATCCTTCCTGAATGCACTGGACAAAATCTGCTCCATCTAAACTATTACAACTAAAATGTTTCCAATCAATATGTGAAAAGTTGAAGTTACCCATGACTACTCCCTGTGACTTCTGCACCATTCCAGTATCTGACTCCCAATCTGCTCCCCTACTTCTCTGCAACTATTAAGGGATGTGTAAAAATACCGCCAACAAAGTGCCTGCTCCTTTCTTGTTCCTGACCTCAACCCAAACTGACTCCATAGACATATCATTCTTGACCTGCCTTTCAGTAGCTGCTATACTCGCTCTGACTAGCAATGCCAATCCCCCACCTCTTTTTCCACCCTCCCTATTTCTTTTAAAGCATCTAAATCCTAGAACTTCCAACATCCATTCTTCTCCCTAAGTTACCCAAGTTCCTGTAATGGAGAAGTCCGAGGATAAGGGAATCCATGTTGTCAAAAAAGGTTACAGTAAAGAAAACAGTTCATTGATGGATCAATGTAGCTGAGAGTGGAGTGAAGAAGCCCACAAGCTTCACTTTCTTGATGCAAATGTTAAAGATTGCAACTTATAGAATGCAGTGAGAAGCTAACTGTCTGTGAAAGAACTGAGATTGTGCTGGAAATAAGATAATTGAGAATAGTCTCAGGAATCCTGGAGGAGACTGTACTCCCAAGACATGACAATCTCTGAGGCAGTCCAAACTATTGCAGTTTTGAGGTTATTCCAGCCCAAATCATAAAAAATGAAGAATTGATATTTGCTGTAAAGAACAGGGTTTTAATGAGATTTGGTTATGGAGAAAGACAATGCTCACCAATATTTCAGGTCTGTGTCTCTAGGCCCAAGCATTACTGAAAATTGTTCAATTCCATGTTGATATTGGATAATTTTCTGTCATCTGCAATGAAGTTCCTTAGACCGATTTTTGGACACTGAGATGAAATTGGGCAGTCCTGAGCAGAGCTAGACATTAGACGTGTTACAGTTGAGATTTCCTGGATCACTTGTGACTTGGGAACCTTTGTAACGAATACATTGTCAAATATCCCCTACAAACACTTCAACATGAGTATTATTTTAAATAATAAATAGCTGAATGTAGCCAGACAAACCAGGTAACTGGTACGTATCCTTACAGTTTGAAAATATTACTATATTAGCCCTTTGTCCAAAATGAGCAAAACTCTCAGTCCTTGGATAACTGATACCAAAGAATTTATAGCAGCGTGGGAATGAGGTCCTGCCATTTGCTTTGTGAAATCTGACAGGGTCAGAGTAGAGGGCCACCAGCAGATATATTCCAGTGTAATTGCAAGGATTGTGGCCTGTGAATTTTCATTGTTATGATTTATATTTTTCGTATTTATGGAGTCAATCAGAAAAGCATCAAGTTCTTTTGACTAGCTGATGCAGCCTTGAATGGGTCATTGTATACCTCCCTGTTTCGACACAGATTTAAAGATTGTCAGAGCCTGGTTCAGTTAGTCATTAAAACTGATTAAAGACAAGTCAAACTTCAAACATCAAAATGCAATGGTGCAACTGTTTGTCAAGAGCACAAGGAATATTCTATTTTATAATGTAAAGTTATAATGGTGCAATATCTCAAAAGTTGTAAATGTCAACATCTGACCCTGAGCATTACATTTCCACATCAAGCCATTGTATGTTAATTTTAACAGCAGAAACAATTGCCGATCTGAATCCAAAATATGCAGGGAGAGGTTTAACCCCCAAAAATGAATAGGAAGGGAATGAGAGACTAGTTTTCAAAAATCCAAACCTGAGCATCCTTTTGCTTTTAGTTGTATGATGACGACAGGTAAATACATGTTTCTAAAAGTTATTTAAAGATGTTATTCCCTGACCTGATTTCCTCTTGACTAGTGACCTTTCTACAGTCTCCCCCAACTTGTGATCTCCTCAGTCCTTCTGTGATCTTATTAACCCATTTGCAATCTGCCTGCCATAGAGTTGCCTTTTTATATCGGCACTGTGAATCCAAATCTCATTATGCATGCTTGTCTGACAGCTCAGATGATAAAAGGATTATGGCGTGGGAGATTCTTTATCCAGCTGGAGATAATTGCTGACTTCACTTGATTGACATCTTTGTATGATTATAATATGTTATCTCTTCCGTGACCTCTTTTTCTAAAAATCTCAGCATTTATCAGCACAAGGTTAAGAGATCTAAAGTATTTCAAACTTCTGTTATTAACACTTCTTTAGGGTTGTAGGAACAGCAGATTTTTTTTCAAAGAATTATTAATGGTTTTCCAAGTAGTCTCACAGAATCTCTCTCAACTCCATGAAAATTGAAAGGGACTAGTAGATGCTTTGCCTTACAATGGAGTTGGCCAGTTGGAAGTATAGCATGCGAGCTTGCTACCTAGGAATGTGAGAGAGAATCCTGCATTCTGGTGCTGCCCACTATTCATAAATGACTCTGGGCACCTTCCAATTCATAAATTTCAAGCTTCAGAGTCAGCCAGCCAGAGAGATTTTAAGAAGGAGGACAAACAACAGGAGCTGCTATCCCAAATGTGAAATTTAGAATGTTAGTATAGTCAGCTCCCTTCTTGAGGAAATAAAGTTTGTCAAGAGTTAACCACCAAAGAGTCATGAGTGGATCTCTTGCTAATGCACATCTATTCCAATATGCACAGAAGATTGACTGAAAGAGAATTTGTTTGAAAAGGAACTGAAGGATTTCACTTGGGCAGTGTAGTGCACACAGGGGATGTGGGCATTGCTAGCTAGGCCAGAAATTATTGCTCATTCTAATTTCACTGAAGAAGGTTGTGGAGAATTGTCTTCCTGAAGCAATACAGTCCATTCAATATTTAAACATATACAATGGCTTCAGTGAGGGAGTTTCAGGATTTTGATTCAATGACATTAGAGAAACAACGATCTATTTCCATGTGAGGATAGGCTCTCTTTGAGGAGCACTTGTAGATGGTGGTGTTTCCATGTATTTGATGTCTTTATCCTTCTAGACAGTAGTTGTTGGTTTGGAAGGTACAATCCAAGGAGCTTTAATTCCTGTTATGAAACTTCTAGATGGCACACACTGATGATACTGTATAGAGAAAGTGAATATTTGTGGACAGGATAGTGCCAATCAAGAAGGTCGCTTTGACTTGGATGGTGTCAAGCTGCATGAGAGTTGTTGGAGTATTAGTCATCCATGCATACGGATGACTGTAAACATGATGAAAAGTTTTTGTTCATGTTAAGAGTTTAATAGAAACTAACTTTGTCCTGTAGATTAGTTCATTCAGTCCCTACTAAATAATCTTCAGTCAATGCGGATTTCAATTTCTTTACCACAGTAAAAGTCTGAAAATGTGAATTCTTCTTGCATGAATGCTTTACATTGGTCACAGGAAAACTTGTATCTCTTTTTAAAACTTTCTGGTCTCCATAATAATGTAAATTTATGCAATAAGTTGTGATGGAATGAAAGTCATATCCATATTTAAATCTAGAGTAAGACTCAGAAGAAAGAGTACCTCTCATAGCTTTTTTTATTCGTTCACAGAATCTAGGCCAGCATTTCTTGCCTATCTCTAATTGCCCCCCAGAGGGCTGTTAAGAGTTAACCACATCGCTGTGGGGATGGAGACATATGTGGTCCAGATCAGGTAAGGATGGCAGTTTCCTTCCCTAAACAGTATTAGTGAACCAGATGGGTTTTTTCACCTTGCAACGGTCATTCAATCAACAATGGATTATGGTTGTCACCAGATTCTTAATTCCACATATTTATTGAATTCAAATTCTACCATCAGCAGTAGTGGGATTCGAAGTCAGGTCCCCAGAACATTATTGGGGTCTCTGGATTAACAGTCCAGTGATAATACCAGTAGGCCAATGCCTCCCCACTGTGAAATGGTGACTCTTTACATCAATTGCATTGGTTTACAATGTTTGATCTCTTGTTGTTTTAATTTGGTAGATACACAGTGGAGATAGGTACAGAAGTGTAATTGAGCATACACTGCAGTACATCCTTGGCATTTTGTACCTCCATCCCACTTTCCAATGGATCATGTGCCAACAGGCCAGGATAAAAGAAGGGTAAGTGATGAGAATATGTTCTCTAGTGCTGGATGAAAAGCTGAGCCCAATAGGTGTTTTGCAAAGATTGGCAGAGAGCTGCCCAAAGACTAACTGGCGATCAGGGCATGTGCAGGTGTTCTTCAGCCACAGGGACAAAGAAGAAAATCAATTTTAACCCAATTAGTTAACTGAATACAGCTTTCTCCCTGAGTTTTACTTTCACTGAAATTGCTATATGACCCATGCACTCTGATTTCATTTCTAACCACAATGTTTAAATTTGGCCAAAAGATTATGGAACTCTTGGTTTTAGTCTTGTTCAGGAAGTTCACTCCATACTCTGAAAAATATGTGCAAATTGAAGATTTAATATATTTTTTGCTATCAATTTTAATGTGCAATTTCTCACAGAGGTAAAAGACTTCTTTTGAAGGGATTAAGTGTTCAGCTATTACCAGACCCTATTGATTGAATATCTTAAAATTCCAAAAGTGTAACAAAATGCAGGAGAGCCAAAAACAGCAATGCAGTTGTTTCATAGTTTAATGTTTCGAAGCAGTGCCTTTATGTCTGAGAATCTGAAAATAGAATCCTTAGGATCATAATCAACTCTCCTCACATGCCTGCTGAAATACTGCTTCCATGTGAGACAACAAATTTATATACATCTGTTTTTAGAGATAAGGAAGAGCAATCAAGTTTCACATGCATGTTAAAATTAAAAGCTGTGAAAAATAATATACTTATCTTGATTAGACAATGGTAGAATTGAAAGCCGACAATGAGTAAAAGGACAGAATTGTTTCCTCTTTAGCAATAGCAATACTAACTTAATCCAACATCAATTGATTTGTCTGGTACACAGCTCTCAACTCTAAATTTGAAGGTGTGGATTCAAGCTGAACTCAGACTTGAGCACAAAATCTAGGTCAGCACTTCAGCGCAATGTTGAAAAGATGCTGATAAAAGATTATCAGAAGTGCTACATCATTAGAGGTATCTCTTTTCAATTCAGCCATTAAAGTAAGGCACTACCAATATATTCTGGTGAATGTGAAGATCCTATATCACTATCCCTATCAATTTCAATGGACTCATGGCAGAAAAATATACTGAATATCCTTTGCAGATCTATTTAAACATTGCAATGAGTTACCAGACCATATGTCAATGGGTAGGAACTTGAGGACATTCTTGCATTATATAGAAAGAAAGAAACTCCTGTCACTGGACACTACACAGATCCATTGAAAATGCGAGCAATTTTAAAAATTACACTCATCTTAAATTTTGATGACACCTACAACTTTGGTGACAAAAAAATGGCCAAACCTGAAATTAGATGATGGTCCTATCACTTCTTGAGAGTGGGTTATAATCCATGAGGAACAAATCCGAGTATCTTGAAAACCGGACTCAAGTTGCAGGAGTCTGCAGGTTAACTGGGAATCAAACTGCAGCTGTTGCCAGGAAAGGACAAACTGAGGATCAATGCTTTTAATTTCAACTGTGAATGAGAAGAGAACAGAAAAAAATGGTGAAATATAGAAGTGCTGTAGGGTGTAATACCTCCAACTAGACGCATGTGTATGAACGTTTAAAAGCTTGGAAAAGTAATAAACTTACTTTGTGCAGACAACTCTGGTATTGAATAGAGAGCTGTTACCTATTTAGCAAGATAAACATCAGTTTGTTACTGAGTGTTCGTACTCTCACCTTTGAGTGCTCTGATATTTCAGTACATAATCTAAGCCAGCACTTCTGCAAAATATGGAAGAGATGTTGCAGCATCTATGGTACCATTTTCAGAGGCCCTGCCTACACATTCTGGTGGGCATAAAAGATCTTATTGTGCCAGGAGTAACACAAGTTCTCTTACTGTCTTGCTAATCATTTTTTCAACCAAGACCACAATGATTACCTGGTCATTTGCTGTTGGTGGAACTGTCTATGTATTAGTTGCCACGTTCACATACATTACAATAGTAATGTCAAAAGTAGCTTATACTAAAGTTACTTAAGGGTGACAGAGAACTACTCTCAAGGGTGAGGCACTGTTAAAGTTCTGATACGTGCATTAGAAACGTACAGTAATTCGCTAGGCCCAATTGAAGTACAATGTGGATTGTCAGAAAATCCTAAATAGCTCTTCATGCTCTGAAGGAAATCTGATCTGCCCCACAGGGAAGAGACCCACTCTCTGCTTAAGGGTCTAGGCCTGAAACGTCAGCTTTTGTGCTCCTAAGATGCTGCTTGGCCGGCTGTGTTCATCCAGCTCCACACTTTGTTATGTTTCACTCTCTGCTTTCATTTGTGATTGAATTTTATTGCATTCAGGACAACTAGGAAGGGACAATAAATGCATACCTGTTCTTGTCAGCCACAAAAAAAATCACTTTCCCTAAGAAAACTGGTTTATTCATTTTGTACCATTGTGATAGTTTATTTCACATTCATGAATGGTTAAGAGGGTTGTGTTTAGCACTTTTAATTTAATGTGAGCAATTTGCAAGTGAATCAATGATAGAATGGAGGGACAATAAATAAGATTTCTAATGAGTAGTCAGTTCAGTTTTGATCACCAATGCACAAAGGAATCATTCATGTCCAGGAGACAGTGCAGAAAAGAGTCATGAGCTTGCTCCATGGTATTGTAGAGCGCAGTCCTAACGAACTACAATATTTAATTATTTACTGAGATTATCTCATTCACCCTTTTATAATGGAATTTAACTCTCTTAAAATAAACCTGCTAATGCCTCTTTAAAGCATACATACTGACTGTTGCAAAGAAGTTGCGTAATTTCAAGATAGTATCTCCAACAGCAATTGGTTTAAACTTGTAAATTTAGAGTTGTCATAACTCACCAGGATAATGCAATGGAAATCAAGCCCCACTATTCCTGCAGTTGTTACAAATGTGAAATGATTTAGTCAGAGATCCCCTGGAATTATTGCAAAGACTGGGGAGTTATCCCCAGCACAGTTAACTTGTAATAAATCTGTTTAACATTACAGAAGCACATTCAGTTGTCGGACCGTCATGGTGCCTCAAATACATGTAAATGTAATCCTGTACATTTAAGAAATGCCTTATGTTTGTCTTTTGGCCAGAGTCAAACTCCAATGTTTGCTTTAGTGACAATGTATGCATTTTTTTATGAATAAAGTTTACTTTTAAAGTTAAAAAAAATCACAAAAACATATTATTTGGTCATTACCACTTGTTGCTTGTATACAATTGGTTACCATGTCTCCTACTTGTATATCAAGTACAACTTTAGTAAAACAATTTTACTTTCTCTGTAAAGTCATACATTACAGAAGGAAGTCATTTGACTCATCACAACTTACCAAACTCTCTAAAGCAGTGAGCCAGTTAGTCCCATTTCCTTACATTTCTACCAATTAATATGTTTTTTTATTTTATCAAATATTTTTCCATTTTCCTTTTTGTTATAGATCCTGCTTTTATCAATTCTGTTTTTCTGTACTACAAAAATATAAGCTTCTAACTTTTCCTTTTATACATTTGGTGAACGTGCTAAATTCAGTGACCTATGTCCAATAGGAAAGTATTAAATGAAAACAAAAAAAAGCAGCAGATACTGTAAATCAGAAACAAAAACAAAAATTGCTGGAAAAGCTCAGCAGTTCTGGCAGTGTCTGTGGAGACAAATCAGAGTTAACGTTTCAGGTTGAGTTCTGAGGAAGGGTCATTTAACCCAAAACGTTAACTCTGATTTCTCTCCACAGATGCTGCCAGACCTGCTGAGCTTTTCCAGCAATTTCTGTTTTTATTTGTGTTTGTGTTGGAAATGATATTACGCCAATTTACCAAATTGAAAATTTCCAATGTTTTGAACACTTCAACCAGATCTCCACTTTTTATTTACTCTGTTGAACAAAGTCATTTTAACCCCATTTGTTGCAAAACAATTCTGATACTTGATGTCATCTTATGAATCTCTAAAGGGATTTGACATTCTTCCTAAAGATAGCTCCCTCCTCTGTCCAAATGGGGCACAATATCTTCTTTGTGGAACAAACATGTTTTCTCCTTTTATCACATTAACTCTACCATCCTGCATTTGAAATCATTTTTCTCGAACTTTCATGAATTTTCAAGGATTTCGACAATTTTTCTATCAAAGTTATGGTAGATGGTTGAGAAGATTTCTTCCCAAATCCTAAGATACACTTATTTATTTTTAAACAGTTTTAAGGTCTTATCAGCAGAACCCCTGACTCTATTTTCCCTTCCCCCTTTTAAAGTTCTGGTGCACATTTCCTGTCTTATAACCTTTTCCTAACATGTATTACTTTAGATTCTCTGCAAAAATTAAATCTGTTATCTGACCGCTTCATTAAAAAGGGTAAAAGTTGCCTTTATATAACACCCTTCTTGACCACTAGGCACCTACAAGCACTTTACTGTCATTGAGATACCTTTGAAGTATTTTGCAATGCCGGAAACATGGCAACCGATTTCATATCACAGGCTCCAATTAGCAACAACATGATAAAGACCAAAATTTTGTTTTGTGGTGTTAATCTATAGAAATGAATTGACTAGAGCAATGGGTAGAACTACCTTGCATTTCTCCAAAATAGTGCCATGAGATCTATGAATTTCAGCCTTGATTTTTTCTCTCAAGCCCTGGTATGGAGCTTGATCATTGAACCTTGCTTCAAAACAACAAGAGTTACTAACTGAGGCACAATTGACTTGTATCATTGAACCTTGCTTCAAAACAACAAAAGAATTACTAACAGAGGCACAATTGACTTTACCTGGTTGTAAACTAAATCTTTAGCAGCTATTTACCGTCCCAGCCTGATTGTTATCAACTCCTTTGTCTGTCCAACCGTTCTTCTCTCTCTTTAGGCTCTATCTTATTGTTTACTCTCTACCCACCCCATCCCTATTTTCTGCATATAAACTGACGTTTTCCCAGCCACTATCAATTGTGAGGAAGGGTCACTTGACCTGAAATGTCAACTCTGATTTTTTTCTTCACAGATGCTGCCAGGCCTCCTGAGCTTTTCCAGCGACTTTGCTTTTGTTCCTTCTTTACAAGCCGGTTGACTATGCTCCATGTTTTGTACCCTGTATAATTTTCCGTATATAAAAGCCACCCTATATAAAATGAAAGCCTATATATTTTGATATTATTCCACTTGCACCTAAGTGGAGAGATATTTATTTACTATGCACATAAAAATAATGTCAATAGTCCCACCACAAATTCTAAGGAACAGTAGTGTTTTCGGTCCTTCAGTTTGAAAATGAACTGTTAATCTGTACTCTTTGCTTTGTATCATTTATCCAACTTCCATGTCATTGCATTTTCTTTAATGCACAGTGCCATCTTTCATATCAAATGAAATTGTATTTTTTCTCCTAAGGCAATTCAAATAAAGCACTGTAGTTCTAGATGTATTTCAAAGATGATTCTATTGTACTATAAACAATTTTAAATAAGTAAATGTTAATTTTAAATCAACGACGAATTCCGCCTATTTCATTTTCTTTTCATCACCTGGAACTTTTAGATTTATTCCACAAGGCAATTGCAGAGAATTTGGCTTGTGCTCATCTAGCAAGAAGAACAGGTTTGGCCTACATATTGCCGGTACTTTGTACTACACATAGAAACACTTCCTAGCTCCAATTCACAGTGTGCCATTTAAAAGACAAACAAGATGCCTGTACGTGCTTGAACCCATTGAACTTGATGTTGCTGGTATTACATAACTGTAAATGATTTTAAGTTTAAGCCTTTTGTGTTTCGGAAAGATATCTTTAAACAATGGTGATTACAAGATTTTTAATCATATGCTTCTGTATTGCATTGATTGACCTCATTAAATAATAATTTGCGTTCCCTTGCACATTCTATTTCTAAACAAGACTACAGTATGAAACCCATGTGGAACTGATTTTTTTTAACTAGTAGTGACTTTCAACATGCTGTTGTTTAACACTATCTTCTTGATAGTTCTTTCTGTACCCCTCAAGATTAACACACTTCAATGCCCACTTTATTAGCAAGAAAATAGGTTTCCCAGCAAGACCGGCCTTCTCGCAAAAGGGACTTTTTTCCAACCGCACTGACACTTTTGCAATAGTATCTATGGTAAGCAGTTTATATTCTGTGAGATAGATTAATTAATTATTTAAGCCTTCCTTCCCCAAAAATGACCCGCGAAACAGCAACTTGGAAACTAAATGGAGAATCTCAGCCCACCAAAGATACAAGTGGCTGAATAAGCACATCAAGTTGTTTTGAAATGTTGACCTGAATATAGAAGTAAGAGTCAAGGCAGAGCAGGTAATAATGGAGCTCTGTGATAGGTGAAGACGGATAGCTGTAATAAAACAGCATGTGTTTCGGAAATGACACCAATTACTTAGTATAAGTAATAGACTTGAATATCTTTCTGTGAAGGCTTCAGAGCCAAGCGGTGCTCCAATTTTCATTTGCTTCTTGTAAAATTATTGATAGTGAATTAGTTTTAATGATTTTCCATTAAAAAAAGTCCACCCTAAATAAAAGATATTATACAGATGTGAACACCAGTTAAATGTTTTACCAATGTAACGGTATTCCACAATGGCTGCCTTCGTGAAGTGCATCCAAAGTGGAGAGAATACTGAGAAACTGCCAAAAGAATACATTTAAACCCAGGTAAGTGTACAAGAGTTTTTAAATCAAAATGATAAGATTAGAAAAATAAGTGAAAGCCTAGTTTCTGATGGTGTGTTCTGGATACATTCAGTTATGAAGTGCCAGAGGAAGTGGTGGAGGCTGGTACAATTACAGCATTTAAAAGACATCTGGATGGGTACATGAATAGGAAGGGTTTAAGAGGAATGCTGGCAAATGGGACTAGATTTATCCCAAATTGGGACTAGATGCTTCTGAGCAGACCTGTCAAATTTCAAATCTAATGTTGATCTTGCTTTTTGTGCACCTTCTTTTGTGCACAATGAGCAAGATCTTTGTGTATTATGATCTGCCTGTACTGCACGTAAAATAAAACTTTTCACTGTATTTAGGTACATGTGAGAAAAATAAATCAAATCAAATCACATTTACAAAAGGACGCAATGATTTCCTGTGAAGGACTTTGCTCCCACCACTTATTCTGCACTTTCCTCATGGTGAACAAAGAAGGAGGGAGTCCCAAGTCACTTCTGTGGGGGAGACCTAAGACAGTATAAGTTCACCCAGGCATTTAACTGAGCAGCGACAGGTCTCCTACATAATGAAGGACCCCAGAGGGGTCCTGCTATGAGACCAGCTGACCAATCAGAGGATGGCAGCTCTCCATTGTCTGAAAAGGCAGCAGGAGTGGTGATTGCTGCTGGTAATTCTCCAAGGGATACCTAGAAGATCATCATTGGAACTCTGTAAGCGGATGAGTGTGGTGGGATGGGGGTTGCAGAATGGGGTTTGCTGGAGGGAGGGAACACAAGGCTGGTGGGGGGTGGAAATGGTGGTGTGGCTTTCAGCATTCCTCCTTGCTTGAGTGGACACCAAGCGCTGAATCATTTTAGTTTAGCTAATATAAGTTGCATTAGTTTTTTGAGAGACTTCTGCTGAGGGCCCAGTGACAATTTTTGCTATATCTTACCAAATATGCGTCTTTAATTATCTACCCCGGTTCCTCTGGCATCTCTCATATCTGATTTCATCCCCAGCTAAACATGCATTGTTCCCACAACAGCTCACCACTTGGAAAATAACTCAGAATTCACCAGCGTCCCTTGCACTCACACCATCTTTAAAAGCTTGTCATGCACCCAGATAAGAACTGTCAGTCTGAAGCTGCTCTGCATGGTGAGTGACATTTGCCCTGGATATTGCAGGCAAGTGAAAATAAGCTCTCCTCTCAGTAGGCAAGGTTCTGGAAATCCAACTAGACAAGATGTTAAGGGAAGGACTTCCTCTTCGCCCATGATGAGTAATCAAGGATTGCCACCCGACCACGTCAGCCTGGATTAAAATCTTCTCGGCCTTTTGGAGGAATACCCAACTGTTGGAATAAGGTCAATATCCTTCTCTACTCCACTAGGGATAAAGGTCCACCATCTTCTTTCTGATACCTCTCTCTCTCTATCTCTTTCTTTCTCTCTCTCTCTCCCTCTGCTACTGTATCCACTTCGCACCAAGGCTCATGCTCTACCACTTTCTCTGAAACCGGCAGCAATTTTCCCACTTACTGTCACCCCAATGTAACCCTGCAGGACCTCTGCATTAGCTACTCTCTCACTCAGGAAACACCCCACCAGTACCAAAAATAACAACTGTGTCACCCTCTTTCATCTCCCATATCTGCTTCTCTCTGCTTGCAGAGGGAAAGTAGCCCAATAGAAAGACAGAAAGAGTCAAGATGGCTGCTGTGATGCCTACCATTTGGATCTTTATCCGATATGAGAAGCGTATCCTGACTATGACCTCTTCAGGTAGGGTCTGCACTAGTATTGTAGGCTGGCCGTGTCTTATACTGCCAATGTTATGGATCAAACCAGACCTCCTCAAAATATATTAAGAAGGTAGCCTAGACCCTAACTTTTCTTATTTTAATGGCAAATGTCAGATGTTGTGTTTGAAATGCAATTCAATTGGTCAAACTACTCGACATTAAGAAAAACACAATTTTTTCAAATACTGTAGTTAAAATACAACAAAAGAAAGAAAAACTTGGAAAATCTTAGCTCTACTGCCAGACTTAACAGAACAATAGATATAGTAACTTTTACTAATTAACCGCTCCAATATAATAACATCCCATAACCACCCTGGGCAAAAGGCCCATTTAGAAAACAGGTTTTGTCTCATATGAAATCTAGCAGCTTAAGAAGACAACCCAGCTTTTGGCTATAATCGAGAGAGGGGAAAGGTCATTACCACTTCTTCATGGCCCCAAAGGCAAGTGCTGCTGAAGCTAAAAATCCCTGGTTCTGTGGGTGGGAGCTTGACCACACCCATTCAGGCTGCTTCTATTGTTCCAGTTTATAAAAAGAAAGCACCCAAGCCTTCATAAGTTGTTTGTATTTTCACAGACTGCTCTCCACCTGCACCCCACTCTTTCACTGTAGAAGAAGCCAAGTCAGAGCACATCTAATAAAACCACAGCATCATCAAACCAGGGCCCCTGAGCAAAAGCTATCCCTCTTGACTGAAGCCTGCTGTAAACAATGACAAGCTTACAGCTTTTGCATCTGCAATAAATAGCAAGACCAAGACAGCAGTGATATGAACCTGCTATCACTGACTGAGAGTACAAAGTGCAGCACAGCAAGGCAAGGAAGGGATGCTGTGAGCCTCCAGGTATGCTCAGTCTGAGTGAGTGCTATGACAGCGAGTGAAGAGCCTGGAGATGCAGTCTGGTCCAGACCAGGAGCTGGATGCAAGTCCGTAAGCACATATTGTCCCAGTAGCAGCATTACAATGATAGTTATTAATGTAGCCCAAGAATTGGTACTGAAGTGCAGAAACATCCTCTTAGTGAATCAAAGATGCGCCACAAGAGTTCTTAGAGGCTGGCATATGTCAGATGCCAATGTCTGTTGACATATGGTGTGAGTGGCTCTTGGAGATGCTGGTGCCAGTTTCCAACAAAGAAGTGATTCAGAGAAAGCAACAAACTGAATCTGCCACTTGCTTGCCTTAGTTTCCCTGTCCAATTCTTTTTGGTGAGTTTGATAAGAAAGGTGGCAGAATACCAATAGAGTCAGTTGGGCTGTTAGCCAGGCATCTAATAAACAATAATGACTCAAATGGCATCTTGCTGCTGCCCAGTGAGATTCTCATCACATCATCTGAGAAAAGCATAAACATTTGAACATACACATCGGGTTAAGGTTTAATAACATACCACATATTCTCTCAGGGCTACATCAGTTGTTCACAGTCACTAAGAGCAGATTGCTGTTAAAAATCGAATTGCAGCTCATTGATCAATGCTCTCATTTTTTCTCTGGTGTAAGAATATACATGACAATGCCTGAATGCCAATGATATCCAAGTTGATCATTGTTACTATCTATGTTCTTTGTTCTTTTTAATAATGCCTAGACATAAAATATACCTGCATAATGGCTAAGTACCTGTGCCAGTATTTCAAATACCTGGACAAATACCCCAGGAAATATTAAATTCATTTCATATAATCATAAAATCATAGAAGCTCTACAGTGCGGAAACAGGCCATTCTGCTTCACAAGTCCACAACACCCTTCCGAAGACATCCCACACAGACCCATTCACTTACCCTGTCCCTGTAACCCTACATTACCCATGGTGAATCCACACAATTTACAAACCCCTGGGCTCTATGGGCAATTTAGCAAGGCCAATCTACTTAACCTGCACATCTTTGGACAGTTATGGCAGAAATTCTGGGGCAGCAGATTTTGCCACATTTTCCTCTCACCTTTGGATTTTGAAAATGGGTATATCAGTCATTTGTACTTGGTGCATCTGGTGAATCTAATTTATGCCTCAAATTCCAGACTGTTAAGACAGATCCATACTACTTAGTCTCCCCGCACAATCCTAGCCCAACATTTCAAGGTTTTTAAGGATGCTTCCATGATCCTTGTGAAGACCTTTCTTCAATAATATAGCAGTCTTTCAAGCAATATAACTAATGGAGAACCTGGTTAGTCTGAGATTCACACAATGGATACAAACATAAGTAGCGACTATAAAAGAGATGCTTGTTGTTTATAGATCTGCAAGGTTAACATTGATGGCAAAATGCTGAAGCAACCTGTGGGCAGATTCGATTCGCTTCTGTCCCAGGAATTTGTCGTCCATTTGGGGTGAGATGGCAACATTACAATGTTTCAGAGCAGCAAAGCAACAACTCTTAAAGTCTTCAAGTTCTAGTTAAATTTACCAGTTCATTGTTGCTGGGTAGAGAATACTAAACAGTGTTTCCTGCAAACTGATATTGTTGTACTTGGCCAGTTTTCTTTTAAGTTCACAGTACCTTTAAAATTCTGGCTGATATGCAGCACATACAGAACACAGCCTGTGGAATGCCATCCAGTGTTGGTCCATGAGGCATAGTACCGCGACTTTTGTGTAATATTTTTGCAGGGACCACAGGAAAGAACAGTTGAAGGCCAAGCCATTTTTACCACAACAGAACAGGACACCCTGCTTGGCAGGAAAAGGCAACAAGATTAAATGCTGTGGCAAAGGGTGTGGGAGCCAATTGGATAAAATAATAGTCCAGGAAGTCTGCCAAAAACAGGTTTGTCAGTATTTCGCCGTTGCAAGTAAATGGGCAGAAATATACTAGCCACAAAGAGTTTCTACTCACTCTGCTAAATCATGACTGAGGTTGCACATTAAATTCTTAAAATACAGCTCTTTGCAAGTGTCACATGTGGAAGCATCCTCAGTGGAATGTATTCATTTACTGTCACTTCAAATTGTAATTGCAGTTCTGCTACCTCTTCAGAAAATGATTCCACAAAATGGCCAAAAAAATCATCACAAACATACGTTTACACATGTTTACCTAATCACACCAAAACTTGGAAGAATGATGCACACTTGGGTTTGGGTCCCCACAATTTTTCAAACATTCATCTCAACATTCTGAAGTCTAATTTTATCCCTGCTTGCCATATTTCTGTAAAGACATTTGGATTCTGGACAAATTTTGCAATGATGTGGCGTTGCTGCTCCCCACTAGGGAAAAATAGCATGGGAGGAGTTCATTAGATTTGAAGACAGAAGCACATGTAGATAATGTTGTATATTAGATAATGGGAACTGCAAATGCTGGAGAATCCGAGATAACAAAGTGTGGAGCTGGATGAACACAGCAGGCCAAGCAGCATCTTAGGAGCATAAAAGCTGACACTTCAGGCCTAGACCCTTCATCTGATGTGCTCCTAAGATGCTGCTTGGCCTGCTCTGTTCATCCAGCTCCACACTTTGATATCTCACATGTAGATAATAGTCTCTTAATAATGCAACAATAAGAGTAGAACCTGGTGTAGCTTAGATTACCTGAGTATAGTAATATTTAGCATTAAATTGTAGTAATCAGAGTTTTTTTTAAGAATCCCTGCAGTGTGGAAACAGGTCCAGGCTGATCCTCAGAGCATCCCACCCAGACTCATCTAACATATACATGAACATTCTGCGCAATTTAGCATAGCCAATCCACATGGCCTGCACATCTTTGGATTTTGGGAGGAAACTGGACCACCCAGACACAGGGACAATGTGCAAACTCTGCACAGACATATGCCTGAGGGGCAATTGAACTTGGACCCCTGGTGCTGTGAGGCAGCAGTGCTAACCACTGAGCCATCGTGCCGCTAAGGCAAACGGCTGACACAGTGGCTCTGAAACTAACAACCAGCACACTCGTCGGCATGGGTGGGATTGAACCCACAATCCTCAGTTTATGAGACCAACACCTTCCCTTTTGGCCACTGCACCTTTGAAAGCCTGGAGACAGATCTTGAATTTGCCTTCTCCTCAAGTAGTTGGTAAAGAAATCAAATTCTTAGTCATTTCACCATAGGTGAAAGGTGGTGGCACTGTTCGGATCCACTGTCTACAAAATGATAGCAGTGATAGCAGAAACAGGCCTGAAATTACCTGGCGAATAGATAAATGCAAAAATTCACTTTTCCAAAAAACTAGCCATACGGTTTCAAGACTACTTAGCAGTCAGAAGAACCACAGTTCTGAACAGGTACCAAAGACGATCAGAAATTAGTGGAAGCTTTTATAACCAGCAATAGGGGAAACAAACTTTCAAGGGAAAATAAAAGATAATTATGGTGTTATGGTAAAAACCTGCAAACTGTCAAAGGACAGATTAATCATCGTTGAAAAGAGGCCAATTACTGGACATCCGAAGTAAATTTGATACTTTAGAGGATGAAGTAACTGTCGAGAGGCCAGTGTCCTGTCAAATTTATTTATTAGTACACAGTATATTAGCTGTGGCCAGCCAGTTCAGAGTCAGTCCTCAACTGAGGAGATTCCAAACTCCTCGTTAAATTAGTCAGCCAAGGCTTTCCTGATCGGCCTAGGTTAACAGCCCCAATCAAGAGCCTCGTTTTTGAACAGGTCAACCCGGTTCTGATCACTACAGAGGAATATTTAGAAAATCTAGATTTGGAAGCAGAGTTGCAAAATAATATAAAAACCAAAGAACTATGGATGCTAGAAATCAGAAACATAAGCTGAGATTGCTGGAAAAACTCAGCAGGCCTGGCAGCATTTGTGGTGAGAATTTCTCTCCAGCAATTTCCGTTTTTAAGACAGTAGTATTGTAGCATTAAACTATTTACTTGACAGCATATTTGTCAGCAACCAAGTTATGAAAACTCTTTATAAACAGGCTCAAGGTACATTAATTGAAGAAATAAGGAATAAGAATTGTGCTAAGATTCTGAAGTAAAGTTTTGGAGTCTTAACAGTTAAATCTTTATTATTTTGACGCGTTGGGTGAGAAACACAAGTATAGTCAGAAACTAAGTTTTTTTTGTTGAATATCATTCTTAAATAAACAGCATTGGAAACAAAGAAAAAGCATATAAATTTGATAATGTATTGAAAGTGCTTCAGATGCAGAATGATAGGCACAAAACATACATTGCAACCACTTTTGATTGATTGAATCTTCTCACTTAAAACTATTTTGAGAACGTTTCTACAAACAGATCTTTTGGAAATGTTTTAGCCATTTTGGTAAAGGAATATTTCTTTCATCTCCATAAAGATAAGACACTGTTAATGGAAAACTGCATTTTTAAAAAGCAGCATTTAAAACTTTTACTGCTTTCCGTTTTAATGCTGAATAAGTTTACAACAAAAATATCAGCAATAATTCTAATGTGTAGAACACAAGAAGATCAAAATCCTCCCAATCATTTTCCAAATCAGGAAAATAATCAATAACTTGAGGTGATCAGCCAATGCAACAAAATTTATCAGTACCACTCCTTCCGCTCAAGACATTCAAATTATCAGCTCTATTTGGTAGACCAGCAAATTGGCAATTGTGGAAAGCAGAATGCCTAAAATTTTGGATTGGATATCAATCAAGAGCAGGACAGGTTTGCTCACAACCCTAATACATGGGAAGAACATTAGATCCTTTCTTATATAGACAACAGATTGATGAGAAACAAGTTGCACGAATGAATTTGGATAAGATTTCAACTCAAGAACAAACAAAACACTGGCAATATCACACTTCTATCGCAGAAACCAGCTCCCAGGAAAGACTGTGGATATTATATAAAAGTTATTAATGAATCTGTTAGAAGCATTCAACTATGAAAATGTACAAAAAGATCTCATTTATGACAGAATCATTATTGGTCTCTTAGATAAATCAGTTATTGAGCTTCTTCAGGCAAAATAGGATCTTGCCATAGGACTAGCAGTCTAAATAGCAATGTATACAGACCCTAGAAAATTGTTCCAGAGCATTATACTGTGAAAGTTCAATTTAATGCAAAACATTGTACCTGCTGATTACATAAATCATGGAAGTATTCAACCAGAGGAGCAGACCACCTATCTGAACAACATACCGTAGGTGACAACTTTAATACAAAATGCTATGTAATTTAATGCTGCATCTTCTTGTCACAAATATGGTTCCAAAACCCCAAATCAACCAACACAAAACTGTCTATCCCTATTACATCAAGTATTAAACCAAATTGTCTTCCAAATAACACATATATTTATTCCTTGGAATAGGATTTTGGAGGACAGGCCGATGCTACAATGAAGCACATTTCTACAAATGGGGAATAAATACTAATGGACAACCAATCTGAACAAGAGGCAACACAGTGTGGAGCTGGAGGAACACAGAAGACCAGGCAACATCAGAGCAGCAGGAAAGCTGATGTGTCAGATCGGGACCCTTCATCAACTTTCCTCCTCCTCTGCTGCTGCCTTGCCTGCTATATTCCTCCAGCTCCACACCATTTTGTCTCTGACTTCAAAACCTGCAGTTCTTGCTATCTCAATCTGGACATGTGATGTTCAAGAAAAGGTAATCAGAGCAATAAATGTATGTGCAACATCAACCGTAGCTTTTGATATGGCCAATCACTTGATTTGGTCTTTCCATTAGAATATGTGGTTAGGCAGCCAGACTGATTAAATCTCTGATCTAACAGAAACACCATAGAGAAAGTCAGCTCACCAGCATTACTCCAAATTCCTCTCTACCTTGAGATAGACATTCCTTACCCACCTATCGACATAGATTAATCAAATCAAAAATCTGGGGAGGTGTAAATTGTAGCAGTGATAATGGGAACTGCAGACGCTGGACAATCCAAGATAACAAAGTTTGGAGCTGGATGAACACAGCAGGCCAAGCAGCATCTCAGGAGCACAAAAGCTGACATTTCGGGCCTAGACCCTTCATTAGAGAGGGGGATGGGGTGAGGGTTCTGGAATAAATAGGGAGAGAGGGGGAGGCGGACCGAAGATGGAGAGAAAAGAAGATAGGTGGAGAGGAGAGTGTAGGTGGGGAGGTAGGGAGGGGATAGGTCAGTCCAGGGAACATGGACAGGTCAAGGAGGTGGGATGAGGTTAGTAGGTAGGAAATGGAGGTGCGACTTGGGGTGGGAGGAAGGGATGGGTGAGAGGAAGAACAGGTTAGGGAGGCCGAGACAGGCTGGGCTGGTTGTGTGATGCAGTGGGGGGAGGGGACGAACTGGACTGGTTTTGGGATGCGCTGGGGGAAAGAGAGATTTTGAAGCTGGTGAAGTCTACATTGCTGCAGGGTTCCCAAGCGGAATATGAGTTGCTGTTCCTGCAACCTTCAGGTGGCATCATTGTGGCACTGCAGGAGGCCCATGATGGACATGTCATCTAAAGAATGGGAGGGGGAGTGGAAATGGTTCACGACTGGGAGGTGCAGTTGTTTATTGCGAAACGAGCGGAGGGTTCTGCAAAGCGGTCCCCAAGCCTCCACTTGATTTCCCCAATGTAGACGAAGCCACACCGGGTACAATGGATGCAGTATACCACATTGGCAGATGTGCAGGTGAACCGCTGCTTAATATGGAAAGTCATCTTGGGGCCTGGGATAGGGGTGAGGGAGGAGGTGTGGGGGCAAGTGTGGCACTTCCTGCGGTTGCAGGGGAAGGTGCCGGGTGTGGTGGGGTTGGAGGGCAGTGTGGAGCGAACAAGGGAGTCACGGAGAGAGTGGTGGTGTGGTGGGGTTGGAGGGCAGTGTGGAGCGAACAAGGGAGTCACGGAGAGAGTGGTCTCTCCGGAAAGCAGGCAAGGGTGGGGATGGCACCTCCTCCCTCACCCCTATCCCAGGCCCCAAGATGACTTTCCATAATAAGCAGAGGTTCACCTGCACATCTGCCAATGTGGTATACTGCATCCATTGTACCCGGTGTGGCTTCGTCTACATTAGGGAAATCAAGCGGAGGCTTGGGGACCGCTTTGCAGAACCCTCCGCTCGTTTCGCAATAAACAACTGCACCTCCCAGTCATGAACCATTTCCACTCCCCCTCCCATTCTTTAGATGACATGTCCATCATGGGCCTCCTGCAGTGCCACAATGATGCCACCCGAAGTTTGCAGGAACAGCAACTCATATTCCGCTTGAGAACCCTGCAGCCCAATGGTATCAATGTAGACTTCACCAGCTTCAAAATCTCCCTTCCCCCACCGCATCCCAAAACCAGCCCAGTTCGTCCCCTCCCCCCACTGCATCCCAAAACCAGCCCGACCTGTCTCTGCCTCCCTAACCTGTTCTTCCTCTCACCCATCCCTTCCTCCCACCCCAAGACACGCCTCCCTCTCTTACCTACTAAACTCATCCCACCTCCTTGACCTGTCCGTCTTCCTTGGACTGACCTATCCCCTCCCTACCTCCCCACCTACACTCTCCTCTCCACCTATCTTCTTTTCTCTCCATCTTCGGTCCGCCTCCCCCTCTCTCCCTATTTATTCCAGAACCCTCACCCCATCCCCCTCTCTGATGAAGGGTCTAGGCCCAAAATGTCAGCTTTTGTGCTCCTGAGATGCTGCTTGGCCTGCTGTGTTCATCCAGCTTCACACTTTGTTATCTGGGAAGGTGTAGATGTGATAAGGAAAAATATAAGAAGAAGAAATCTGAGCAGTTTGTTTGAGATGGTATATAACTGTTAATCAATAATTATAATGGGGACAGGGGAAAGCTTATGATGGGATGTTGTTAAAGGGCTTTCAAACCCTGGAGGAGCCTTACAATGATGTCACAAATTGTATAATTGTACAATCTAGGAGGAGTTAACTAAATTTGAAGAGAGAAATGCTTGTCATTAATGGTATCCGAACAATGTGACAATACAATTACAGCCTGATATATCTCACATTACCTTATATAGTCAGTAGTTTTAATAAGCAATAAACAAAGTTCTCATGAGGTCGAAGCACAGGCATGCTTAACCTTGCCTTCGCCTCAATCAGTCTAAAAAGACCCAATCTCTAAAGTATGTTGCCAAAACCCAATGACCAAATGGACAATGGCAGCAGAGCAATGGAGTAGTTATAATGGCATTTATATGTTTCCTGATCGGCTCACTGTGCTTTTCACTCATCGCTATTTTACAAATGAAGTGTTTTTAAGAAAAGAAACTCATCACAGACAAATATGAACCTTGTTCATATGTAACAATTATGAACTCTTGGCATGATTAGATCCTCAGTAATAGTTTAACATCCAATCGTACAATTTGTGCATAATATGGACTCAGAGTTGACAATATAGCTGTAAGCAGTAGCAGGAACAGAGGAGGTCCAGGCATGTTGATAATTTTAACTCTTTTAAATGTCTCCCTATGACCAGGAAGTGAAGAAGATATTTTCTGAATCTTCTGAAGAAATGTGTCCCTCCCACCCAATCCCTGTGCTAAGCTCTTCCTCCCCTGATTATGATCTACTGCAGACCCTTTACCTTCCACCATTTGGCCAATCCCCAGGTTTATGCCATCTGAATCAGGGAGGTCCACAATGTGTGCCTGATCCACATCCTAAGTTAAAATCAGTCTCCTGCCCATTGGACAAAATAACAGACAAAATGAAGGCAAATTAATTTTAATCCACTGAGTTCATTTTAGACAATTGTATTTAAAGTTCTAGGAATTGGCAATGTGAAGTGAGCTGAAGCAGAACTATAGGCTTCAGACTTTTCCTCTCATTATTTCTTCACAAACTCCAACGGACACAGAGCATAAATGGTACTTGAAACTCCTTGCAGCTGGTGACAACTTTAGGTTTTGTGGATATGAACAAGGCCCCTAAAATTAATTGGAGATTCTTCTGGGCAATGGCATACATTGTCATATTACATTCTTCCTCTGGCACTCTAGCCAATACCCTGTTGGAACGATCACAGAATTCTGGGAGAAATTGCACAAGCCTTCATGGTCAGTGTCTTTTGGAAGCCAACAGTAGAAAAAAGAACAGTTGCAGGTTTTGTACATATTGTTCATTGACTGACTGACTGGTATAACGAGAACAAAGCAACCTGCTACATCCACAAACATTCACTCCTTCCACCATCGACACTCAATAGCAGTTGCATGTACTATCTACAAGATGCACTGCAGAAATTCACCAAAGATCCTTAGACTCAGCACCTTCCAAACCCATGACCATCTCCATCGAGAAGGACAAAGGCAGCAGACATATGGGACCACCACCACCTTAAAGTTCCCTTTCAAGCCATTCATCATCCTGACTTGGAAATACATTGCAGTTTCTTCACTGTCACTGGGTCAAAATCCTGGAATTCCCTCCCGAATAGCATTGTGCGTCAACACACAGCAGGTGGACTGCAGCGGTTCAAGAAAACAGCTCTCCATCACCTTCTCAAGGGCAGCTAGGGAGAGACAAGAAATGCTGGCCAGCCAGCGACACCCACATCCCACAAATGAATAGAAAAAAAAATTGCTAATGGTGCTTGGAATTGCTCGGATTGAGCCTAAGGAATACAAGCTCATGGTTTAATACCATTGACGTAATCAAGGGTCCAAACAGATCATGTGTGAGCAGATGGCACAAATTAATCTTCACCACAGGCTGTAGTTTATCAGACATTCCCAACCACGCATTTCTGGGACCATATGTACAGTTGCCTGAGTATAGGTTGCACAGTGTGGGCAGTTGACAATACACAAGCCATCAGTGTTACATTCCTCTTTTTATTCTCATCTGTATTTTCTGAAATGTGCAAAATTAGAGAAATATTCTTTGGAATTCCCATACTCTAGATTTATAACAGTTGAACTCTGAGACAAAAACTTTCAAAACCAAGTTAGTGTTCAATTTTACATGTTTCAAACATTAAATAAAATAATCTCCCATTAAACACTGAATTCCTGTTAGCTCAGAACATGCCTGGCCTGTTCACTTATTGCTCTCGACTGTGTGGAGCATAAAGCCCATTTTAAAATAGTTCTATCATGACGTGAGTGTCATTACAAGGCCAGGACAAATATTGGTCATGTTTAGAGATAATGGGAACTGCAGATGCTGGAGATTCCAAGATGATAATGTCCATCATGGGCCTCCTGCACTGCCACAATGATGCCACCCGAAGGTTGCAGGAACAGCAACTCATATTCCGCCTGGGAACCCTGCAGCCATATGGTATCAATGTGGACTTCACCAGTTTCAAAATCTCCCCTTCCCCCACTGCATCCCTAAACCAGCCCAGTTCATCCCCTCCCCCCACTGCACCACACAACCAGCCCAGCTCTTCCCCCCACCCACTGCATCCCAAAACCAGTCCAACCTGTCTCTGCCTCCCTAACCGGTTCTTCCTCTCACCCATCCCTTCCTCCCACCCCCAGCCGCACCCCCAGCTACCTACTAACCTCATCCCACCTCCTTGACCTGTCCGTCTTCCCTGGACTGACCTATCCCCTCCCCACCTCCCCACCTACACCCTCTCCACCTATCTTCTTTTCTCTCCATCTTCGGTCCGCCTCCCCCTCTCTCCCTATTTATTCCAGTTCCCTCTCCCCATCCCCCTCTCTGATGAAGGGTCTAGGCCCGAAACGTCAGCTTTTGTGCTCCTGAGATGCTGCTTGGCCTGCTGTGTTCATCCAGCCTCACATTTTATCATATTGGTCATGTTTAACTGCCTTTTGAAAAGGAGATGGTTTGTGTATAAAGTAATGCTCTAAAGTAGTTAATGTTGGAGACTGAATTAGGCTTCTTCCAATCAGGTGTTGCCACACCACCTTGGGTCTAGAATACAGGGGCCCAGCTCTCCCAGAGGACATAGTTTAAAAATAAAGGTTAGGCCATTTAGAACAAAGTTGAGGAAAAACTTCTTCACCCAGAGAGTGGTGGATATATGGAATGCTCTGCCCCAGAAGGCAGTGGAGGCCAACTCTCCAGATACTTTCAGGAAAGAAATGGATAGAGCTCTTAAAGATAGTGGAATCAAGGGTTATGGGGATAAGGCAGGAACAGGGTACTGATTGTGGATAATCAACCATGATCATAATGAATGGTGGTGCTGGCTCAAGGGGCCGAATAGCCTACTCCAGCACCTATTGCCTATTGTCTCTTGATCCCAATGGTGACGGACATGCCATCTGACACTCCTGTTCATTTTCATGAGAATGCCTATCTAGTAAATGTAATTTGTATCTAATGCAATCGTGTAATAAATTACATGAATTTCTTTGTTACATGGAAAACTTCTGAAGAAGGGCCCTGATCTGAAATGCCAACTTGCCTGCTCCTCTGATGCTGCCTGGCCTGCGGTGTTCCTCCAGCTCCATGCTGTGTTGTCACTGACTCCAGAATCTGCAGCTCTTACTATCTCTGATGTTATAAATTACTCTTTTTGCTATAAACTTCACTTCAGCGCTGTTGAGACGGGTAGGCAGGACAGTATGATCTAGTAAAGGATTAAAAACACAAAACACATTTAACAGTTACGGAGTCCTTAGAGAAGAAGATCTTGTCAGGACAGTCTTAATTCAAGGGTTTGTTTAGAAGCAACAATTTTGGAGCTCCATAAACAAGGTGAAGATCCCTCTAGGCTGGGCGATAAATTTAAAATAACAGAGCAAAACAGTAGGATGGTTCAAATAAAAATTAAAGAGGAGGACTTCCCATTCACAATAAACATCACTGCTGTAGTGAGCACACACCACAAGGCATGGCTGCCATAGTGAAGTCCTGGCTATTAATTTATACCTAGGGCATAGCATTTTGAAAACTGTTGAGCAGATTTATAGGGACAAAAAGCAATTTTAAACATTTTGAAGACAGGATCTGATAGAAGAAGATATTTGAGAGAATTTAAGACTGTGAAAAGGTTGAAAAACTCATAATTTAAATCATTGATTTAGCAGTAAGATTGTTTAGGACACAGCCTCAGAGGTTCATTTGAAATATTGTGGAAATAGACATGCATTCTGTTTTAGGCTGTAAAAGAAAGGAACATGTCCATTTCTTTTCATGAAGAAAGAGGAAATGTTAGAAGCCGCAACAATATAAGATTTAACAGAAGGTTTCAGCCTCTAGGGAAATCTGTGAAGAGTCTTATTCATGATCTCCACAGATGAATACAAAACTTTGATTGAGGAACTTTGAAATTTAAATTCATCAGAGACGGAATTGTTGGAATTACTGGTGTGTCTTGGTCAGATTTATTATAGTTCGAAGAAGATTTCCATTGAATCTTCACCTTGAAGGCACCGTCAGTAAAAAAACCACCTGGATGTCATGAACAATCACCCTCACCTCTAGAGTTCAGCTCTTTTGTACTTCTTTTGACCAAGGTTATAATGAGGTCAGGAGCTGAATGGTCTCAGCAAGACCTACAGTGAACTGTCATTGCTGAGCTCGTGACAAATGACAACACTACCAATGACCTCTTCTATCACTTTATGGATAATCGACAGTACATAGATAGCGTGGTTATGATTTGAGCCTTGTCCCCAGAGCATTAGCTTGGATCCCTTGATTAAATTAAAAGGTAAAGTCAGCACTAGCCATAAGGCTGCTCTATCAATAGATTGACACCACTGGTGGCGAGAGTCGTTACACCTCAGGCAAGAAGCAAAGTTGAAAAAAATGGGAACCTCTCAGTAACCTGAGCTGGTGAAGCAATTGAAACCACGCTGAGAGAGCAGCCTGATGATCCATTGGGACTACGGTAACTTTAGCACCAGACTACCAGTTCAATGATATTACCACTGTGCTACCACCACCTGGTGGAACTCGAGATATTTGATTATTTCAAAACAAAATTGGATGGACTCCTGCAGAAGAATGTGTATATCGAGGGGGGAAATGGGACTGACTACGTCATTCTGCAGAGAACTGGAGTAAATTTGGATCAAATAGCTTCTTTCTACAACCCTAAGATTCTCTGAACTGGAATCTCATCCAGGATGATAAAGTTGTGAACCCCCTGATCCAGAAGGGTATCCATCCACTATATTTTCATCCTTGTGAATTGGAGAGGGGATAGAAATGGGCTCACCACCTCCAAAGGCAGATTTGAGACAACTTTGAGGTGGACAGATGGTGAGGCCATCAGACTGGAATACTCACTTCTGTTTAGTGGGACGTTAGTCCAGTTTCAATGACGAAGGCTAGACCCTCAAGCCCTCACTCATCTAGCCACTCTCCATGCCACCTCCATGACCCTCAAACCCTCAATGCCACCATGTTCCCCATACATTTCATATAACCAATGCATCAATCCTCCCCATCTACCATCCAAAACCACCCCTCTAAAATACACTTTGGGCAAACTTCAAGATATCTTTGAAATAGACATGAAAAAGGTCTTCTATAAATCTATTAGGGCTGCTTTATTCAAATATACTTCATACCATGGGAGAAAAAACATAAGAGTTATTCAAAAGTGCAATCCCCTCAATTGGTCAATCCATACTGAAAAAAAACACAATATTTGTGCCACTAAAGATTCTTTTAATGCTCTTTTAAAATTGACAATGAAAATGTGTTTAGTGTCTCCCCTTTCCTCCATAGCAGAAATAATTGGTTCTGAAGCATTTCAAACTCAGCTAAACATTCATAATGGTGCTATCTGTCAAAACAAATTCTGGGAAATATCAGCAATGTGGTCCATTGAAACTGCTATACCTGGTAGCTGTTTTTTTAAAGCTGCAGCCGCTATTACATTTCCTATTCAAAGCAGATTGCTTGTCAATCAATGCAGTGCAGCAACTGCTTAGTTTTTCTTTTAAATATATAGTAGCAGTGCCATTTCTTTAAAGGCTGAAGATCGCTGGACATTTAATCTCAGATCAAAACAAGACAGTGGTATTTTCTGGAAAAGAAAATTTTGCAGTTTTGAATGCATAATGAAACTTCTCCATTGGAAAAACAGACTGTAATGGATGTCAACACATATAATCCTGCTCAATATAATGTTAACTTTCCTTTGGAGGATAGAACTCAGTTACTGAAGTAAAAACACATCGTTCTGACAATACAGTCTCAGTTTATTGAAACTTATTCCAAGCCTGTAAATAAGAGAATTCCACAAGCAGGAGACTTTTTTCACGCTGAGCTTGGGAATATGTTCATGATTCCTCTGAGGTGTTGTGAAACATTTTTCTTGTCAAAATGGTCCAATTCTATGAAACTCGTGGGAGTCAAAATGAAGTGGAGAAAGGTCAGATTGCAGTGTGCGACCTTAATACTCTGGGACTACGCAATGCAATTTGATTAGGGTTGATTCTGGAATTTGGTGCTGTCCATGATTTTGAAGGTCCTCTACCCTTGTTCTCGATGCATAATACTCTTTCATATGAAGCAGTCATCACTGGCATTTCTTTTACCCAATTTTGCTTTTCCTGTGTAGGTGATAGTGACCCATACTCTTGAAAGTCTGCAGTGTGTATGGGATAGGTACCCCAACAGGACTGTTAGACTGTGAATCGCAGTATTTTGAATCAGCAATGATAAAGAAATGGCAATATATTTCCAAATCAAGATGGTGTATTAATTCGAGGCAGTATTGGAGGAGGTGACATTTCTCTAGGCCTGCTTCCATTGTTCTTTTAGGTGGTAGAGGCTGTGGGTTTGAAAAGTCCTATTGAAGGAGTCTTGGAGAGTTGCTGCAGTGTATTTTAGGGATGGTGCACACTATTATCACTGTGCACTGATTGCTGAGGAAGTTAAGCTTCATTTTCTTTTGTATTGGAATGTGGCTTTTGCTAGGTAGGTCAGCATTCATTGCCTGTTGCTGATTGGTTAGAGAATAGCTAAGCATCAACCACATTGTTGTGGGCTTGTTGTCATAGCTAGACAAGGTCAGGTAAGGACAGCAGATTCCTTTACCTAAAGGACATTAGTAAACCAGATAAGTTTGTTTTATGACAATTGACAATGACTACATTGTTGTCAATAGATTCATTTTTAATTCCAGCTTTTTACCTCAAATTTCACCATCTGCCATGCTGGAATTGGAACTCATATACCCAGACTGGGAGTGGTACAATGGTTAGTACTGCTGCCTCACAGCAATCAGGGACCTGGGTTCAATTCCAGCCTTGGATGACTGTTTGTGTGGAGTCTGCGTGTTCTTCCATGTCTGTGTGGATTTCCTGTGGGTGCTCTGATTTCCTCCCACAATCCAAAGATGTACAGGCCAGGTGGATTGGGTATGTTAAATTGCTCCAGAGTATGCGGGATAGATGGGTTAACTATGCTGAGTGTGGAGGTGCCGGAACAGGTATATGGTGGGATGCTGTTCAGAGTGTTATTACATACTTGCTGGGCTGAATGGCCTCTATCCATGCCGTTTGGCTTCTATGATTCTAGAAGATTAGTTTGGAAATCAGATTACTGGCACAGTGACATTACTACTGTAATGTCTGGTTCACAGGTAATGTCTGTTTCAACTACTGGTTCTCAGTTATTGCAGATGATCATTATCTAGTACTTTTGTGGCATAAATTGTACTTACCACTTATAAGTGCAAGAGTGAATGTTGTCCATGTTTTGCCGTTGCACTTGGACATGGGCTGCTTCAGTATCTGAGGAGTGGCAAACGGTGCAGAACATTGTGCAATCATCAGTGAACATCTCCAGGTCTCAGCTTATGATGGAAAGCACAACATTGATGAAGCAGATGTAAATAGTTGGGCCTAGTACAGTCCACTGAGGAACTCCTGCAGAGATGTCCCTGAACAGAGAGATTAACCTCTAATGAAAACAATAATCTATTACACAAAGTATTACTCCAACCAGTGGAAAGGCTTCACTTCCATTCCTATTGACTTTGGTTTTGCAAGGAGTCCTTGATGCAACACTCAATCAAGTGCTGCCTTAATGTCAAGGTCAATTATTGCTCACATGCCACATTCTATCTAGGTCTGTGACTCCCCCTCCATTAACCCAATAACATGATTGCTCTTTCTGCCCCATATCTCAGTCACAAGAACAGGCAGGTCATGTTCTTTGATGTTTATCTTTCATTTTTAAAACTTGCTGCCTTTTTAATCACTGCCTGATTATTACAGTTATTATACTGCATCTTATTATGTAGTCTGTAAAGGAATATGGACGCACAAAGTGTGTGGGCAAAAAGATTGGCAAATGAATTATAATAGGGGGAATGTAAACATGCCACATCAGCAGGAAGAATGGAAAAGTGATATATTGTCTAAATGGTGAGGATTTGCAGAGTCAATGTTACAGATGGATCAGGTTGTCCTGATAGATGAATTACAAAAATTTACATAGCTTGTTTGAATGTGGTTAGACAGTAATTGCATTGGAAGCAGTTCAGAAAAGGTTTACTTGTCTCTTCCTGGGATGAAGGGTTTACCTCATTAAGAAATGTTTAATAGATTGGGCCTGTACCCATTGAATTTTAGAAGAATGAAAGGTGATCTTATTGAAATATATAGCATCCTGAGGGGACTTGATCGTGAGAAAACTGGATGGGGTTTCTTCTGAGGGAAGATGGAGACTAGAACTACAGAACATAGTCTGAGAATAAGACGTCTATTTTGTTAAGGTTTGGATGAGGAAATGGATTTTTTTTGTTAAAATCTTGGTCAGTGGAATCATCTTCCTTGGAAAGTGAAATTCATTCAAGCCATGATAACAAAGTGTGGGGCTGGATGATCACAGCAGGCCAAGCAACATCTTAAGAGCACAAAAGCTGATGTTTCGGGCCTAGATCCTTGAAAGTTCTAGGCCTGAAAGGTCAGCTTTTGTGCTCCTAAGGTGCTGCTTGGCCTGCTGTGTTCTTCTAGCTCCACACTTTGTTATCTTGGATTCTCCAGCATCTGCAGTCCCCATTATCTCTCATTCAAGTCAGGGTTGGCTTGTTGATAGACAAGAGAGTCAAGAGTCATAAAGCGATATAAACAAGAAAGTGAGATTATGTGGCCATATCACAAGATCTGCTGTGATCTTAATGAATGGTGGAATAGTATCGAAGAGCCAAATAACTTACTCCTTCTCTTAAAGTCTACTTTTATCAAAGTAAAATAATTAGCACTTAAAACTTTGCATTGAAAGGTATTGTAAGTTAATTGTAATCGTATCCACAAATAATAATCAGCTGGATTTACATGTGAATTAAGAGCACAAATGGGGGATTCATTCCCTTTTGCTGCTTTGCCATTCAAAAAGATCATGGCTAATCTGATAATGGCCTCAAATCTGCATTCTCTTCTGATAAGCTTTCACCATTTTGCTTAATCTATCTACTTCTGCCTTAAAAAGTATTCAAAGGTTCTGCTTCCATGCCTTTGTGAGACAAGACTTCCAAAGACTTACAGTTCTCTGAGAGAAAAAGATTTGCATTAAGTGGACTATCACTGATGTTAAATAGTGAAACTTCTCTCTAGGAAGAGGAATATCCTCCCACATTTACTCTGTCAAGATTTTTATGTTTTATTCTCAGTGGGTTTGAGACTAGGGAGGGATGGGAGTATAATCTAATGGGTGGCCTTAAATTGTTGCTACTGTTGCTCTTGTGACTATGGAACCATTGGCAGCCAATTGGCTGAAAGGCCTCTGAGGCAAGACCTCTGCAGTGGAGTGGAAGACACTTATATCGAAGCATAGAAGTTAGGAGCAGGAGGCATGCATTCAGCCTTTTGAGACTGCTCCACCATTTATTACACTCATGGCTGATCAACCAGTTTAATGCCATGTTCCAGCTTTCTATCTAATCCATTAAGCCCAAAAAACTACATCTAACTCCTTCTTGAAAACATTCAATGTTTTGGCCTCAACTACTTTCTGAGGCAGAGAATTCCACAGGTTCTCCAGTCTCTGCATGAAGAAATTTCTCCTCATCTCAGTCTTAAATGGCCTATCCCATATCCTTAGATCATGATCCCCCATTCTTGACTCCCCAGTCATCAGGAACATCCTTCCTGTATTTACCCTGCTTAGTCTAGTTAAAATTTTACAGATTTCAGTGAGATCCCTTCATTCTTCTGAACTTGGGTGGATGTAATCCTCGACAATCCAGACTCTCTTCGTATGTCAGTCCTCCCAACCCAGGAATCAGACTGGTTAATGCTTGTTGCACTGCTTTCAAAACCAAAATGTCCTTTCTCAGATAAGGAGCCCAAAACTGCAGCCAATGCTCCCAGCATGGTCTCACCAAACCTGTACAGTGCAGCAAGACATCTCTGTTCCTGTATTTGAATCCTTTCGGCTATCATTTATCCTTTTTAAAGTAATTAAACATTAAATTGCTGTAGGGTACTTAGTGGGGTCATGGGCAGGCTCTACACAGGCTAATCTGAAGTAAAGGAAAGAGAATTAGCATTAACATTATCTTCATTTTAGAAACCTTCTTTCAAAGAGGTATAGGTATGAGTATGATGTTATTGCTGTCCATGTGATTGCCCTTTGATAGCTGCTAGTGTTTGACAATTGGTTATTCTTTTGACCTATAAACAACATTTTGAGCCCACAATAACCTGAAAGCTCCAGCAATAATAGAAACCTATTTATAAATGCCTCAAACAATAGCAATGCATAACTGGAATGATGTATGGAGCATTGTGGGTAACACTTACAGAATTGTATAAGACCTTAACAGACAATTTAGCTTTATTAACTCTCTAATTGCTTGATTATCTATGTTTTATTCATATAATTCCAAGGACGTGCAGAGGGCAAATCAATACATTCCTCCATATGTGCTAGAACAGGGGAAGAAATTTCAATCTAAAGCACATTAGGCAATAAGAATGAGGTATTCTTCATTCATCTGGCAAAGTTTCAACAATACTGTAGAGATTAGGCCAGATTTTATTAGAATTTATGATAGTTACCGTTGTTCGAAGTGACATGGTACCTGCAACACCATGATTGTGTATCTATTCACTCTAAGTTGCAATCTTGTTTTAAAATTGAGCAACTGTCGATTAGTTTGACAGATGGAAACACCCCATAGCATGTTTAAACACTCAATGGCATTAAGTAAACTCTGATTTGGTGAATTAGTTTAAATATGAAAAATATGCTTTAATTCCAACTGAATTTAAGCAATGACAGATGCTTTTCAAGGACATATAGCAGCTAGTGGCCCTTCACAATTTCACATGAACGTTTACATTTCACATGTCTGAGGCTGTTGGCTTTTCAGCATCTGAATATGAGATAAACTGAAGTATTGCAATATTTGTGTCATTTGAATGAGAGTGGGGGCTGTAGGGAGGATGAATAAACTGACCATAGTACTGTAGTACAGGAGGCCAATTGAGACTGGAGGAGGTGCAGGAGAAAGAATGTAGTTGTAATCAGGGTATTAAAAGCAGCGGATAGACACTGTTGTCTGTGGCTAGGATTGAGAGCAAAGACTGGTACTCACCTTGTGCCCAGGTTCAGCACATCTCATCTGGGCTGTGGAAAATCTTGACATGGGAGGGGAAACATTCTGTTGTCATGGTCCACATAGGTATCAACAGTTTAGGTAGAAAGAGGAAGGAGGTTCTGCTGGGGGCGTATGAGCAGCTAAGAGCTATATTAAGAAGCAGAACCAAAAAGGTAACATTCTTTTCATTATTACCTGAACTACAACCACAGGGTATACAAGATTAAAGAGATAAATGTGTGGTTCAAAGAATGGGGTGGGAGAAACAGGTTTGAATTCATGGGATATTGGCACCAGTGCTGGGGAAGGAGGGAACTAATCCAATGGGACAGGCTTCACTTGAATCATGCTGGGACCAGAGTCTAGCAAATTGCATAACTAGAACAGTGGATGGGGATTTAAGCTAAATATTAGGGAAGTGGTTTCAATTGCACGGAAAAATATGGAAAGTGAAAGTTAGGGAGGGCTCTTCAGGGCTTAAATTTTCCAGAACCAGTTATAGGACAGAGAATAAGGAAAAGGTCAGGAATCTAACTTCAGGCACAGCATGAATAAGGGGCAGCAATGAGCAAGGGGGCAGTCAATACAATACTTCAGTACACTAAACTTAATTGCACGCAGCATGCAAAACAAGGTAAAATGAACATGTTGCACAAATTGAAATTGGCAGCTATGATGTTGTGGGTATCACAGAATGACAGCTGTGAGGCTATCAAGTTGGGAATGAAATATCCATGGATATGTGTTTTTTTGAGGAAGTTGCCAAGAAGATTGATGAGGGCAGGGTGGTAGACAGTGTTTACTTAGACTTTAGTAAAGCCTTTGACAAGGGTTCACATAGTAGACCAATTAGTAAAGTTAGATCACTTGGGAATCAGGGTGAACATGTGAATTGGACACAAAATTGGCTTAACAGCCAGAGACAGAAAGTGGTAGTAGAAGGCTGTTTTCTGGATTGGAGGCCTGTTACCAGTAATGTTCTGCAGGGTCCATTGTTGTTTGTCATTTATATAAATGATTTAGATGAGAATACAGAAGGCATGGTTAATAAGTTTGTGGATGACACCAAAATTGGCAGTATAGTAGACAGTGAAGAAGGTTATCTGAGGTTATAAACAGGTCTTGATCGATCGGGTCAATGGGCAGAAGAGTGGCTGATAGAGTTTAATGTGAATAAATGAGGGATTTGCATTTTGATAAAACAAACAAGTGCAAGACTTATGCAATTAAAAGTAAGGCCTTGGGTAGTGTTACAGAACAGTGAGAAACTGTGGTTCGGGTACATAATTCTTCGAGGTTCGCATCACATGTAGACAGGGTGGTTAACATTTATCACACTTGCCTTCTTTACTCAGACTTTTGAGTATAGGACCTGGGACGTCATGTTGAGGTTGCACAGGACATTAGTGATGCTTCTTCTGGAATACTGTGTCCAACTCTGGTCACACTGTTATAGGAATGATATTATTAAATTGGAGATGATTCCAAAAAGATTTACCAGAATGTCGTCAGGGATGGAGGGCTTGAGTTATCAGGAGGGGGCTGGATAGGCTGGGATTTTTTTTACTGGAACTTACAAACTTGAAGGGTGACCTTATAGAGGTTTATAAAATCATGAGGGGTTTAGATAAGGTGAATGGCAGGTGTCTTTTCTCTAGGTTTGGTGATTTCAAGAATGGGGCCATATTTTTAAGGTAAGAGGATAACCATTTTAAAAATACACTGGGGAAACATTTTTACACAGAGTAATTTGTGTGTGGAATAAAATTCTGTTGGAAGTGGTAGCTGCAGTTGGAATTGCAACGTTTACAAAACATTTGGGTAAGTACATGAATAAGAAATGCTTGGCGGGATTTGGGCCATTCTCAGGTAGGTGGGATTAGTTTAGTTTGGAATTTTGGCTGGATCGAAGGGTCTGTGTCTGTGTGACTCTATGGCAGGCAGATGGGCAGACGAGGCAGGCTGCCTTGTTAGTAAGAAATGAAACTAAATTGATAGCTATAAGTGAAATGGAGTCAGAATGTATAGAATCTGTGTGGATAGAATGGAGGAACCGCAAAGGAATAAAAGACCCAGATGGGTGTTATGTGCAGGCCTCCTAACTGTAGTCAGGATGTGGGGCAAAAAATAGAACAGGAGAAAAAAAAGACATGTAAGAAAAACACTATCAACAATAATCATAGAGGACTTCAATACGCAGGTGGACTAGGAAAATTCAGTTGGTAGTGGATCTCAAGAAAAGAAATTTGTAGAATGTTTACGAGATGGTTTTTGGAGCAGCTCATGGTACAGCCCACTAGGGGACAGGCAATTCAGGATTTGGTGATGTATAATAAGGCAGACTTGATCAGGGAGCGGAAAGGGAAGGAATCCCCAGGAGGAAGTGACCATAATATGATAGAATATACCCTGCAGTTTGAGAGGGAGAAGCTGGAATCAGATACTATGTATTTCAATTGAGTGAAGGCAACCATAAAGACATGAGGGAGGAGCTGGCCAGAGTGGATTGGAAGGGGAGCCTAGCATAGAAGATGGCAGAGCGGCAATGGCAGGAGTTTCTGGGGATAATTCGGGAGGCACAGCAGAAATTTGTCGCAAGAAAGAAACAAACTGAGGGGAGGATGAGCTAATCATGTCTGACAAGGGAAGTCAGTGACAACATTAAAGTAAAATATAAAGCAAACAATTTGATGAAGATTATTGGGAAGCCAGAGCATTGGAAAGAATTTGAAAACCAGTAGAGGATAACCGAAAAAGCAATAAGTTAGGGAAGGGGCATAGAGAGGATGAAATATGAACAGTAAGCTGGCTAGTAATATAAAATAAGATTGCAAGAGTTTTTTTCAATATCTCAAAGGGAAGGAAGAGGCAAGGGTGGACATTGGAAAATGGGGCTGGGGAAATCACATCATAGAATCCCTACAGTATGGAATAAGGACATTGTTGCTAAGTTTGCAGATGATGCAAAGATATGTGGAGGTACAGGTAGTGGAGAGGCTGCAGAAGGACTTGGACATGTTAGGAGAGTGGGCAAAGAAGTGGCAGATGGAATAAAATGTGGGAAAGCATGAGGTTTTGCACTTTGGTTGGAAAAATAGAGGTGCAGGCTATTTTCTAAATGGGGAAAGGCATCAGAAATCTGAAGAACAAAGAGACTTAGGTGTCCTAATTCAGGATTCTCTTAAGGTTAGCATGCAAGTTCAGCTGACAGTTAGGAAAACCAATACAATTTTAGTATTCAGCTCAAGAGTGCCAATATACAAGGGCAGAGATGTACTTAGTGTGTAACATTGTGAGCAGTTTTGGGCTCTGTATCTAAGGAAGTATATGCTGACCTTGGAGGCAATCCAGAAGAGGGTTATGAAAATTATTCCAGGGATATAACCTGTCATCTGACGAATGATTGAGGACTCTGGGTCTGTACTGTATGGAGTTTAGAAGGATTGACGGGGATGATGGGAGGTGTTGATTGAAACTTACAGAATATTGAGAGGCCTGGATAGAGTGGATGTGGAGAAGATGTTTCCACAAGGCCACAGCCTCAGAATGAAGGGATAACTCTTTAGACTAGAGATGAGGAAGAATTTCTTCAGCCAGAGGGTGATGAATCTATGGAACTTATTGCAACAGATGGCTATAGAGGCAAGTTATTCAACGTATTTAAAACAGAAATAGATAGGCTCTTGATTAGTAAAGAGAACAAGGGTTTCAGGGAACAAGCAGGAGGATGAGGCTGAGAAGAATATAAGGCATGATTAAATACCAGAGATGACAAGATGGGCCAAATGGCCTAATTCTGCTCTAAATTGTATGGTCTTATGGTTTTATATGGAGTCAGATGTTTAGCAAAGTTGAACTTCTACATTGGCCTGAAATAACACAGCAGTTTCTATGTTCCCACACAAATCTACCTTCTTCCAACTGCGTCATCCAATATTGTAAACTAAAGTCCGGAGAGGAGTAATGATACATGGCTCTCGAAACAAATTACTCCACAACTAAAAACTATTAACCAGCAATAGGGCAGAATTAGCCCACAGATGGTCTGGTTCCCACATTCAGGGAAATCTTCAACAACACTTTCTAACTAATTAATCTTTCACTGCATTAAAATTCCATTGAAGTGGTTGGAAATTAGTTTGACAACTTCTTGGGTGAGCAGTTTATTATGAATTGAAGGTCAGAAACAAGCACCAATAAGTTAAAATTGATTGCAAAAGTGGTTCAGGGCAGACTATCAGGGCAAGCCAGATAAGTGTAAGATTTTGTTGGAGTATTTCTGAAGTATCCTGCTGTAAAAAGTTGAATGTTTTTGAGCTGATTTTTGCTTTTCCTGATGGAAGAAGTACTTAGAACTGAGGCAGAAATGACTAGGAAGCTGTCTCTTTAAAAATAGTCCTTCTAAAACAAAATAAACATTATATCTGCCTCCTATTCATACTGAGAGCCTAGAAACATTTGGGGTCTACATAGATTATTATCCGTACTGAATTAATACATTTAGAAGCTTCTGGAAACAATGAGCCAAATTTACAGACCCAACGAGTCCCCACAGTGCAGATAGAGGACATTTGGTCTATCGAGACTGCACCAACCCTCTGAAGAGCATCCAACCATCTCTGACCCTCTATTCCCTTAATCCTGCCTTTTCCCTGGGTAATCCACCTAGCGTGCACATCCCTGGACATTACAGGACAATGTACTCTTGCCAATCCACCAAACCTGTATATTTTTGGACTATGGAAGGAAACCAGAGCACCCAGTGGAAATCCATGCAAACACAGGTAGAATGTTCATAACACCACACAGAGAGTCACCTAAGGCTAGATTGAACCCTGGGCTGTAGCACTGTGAGGTAGCAGCACTAACCACTGTGCTGCTTATTTATTGTCTCAGGCCCAACCCCCTCCCCTTGGGAGCAAGGTGGGAAGCAAAGAAGTACAGGTGAAATAATGAGACAAGGAGATTTGGGCTGGAGATCTCACCTTTCCATCCACTGCAATTAAGTTTGGGACAAGAAGTGCCAAGGACAACTTTCTTGCCCAGAGGCGAATTGAGATCATTAAGAGCTCATCAAAAATCTTACACTGCCACCGCTGGTAGCGTACCAGCTGTTAAGAGGTAGGGGTGAACACTCATGTCGGAAAGATGCCAGGTATTCACTAGCAGACATGCCTGCGACCTTGTGGTGGGAATGGAGTGCTGTTCTAACACTTTGTGCAAAGGCCTCTTCCGCAGGAAGACCCTTCTTAAGGTCTGTCTGACTGACTGCCCATGGTAATACCAGTTCACCTCTGAGGCTCAGTGCTGATTCTGCTACAGAGGCCCACTGCTTTACTGGCAGCAGGTACTGGTCATGCTGACATCGCTTGAAGGGAACAGTGCAAGCCTGTGACTGACCAGCAGTGTTTGGAGGAGAGATATTCAGTTGACAGGATCTGGAAATCCTGACAGCACAGGCATCAGACTGGCTGTTTGGCTTTTAATTTGGTTGGAGCTTCTGGAAATGGCTGTGCTGGGGTTCACATCCTTTCTTTCTGTCACTGAATGGGCATCATGTTCATTAACTTCCGCCGAATTTGAGGGGCTTAATTTGAAGAAGGAAAATCAAATGGAAGGGAATTTTAGTACTCAGTGTTAAAAGCTGAAATGTAGTAATTCCCTTGCAATACAATTTAATTCAGTAGCCCTTTAACGCGAGATCTGGAGGCAGTTTACACTTAAGACATTCTCTGGACTGTTATATAAACCAATGGTATGGATCATTTGGTGACAATTTCAAAAACAAGATAAATAATGCGAGTGAATGCTTTCATCCTGTTGGCCCACTGCCTGCATTGGGGTAGTATTTTTAAAAACAGTACAAATGGGGAACTTGCCACGTAAAACAAGATTGTTAGTGGGGCAGGGTTTGCCACTGCAGCTTTTGTGTCTGGAATAATAATTATTTCCAGGGAGACTAAGCTAAGTTACAAGCATATAGATAAAAGCTTTTCAAACCGTGAAGAGTGATGAATGCCATCAAGTGGCAAATTGTTATTTTGAATGCAAATGAGCTTTGCATAATTACCAAACATGAAGATGGAGAGGTTTTGAATTTAGCCTTATTCCATCACAATTTGAGAGACTCCCATAGTTATCACCTTTTCTGTTAAGATATTGCTTATTTGTCATTTTATCCACAAATAGACATTCTTTTTTTAACCAAACACATGACAAAACATGAAATGAATAAACTTGCATTAGCTGGCTGTTAGTGCCTTTGAAAAAAAAGCTCTTGTTTGTTGGAGACAAAAAGTCCAAGGATTTCCAATACCATTCTCTCCAGGAAATTTCTTTTCTGCACTTTACTGCAGACTGTAAATAATGAGACTGGCAGCATATTAGGTTTTAGGGCAATAAATTCTGGCAGAAGTGACATAGAGCTGAAAATACAACCAGAAGACTGACTGGCTTTCGTATTTTTAAGTCCATCCCATTGATGTGAAAGAGACTGCTATTATTTACTGTAATAAATCACAAAGTAAGGTTGTTTTTATTACCACATCAATCGGTGCTTAATTATAGCCATTCACTGGCTTGAGAATGAAACGTTACATTATGTTTTTGTTATCCATATATTTTTCATTTCAAAATATACATTTTTTAAAACTATATTGTATTTTTTAAACTATTTTGTAATACTGCAAAACACCTAGCTCTTGATTTGTTTGATTTTTTTTAACTCCCTCATTTCAACAAAGTAAATGTCTGCACTAGGCTAGGGGAGAAAGACGAAATCCGTTGCTAGGAAACCTGGCACCATTCACCTGCTAAATCTTTTGAATATAATATGGAAGCAGAAGATGGAATGCAGAAAAAAAGTAGTTTGCAATAGTAAAGTCTTAGTAATGTTGAATTGCGGTATCTTTGTGAATATTGATATGTTTTAATGATGGAAATATGAGGGATTAATAATTTCAATGCTTATTGATGTAGGGTGAAATACAGGTTATAAGGACCACATATTTAGATTCAGTCTTTTACGTTTTACTGCATATGTCACCTGTGTAATGATGTCAGTTTTGCTTGTAATAGCAGTCAAAAACATTCAAATTTATGTGTTACTTATTTACGGCTAACATACTAAATAATAAATGGGCCTTTATAGTCAGCTAGAACGAAGATCACTAACCTAACTGAGCTAATATAGATTTCTGGCAGATTAAACTGGCTGAAATCTGCTACATTCAGCTCCAGAATAGACTCAGTCTTGTTGTAGATTCTTATAAGAACATTCATCAGCATCAGAGCATTTTACCTGCACCTTTCCCTCACCACTAGCCACCATTCCTGGCACCAAAGATCTGCATAAATCACTCCTCAGACAGGTTCAGTGTTTTATTAATGTATTCCCTTAAGCAACTCTTTTGAAAGGGAGGAAATTTTAAAATATCCGTTTTGGGAATTTATGGACTATACTTGCTTTTTTATTTCGAATTCCCTCTCTTCCTCTTCATGTTGGAATGTAAATGTGTTTGGCCAGAAATCAAGCCTCAGTTATATACTCCATTTGATTTGCTAGCCTGTAATATATTGTATTTAAGAATATAGAAGAAAAAAAATTAAAGACTTGGATCATACTATGCCTCCTCAAAATTTGGAGATGTAGTATAGATATAAAGTGTGTGTGTGTGTGTGTGTGTGTGTGTGTGTGTGTGTGTGTGTGTGTGTGTGTGTGTGTGAGTGATGTGTGAAGTAATTAGCATGGAATGACATATTTTTAAATTATGTCCGCGTAGGCTCAATGGTGGAACGATTTAAAGGTTCAAATATTTTTCAAAGTACTGTAATCATAAATTCATGCAACCTGAACAGTTCGTAAAGCTTTCCAATGGTACTCTGTAAATTGACAACCTGAAGGCTTAACAGTTCATAAAGGCCTAACAGAATAATGCACAAAGCCAGGAAAATAATATTCATTCAGATTACATGTTCATCAATTTGCATTTTTTTTCACGTGGCTGTGTTCCCAGAAGGATAGGTAACCTTTCTTTAAAGTTTATACACTGATAAGAAATTTTCCTCTGGGTTAAATTTTACTGTGAATGCTGTACGTGGAACAGGTTTTCTAAAAGTATGAGAGGAACAGGAAATAAAATGATTAATTGGTGGCCATGACAAATATTTGTAACTAAATCCTAATTTCAAAATACTGGAAGGATTTCTTATGTGGTTCGGGAGATGGGCCCCACATTCAATTCCCAACCTATTCAGAATTAGATTCCTCAGCCATATGGCACCAATAAGAATGCTCCAAGTTGCTTCAGGACTCCTGGGACAAGGAACAGAAATTTGTCCATGGGCTTTTCCTTATTGCAATTCATTAACTCTCCTTGTAAGAGCTGTATGAAAGTAAGGAGGAGTCACCTCTCCACACATCACCAATAAATAATTTGGCATCATGTATTGTCATATCATGTTCATGAATAATGCTGACTTGACTAAGGATCGATAAGTTGAGTGTACTGAAGTTCTGACAGATTGAGGGAATCAATAAACTCGCGAAACACACCGACATGCAGCTGAGAGATTAACTGTTCCAATGGCTTATGCTTACTGTTGTGTCTTATAATTTCTTTTTACTGTACTATTAGTTACTTCTCCTTCATTTGGTAAACTGGTGGCTAGACCATCTAGCAAAACTCAGCTGTCATTCATGGGACAGAGAATGAGCTGAAATCCTTTCCCAGTGAAGTGCTAGCTCTCTGGTTGAATTCACATGTTCAGGAAGCACATAATAGTCAGTTGCTTGGGAAGGGTTATCAGTGAATCAAAATGAAGTGATTTCCATTGACTATTTTCAATTAAATGGCTTCTAATTACATACTTTCTGACAAAATCATGCTAACGTGTCTGAGAATTCATTGTTGTCTAGATGACTAGAATGACAAATAGACTCTGTCCGAGATTTAAAAAGATTTGCAAAATGAGTTTTATGTATCACTTGTGATGTAACAAAGTGAAAGATGTAGCAAAGGAGTCACGGGACAAAGATCTGAAGATGTAAATATTTCATAAAATGCAGAAGAGAAATGCGTTCGCATTGGTAATTGTATCTACTTGCCTTTATTAATTTTATACTAGCCTTCACATTTAGACCTGGAGGAACTAATAATCTATACCAGAGGGAACTGTGAGTCTGAATTATTGACGAGAAACAATTGCTGTCACTAATAATGATTTACCATTGGCAGGTAACCTTAATCGTGCATGGCTCAGTGAACATGGGACCATCTGCGTTATGTCACACTGAGACTTACAGATACACATTGCTGATTATAAATGTGTAAACACTATGTTGGTCATAGACACAGTGTGTATGGGCTGTAGATCCACCCTGTTGATTATTGATATACAAGTACTATGCAGATCATGGACACTGTATGTCGATTATAGTTGAGTGATGCTAACTATAAACTTGTAGATCATAGATACTAGGTTTGTGGATTATAGATCTGTAGTGTTATCCATAGATATATAAATACCTCAATAAAATTGCTGTGACACCTCCCCACCCCTACCACCCCACGCCACGACCACCTTCCCAATCTTCACTTGCCTTCCACAATTCTCACCTCTCAGGATTTCAGATCCATTTGGGATCATCACTGCTCCACTGTGATTCCCACTATAATTCTCAAGTATCCTTAGGATAGAGCCAAAAACCCATTTATACATACTCTTGGTTTGTATCAGCCCACCAACCTTCCAATTATCTTGGTATATTATTCCGTATAACAAGAGTTTTTATTTTCTGCTGTAAGTCTTGATGTGGTACCATACCAAAAGCATTCTGGAAATCAAAGTATAGTATTCTTTTAACTTTTTTATCCAAAGTGCATGCTACTCCTTCAAAGAACTCCAGTAAATTGGCTAGACATTTTTCAAATCATACTAACTCTTCCTGATTACCTCTTGGGTTGTTCTGCGTGTATGCTGCAATCTCTTTAATATTATATTCTAACACCTTCCTCACAACTGATCTCAAGCTAATTGGCCAATTGATTCCTATTTTCTTCCTCTCTCCATTCTTGAAAAGAGGGGAGAAAAAATGCTCCAGTTCACAGGAACCTTTCCTGAATTTAGGGAATTTTAGAAAATTAACACTAATGAGTCTAAGAAGCTATTAGCAACTTCTTTTAAGACTCAAGGATGAGGTCCATCATCCTTAATGGAGACTAGACGGCACACAGTTCTGTTGGTTGTTTAAAGCCATATCCCTGTGATTGCTACTTCAATAAGCTCCCCTCTTCATAGAATACCGAACATAGAACAGTGCAGCACAGGAACACCTGTGGCCCACCATATTTGTGCTGTCCACGATACTATTCCAAAGCATGATGCTATCCCATTTATCTGCACATAGCCTGTATCCCTCTATTCCCTGTCTGTTCATGTGTCTTTCTAAATGCCTCTTAAACATTGCCATCACATCTGCTTCTACCACCTCCCTGGGTGGTATGTTCCAGGGACTTTTGGAGTACTGTGTACAGAAAGAATATTATTAAATTGGAGAGGATTCAGAAAAGATTTAACAAGATAATACCCAGACTAGATGGTTTAAGTTATAAGGAGAGGCTGGATAAGCTGGGACATTTTTTTCACTGGAGTGTAGAGGGTTGAGTAACCTTATAGAGGTTTATAAAATCATGAGAGTTATAGATAAGGTAAATAGCAAAGATCATTTCCCTATGGTTGATGAGTTCAACACTGGAGGCCATAATTTTAGGGTGAGAGGAGGAAGATTTAAAGGAGACCTGAGGGGCAACTTTTTCACACAGGGAATGGTTTGTATTTGGAATGAACTGCCGGTGGAAATGGGAGATGCAGGTGACGTTAAAATATTTAAAAGACATTTAGAAAGAGATAAGAATAGCAAAGTTTGAGAGGGATATGGGCCAAACACAGGCAAATGGGACTAGTTTAATTTGGTTGGCATGAATGAATTAAACTGAAGGGTCTGTTTCTGTGCTAAATGACTCTATGACCTATCACCCTTGCCGCACACATCATCCTTAAACATTCTCCTTCACACTTCAAGCTTATGCTAAACATTATTTGACATTTTCACCCTGGGAAAAGGACTCTGACTATCCACCCGATCCATGTCTCTTAAAACTTTGTATAATTCTATCAGGACACTTCTCAGCCTCGAATTCATTAGCGAAAATAGTCCAAGTCTCTCCTGATTGCTAATACACTTCAATCCAGGTGACATCCTGGCAAAACTTTTTTGCATCCTCTCCAAAGCCTGTAGTGTGGTGACTAGACTGCACACAATACTCCAGATGTGACCTAACTAAAGTTTTATACAGCTGTGATATGACTTTCCGGCTTTAGACTTAATACTCCGACCAATGATGGCAAGCATTCAGTTTGCCTTCCCAGGTCTCTCATGTCTCCCAACTCTCCCATGTCCCAGCCTCCCACCCCACACACCAGGCCTTGTTACCACATAGCCTGCCACTACACACTACCTGTTGTTAGTCACTAACAGTCCCCATTACTAACTGTTCACCCTCCCAGCCTGATTGTTAGCAACTCCTTTGTCTGTCCAACTGTCTTTCTCTCTCTTTGGACCCTATCCTATCGTTTACTCCCTACCCCACCCACATCCCTATTTTCTACATGTAAACTGACATTTTCCCAGCCACCATCAGTTCTGAGGAAGGGTCACTGGACCTGTTAACTCTGTCTTCTCCTCCACAGATGCTGCCAGACCTGCTGAGCTTTTCCAGCAACTTTGTTTTTGTTCCTAATTTACAGAACCCACAGTTCTTTTGGTTTTTATTCAGTTTGCCTTCTTTACCACCTTATCCACTTGTGTTGCACTTTCAGGAGCTATGGATTTGCACCCAAAGGTCCCTCTGTGGATTAATGCTCCTAAAGGTCCTGACATTTACTATATACTTATCACTTACATTTGACCTCCCAAAATGCATCACCTCACACTTATCTGGATTAAAATTCATCTGCCATTTCTCCGCCCAACTTTCCAACTGAACTATATTCTATTCCATCCTTTGATAACCTTCCTCACTATTCATGATTCCACCAACTTTCATGTTGAGTGCACACTTACTAATCAGGCCATCTACATTTTCATCAAAATTATTTACATAAATTACAATCAGAGGTCCCAAGACTGATTCTTGTGCAACAGTACTGGTCACAGATCTCCAGTCAGAAAAAAAATCCCCCCACCCTCTATATTCTATAACTCAGCCTATGTTGTGTCTGACTTAACAACTCCCTGTGGATCCCAGGTGACTTAATTTTCTGGACCAGCCTACCATGGGGGACCTTGTCAAATGCTTTAGTAAAACCCACGTAGACAACATTCACAGCTTGCCCTCATCAACCATCTTTGCCACTTCCTCAACATAACTCTATTGGATTTGTGACAAAGCACCCCACACAAAACCATGCTGACTGTCCCAAATAAGTCCATTATTTTCCAAATGTGAGTAAATCCTGTCCCTAAGCATCTTCTCCAGAATTTTCCCAGCCACTGATGTAAAGCTCACTGAACTATGTTTTCTTGGTTTATCCCTGTTGCCCTTCTTAAACCGCATAGCAGCATCGACTATTTTTCATTCTTCTTGGACTCCGCCTGTGGACAATGATCTCTGTCAAGGTCCAAACAGTCTCTCCCTTGCCTCCTTTAGTATCCTGGGATAGATGCCATACATTTTGGAGGTGTATCTACCTTAATGTTTTTCAAGACACCCAACACCTCCTTCTGCATATTGATATGCCCTAAAATATCAGCCTACCTCTCACTAATCCTGTGCTAATCAAATATGTCCTCTTCTTGGTGAATACCAAAGCAAAGTATTCATTAAGGACCTCTCCCATTTCCTCTGGCTCCATGCATAAATTCCTTCCATTGTCATTGAGAGGACCTACCCTTTCACTAGCTATAATACACAGACACACATGCGCGCACACACATGCGCACACCCACACACAGACACATTGGAATCCACCTTGACATCACTTGCTAAGCACATTGTATGGCCTCTTTTAGCCCTCCAAATTCCTTGTTTAGTTTCTTCCCAACTTCCTTTATATTCCTCATAGGCCTTGTCTGATTTCAGTTTCCTAAACTTTATATATGCTTCCTTTTATTTGTTGACTAAACTTTCAGTATCTCGTCATCCAGAGTTCTAGAATCTTGTCATCCTCATCTTTCATACTCTGTAACATGCTGGTCCTGAACTCTGATCGAATGGCCTTTCAAAGACTCCTACATGTCAGATGTGGATTTACTCTCAAACAGACGCCCCCAATTTAATTTCTCCAGTTCCTGCCTAATACTGTTGTATTTAGCCTTCCCCCATTTTAGTATGTTCACCCAAGGATCAGTCTTAACCATAACTATCTTTAAATTTATGTAATTATGATCACTGTTCCCAAAATGCTGCTTAACTGAAACTTCATCGGTAAAGTGATGGAAGGTGCCATCAACAGTGCGATCAAGCAGCATCTGCTCAGAAATAACCTGCCCAGTGACACTCAGTTTGGGTTCCACCAGGGCCACTCAGCTACTGATCTCATTACAGCCTTGGTTCAAACATAGACAAAAGAGCTGAATTCCAGAGGTGAGGTGACAGTGGCAGCCCTTGATATCAAGGCTGCATTCGATCAAGTGTGGCATCAAGGAGCCCTAGCAAAACTGGAATCAATGGGTATCAGGGACAAACCTCTCCGGTGATTGGAGTCATACCTGACGCATCAGAAGATGATTGTGGGAAGTTAATCAGCTCAGCTCCAGGACATCACTGCAGGACTTCCTAAGGGTAGTGTCCTCGACCTAACCATCATCAGCTGCTTCATCATTGACCTTCCCTCCATCACAAGATCAGAAATGGGGATGTTCGCCAATGATTGCACAATGTTCAGCACCGTTCGTGACTCTTCAGATACTGAAGCAGTCTATGTTCACATGCAAGAAGATCTGGACAATATCCAGGCTTGGGCTGACAAGTGGCAAGTGACATTCGTACCACACAAATGCCAGGCTATGACCATCACCAATAAGAGACACTCTAACCATTGTTCTTGACATTCAACGGGGTTACCATCACTGAATCTTCCACTATCAACATCCTGGGGGTTATCATTGACCAGAAACTCAACTGGACAAACCACATAGACACAGTGGCTACAAGACCAGGTCAGAACTAGGAATACAGTGGTGAGTAATTCACCTCCTGACTGCTCAAAGCCTGTTCGCCATCTACAAGGCACAAGTCAGGAGTGTGATGGAATGCTCTCCACTTGCTTGGATGAGTGCGGCCCCAACAACACTCAAGAAGCTTGATATCATCCAGGAAAAAAACCACCTGTTTGATTGGCACCACATTCACAGCATCCACTTTCTCCACCACCAACACGCAGTAGCAGCAGTGTGTGCTATCTACAAGATGCACTACAAAATTCACCAAAGGTCCTCAGACAGCACTGTCCAAACCCATGATCACTTCCATCTAGAAAGACAAGGGCATCAGACATATTGGAGCACCACCACCTCCAAGTTCACCTCCAAGTCACTCACCTTCCTGACTTGGAAATATATCATCGTTCCTTCATTGTCGCTGGGTAAAATTCCTGGAATTCCCTTGCTAATAGCATTGTGTGTCAACCCATACAAGAGGACTGCAGCGGTTCAAGAACGCAATTCACCACCACTTTCTGAAGGGCAGCTAGGGATGAGCAAGAAATGTTGGCCAGCCAACAACGCCCACATCCCACAAAAAAACGAATAGAAAAGAGATACCACCTGGCAAGGGTAAATCCCTAGTACAAGATCTAGTGCAGATCCCTCCCTAGTTGGGCTATCTACATATTATTTCAAGAAGTCATACCCTGGGGCTAACTCTTGCCAACACCAACATTTTGAGGTGCACATTGCTTCCAATAGTCAACTGCAGGTGACGCAGCAGATCAGGGTCAGTTTTGTGTTGTGTCAGCCCAGTTCAAGTATGCCTCCGGCAACAAGGTACTTGAGAGCAGTAACTGAGTAGAAGGGAACTGTGAGGAAGGGATTTCCAGGTTTTTGATTGAGTGACAGTGAAAGAATGATTTCATCATTGCAAGTCAGATATGTGTGTGGCTTGGAGGGAAATTTGCAGGTATTGGTGTCCTGGCTGCCAGTAGACTTTCTATGTGATAGATGGTTCAAGCTTGGAAGGTTACTGAGTTACTCACTTTCATTCTCATTATACAGTTTCAAATTCAATTCCACTGTTATCTTATTTGTTGCTGAATTTAAATTGTCACTTACATTGACTATTGGTTTATCAGCTCCTGTGCAGGCTCCTCTGCTGAAGCATCGCTTGTTTCATCTGCAGAGTTGTCCACCTGCCAGAGTCCACACAGGGATCCTTCTGGCAGTGATCACTCTAGCAGAATTGGCACAGAGATCACCCTGGCAGAGTTGGCACAGAGGTGCTGAAGGATCATCAGAAACAAGGGTAATGTTTGAAGTGGAAAGACTGAGAGAGGCTCTTGGGGAAATAAAATGGAAATACGTGGTAAGATTTCTTTATTTTTGCTTATATCATAACGAATTAGCATTTGATGCCTGTGTGTCATGCAAATTTCAGTCTTCAACCAACATTTAAGACCTACAAGCAAGTCTCAGGACATGTCAAGAAACTAATTAATATTCTACTGTAATTGTTTTAGACACCTGTAATGCAAAATAGGAGACTGTGGCATTGTAAAAATTCCAACTGCTGTTTCTCCACTGCTGCTGTGTGCACTTGTATGTGTGAGAGAGTTTGGTCCATGTCTGTAAGACACTCAGCGTGACCTGTGAGTGTGTTAGTGTGAATGTGTGTTTGCGTGTGTTGGGAATCTGGGAATTGGTTTGGGAGCAATAATGGCATGAATTGAAAGCTGGGGCTTTCATCACCAAAGCTGAATGCTGTGAGAGGTATCTGCACTATTGTTTTACCCTGACTTCGTTCCTCAGAGTCCATTTTGCACAATGAGGACTTATCAACTTTGTGACTGACTCTTAGCCTTTTGCAACCACTCAGCACATTTTACATTCCAAGATAATAAAATGTGAGGCTGGATGAACACAGCAGGCCAAGCAGCATCTCAGAAGCACAAAAGCTGACGTTTCGGGCCTAGACCCTTCATCAGAGAGGGGGATGGGGGGAGGGAACTGGAATAAATAGGGAGAGAGGGGGAGGCGGACCGAAGATGGAGAGTAAAGAAGATAGGTGGAGAGAGTGTAGGTGGGGAGGTAGGGAGGGGATAGGTCAGTCCAGGGAAGACGGACAGGTCAAGGAGGTGGGATGAGGTTAGTGGGTAGCGGGGGGTGCGGCTTGGGGTGGGAGGAAGGGATGGGTGAGAGGAAGAACCGGTTAGGGAGGCAGAGACCGGTTGGACTGGTTTTGGGATGCAGTGGGTGGGGGGGAAGAGCTGGGCTGGTTGTGTGGTGCAGTGGGGGGAGGGGACGAACTGGGCTGGTTGAGGGATGCAGTAGGGGAAGGGGAGATTTTGAAACTGGTGAAGTCCACATTGATACCATATGGCTGCAGGGTTCCCAGGCGGAATATGAGTTGCTGTTCCTGCAACCTTCGGGTGGCATCATTGTGGCAGTGCAGGAGGCCCATGATGGACATGTCATCAAGAGAATGGGAGGGGGAGTGGAAATGGTTTGCGACTGGGAGGTGCAGTTGTTTTTTGCGAACTGAGCGGAGGTGTTCTGCAAAGCGGTCCCCAAGCCTCCGCTTGGTTTCCCCAATGTAGAGGAAGCCGCACCGGGTACAGTGGATGCAGTATACCACATTGGTAGATGTGCAGGTGAACCTCTGCTTGATGTGGAATGTCATCTTGGGGCCTGGGATGGGGGTGAGGGAGGAGGTGTGGGGACAAGTGTAGCATTTCCTGCGGTTGCAGGGGAAGGTGCCGGGTGTGGTGGGGTTGGAGGGCAGTGTGGAGCGAACAAGGGAGTCGCGGAGAGAGTGGTCTCTCCGGAAAGCAGACAGGGGAGGGGATGGAAAAATGTCTTGGGTGGTGGGGTCGGATTGTAAATGGCGGAAGTGTCGGAGGATAATGCGTTGTATCCGGAGGTTGGTAGGGTGGTGTGTGAGAACGAGGGGGATCCTCTTGGGGCGGTTGTGGCGGGGGCGGGGTGTGAGGGATGTGTCGCGGGAAATGCGGGAGACGCGGTCAAGGGCGTTCTCGATCACCGTGGGGGGAAAGTTGCGGTCCTTAAAGAACTTGGACATCTGGGATGTGCGGGAGTGGAATGTCTTGTCGTGGGAGCAGATGCGGCGGAGGCGGAGGAATTGGGAATAGGGGATGGAATTTTTGCAGGAGGGTGGGTGGGAGGAGGTGTATTCTAGGTAGCTGTGGGAGTCGGTGGGCTTGAAGTGGACATCAGTTACAAGCTGGTTGCCTGAGATGGAGACTGAGAGGTCCAGGAAGGTGAGGGATGTGCTGGAGATGGCCCAGGTGAACTGAAGGTTGGGGTGGAAGGTGTTGGTGAAGTGGATGAACTGTTCGAGCTCCTCTGGGGAGCAAGAGGCGGCGCCGATACAGTCATCAATGTACCGGAGGAAGAGGTGGGGTTTGGGGCCTGTGTAGGTGCGGAAGAGGGACTGTTCCACGTAACCTACAAAGAGGCAGGCATAGCTGGGGCCCATGCGGGTGCCCATGGCCACCCCCTTAGTCTGTAGGAAGTGGGAGGAGTCAAAAGAGAAGTTGTTGAGTGTGAGGACGAGTTCAGCTAGGCGGATGAGAGTGTCGGTGGAGGGGGACTGGTCGGGCCTGCGGGACAGGAAGAAGCGGAGGGCCTTGAGGCCATCTCCATGCGGAATGCAGGTGTACAGGGACTGGACGTCCATGGTGAATATGAGGTGTTGGGGGCCAGGGAATTGGAAGTCCTGGAGGAGGTGGAGGGCGTGGGTGGTGTCACGGACGTAGGTGGGGAGTTCCTGGACCAAAGGGGAGAAAATGGAGTCCAGATAGGTGGAGATGAGTTCGGTGGGGCAGGAGCAGGCTGAGACGATGGGTCGACCAGGGCAGGCAGGTTTGTGGATTTTGGGAAGGAGATAGAAACGGGCCGTGCGGGGTTGGGGAACAATGAGGTTGGAGGCTGTGGGTGGGAGGTCCCCTGAGGTGATGAGGTCAGCCATATGGTATCAATGTGGACTTCACCAGTTTCAAAATCTCCCCTTCCCCTACTGCATCCCTCAACCAGCCCAGTTCGTCCCCTCCCCCCACTGCACCACACAACCAGCCCAGCTCTTCCCCCCCACCCACTGCATCCCAAAACCAGTCCAACCGGTCTCTGCCTCCCTAACCGGTTCTTCCTCTCACCCATCCCTTCCTCCCACCCCAAGCCGCACCCCCCGCTACCCACTAACCTCATCCCACCTCCTTGACCTGTCCGTCTTCCCTGGACTGACCTATCCCCTCCCTACCTCCCCACCTACACTCTCTCCACCTATCTTCTTTACTCTCCATCTTCGGTCCGCCTCCCCCTCTCTCCCTATTTATTCCAGTTCCCTCCCCCCATCCCCCTCTCTGATGAAGGGTCTAGGCCCGAAACGTCAGCTTTTGTGCTCCTGAGATGCTGCTTGGCCTGCTGTGTTCATCCAGCCTCACATTTTATTATCTTGGAATCTCCAGCATCTGCAGTCCCCATTATCTCTGATACATTTTACATTCCATCTGACAGCCAGAGGCTAAATGGAGAGGATAATGGTGAAGGAATTGTAGAATATGAACAGCCACATATATCAGCCTAAATTTTGGAGCTAAACAAGGAAGCTTTTAATTCTTTAAGCTTTTCTTTAATTGGTAAGTTCACTCAATACATGTATTTTACATTTTTTTTGTTTTCTTGGGTCTTTTAATAAAGATTAGAAATGTTTTTTTTAAAATAATCTATTATCATGTTTTTAGTGTTTTCCTTACTGGAGTTTCTTAAAGTTAAAACTATTTGTTTTCATCAGATCACTGCGTGTTAATTATTGTCATATTTTCAGTGTCCTCTTGCTTTTGGGTGTCTTAATAATAGTTTAAAAAATTCCTTTTTCAATCATTTCAATTGTTTCATTGAGACCATGCTAATAAGTATGCATTGTTTTATTTTCTTCTGTTTTTTATTTCATGTTTTTTTTAAATTTACATGAATTGTGTGTTTTCTTCTTATCTTACATTAAAGCTTACATCCTCGGTCTGGCTTCATCAAAGTTAATTTACCACTGAAATGTAAAATTCACATCAACAAAAAAAAGGTACATAAAGCTGAAAATTATATCAGGAAAATAATTAAAATTATAAAGGTGCATTGTGCAACATCCCCAGAGTGGAAGCCTACTGCTGAGCTACCAGATTGAGCCAATAATACCAGCTGACTGGGCAGCTCCCAATGACTGCTACAATCAACTACTGGCAACAAACCACAATAGGAAACACAAGAGTCCATGAACACCAACCAGCAACAAAAAGACACGACCAATACTCACTCATCTCCATTCACACGGATGAAGGGGACCATCAGTTCGATTGGGACAATACCAGGATCCTAGGATAGGCCAAAAAGAGACGAGCATGGGAATTTCCAGAGGCCTCGTTCTCCACCAAGAAGGCCAACAACAAACTCATTGAGCTAGACCCTTTATATACACCACTGCGAAGAAAAACCAGAAATAAGGTAATCAAATCCAATGGACCCCAGAGTTTAAATACCAGGCAGGAAAACACAACAGTGCTTCATTGGAGGCTGACCTGATGAGGGTAATGAAATGTCTGCGAACTAATGAACCAGCTCAGTGAGCGAACCAACCACAGCAAGCCACAATGCCAATGTTACTTATTGCCCAGAACAGGGAGAAAATCTATGTCGAGACATCCAGAAGTTAACAGCCTCTACAAGCCTCAATTACTGGTTGAATTACTCTTTTCTTCTGGATGGCTGCTACAGTTTTTCCCTTCAGGGAAGTGTCTATGAACGTTGAGGGAAGTGTCTATGAACGTTGATTGGACTGCTGAGGCAGGCAATTAGTGCTACTATTTTCAAAGGGTGTGGACGCACATTTAGCAATGCGATCATTTGGAAGAAGTTTTTGGAGAATAATAGTGTGATATTGAATTCCTGGGGGTGATCAGATGGCTAAACTTAGATCAAATTCAAATCAGAATATCAGAGATAATGGGAACTGCAGATGCTGGAGAATCCAAGATAATAAAGTGTGAAGCTGGATGAACACAGCAGGCCAAGCAGCATCTCAGGAGCTGCTCCTAAGATGCTGTTTGGCCTGCTGTGTTCATCCAGCTTCACACTTTGTTATCTCAAATCAGAATATCATTGGTTTACATGTAAAAAATTAAATCAAACAATTAAATATTGGGCAGGACTGGTACATCACTTAAATATAAGACACTTGGACCACTGACAATGCTCTGAAAGTTAGTATTTTCAAATAAACCTGTCAGACTGTAACCTGGTATGATTTGATTTTTGACCTTGTCCAATCCAATCCAACACTGGCACTTCCACATCAAGAGTAAATGTACTCAACAAACTATCCAAGAGAAGAATTTAACATTACAACAGACAAGTTGTTCAAATGTTGCATGTTATTTAATCTGTCAAAACTTCTGGAACTGTCAAAAATAAAGGCAGATTAATAACCAAAAAAAAGTGATAAAGAATGTATTTAGTCTAAATGGCAATACTTGGACTTCTTTAAGTTTAATATATTTTACCTAGTTTGTAGTAGAATTTTTATTTCTCAGTCAGTAGTTTTTAAATTTAAATCCTTCTTCAGAAACTTAAGCACAAAGATTAATCCTCATATGCCAAAGCTCTGTTAAATTGGTGACAGCTTTTGGATTAAACATTAAAACAAGTCTCTGTACTATTTGAAGAAGAGCAGCAAAATTATCCCTGGAGTTGGCCAATATCATCAATCCATATCAGTGAAAATCCGATTACCTGGTTATTATCTCATTGCTGCTTGTGGGAGCTTGCTGTGCAAATATTGTCTTCTGTGTTTTGTCTATAACAATAGTTGCTAGACTTTAAAAAAGGACTTAACCGGCTGTAAAGTACTTTAGAACATCCTAAAATTTTGAAATTTGCAATAGCAGATGTGAGTCTACATTTGTAAATTGTATATATATTTGAAGCAGAGAGATTGCAAATCAATCAGCGATCCAGCAAGAACATGATGAATAATATTTATCTTGTACAGGTTCTGTTTGTCATGTCAAACATTTCAAAATCAAAGCTGATGTGTAGGTTGGCTTAAGTATTTCCAGAAATCCAAAGTCTTTTGTAAAGGTAGCATCCACAAAGGGTTGATATCAAGCATTTCCCTGGTATAGCCTCTGGTAAAGATAATAGATACATGCTGCATTTCTGGGGTTGGGGGTTTGTGGTTAACTCTATAACTGTAATGAACAACAGTGCTTCCTAAAATATAACTCAAGTTATATTTTACTTTCATAATTGAGGGGTAATATTATGAACGAGTACCTTAAGAATTACAACAGAAATGATTTAAACTGACTTGATACTGGCTGAAGAATATTTGATTGTGATAAACCTACGATATAGAAGAGAAGGATCATAGATGTTTCAAGACAAAGGTTCTTTCTGCATAGCCCTGCGCTTCTTTTTTTTCTCTCTTCAAGTGCTTATCCAATTCCCTTTTGAAAACCAAAGGTTGAATCTGCCTCCACCAGCCTCTGGTGTTGAATTTCTAATATTAACCAGTACCCATATAGGGATAATGGGAACTGCAGATGCTGGTGAATCCGAGATAACAAAGTGTAGAGCTGGATGAACACAGCAGGCCAAGCAGCATCTTAGGAGCACAAAAGCTGACGTTTCGGGCTTAGACCCTTCATCAGAGAGGGGGAATGGGGTGAGGGTTGGGAAATAAATAGGGATAGAGGGAGAGGCGGATCGAAGGTGGATAGAGAAGATAGGTGGAGAGGAGACAGACAAGTTAAAGAGGCGGGGATGGAGCCAGTAGAGGTGAGTGTACGTGAGGAGGTAGGGAGGGGATAGGTCAGTCCAGGGAGTATGGACAGGTCAAGGGGGCGGGATGAGGTTTGTAGGTAGGGAATGGGGGTGCAGCTTGAGGTGGAGGAGGGGATAGGTGAGATGAAGAACAGGTTAGGGAGTCGGGGACGTGTTCCTCATGTTATCTGAGCTTCAGTTGTAAATCACCTTAAGTCAGTCCCTTTAGCTTCTTAAGCCTGCCATCATTGGGAATAATTTCTCATTATCTACTTCTGCTAAGCCTCTTATGATATTGACTACTTCAATTAATTCACCTCTCCACCATCTTCGTTTGGGACTACAATCTCAGCTTCTCAAATATTTCCTCACAACTGAAGTCGCTTGCCCCCGGAACCATTCTCACAAATCAATGGGTTGGCATCTTGAAAGTCTTTGAATCTCTCCTGATTAGACAAAATCCTTTGGTTGATGTTGATCCAGGGTTTTATGAAGGTGGGGATCATAACTTTCTGGCTTTGGTAGTTTAAACTTACATTTATAAAGCCCAGTATCTGCTATGTCATTTTAACCATTTTCTCCATCTGCCTTGTCAACTTCAACAATTGTGCACTTTTGCTTTTATTATTGTTTGCTATTATGCAATTTATGCCTATTCATTTATTATCCTGCCATTTAATTCAACTTAACACCTCAGTAACTTAAATAATGATACTTGATCTAAAATGACCTTCATGAGTGCCATCTCCTCATTAGTAGTAGTAATGTTTGATGCTGCCCATCTGTCTCAGCTGTAATCTTTCAGAAGCAAATTGTTGCTTCATTAATTTAAAAATGATGTTCACAAATAAATGATTTCTCCTCATTATTCTCTTCTGTCTTTCAAGTAATCACTGTGGGAAGTTTTCAATGTATCTAACCACAATCTTGCAATAATTTTGCATTTAATCTCAAAGATCTATCCAATTCTAGGGCAGTAACCACTGCTAAGATCATAGAATCCCTACAGTGTGGAAACAGGCCCTTCGGCCCAACAAGTCCACACTGACCCTTGGAGAATCCCACCGAGACCCAACCTCGTATAATCCACATAATCTACACACCCCTGAATGCTACGGGCAATTTAGCATGGCTAATCCACCTAGCTTGCAAATCTTTGGACTGTGGGAGGAAACAAGAGCAACTGGAGGAATCCCACGGAGACACAAGGAAAATGTGCAAACTCCACACAATCACCAAGGGCGGAATCAAACCCAGGTCCCTGGCACTGTAAGGCCACAGTGCTAACCACTGAGCCACCATGCCAGATCCATTTGCTGTTGTGGTGATAAAAACCATGTTTGTGATAAACACTAGCATGAAATCAAAAGACACGTGCAATAGGAATTTCCCATTTCAAACAGTACCAATATTCAGCAAAGTGAGAGCCATCACCAGAGCATTGAAAACTTTCCAGATTAAGTGCTGCATCAGTCTGTTTGCTGCAATGCTATTATATGCCACAATGATAATGCTCATGCACGTATGATCAGATTGAGTTGGATAATCGATCTCTATAATGCCCCCTCTTTAATTCAGCCAGTGATATTCCTTTGCTGAAATAAAAAAAAGACTTCAGGGTTCCAATGTTTAAGGAAAGTGGATAGGTTACAGATAGAACTAAAATTGGCTGAAGAACACAGGAAATCAAGAGATTCGAATGTCCTGTGAATTTTAGCATTACTTGGAATGTCTTCTGCTAAATGGACAGCCTGCTGGTGTATGGAAGGTTTGGGTTCATGGGGTAGCGGTGGAGGGGCTGAAAACTTTCTTAAAGGTCCTGGAGAATGATATCCTGGTCCATAAAAAATACTAACAGTGTCAGTTTTCCTAGGGAGGCAGTAGCTGTTCACTGTTGACAACAATTTAAGTATGTTAATAAAGGTCTCACCAATCCATGGTGGGACACTGAGATACTCTGATATTTGTCATTGTTAACAGACATGGTTTGGCATAAGAGATAATGGGAACAGCAGATGCTGGAGAACCTAAGATAACAAAGTGTGAAGCTAGATGAACACAGCAGGCTAAGCAGCATCTTAGGAGCACAAAAGTCGACGTTTTGGGCCTAGAACCTTCATCAGAGAGAGGGATGGGGAGAGGGTTCTGAAATAAACAGGGAGAGAGGGGGAGGCAGACCGAAGATGGATAGAGGAGAAGGTAGGTGGAGAGGAGAGTATAGGTGGGGAGGTGGGGAGGGGATAGGTCAGTCTGGGAAGGACGGACAGGTCAAGGATGGTGGATGAGGTTAGTAGATAGGAAGTGGAGGTGCGGCTTTTGCAGCTTGTCCCTGCCTCCCTAACATGTTCTTCCTCTCAGCTATCCCCTCCTCCCACCTCAAGCCGCACCTCCATTTCTGACCTACTAACCTTATCCTGTCCCCTTGACCTGTCCGTCCTCCCCGGACTGACCTATCCCCTCCCACCTCCCCACCTATACTCTCCTCTCCACCTATCTTCTCCTCTATCTATCTTTGGTCCGCTTCCCCCTCTCTCCCTGTTCATTTCAGAACCTTCTCCCCATCTCCCTCTCTGATGAAGGGTCTAGGCCTGAAACGTCCGCTTTTGTGCTCCTAAGATGCTGCTTGGTTTGGCATAAGGTTTGTTTGTGTAGTGTTGGGATCTTGTAGTTTTAACCCTCTCCTATCCTTTTGAGGCTATTGAGGTTGTGGAGCAGGGGAATGTCATGGCAGTGCATACTTACTCTTTAAGTTGCCATACAGAGCAGTAGGAGGATGTGGGGCTTTGCCAATTATTTTCTTGCTCAGTTAAACTTTGAGAGCAATGAACAAAGAGCAGCAGCAGCTTTATCGAAACAAGAGGCAGTGAAATAAGCAAGTGTGTCAGCTCGGGATTCTCCAATTTCCCCCAGCTGCTGACCAGAGTGACATTGAAAACAGCCAAGGAATAGAATGCACTCTCAGCCCCATTTAATGTTGGAATGATCTACAATACTGAGAACTCAAACAAAGGGAGAAACATGAAAGAAAAGTTAGTTTGGAAATTTCAACATGAGTATATTTTTACATTGCAGCAGAAGAAATCAGATTCTGCGCAAGAAGGCAGCTCACCTTCTCAAGGGCAACTAGAGAGGGGCAATAAATCCTTGCTCCATTAGTGGTGCACGTGTCCAAAATAAATTTTAAAAATTTAGTTCTGAGCAAGGCTCACCAGACCCGAAACAAACTCTGCTTTTTCCTTCACAGATGCTGCCAGACCTGCTGAGATTTTCCAGAAATTCTGTTTTTGTTCCTGATTTACAGCATCCGCAGATCTTTCAGCTTAATTTTTAAAAATCTTCATTCTGCTTTCAGACATGGTGACATCCTGAACTGACAATGTTAAACATGATTTATGCATATTTTAATCCCATCTTCCTATTTCTGAAGACATTGCTTGACTGGCTGAGCATTTTCAGCATTATTTGCTTTGATGTTGAATATCACAGCACCAGCTATCTCTTTCCTAATGTTTTGCTGTAACAATGATTCACTCAATAGAGTGTTGCTCAGGTGCTGCTGCACAATACATCCATCCCATGGTGCATTTACTGACTTTTTGAATATCTATCCAATTATCCAGTAAATTATCTCGTACTTTACATGGGAAGTGGACTCAGTAAGCTTCACACACAGTTGCCGTCTGGACTCCAAGTGCCACATGGTTCAGGTTATTAAGTGTAGTGTATCTCATGTGCAAGCCATCGGTCTCAGGCCCATAATGTTGTGGTCTGAGTACTATATGGACAGTTTCATTTCCGTTAAATAGATGCAAGCCTGAATAAGTATTTTTATTGGGTTCTATTAGCAAAATTTTGACACTCAAGAACATTCTGTTTGATGACACTTACGGGGCTAAATTAGATAACTTGTAAAACAGGTCACAGGGATTGTGATACATGACAAATTTGTGCCTGTGAACTGCAATGCAGGTAGCAAGCCAATTCATACTGTTTGGTTCTTAACATGAGTGTATTGTCCACGTCAGTGCTATGTGCACTTTTTATTGGTTGGGCCAGCAAACGGTGATTCAATACATTGAGTGCTTAGCATCAATTAATGCTAGCTTGCACTATTTAGAGAGCATATACATGTCTTAGAGGAGAGATGCATTGTGGCCGGAGCAGGTACTGGCATTTCTGAGGAGGTCTAGGCTTATGTTGGTATGAATTGTACATGGAGAAAAACTTAAGGCTTTCTCAAAACAAAGGTCATAGATTTCCAAAAGCCTTATAAATTGATCCAGCTTTGTTCCCTTTCTATGGACCACATATTGATGATTATTATAGATAGTTACTATCTATCTAGTTAGCCTGCCTGCCTAAGCTCTTGTAATCTTCCATATCCAGATTGCTCATTCTGTTCTAGTATGTTCGCTGTTCATAGTAGTACCTTTTGCACATCAAGTGTATTTTACAGTCATGGGCCACTCTTTGCTTTTTCTTTTGTTACAATAAATGTGGTAACAGCTGGAATTTCTCAGGGATTATCTGCACTCCTGTTTCTTTGTGAAGGCCACATAGTGTCGTGGAATCATATAGCATTTAAAGAGGCCCTTTGGTCCAACTTGACCATGCCGACAACTTCCCAAACTAAATTAGTCCCACTTGTCTGCACTTGGCCCACATTCCTCAAAACTTTTCCTATTTATGTACTTATCTAAATGTCTTTTAAATGGTGTAACTGTACCTGCATCCATCAATTGCTCAGGCAGTTCTCACCACTCATGAACCATTCTCTGTGTAAAAAGGTTGCCCCTCATGTCTTTCTAAACATTTATCCTCTCACCTAAAATATGCCCCTTGTTTTGAACTCCCTCACCCTAGAGATCGGTACCTTCTCCTCTATAATATGGACATTTTTCAAGATGTCGCAATTTATTTCCCCACATTCTGTATCTTCCAATTCCTTCTCCACAATAAACAGTGATGCAAAATCTTCCCCATCTCCTGCAGTTCCACACATATGTGGCCTTGATGATCTTTAAGGGGCCCTATTCTCTCTCAAGATACCCTTTTGACCCTTATGTATTTGTAGAATTTCTTTGGATTCTCCATGACTCTACTTGCCAAAGCTATCTCATGCCCCCTTTTTGTCCTCCTGATTTCCCTCTTAACTATACTCCTACTGCGTTTGTACTTTTCTAATGATTCACTCAGTTTCTACTGTCTATGCCTGATATATGCTTCATTCTTACTCTTGACCAAACCCTCAATTTCTCTAGTCATCCAGCATTCCTTACACCTAACAGCCTTGCCCTTCACCCTAACAGGAATATACTGTCAATGGAGTCTCGTTGTCCGATTTTGAAGGTTTCCCATTTCCCAGCCTGCGAACATCCGCCCCCCTGCCCCCACAACAACTTTTGAATGTCCTTGCCTAATACCATCAAAATTGGCATTCCTCCAATTTAGAGCTTTAACTTTTGATCCAGTCTATCCTTTTTCATCACTGTTTTAAAACTAATACAATTATGGTTTCTGGCCCCTGGGTGTTCCCCCACCGACACGTCAGTCACCTGCCCTGCCTTATTTCCCAAAAGTAGGTCAGACTTTTCACCTTCCCTAGCAGGTACATCCACATACTGAATCAGAAAATTTTCTTTTACACACTTAACAAATTCCCCTCCAGTAGAAGCCCTTAACTCTATGGTAGTCCCAGTATATGTTTGGAAAGTAATGTTTTGAAACTACCATAACCCACCCCATTGTTCTTGCAGGTAATGAGATCTCCTTACAAATTTGTTTCTCAATTTCCTGCTGACTATTAGGCAATCTGTAATACAATCCCAATAAGGTAATCATCCCCTTCTCATTTCTCAAATCCACCCAAATAACTTCCCTGGACATATTCCCAGGGATATTCTCCCTAAATACAGCCATATTGTTATCCTAATCAAAAATGCCATTCCCTCTCCTCCCCTGCCTCCCTTTCAATCCTTTCTATAGCATCTATACTCTGGAACCTTAAGCCACCAGTCCTGTCCACCCCGAGCAATGTCTCTATAATTGCTATGATATCCCACTCCCAAGTTCCTAAACATGCCCTGAGTTCATCTGCCTTACCTATTAACCCTCTTGCATTGAAATAGAGGCAGTTTAATTTATCAATCCTACTTCAGTCTCTACTTTGTTCCTGCCTGCCCTGACTGACTTATTCCTTTTCCTAACAGCACCAGTCTTAGACTGCTCTGTTTCCTCGCTGTCTCTTTGTGTGAATCCTTCTCCCATGCACCAGCTCCTCAGCCACACATTCATCTGCTCTATCTTTCTATTCCTACCCTCACTAGCTTGTGGCACCAGGAGTAATCCAGATATTACCACCTTCGAGGAACAACTTTTTAAATTCTACCTAACTTCCTATATTATCTCCTCAGAATCTCATCCTTTTCTCTTCCTATATTATTAGTGCTAATGTGTACAACAACCTCCCATAGGTCCCTCTTGCCTTTGAGAATAGTCTGCACCCTCTGTGAGATGTCTTTGTTCCTGGCTCTTAGGAGGCAACACACCATTCTGATGTCTTCCTTTTGGCCACAGAAATGTTTGTCTGTGCCTCTGACTAAAGAGTCCCCGATTATAATCCCCATATTATAAAAGGAGGAGCTCTTTCTGCCAGAATTTTTTTCACATAGAACATAGAACATTACAGCACAGTACAGGCCCTTTGGCTCATAAAGAACTCTGTGCTGAACGTTTACCCTAAACTTAAGGTCTATCTAACCTCCACCACTACCTTATACTATCATCCATATGCTTGTCTAATAGCTGCTTAAATGCCCCTAATGAGGCTGACTCCACTAACCTCTCCGGCAATGTATTCCATGTCCCGTCCACTCTCTCAGTAAAGAACCTACCTCTGACTTCTCCCCGATATCTACCTCCTTTCATTTTAAAACTATGTCTCCTCGTAAACGCTACCTTCACATTCTCCATCTTGGATAGCCCAGAATGAGGAAGTTCAGGGAACATTTTCTAGATTGATATCTGAAACAAAATACTGTTTTAAGAGGAAAGATTGGACAGGCTAAGCGTGTATATGCTGGATTTTGGAAGAATAACTAGTGATTTGACCCATACAAGATCCTAAGGGTTCTTGACACAGTAGTTGTGAAAAGGATATTTTCTCTCATGAGAGAACTTAGAGCAAGAAGTGTTTGTTTAAAAATCAGGGGTCATCCATTTAAAACAGAGATGAGGTTTATTTCCCTCTCAGAGAGTTGTGAGCTTTTGTAACTCTCATCCTGAAAAGAAAAAAAATCGTTGAATATTTTTAATGCAGAGGAAGACAGATTTTTGTTAAGCAAGGGGGTGAAAGGTTATCACGAGTAGGCAGGATTTTAGATTTGAGGCTACAATCAGATCAATCACACTCTTGTTATATGATGGAGCAGGTTTTGGACAGCAGCATGGCCTGCTCCTACTCCTAATCATTTGTGATTGCAGAGGGGGCTAGGGAATTCAGTGAGCAGGAGTGGGAAGCCAGAGCTTTTTGGCAGTTCTCATCTGGTGCACAGTGGAGATGATTTTCAATACCAACCTTATGCCCACTTATTCCATATGGGGTTGCCAACTTGTTTCAGATGTAATCCTGCTGATTATATCGTATGAACGTTAGCCTGCAATTGCCCTCTCAAGTCATGCAACCTTTTTTTCCAACATTCAATACTTCTGCAACTAATGAACAGAGATGATCAAAGAAGATGCAATGTTTTAAATATTGGCAGGATTCATGTTCTTGGTTGAGCACAGCAGTGAATAGCAGCTTAGTCCTTCATTACAAAAGTGTCCAGGAAGATCGGAGAAGTGACAATTTGAATTCCTTGGTTAGGTGTTCTCTCAGGGAATCCTCAAATCCTCATAGATTCAGCGCTGGAGGGCACTTGTGGGTCCAACAGCTGAGACCAAATCAACAGGATTTTCAGCCTATTCTAAAAGTGCTGCGATTAAAATCTTCTCCTTTGATGAGATTGTTTAAAGGAGGAAGAGGCAATCTTGATCATTTCACTTCGGTGATGTAAATTCTGAACTACATCAATCATTTCATTGCATTTAATCTCTCCCAAGCTGTAATGTCCTATTTTCTTTTCCCTAAAGCTAGAAGCAACAAATATATTAGCACTAAATTGTTACATAAACTCCTGGAAATGGTTCTCAAAATAGATTGAAAGAGGCTTTATTGCATGTAGCTCTTCACAATGTTTTTGAAATGGTCCACAGTGATAGATAGCGACCAGATTGAAAGGAGCGTTCTTTCAAGACCTCACAGAAAAGTGTTTGGGTAGGCTGCATTCCTGGAACATAGCCTGTTCTGAAACCTCAACTGAAACTCAGCCTGCAACAGTTTACGTGCAGCATTGTGAAGGTGCACCTTTACCATCTTGTTCTTATTTACTCAAGAATCCTTCTTATATTCCTCAAGATTAATAAGGAAGGAACATGTAGTCACACAATATACTCCTTTCAATAATTGTGCTGTTCCTTACTCCACTGTACATAAACCTAATAACGTGTCTTGCTGGAACAACATGAAAGAAAGGATAGCATTTATATTGTGCCATTAAATCACAGGACCTCTCAAAGACTTTACAGTCAATTTGAAATACAGCGTCTGTTGAAAAGTAAGAAATGCAGCTGCTAATATAAGGGCTTCAATGTCACACAAGTACCAAAGTAATAATGTTTAGATATCTAGTTTAGGTGAGGCTGATTGAGAAATAAATGTTGCTTGGGACGTCAGGGATCTCTGCCCTTCAACAAAACACAGTAGAATTGCTTGCATCGACCTGACAAACAGACTCTCCATTTAACAACTCATTCAATGGCTTAGCAGAAAAATTCCATTAGAACTTTTAATAACAGGGATGATTTAATTCTTCTTTTTTAATTATAATAGAAGTGCAGAGTTGCACAGACATTTTTTGTGAGTCTAACTTCTATCTCCAAAGCTACTTTAACCTATTTCAAGCGAATCAAGGGTTATTCAGAAAAGGCAGAAAATTGGAGTTGAGGATAATCAGATCAGCCATTACCTCATTGAATGGCAGAGCAGACTCGATGGGCTGAATGGCCTACTTCCGCTCCTACACCTTAAGGTTAAGGCAAAAGCACACTATATTTTTAATGTAAAATGAAAGAAAAATGTATCTTTCTTAAAAACCATTTAGAAGGCACCATTTACAGGGGATATCTCCATGTGTACATGATTTACCTGATCTATGTGGTTGCTAAGATCATCATAGCAGCATTATTACATGGCTCAACAAGATAAAAAATATGCTTCTTCTGTGTAGTGGTTACTTACCAGGTAGTTCCAGCTGTTTCTTTTGTACATGTTCCACTTTAATCCAACTGTTTAATTTTCTCTTTACAATCATTTTCTCCAGCTCCACGTAAAAGTCATTTTGTTTTAGTTTAACCGTTGCACTTGAACTTCTGATAACAATTCCAGTTTCCACTCCAGTCCCCAGCCCCAGATTGCATTTGGAAACAGAAGCAGAGGCAGCCACTGGAAGAAAGAAATTGAGGGGGTGGGGTTTGTGGATAGAGAAAAATTGATGGAGACTGAATCCTGAGGACAGGAATGAGGGTCCTGTGGTGCAGGGGAAAGAAAGTGATTGGAGTTAAATCCATGGGGTGGAGATGGAGAGTACCCAAACCTAAGGTGGAGGGAGGTGTAAAAATCCTCCCATTTGACATTTAACCAACACCAGCAGCACAAGCTTTGCCTCCAGTCCGTCTAGTGGTCAAAGGTCAGAGTTGCCATTAATTTATTAACCATAAATTAGTGGCCGTCCGTCCATGTAGTCAAGCAGCATTATAGGAGCGGGAAGGCTGACGTTTCGGGCCTAGACCCTTCATCCGTCTCTAGACCTTGTTATCTCAGATTCTCCAGCGTATTATCTCTCATCCACGTAGTCAGTCTGGAAAGCTTATTTTGCAAAATGCCTTGTGCCAATACAATCTTAATTATAATTATCATGATAATAAGAATAAAATGCCAAAGTCCCTGATTGAGATCCTGAAGAAATCTTTTAATTAGCTTTGCAATGCACAGTAATGAAAACATGTGAGTTGACAAGTTTATTCTCAAAATCCAATATAGATTTCAACACTTGCAGGTTTCCACTGAAATTGCCACTTATGTCATTTTTTGGTGCAAAAAAAATGAGATCATAAACGTGCTCCTCAAATATGTTTTCATCAAGAGATTACCTCCAGTCACTGGTGTTAACTGGTTTTCCTTTCAGTAAACCTAACAGTAAATTTGATTAGATTGGTTTATTTTGGTGTTCAGGTTTGAAGCTAGTAGAAGTATTAACAAAGTGAGGCGTCATTGGCCAGAAGTACATGTGTTCACCTAAACACAGAAACCAGATAAATAAAAAGGGAGGCACACGTTTTTCCTCTGCTGCCACACAATTTTCATGCTGCCTGTTAATCACAGATTGCATAGTACATATCAGTTAGAGCTAGAAAAAATTAATGACATAAGACTGCATGATGTTAAATAATGCATGGAATTCAGTTAAAATTTGTCTCACCATCGCTGGGATTCTCTTTTGTCTGTTTCTGAGCACTCAGGGCAATCAAATGATGCTGACCACAAATGCCTGCATGCAATGATATTCCATTTGATGCCAATTGATGACAATGGCGCTAGTTGGGATGTCAAATTATAGCTACGTGATTGCTCTCAAGTGCAACAAATGTCAATTGTTGCTGAAATATTGCATTTCAGTTCAAATGAAATCAATTCAGACCAAGTGATGCCTGAACAACTTATTTTTAAGAGCAAATGAAAGCTGTTGAAAGCAAATGAAGTCAAAGAATATCAAAAATTTCTGGTAGGAATGTTACTATACTTCATAAGTTGTCTCTTTAGTGAGAAGCGAATGCAATGTTTTGTGTTGTGAATGATATATCAATACAAGTCTGCCATTGCTGCTGTTCTTCTCGCCTACACCATTTTAGTTTGTTTTCTTATTGTCGGTCAATAGAGCTAGACTGAATGTTCCTGGAGGAATTGAAGCTGAGCATCAATGTCCGTGTTACTGGTGAGTAAGTGCTGTTTAATAACACTGTCAATGACATCTTCCATCATTTTGTCGATGATTGAGCGGGTTTTAATGGGCTTGTAATTAGTTAGTTTCGACTTGTATTTTTTTTTCAGACAGAACACACCGAGAGCAATTTTCTGCATTATTGGCTAGATGTCAGTGTTATAGCTGTGCTGGAACAGCTTGGCAGAACTAGTTCTGGAGCACAAATCAACAGTCCTATTGCTGTGATCTTGTCGGGAGCAATAGCGTTTGCTGTATCCAGTGCTTTATGATTGGCATAGATGATGTTGGTGGCCTGAAGAGGAGGCCAATGAATCTTCCACTTGTGCTTTCTGGCTTAAAATGGCCCCAAATACCTCAACTTTCTTTTACTGGCACTAACATGTTGGGTTCTCCCATCTCTGAGGACAGGACTATTTGTGGATTCTTTTGGTTTAGCCTATTATTTGTGGAATCACTTAGCTCCTTCTGTGGCATGATGTTTCTGGTTTTAGCATGCATGTAGCTCTATGTTGTAGTTTCATAAGTTGGCACCTCGTTTTTAGGGCTCCGTGGTCTCTTTAAATCTTTTTTGCCATTCAACGAGATCACCATATCCTTCAATATTTGGAAATAACAACAATCAATCAATCTCAGTTTTAACATTATGAATTACACTCGTATTAACCATAAGACCATAAGATATAGGAGTAAAATTAGGCCATTCAGCCCACTGAGTCTGTTTTGCCATTCAATCATGGCTGATCTGCTTCTAACACCATCCTCCTGCCTTCTCCCTGTATCTCTTGATCCCCATACTAATCAAGAACTTTCTACCTCTATATTAAATACACTCAATGACATGGCCTCCACAGCCCTCTGCAGCGAGTTCCACAGTTTCACCACCCACTGGCTTAAGAAATTCTTCCTCACCTCAATTCTAAAGTGTTGTCCCTCCACTCTGAGGTTATGCCCTCAGGCCCTAGTCTCTCCTATTAGTGGAAATGTCTGCTTAACATCCACTCTATCCAAGCTTCTCAGTATTCCACAAATTTCAACGAAATGCCACTCATCCTTCTGAACTCCATTGAATACAGATTCAGACAATCACTCCCCATATGACAATCCCTTCATCCCAGGATCATTCTTGTAAGCTTTTTCTGAACCCCTTCAACACCATCATATCCTTCTGCAGATATGGGGCCCTAAACTGCTCACAAGATTCCAAATGCGGTCTGACCAGAGCCTTTTACAGCCTCAGCAGTGTATCCCTGCTCTTGTATTGTAGCTCTCTTGAAATGAATGCTAACATTGCCTTTGCCTTCCCACCCACTAATGAACCTGCATGTTAAACTTGTGAATCCTGAAACAGGACTCCAAAGTCCCTTTGTGCTTCAGATTTCCAAAGCCTTTCCCACTTCAATGCCTCTGTTCCTCCCACCAAAATGCATAACCTCACACTTTCTTGCATTGTATTCTATCTGCCACTTCTTTGCCCGCTCTCCTGGCTTGTCTAAGACCTTCTGCAGCCTTTCTGCTTCTACATTACCTGTCCCTCCACCTAACTTTGTGTCATCTGCAAACTTAGCAACAATTCCCTCAGTTCCTTCATCCAGATTGTTAACGTATAGCATGAATATTTGTGGTCCTAACACCCACCCCTGTGAAACTCTCTAATCATTTGATGCTATCCTGGAAAAAAACCTTACATCCTCACTCACTGTCGTTCCTCAGTCAGCTAATCCTCTATCCATGCTAGTACCTTACCCCTAACTGCATGGACAATTATCTTATTCAGGAGCCTCCTGTGTGGGACCTTGTAAAAGGCCTTCTGGAAATCCAAATAGATGATGTCCATTGGCTCTTTTTTGTCTAACTTGCTTGTTACCTCCTCAAAGAATTCAACAGATCTGTCAGACATGACCTCTCCTTGACAAAGCCATGCTGACTCAACTTTATTTTACCATGCATTTCCAAATACTCTGCAATGTCATCCTTAATAAATGAACTCTATAATCTTACCAACAACTAAGGTCAGAAAAGCTGGCCCATAGTTTCCTGTTTTCTGCTTTCCTCCCTTCTTAAACATTAGCCAACTTCCAGTCCTTTGGGACCCTCTCTGACTCCACTGGTTCCTGAAAGATCACTACCAATATCCCTACAAACTCCGCAGCTATCTCCTTCAGAACCATGGGGTGCAGTCTATCTGGTCTGGATGATTTATCCATTTACAGATTTTTTAGCTTCATCTGTGCCTTCTCCTTCGTGATGGCCACTACACTCATCTCTGCCCCCTAACTTCCTTAAAGTTCTGGTATACTGCTGTGTTTTCCACCATGAAGATTGATGCAAAGTACCTATTCTGTTCCTCTGCCGTTTCTTTGTTCTTCATTACTACTTCTCTAGCTTAATCTTCTGTTGGTCTAATGTCCACACTTGCCTCTCTCTTATCTTTTATAGATCTAAAACAAACTGTTGCAAACTACTTTTATATTATTATTTAGCTTACCTCTCATATTTCATCTTCTGCCTCTTTATTGCATATTTATTTATGCTATGCTAGTGTCTAAAGGCTTCCCAATCCTCTGGATACCCACTAATCTTCACCACATTTTCTTTTGCTTTTATGCTCTCCCTGACTTATGCTGTCAGCCACGGTTGTTTCATCCACCTGTTCATATGTTTCTTTTTCCTTGGGATGAATTTCTGCTGTGCCTCCCAAGTTAGCCCCAGAAATTCCTGCCACTGCTGTTCCAGTGTCTTCTCTGCTAGGCTGCCCTTCCAATTAACTCAGGGCAGCTCTTCCCTCGTGTCTTTAGTTGCCTTTACTCAATTGTGATACCATTACATCTGATTCAATCATCTCCCTTCAAATATCAGGGTGAATTCTGTCTATTGTGGTCATTGCCCTCTGGGGCTTCCTTCACTTTAAGCTCCCTGATCATGTTTGCCTTATTACAGATCACCAAACCCAGAATTGCCTGTTCCCTATTCTGTTCTACCACAATCTGCTCCAAATACACCTTGTAAACATTCTAAAAAATTCTTTTCGTGCAATCTACTACCAACCTGATTTTCTGAGTCCACTTGCATATTGAAGTCAGAGATAGCAAGAACTGCAGATGTTGGAGTCAGAGACAACACAGAGTGAAGCTAGAGGAACTCAGCAGGTCAGACAGCATCAGAGGAGCGGGAAAGTTGACATTTTGGGTTGGGACCCTTTTTCAGATTTTCTTTTATGATCTTATAGATTTTCTGAAGAATTGTCCCGATCCAAAACGTCAACTTTCCTGTTCCTCTGATGCTATGTTCCTCCAGCTTCATGCTGCATATTGAAATCCCCCATTTTATTATATTAGTACGCTTCCTACATGTCTTTTCTATCTCCTGTTTTACGTTCAACCCCACATCCTGATTCCTGCTAAGATGCCTGCACATCACTCGCATCAGGATCTTTTTCTTTTGCATTTCCTCAACTCTACCCACACAGATTCTATACCTTCTGACTCCATATCACTTGTTGTTGATTTAATTTCATTTCTTATGAGCAAGGCAACCCAGTACCCTCTACCCATCTGCCTGTCCTCCTGATAGGACACATATCCTTGGATATTCAGTTCCCAGCCCTGATCCCCTTGTAGCCACATCTCTGTGATACCCACGACATCATACCCGATAATTTCAATCCGTGTTACAAGCTCATTTACCTTGTTCATTTTTGGAGATCAAGTTGTACACAGTAATCTAGGCTACATGGGTTAGCCATGGAAAATGCAGTAATAGGGTAGCATGATGGGTCTGGGCAGGATGCTCTTCAGAGGGTCAGTGTGGGCCTGTTGGGCCGAATGACCTGTTTCCACACTGTAGAGATTCTATTCTATTCTATTCTATCTATTCAATCACTCCACCTCCTCTATTAACTCTGTTTCTCATGCCATTGATGCTGCCAGACCTGCTTTTATTTGAGATTTCCAGCATCCACAGTATTTTCTTTTATCGTCCACAAAGGCATTGATCTACTCACAGGAGTTCATCAGAATTCATCATCTATAAAGTGCTTTATTATATTCCTCTGAAAAGGTATGACATTAGTATGTTGATAAAATGTGAGGCTGGATGAACACAGCAGGCCAAGCAGCATCTCAGGATGCTGCTTGGCCTGCTGTGTTCATCCAGCCTCACGTTTTATTATCTTGGATTCTCCAGCATCTGCAGTTCCCATTATCTCTGACATTAGTATGTTTTTGTTTTCTTTTGTTTCACTGTGAATCTACATATAGCTATGAGGTACTGTAAGAATTGAAATATCCACCAAAAGGTCTGATGTAATGTTTTAAATTTCTTCTCTTATTTCTGTTTTAGTTAAAAGAGTCAATAGCATGAGAGGATGTCATGAAATTACGTTAAGACTTTCCAACACAATTATTTTTGATTAAAATGTATATTCTTCACTTAATTTTTATTCTTTTTACTGAGAAATAAATATAAGAATGTAAGAGCATAATATATTGGGGCAGAAGATCCTTACCACCTACCCCATCTCTTCCATTCAGTCCCACCGATTTGCTGCCTACTCCCCATCTCCCTTAGTTCCTTGAGAGGTTAAAAATCTGTCTATGCCAGCCTTGTGACACATCCACACTCCTCTGAGATATAGATATCCTAATGCTTGTTTCGTAAATGATCAGTCCCTTACCTAGAGATGGTGCCTCCCTTATTCTAGATTTCCATCTAGTGGAAAAAATCTCTCACTCTGTAAACCTGTCAAATCCCTTCAGAATCTTGTATGTTACAGTGCCTGATGTAGGAAAACTGTTAACATGAAAGGGTTCAGAAAAGATTTACAAAGACATTGCTGGTCTTGAAGGGTTTGAGCTAGAGGGAGAGGCTGAATAGGCTGGGACTATTTTCCCTGGAGCATCGGAGGTTGAGGGGTGACCTGAAAGAGGTTTATAAGGTCATGAGGTGCATGGATAGGGTGAATTGCCAAAGTCTTTTACCCGTGGTAGAGGAATCCAAAACTAGAGGGCACAGGTTGAAGATGAGAGGGGAAAGATATAAAAGGGACTGAAGTGGCATTGTTTTTTTGCAGAGGGTGGTGTGTGCATGGAATGAGCTGCCAGACGAAGTGGTGGAGGCTGGTACAATTATAACATTTACAAGGCTTCTGGATGGGTACATGAATAGGAATGGTTTGGATGGATACGCTCCAAAAGCTAGTAAATGGGACCAGAATAATTTAGTGTTTCTGGTTGGTATGGATGAGTCGGACCAAAGGATATGTTTCCATTGTATACAACTCTCGGGGACTCTATGACTCTATGCGATCACCTCTCATTCTTCTAAACTCCAAAGAATAAGATCCAATTTGCTCAGCCTATCATTATTATAGGACAACACTTTGAACACAGTGAACAATCTAGTGAGCCTTCACTGATTTTTTTTCAAAAACAAGTATATCCGTTCTAAAAAACAGAGATCAAATTTTGCACAGTAATCTAGGTGTGGTCTCAATCACCCTCTGTACAATTGTAACAAGATTTTTTTATTCTTTTACTCCATTCCTTTACGGTAAAGATCAACATGCCAATTGCTTTCATGATTGCTTATTTTGTTTTTAATACAAGGACACCCATGTCTCTCTGAACATCAATACCCACAAACCTCACGCCTTTTAAAAATTATTTTGCTTTTCTATTCTTAGGACCGAGATAAATAACCTCACACTTCTCAAATGTATCCTCCATTTGGCACCTCATTGCTTCTCAACCTGTTTAGATCTTTTTTGTACATATTAGCACAAGAGAAACAATCATCTCATCAAATGAAAATCAGGACACATTTACCCGCACAAAAACAGATTTCACATTCATGCTCAAAGCCACTGTCTTATCAGTTTGAATTGTTGGTTGTAAATAAAGAATACAAGGTGAGACTTGAAAAGAAAAATAATTTGGTTTAATGCAGCATGTGGGTGAGTAGGAAAGGCTCAGCAATGAAGGAATATATTTTTGTGAAATAATTTTGTTTCCATTTTTATCCTGTTTTTAAATAAATATTAATGCATTTTCTCTTCCCTTTGTCTTCCAAACAATCTTACGAAGCTATTACCTTGAATATTATGAAGCAAACAATTAACATATTTACAGGAAATTTCTCAACTTATTGCATTAAACAAAATGCTTAATTATTTAAAACAAACATGAAAACGTTTCACATGATAATACTACATTATATCATCTGGCCATGATGTGTCAGCGATGGAAAACCACAGGAGCAGAAGTAGGCCATTCAGTCCATCAATCTGGTGAGGTGATGGTCTTGTGATATTAGTGCTAAACTATTAATCCAGAAATTCAGCTAATTTTTGGCGATCCAGGTTCAAATCTAGCCATGGCAAATGGTGCAATGTGAATTCAATAAAAATATGGAATTAAAAATCAACTGAAATCATTGTTGATTGTGCGGGAAAACCATCTGGCCCACCTCTGGGAAAGAAATCTGCCATCCTGACCTGGTCTGGTCTACATGTGACTCCAGGGCCACATCAGTGTGGTTGGCTCTCGACCTGCCCTCTGAAATGAATTAGCTTGCAACTCAATTGTAACAATCGCTAAGAAGTTTCAGCAAAGAAATGAAACCAGATTGAGCTAGGCATCAGAAATGACAATATCAAAACCAGCCTGTCAACCCTGCAAAGTCTTCCTTACTAACATCTGAGCGTTAGTGTCAAAATTGGGAGAGGTCTCTCACAGACTAGTCAAGAAACAGCCTGGCATAGTCATACTCATGGAATCACACCTGACAAACAACGTCACAGACACCAATATGACTATCCCTGGATATGTCTTGTCCCACTGGCAGTACAGACCCAGTAGAGGTGGAAGTCCAGTGATATACAGTCAGGAGGGAATTACCCTGGTAGTCCTTGACTTGAAGTCTCATTACTTCAAGTTAAACATGGCAAGGAAACTTCCTGCTGATTACAAAATTTATCCTCCTTCATCTGATGAATCAGTACTCCTCCATGTTGAACAGCACTTGGAGGTGGCACTGAGAGTGGCAAGGGTGTGAAATGCATTTTTGTGAGGGACTACCAAGTGGCTTGGCAGCAGTGCTACTGATTGAGTAGGTTGGGTCCTAAAAGACATTGCTGCTAGACTGGGTCTGTGGCAGAAGGTGAGGAAACCAACAAGAGGGGAAAAATGTACTTCATCTCATCCTTACCGATCCGCCAGCTGCAGATGCATCTATCCATGATAGTGTCCGTAAAATGCCCACTGCACAGTCCTTATGGAGACAAAATCCTGCCTTCACATTGAGAACACCCTCCATTGTACTATGTAGTTTTATCACTGTGCCAAATGGAACAGACTTTGAACAGATCTAACAACTCACAACTGGACATCCATGAGGCATTGTGGGCCATCAACAGCAGCAGAATTGTACTCCAGCACAATCTGCAACCTTATTGCCCAGCATATCCTCCACTCAATCATTATCATCAAGCCAAGGCATCAACCCTGGTCCAATGGAGAGTGCAAGAGGGCATGCCAGGAGCAGCACCAAGCATACTTAAAAAATGAGGTGTCAACATGGTGAAGCAACCAAACAGGACTATTTGCATGCCAAACCACATCAGCAGCAAGTGATATACAGAGCTAAACAATGTAACAACCTGAAGATCAGATCTAAATTCCACAGTCCTGCCATATCCAATCATGAAAGTTTGTGGACAATTAAATAACTCACTGGAGAAGGAGGCTATGCAAATATCTCGATCCTGAATGATGGAAGAGTTCAGCACATCAGTTCAAAAGATAAGGGTGAAGCATTCACAGCAATCTTCGGCTAGAAGTGCCGAGTGGATGATCGATCATGGCCTCCCTCAGTGGTCCCCAGAATCACAGATACCGGTCTTCGGCCAATTGGGTTCATTCAACGTGATAAAAAAAAACACTTGGAGGAACTGACTTGGAAATATATCCATGATGTGGAGGTGCTGGTGTTGGACTGGGGTGGACAAAGTCAGAAGTCACACGACACCAGGTTATAGTTCAACAGGTTTATTTGAAATCACAAGTTTTTGCAGCATTGTTCTTACATCAGGGATGACAATAAATTCTGGCCAGCCAGAGATACCCACATCCCAACAAATAAAGTCTGCTCCACCATTCATTGAGGTCATGAATGATTTAATAATCCTCAACTCCAGTTTCCTGCCTTTTCCTCATAACACAGTATTCCATTACTGAATAAAAATCTGTCTATCCTAATCTGGAATATACTTAATGACTTAGCTCTGACAGTCCTCTGAATACATTACCCTCTGAGAGAAGTCCTTCTCATCCTTCACTTCAGTAAATGAGAACATTCTCTGATGTTATGCCCTCTGCTCCTACACTGACCTACAAGGGAGACTCATCAACCCTGGAAAACCCAATGAGAATCTTAAATGTTTCAATAAGGTCTCCACTGAGTACAGGTCCAACATCTTCTCATACAAAAAAATCCTTCTGTACATAGGATCAGCCAAGTGAACATTCTTTGCACTGCTTCCAATACCAATGTATCTTTCCTTATATAAGGAGATCAAATATTATTTGTGATGTGGAGGTGCTGATGTTGGATTGGGATGGAGAAAGTCATAAGTCACATAACACCAGGTTGTAGTCCAACTGGTTTATTTGATCCATAAGCTTTCAGAGTGCAGCTCCTTTGTCAGGTGAAGGGGTGGGAAGTGCACAGGCACAGAATTTATAGTCAGAGAGATCATTTCAAGATAATTCCAGATAATTAAGAGTGTCAAAAGATAGTATAAATGGTGTGAGTGGAGTGTCTACAGGCTGAATAACAAATATTTGCAGGTGGTTTAAAGTGTCATTTCGTGTAAGTAAAGTGCCAACAGCTGAATAGCAAGTGAAAGGATAACCTATAATCCAATTAATTGAGGCAGAGAGATATTTACAAGAATTCAAAAATAAAATGCGGTGCTAGAGACAAACCAAATGGCTGCAATAACATGATAGGTATAAGAGTCACATGATGAGAGTGGCTTTCGCATCTATCATTTTATTCCAGCCAATTCATTACCTCACATTTGTCAGGATTGACCTCCATCTGTCATTTCTCTGCTCAGTTCTGCAATCCATCTATATCCACTGTATCCTTGGACAATCCTCCTCACTCTGCAACTCTGCCAATTTTGGTGTCATCCACAAACTTACAAATCAGACGACCTATATTTTCCTCCAGATCAGTTATATATATATTACAAAAAACAATGGTCCCAGCACTGAGATAACAAAGTGTGGAGCTGGATGAACACAGCAGGCCAAGCAGCATAGATGCTGCTTGGCCTGCTGTGTTCATCCAGCTCCACACTTTGTCATCTTGGATTCTCCAGCATCTGCAGTTCCCATTATCTCTGGTCCCAGCACTGATTCCTGTGGGATATTACTAGTTACTGATCTCCATTCTATAAATAACCCTTCCACTGCTACTCTCTGTCTTCTATGGCTAAGCCACTTCTGTATCCATCCAGACAGCACATCTCGGATCCCATGAAACCTTACATTTTGTGCAGCCTTCAATGAGGTATCTTATCAAATACCTTACCGAAGTCCATGCAGATAACATCCACTGCCCTTCCCTCACCAATAATTCTTGTCACCTCAAAAAATTCAGTCAAGTTAGTGAGACAATGACATGCCCCACACAAACCAATGCTGCTTATTACTATCGAGTCCATCACTTCCAAGTATGAATAAATCCTGATTCTTAGTAACTTCTTCAACAGCTTCCCCACCACTCACCTCAGGCTCACCAGCCTGTAATTACTTGGATTATCTCTGTTTCACATCTTAAACAAAGGAATGACATTGGTCATTCTCCAGTCCTCTGGAACCTTGCCTAAGGTCAAAGAGTATATAAATATATCTGTCAAAGCCCCAACTATTTCCTCCCTGACCTCCCACAGTACTGTGGGATAGATCACATCCTGCCCTGGGGACTTGTCTACCATAATTATGTTGACGTCCTTCATTATGTTGACCTGCTTGAGAAAATTCACACACCTGTCCCAAATCTCAACATCCCTCGCATCCTTCTCTTTGATGAATACTGATGTAGAGTACTTATTAAGGATCTCACCCACTTCCTCTGGCTCCACACATAACCTCCATCCTTTATTCTTGAGTGGACCTACTCATTCCCTAGCTACTCCCTTGCTCTTAATATATGTGTAGAATGCCTTGGGATTCTCCTTAACTTTGCTGATCAAGGGCATTTCATAATCTCATTTAGTCCTCCTAATTACCTGTTTGAGCTACTTTCTACTTTCTCTGTATTCCTCAAGATTTTCAACTATTTTTAGTTGCCTTGACATGAGGAATGCTTCCCGTTTTTTGACTAAGCTGATCATTTCCCCTCTCATCCAAAGTTCCCAAATCCTACCAAACCTATTCTTCATTTTCACAGGGACATGCTTGAGCTGCACTCTAATCACTTGACATTTAAAGACTCCTACATGTCAAAGAACAAAGAGCTAAGAAAATTATAGCACAGGAACAGGTCCTTCTGCCCTCCAAGCCTGCACCAATCCAGATCCTCTATCTAACCCGGTTGCCTATTTTCCAAGGATCATTATCCCTCTGCTCCCTGCCCATTCATGTTTCTGTCCAGATACATCTTATGATGCTATTGTGCCCACTTCTACCACCTCCGCTGGCAACGCGTTCCAGGCACCCACCACCCTCTGCATAAAGAGCTTTCCACGCATATCTCCCTTAAACTTTTCCCCTCTCACCTTGAAATTATGACCCCTAGTAACTGAGTCCCCCATTCTGGAAAAAGCTTCTTGCTATCCACCCTGTCTATACCCCTCATGATTTTGTAGACCTCAATCAGGACACCCCTCAATCTCCAACTTTCTAATGTAAATAATCCTAATCTACTTAACCTTTCTTCACAGTTAGCACCCTCCATTCCAGGAAACATCCTGGTGAACCTTCTTTGCACCCTCTCCAAAGCATCCACATCCTTTTGGTAATGTAGCAACCAGGACTGTACTCAGTACTCCAAATGTGGCTGAACCAAAGTCCTACACAGCTGTAACAATGGCCTGCCAACTCTTGTACTCAATACCCCGTCCAATGAATGAAAGCATGCCGTATGGCTTCTTGACCATTCTATCGACCTGTATTATCACCTTCAGGGTACAATGGACCTGAACACCCAGATCTCTCTGTGCATCAATTTTCTCCAGGGCTTTTTCATTTACCATATAGTTCACTCTTGAATTGGATCTTCCAAAATGCAACACCTCGCATTTGCCTGGATTGAACTCCATCTGCCATTTCTCCGCCCAACTCTCCTATCTATCTGCATGCTGCTGCATTCTCCAACAGTCCCCTTCGCTATCTGCTACTCCACCAATCTTAGTGTCATCTGCAAACTTACTAATCAGACCATCTATACCATTTTCCAGATCATTTATATATATCACAAACAACAGTGGTCCCAACATGGATCACTGAGGAACACCTTTGGTCAGAGTTCTCCAATTTGAGAAACTCCCTTCCACTACAGCTCTCTGTCTCCTGTTGCCCAGCCAGCTCTCTATCCATCTACCTAGTACACACTGGACCCCATGCAACTTCACTTTCTCCATCAGCCTACCATGGGGAACCTTATCAAACACCTTACTGAAGTCCATGTATATGACATCAACAGCGCTTCCCTCATCTATCAACTTTGTCTCTTCCTCAAAGAATACTATCAAGTTGGTAAGACATGACCTTCCCTGCACAAAACCATGCTGCCTATCACTAATAAGCCTATTTTCTTCCAAATGTAAATAGATCCTATCCCTCAGTATCTTCTCTAGCAGCTTCCCCACCACTGACGTCAGGCTCACCAGTTTATAATTACCTGGATTATCCTTGCTACCCTTCTTAAACAAAGGGACAACATTAGCAATTCCTAATCCCCCAGGACCTCACCCGTGCTCAAGGATGCTGCAAAGATATCTGTTAAGGCCCCAGCTATTTCAAGTCTTGATTCCCTCAGTAACCTGGGATAGCTCCTATCTGGACCAGGGGTCTTGTCCGCCCTAATGCCTTTTAGATTACTCAACACTTCCTCCCTCCTTTTGCCGACTTGACCTAGAGTAATCAAACATCTATCCCTAACTTTAATATCTGTCATGTCCCTATCTTCAGTGAATACCGATGCAAAGTACTCATTAAGAATCTCACTCTTTTTCTCTGACTCCTTGCATAACTTCCCTCCTTTGTCCTTGAGTGGGCCAACCATTTCCCGAGTTACCCTCTTGCTCCTTAAGTATGAATAAAAGGCTTTGGGATTTTCCTTAACACTGTTTGCTAAAGATTTTCATGACCCCTTTTCGCCCTCTTTATTCCCGATGTCAGATGTGGATTTACCCTCAAACAGCAGCTCCCAATATACATTCTCCAATTCTTGCCTAATTTGATAATTGTTGGCTTTCTAGAATTTAACACTTTCATTTGAGGCCCACTCTTGTCCTTCTCCATTAGTATCCAAAAACATGCCAAGTTATGGCCACTACTCCCAAAAAGCTCCCCTAAAGAAACTTTGATCACCTGGCCAGACTCATTTCCCAATACCAGGTCCAGTTCTGAGGAAGGGTCACCGGACCTGAAATGTTAACTCTGTTTTTTCACTTCACAGATGCTGCCAGACCTGCTGAGCTTTTCCAGCAATTTCTGTTTTATTTTCAGTATGACCCCCCTCCTTGTTGGACTATCCACATATTGTTTCAAAAAACCCTTCTGGAAATACCTAACAAATTGGCTCCCTATCTAAACCTCCAGCACTGAGGGACTCCCAAAGTTAAAAATCACCCACGACAAAACCCTATTATTTTTCACATTTTTCTCGAATAACTACATATCTCTTCCTCTATGCCCAGCTGGCAGCCGGGAGATCTGTTATACAAACCCAGCATTGTGATTGCACTCTTCATATTCCTGAGCTCTACCCATAATGCCATGCTGTCAGTTCCCTCCAGGGTGCCCTCCCACAACACAGCAGTAATATGCTCCCTAACCAGTAATGCAACTCCTCCATCTTTTTTGCTTCCTCTCTGTTTCATCTAACACATTGAGATTCTCTGTGATAACAACTACATCATAATTGCATGCATTAATCCAGGCTCTAAGTCCATCCATCCTTCCTTTTATACTTCTTGCATTGAAGCAAATACAGTCCAGGCTTCCAGTTCTGCTGAGCTCAGCAACCTCTCCCTGACTGCTCTTCCACTTAGCTATACTTGCATTAATCTAACATTCTTCCCCTGTCTCGATACCTCCTGACCTGCTGCTCAGGTTCCCACCCACTGCCACACTAGTTTAAACCCTCCCTAGTGGTACTATAGAATCTCCCTGCCAGGATATTCCTACCCCTCCAGTTTAGGTACAACCTGTCCTTCTTGTATAGGTCCCAGCTACCCTGGAAAAGATCCCAATATTCCACATATCTGAAGTTCTTCCACTATACCGGCTTTTCAGCCATGTGTTCAATTATACTGTGTCTCTGTTCCTGGCCTCAGTAGCACATGGCATGGGGAGTAATCCTGAGATTACTACTCTCAAGGTCCTGCTTTTTAGTTTACTATGTAATTCCCTGAATTGTCATTGTAGGGCCTTGTCACTCCTCCTACCTGTGTCATTTGTGTCAATATGGACAATGACTTCTGTCTGTTTACTGTCCCATTTCAGGATGCCTTGTACCAACTCAGAGGCATCCAAGACCCTGGCACCAGGGAGGTTATATACCATCCTGGAATCCCTCTCACAGTCACAGAAGTGCCTGTCTATGTCCTTGACTACTGAATCTGCAATTACTATTGCCCTACAATGCTTTGACCCTCCCCTCTATAGAGCAGGGCCAGCCGTGGTGCTGCTGCTGTCACCTGATGCACTATCCCACTCATCCGTAGCTGTAGAGGACTCCTGCACAGACTGACTGCCCCAACTAGCGATCACCCATTTATCTTCCTGTACCTTGCGTGAGACCACAATTCTATAACTTCTGTCTATGACCTTCTCCACTACATGTGTGCTCCTCAGCGTCTCCAATTGCTGCTCAAGCCGATCCATTGGTTGGTGAGCACCTGAAACTGGGTACACTTCCTGCAAATGTAGTTATTAGGGATGCTCTCAGCATCTATGACTGACCACATCTCACAGATTGAACACAAAATCTAACTGACATGACCAACCCTCTATTGGCTATTAGATTACAAGTTAAATGTTAATTAGCTACCTAAAATTACAGTCATTACTTTCTGACAATTGGCCCCCTCAACATACTGTCTGAATTAGTTAGAGGTTGTCAACTGAAAATGTCCCCCTAATCCGAACACACTACTGTCAGTTCGTTCTTTATCCATGCCAATATTCTATGCCCAACACTATGGGCTCTTAGCTTATTATTAAGTGGACTTATATACCATATCATATGAAAAGCTTTTTGGAAATCCATATATATTGTATCTACTTGTTCCCTTCAATCTATCCTACTTGTTATCTCTTCAAAAGAATTCTATTAATTTTTTTTTCAGGCATAATTTCCCTTCAAGAAGCCACGCTGACCTGGTTATATAATTCATTTCTGCATCTTCTGCTATTACAGCCTTTATAATAAATTTTAACATTTTCCCAATGACAGATGTTAATTTGACTGGACTACACTTACCTGCTTTTTGTCTCCTTCCCATTTTGAATTAGTGTCTTATATTGGTAGTTTTCCAATCCCAAGGTCTTTTATAGAATCTAAGGATTCCTGAAAAAATACTACCAGTGCACCAACACACCCGTAACTGAATCGGTTGAAGCTTTCTGGACAAGAGAAGAATGGGAGGTGACATGATCATGGAAGGATTTGATACAGCGGACACAGGGAAATATAGAGTTAGAGTCACGTCTATTTATATGCTCTGTGCAAGAGTCCAAAATTAGGGGGCATAAACATGGATATAATTATGAAAGACAACAAGGAATTCAGACAAAAAAAAACACTTCATTCAAAGAATGATGGAATATGGAATTCATTTCTGGAGGAGTTGAAACAAATACAGCGTTGTTTTTATTGGGCACTTAAGTGCACAATGAAGAAAAGGTCGACTTGGTGAAAGAGTGAAATGAAGTAAGACGAGAAGAGACCACTGGTGAAGACAAACACTAGCAATGATACACTGAGGCGAATGGATTGTTCTGTTGAAAATATGTAAACTAACAGCAAGTTTGCTACATTTGAGAATTACATTTATAATGTCAGAAATCAGATGACGCCAGGTTATAGTCCAACAGATTTGTTTGAAATCACAATCCTTCAGAGTGCAGCCCCTTCATCGGGTGACTTCACCTCCTTTTGGAACTTTCAGAGTGAGGCTACTTCACCTGACAAAGAGGCGACACTCCGAAAGCCTCTGATTTCAAATAAACCTGTTGAACTATAACCTGGTGGCGTCTGATTTATGAACTTGCCCGATCAATTCCAACACCGGCACCTCCACATCATGGTTACCTTTATCACGGTACATGTCCATTTCCCACCCCATCACTCCCTCTCCCAAACCGCCTATCCAGCCATAACCAGTGGTCTACCAAACACATGTAAATGAAACTCTCAGAAAACAAGGTGTACAGCTGGATGAACACAGCAGGCCAAGCAGCATCTTAGGAGCAGGAAAGCTGACGTTTCAGGCCTAGATGAAGGGTCTAAGCCCAAAACATCGGCTTTCCTGCTCCTAAGATGCTGCTTGGCCTGCTGTGTTCATCCAGCTCTACAACTTTTTATCTCGGATTCTCCAGCAACTGCAGTTCCTATTATCTCTAATGAAACTCTCAGTCACCTCCAATGGTCCTGTGTGTTTGATTGTTGACAGGCCGGCATAAACTGCTTCTGTCAGCCATCTTCACCACTATGAAGCAAACCCTCTAGCGGATTCATTAAGAACTAAGACAGTTTAATCAGAGGCAGAATTGCATGTTGTTTTGGTGCAGTCAGGGTTAAGTCCAAGTTGATCCCTACCATACAACCTACCAGATCCCTTTCATGTAGATCTCATGTCTGATTTCTGTCCTATCTTACCATTTTACATGGAGCGAGACAATATCAATGGCCTTGCTGAACTTTTTATCCCATTCAGCCATACACAATGCCATAACACACATTACTCAGACCCCTATAAGATTTTTAAAAATAAGTTGTTTTCAAATATAAATCACTGATTATGTCTTTTTCTGGTATACTTCTTTTCCCTACCCTTGGAACCTTAATTAAAGGGCTTATTTTCAAGGAACCTTTAAAATTCTGCTTCCTGCATCACAATTCAAGTTGTTTCTATTTTAATCAAATATTCGCTTGATTTGCCATGTAACTGTACATGATTTACATTTAGCAGTTTCCTAACTCTCTCTTTTTCTAGGCTGGTAATTGAAGAAATGTGATAAATAGATCTTTAGATATCTAATGGCTCGCTTCTGAATGATCTTGTTAAAATCAAAAATACTGAGACCCCTGAATAGTTGTCATTGTTTTGTTTACTCGTAAGGAATTTGTAATAAGCTATGTTTAGAATTCCTTACTCAGTGCTTCCCTATGCACCAGTCTTTCACATAAATTAGCCTTTTGCCTTATTCTGTAGTTAATATTCAATATCCGAGCCATAAGTATATCAATAAAATGTTAATTGTTTGGCTGTAAGTATAAACTTGTGTGTAATTTTGATAATTTTGCACAAATAGTGAGATAAATCTAGCTGAGGATCTATTTGATTAAATATGGTAGTCCACTCCTATTTACAAACAAGTCACTAGTTTACAGAGAAAAATGTGGCAGCAAAAATACATTACTACTTGTGTGGGAAGTGGAGCTGCAACCAGTAAAAGGAATGTGCCTGTATTCAAATTGGCCTGGTAGGGGGTTCAGCAGTAGTGTTAAAAATATGGTAAACTGGGCATGTTATCAAGTCTTGTTTAGAAATTGTTAAAAAGGCTTATTGGGCCAAGCTATTATGAAAAAATAGCATTGGCAGCGCACCATTATACCATGACAGGTTGCTAGAACATTGCAGCACTAATGTTGGGTATTCAATATAAGGAAATACAAACACAAATGGAGCTGTTAATAGCTCCATTTGAAATACCATTCAATCAGTTCACACAGCACCTACAACAACATACTTTAGTTGGAAGTATCTTAGGTATAATGCCACCTTTAAATTCGAATTAAACATTGTTTTATTGGTCAATTACAATATTAAGTTCCAAAAGGTTTCTGAGAAAAATTAGGTGATTACTCCAAATTGGTCTCATGAAAAAAAAACTTCCTGTACTGAACGTTTTAAAACTATACCCTAAATCCTTGCAAATTCTTCAAAGATGCTACACAAATAACAAACTTGTTCATAGAGAGGAAGATTCTATATTGTGCCTGAATAAGTAATGAATTCTGCAAGCACTGCACTCTGTATTAACACTATTTATTGATAAATGCCCTTTCTTTTGAGCAAATGCAACAGCCACAAAGAAATAATGTGCCTTGTGGCTTCACTGAAATCAATCACAATATTTTAGTCCAGAGACACTTCTGCCTGAAGTCCTGTTCTCCAAAGGTTTGCTTTAGCTGCAAGATAATTGCGTTCTGAACGTTGATTGTTCTACATTGATTATTGACCTAATGATTTCCACAGAACCTTTTATCAATCATATACACATAAATGCATCTCCATTCCCATTTGGGCGTTTTTGAATTTTTATAGATTATATTATATAAGTAAAATTGTTTTTCTAATTCCACAATGAATTATCACACCTCAAAACCAGGTATTTTAAGTGGATGGAATGGTGAATTAAACCTTATATCACATATATAGCATGCCCTGGATGTATGATTTACTATCATGGAGGATTTTCATGCTTAATAGGTAAAGTATAGAGTATATAATGAATAACTTTACATTTTCCAACCCAACAAACACAGCTGGAAATATGATGGAGTAAACCTTGAATGCTGAGCGAAATTTATAGTTGGCCTTGAGAGGTAGAAGCTTCTGACATTTTCCATCTCTCCCAGATGACTCAGGTCATGACTGTAAATTTGCAATCCGAGGCAATGTGAAAATTGTCCATGTGCATCCCGTCTGCAAAAACAAAACAAATTGAACTTTAACAATTTTTACCTTATCAGGTTTTCTATTAATCAGAAGAAAAGTGATGGAGGGTGTCAGTGACAGTGCAGTCAAGTGTCGTCTGTCTGCCAGTTACTTGGCCAATAATTCAGTTTGGGATCTACCCAGGTCACCTGATACCAATACTCATTACAGACAATTCAAACATTGTTACGAGTGCTGAATTCCAGCAGTTAGGTGACACTGACTCACTGTTATGTCTTTCAGGTTCCTGTGTGTTAGAAATAGTTGCTGTTCAGACTCAAAATGCAGCAGCCTCATCAAGTGTATCAGAGATAATGGGAACTGCAGATGCTGGAGAATTCCAAGATAATAAAATGTGAGGCTGGATGAACACAGCAGGCCAAGCAGCATCTCAGGAGCACAAAAGCCTCATCAAGTGTATTTTGCTGTTGTCCATGTGACTAACAGAATGATACTTTTTTACTCTGTAGTGCAGCAGTAAGCATTGGCACGCCCAGTGTATATTCGCATAACAATTAGGTCTTCACATTTTATGGAAAAAAAACTGCCCTTGACAGTAAGGCAGCATATGGCCCAGTGTGTTAATGTGGCTCAGGGGAAATTTTAGTTTTTGCAATTGGTCTTTGATTCCAAATGGTGAGCAACTTTTTACCCTGCTAAACAGCGCGAGGATTGCAACCTGGATCTTACCACTGCTTCCAAAGATTGAAGTGAAAGCTTACATCACTCATCCTGCAAAATACCACCTGATGCCTTCAGCAGACAAAATATGCCCATCCTCACCCACATTGACACTGAAATCCCTGTGATTCTTTCAAAATGATCATTACATTGGAACTGGAACTGCTTTAGGGAATCCCTTGAACAAAAGTAGCAACCTGGACATTGTGGTACCTGCATTTTATCAGCAATTGATTAGTCTCCCTATTGTTATCACCAAGTGGAGCATGTTTTGAGGCCTCTGACAGGAATATACCAAGGATTTGCTCTGGTGTAACTAGTTAGGGTAATCAAAGATTGTAAAAGCCCTGTTCGTGACTCTAGATTCAACCAGATGTCACCACCGTACTGAACATTGTTATGATGCCAGCTGATTGGAATACCAGACACATCCCACCCCAAAGTGAAACTTTTCTTGATAGGTTATTAGAGATAATGGGAACTGCAGATGCTGGAGAATCCAAGACAACAAAATGTGGGGCTGGTTTGATACAGCAGGCCAAGCAGCATCTCAGGAGCACAAAAGCTGACGTTTCGGGCCTAGACCCTTCATCAGAGAGGGGGATGGGGAGAGGGTTCTGGAATAAATAGGGAGAGAGGGGGAGGCGGACCGAAGATGGGGAGAAAACAAGATAGGTAGAGAGGAGAATATAGGTGAGGAGGTAGGGAGGGGATAGGTCAGTCCAGGGAAGATGGACAGGTCAAGGAGGCGGGATGAGGTGGTAGGTAGGAAATGGAGGTGCGTCTTGAGGTGGGAGGAAGGGATGGGTGAGAAGAAGAACAGGTTAGGGAAGCAGAGACAGGCTGGGCTGGTTTTGGGATGTAGTGGGGGGAGGGGACGAGCTGGGCTGGTTTTGGGATGCAATAGGGGAAGGGGAGATTTTGAAGCTTGTGAAGTCCACATTGATGTCATTGGGCTGCAGGGTTCCCAAGCGGAATATGAGTTGCTGTTCCTACAACCTTCGGGTGGCATCATTGTGGCACTGCAGGAGGCCCATGATGGACATGTCGTCTGAGGAATAGGAGGGGCAGTTGAAATGGTTCACGACTGGGAGGTGTAGTTGTTTGTTGCGAACCGAGCGGAGGTATTCTGCAAAGTGGTCCCCAAGCCTCCGCTTGGTTTCCCCAATGTAGACGAAGCCACACCGGGTGAAATGGATACAATATACCACATTGGCAGATGTGCCGGTGAACATCTGCTTGATGTGGAAGGTCATCTTGGGGCCTGGGATAGGGGTGAGGGAGGAGGTGTGGGGGCAAGTGTAGCACTTCCTGCGGTTGCAGGGGAAGGTGCCGAGTGTGGTGGGGTTGGAGGGTAGTGTGGAGCGGACAAGGGAGTCGCGGAGAGAGCGGTCTCTCCGGAAGGCAGACAAGGGTGGGGATGGAAAAATAGCTTGGGTGGTGGGGTCGGATTGTAGATGGTGGGTGTGTCGGAGGATGATATGTTGTATCCGGAGGTTGGTGGGGTGGTATGTGAGAATGAGGGGGGTCCTCTGGGGGCGGTTGTGGCGGGGCGGGGTGTGAGGGATGTGTTGCGGGACATGCGGGAGACACAGTCAAGGGCGTTCTCGGCCACTGTGGGGGGGAAGTTGCGGTCCTTGAAGAACGTGGACATTGGAGGAAGAGGTGGGGTTTGGGGCCTGTGTAGGTGCGGAAGAGGGACTGTTCCACGTAACCTACAAAGAGGCAGGCATAGCTTGGGCCCATGCGGGTACCCATGGCCACCCCCTTTGTCTGTAGGAAGTGGGCGGAATCAAAAGAGAAGTTGTTGAGGGTGAGGACGAGTTCGGCTAGACGGATGAGGGTGTCAGTGGAGGGGGATTGGTCGGGCCTGCGAGACAGGAAGAAGCGGAGGGCCTTGACGCCATCTGCATGAGGAATACAGGTCCCAAACCCCACCTCTTCCTCCATTACATTGATGACTGCATCGGCGCCGCCTCTTGCTCCCCAGAGGAGCTCAAACGGTTCATCCACTTTACCAACACCTTCCACCCCAACCTCAAGTTCACCTGTGCCATCTCCAACCCATCCCTCACCTTCCTGGACCTCTCAGTCTCCATCTCAGGTAACCAGCTAGAAACTGATGTCCATTTCAAGCCCACCAACTCCCACAGCTACCTAGAATACACCTCCTCCCACCCACCCTCCTGCAAAAATTCCATCCCCTATTCCCAATTCCTCTGCCTCCGCCGCATCTGCTCCCAGCATGAGGCATTCCACTCCTGCACATCCCAGATGTCCACGTTCTTCAAGGACCGCAACTTTCCCTCCCACCATCTACAATCCGACCCCACCACCCAAGCTATTTTTCCATCCCCACCCTTGTCTGCCTTCCGGAGAGACCGCTCTCTCCGTGACTCCCTTGTTCGCTCCACACTGCCCTCCAACCCCACCACACCCGGCACCTTCCCCTGCAACCGCAGGAAGTGCTACATTTGCCCCCACACCTCCTCCCTCACCCCTATCCCAGGCCCCAAGATGACCTTCCACATCAAGCAGATGTTCACCTGCACATCTGCCAATGTGGTATATTGTATCCATTTCACCCGGTGTGGCTTCGTCTACATTGGGGAAACCAAGCGGAGGCTTGCGGACCGCTTTGCAGAACACCTCCATTCGGTTTGCAACAAACAACTGCACCTCCCAGTCGCGAACCATTTCAACTGCCCCTCCCATTCCTCAGACGACATGTCCATCATGGGCCTCCTGCAGTGCCACAATGATGCCACCCGAAGGTTGTAGGAACAGCAACTCATATTCCGCTTGGGAACCTTGCGGCCCAATGGCATCAATATGGACGTCACAAGCTTCAAAATCTCCCCTTCCCCCACTACAACCCAAAACCAGCCCAGTTCTTCCCCTCCTCCCCCCACTAGATCCCAAAACCAGTCCAGCCTGTCTCTGCTTCCCTAACCTGTTCTTCCTCTCACCCATCCCTTCCTCCCACCTCAAGCGGCACCTCCATTTCCTACCTACCACCTCATCCCGCCTCCCTGGACTGACCTATCCCCTCCCTACCTCCTCACCTATACTCTCCTTTCTACCTATCTTGTTTTCTCTCCATCTTCGGTCCGCCTCCCCCTCTCACCCTATTTATTCCAGTTCCCTTTCCCCATCCCCCTCGCTGATGAAGGGTCTAGGCCCGAAACGTCAGCCTTTGTGCTCCTGAGATGCTGCTTGGCCTGCTTTGTTCATCCAGCTCCATACTTTGCTATCTTGAATTCTCCAGCCTCTGCAGTTCCCATTATCCCTGACTTTGACCTTTGATTTTTCCACATGAACCCAAATGTCAGCAATGCATTGTCTGGAAATGTCCTGGGGCATGTTCACTGATGTATTCAAGAAGACATTGGATGATTATTTGGAAAAAGATAGTGTGCAAAGGAATGATGGATAAAGGACGAGATTGGCATGACGTAATGATGCTCATTTGCTGGTGCAGGCATAATCGGCTGAATGGCCTCCTTGTACAAGAGAACAATTCTGCCTACCATTTAGAATTACATTTCATTGAGTTTTTTCAAATGAAATGTTGTAATTACATTGGAAGGTTTTGATAGAGTCATCTACCATGTGTCTGTCATTCTGATTCATTGAGTAATGTTTGAAGAGCATATTCAGAGAGTGCATGCAGTCTCAAAGAAATTATAAGTGTGGCTCTTGTCTAATGACAAGTGTGAATTCTCCAAAAAAAGTCCATTCAATTTTTGGGAGACATCATCAACATTGAAGATATAATGTCTGACCTTCAGAAGATTGAAAACCATTTATTTTGTTCTTCTTGAGTGGTGGGTATCATTGGTTATGGAAGCATTTATTGCTCTAATGTCCTGAAGAAGAGGTGATCAGTTCCTTTCTTGAACCACTGCAGTCCTTTGGAGCATTCCACAGTGTTATAAGGAAGGGAATCATAAGATATTCATCTGTGACAGTGATAGCACAATGATGTTGGTCCATTGTCAGGGAGCGCGTTATGCATCTGCTGTGGTTGAAATGAGTGCTAAGTGAATCTCATTGACTATGAGACCCACGATTGGGGTTGTAACCTGGGCCATTCAGGGAGCCCTGGCTGACAGATATAAACAGGGGATTCAGAATGTCTCTTCATTCTAGGAACTTGTTCTGTGCTAGCTGGTCAGAGCCTATGTACTGTGCACATGTAAATAAACGATGACTTGGTGATGGGATACCTACCTCCTTGGAGCTATTTCAGTATCACATAATTCCTAGCCTCTCACTGTTATAGCCACGAGGGAGGTGGACGGCCCGATTGTACTATCACAACATTGTTAATCCAGAGACCCAGGTAATGTTCCGGGGACCCAGTTTCAAATCCTGCCACAGCAGATGGTAAAATTTGATTTCAATCAAAATAAGTATTTAATGATGACCGTGAAACCATTGTCGATTATCAGAAAAAAAATCTAGTCCACTAATAGCCATCCTTACCTGGTCTGGCCTACATGTGTCTGTAGAACTACAGCAATGTGGTTGACTCTTAACTGCCCTCTGGGCAATTAGGGGTGAGCAATAAACGTTGACCTAGCCAGTGATGCCCACATCCTGTGAATGAATTAAAAAAAGGATTCAAATGGTCAGTCCCATATGGTCAGATTCTTGTCTGGTGTAATCCCCAGCATGGTGATAGTGTTAGAACTCAGTGATAGTAAGTCAATTGTCAGTTTCCCCCTTGTTTGTGTAGTTCAAACTTGAGTGATATGAGTGTTACTTGCCAATTATTAGCAACCTGATGTCCAAGTTATGCTGTAAAGGGTCACAGGCCACTTCAGTATCTGAGGAGTAGCAAATGGTGTCAAACCTTGTGTAATTGTCAGCAAATGTTCTTACCACTGCCCTATATTAAAAATAAAAGAAGTCAATTAAATTGTCTGTAGAGCACAGTTACAGACCCCTCCTGAAAGAAAGTATGTTTAAAAGAAAACTAGAAAGTTGCTCTTATACACTTAGAATCCATACCTCCATCCTGACCTTGGTATGTTCTACAATGTTTTTGCCTTATCGCTCCTTATTTGGAATGAATGCCATCTAAAGGTAGAAACCTACCACTACAAGCCTGTATTTATTAAACCAACATTCTTAAAGGGCTAAGATAATAAAATGTGAGGCTGGATGAACACAGCAGGCCAAGCAGCATCTCAGGAGCACAAAAGCTGACGTTTCGGGCCTAGACCCTTCATCAGAGAGGCTGAGATGCTGCTTGGCCTGCTGTGTTCATCCAGCCTCACATTTTATTATCTTGGAATCTCCAGCATCTGCAGTTCCCATTATCTCTGATTCTTAAAGGGCTGAAGGCCAGTAAAGGAGTAGCTGCGACAAAAAAAAATCAAGAGGACCAAAGACTGCATGATATTCCGGGCACCAGGAACAAGTCTCATCAAAAAAGTAGCTCATCTTTCTATCCATATGGAACAGCTCCAGCACTGTACATGTGCTCACCAATCCCCGAGTATACTCCCCTGGAACATGCAAAGACCAATCTTGAAGGGAACATGCCAACAGGAACTGTAGGGGTTGTATTCCCTGGACGTTCAGCACCTGCATTTTAATTTCCAGCCTTTTGAAACCTAATGTACCACCATTGTGAAAATTCACAGCCATAGAGTCATTTTCAGACCACACTGTTAAAACACAATCTCTAATACAACACAGGCACTGACTCTACACAAGCTGTGTTTTCAGTCGTAAATCTCACTCCTTTATCTCCAATAGCTGACCTCAGTCAAGCTCAATGAACTTATTTGAAGATTCTTTTAAAGTTTTGACAAAGCAATACTTAATTGCATTCCTGAAAACATTAAATATTTTTCTGAACAAACATTGTATTGTATCTACAGAGGTGTTCATCTCCTCTCTGTTTGGCAATGAGTTATCAGCATTGCAATGAACAGCTGGGATCTTGTGGGCTTTCTTTCACATGCAACAACTATCATGAGACTCAAACCTGAAAGATGAGTCAATGAAATCCAAAGGTAGTTTATCACAGGCAACAGATCCATGAAAAAAATGATTCGATCAACTGGTAACATTTCTGGCAAATTGTTATATTTGAATTTTAATTTAAAAACCCACATGATGTCCTGTGCTGGATATCAAGCCATATAATTCACTTTGCAGGATGGCAAATGAAATATTCACTGTCTACACTGTAAATGGGTGCACATAAATATTAAAAACCAAGGAGTGTTCCCCTCTTAGTCTTTTTTTTGATCCAGTGATCTCCTGCGTGTCACCCCAGAAAGCATCATTTTGTTCACTCAGCTATATATCAAGCATTGCAAATATATGCTGACAGTTGTCAGTTTGAAGGCATGCAAGCAATATTTCTCAGCTTGCAATAGATAAGGTTGAACCAGTTGACCTCAAATGATAATTATGGAGGATGGCTTATGCTTCCAACCATCCTTTATTTACATGAACAACTTTCCAGAAAACGCAACATTCTAACATTGAAGAATGATGAATATGGTGATTCATGTTCAACACCAACAACTTTCAATTATGTATATGTATTTATTCATTCATGGGACAGGGTTTCTCTGGCATTTATTTTCCTGATTACCCTTGTAAAGGTTGTGATGAGCAACCTCCTTGAAAAGGGGAAGCAGTGACCAAGTGGTATACTGTCACTGGACTATTAATCCATAGAGCCAAGTAATGTTCTGGGGACCCAGGTCTCTGGATTCTGCCATGGCAAGATAGTGGAGTTTGAATTCAATAAAAATCTGGAACTAATAGCCTAATGATGATCATCCTGATTATCGGAAAAAACTCATTACTAATGTCCATCAATGTGATTGACCTGTAACTGCCCTCTGGGCACCTAGGACTGGGCAATAAATGCTGATCTAGCCAGTGATGCCCTCATCCCATGAATGAATTTATTTTTAAAGTTGCCTAGATCGGTGTAGTTTCAACAACACTCCAGAAGCTTGACTTCATCCAGCCTGATTTATTGGCATCTTTTCCACCATATACAAAATTCATTTCCTCCACGAATGATGCTCAAGAGCAGCAATGTATACCTACTACAAGAAGCATGACAGGAATTTACCCAGGCACCCTTGACAGATGCTTCCATATTGGTGAGAAGGACAAGGGCAACAGATACATATGGACATAATCACCAGCAAGCCCCTCTCGAGGAAACACATTATTTTGACATAATTGTATTAACATTTCTGCACTGTCACAGGATCAAAATCCTGGAATTCCTCCCAATCAACAATGCAAGATTACCAATACCTCAAACATAGACTCATAGAATTATACAGTGGAATTATACAAATAGAGCCTTCAGTCTGACTCATTCACACTGATCAGATATCCTAAAAGGATCTAGTCCCACTTTCCAACATTTGGCCCATATCCTTCTAAACTCTTCTGATTCATGTACCCACTTAGATACCTGCAATTGTACCTGCCTTCACCCGACTACTCTGGCAGCTCATTCCATACATACACCATCCTCTATGTGAAAAAGTTGCCTTTCAGGCCCTTTTCTTCCCCTTTTTCCCCTCTCACCTTAAACCTATGCCCTCTAGTTTTGGACTATCCTGCCCTTTGGAAAAAGACTTTGGCTATTCACCTTATCTGTGCCACTCATAGTTTTATAAACCTCAATAATGTCACCCCTCAACCTCTGACACTCCGGTGATAAAAGTTCCAGCCTATTCAGCCTGTCTTGATCAGTGCTGGGACTGTTCTTGTTTGTGATGTGCAGCTTTGCTTGTGATACGTAGTGGCTTCAGGTGATTGCAAAGTGTTTCAGAATCAATGAATTATTTCTATAATGTATTCACTCTACCTATAAGAAAAGTATTAAGTGAATGAATGATCAACTTATTGTTGTTTGAGGAAGAAATCATAGCCAGAACAGCAAGAGAACTCCGGCATTAAATAATACCTTAGGATCTTTTCTGTTGATCTGAGAATTATAGCCAGCACTTCAATCTAAGAAAAGCTAGTATTGCTGTCAATATAACAGTGAAACTTTGGCCTGTATTATGTGTTTGAATTTATAGCATTAGTTTAAATTCATGAATTAGAGATGAAAGTCGTCTTATCTGGACCTATGGAACATCACTGAACACCACCATCATTTCACATTATAGTAATGGTGAGTAGCCTCAACTTATTAATTGATTCAAAAACTGTAACCAAAAACTGTAGAAGTGTGCCTGCACACTTCTAAGTTCCTCAGCTATTCTGGTAAATTATATTTTTACACATTGTACTTCAACATATTTGTCCTTCTGAGCTTCCAGACCTGCAGGCTCAAATTTCCCAGAATGTGAATTTCTGCGTTCGGGAGTGCAAATTAATAAAATTATCACCCAGAAAAACTCTTACCCTTTTATATATGAACGCTGTTGCAGTGATTTAAAAAGTGTTGTGTAATAGCAAGAATTATATACTTAAAATATGCTTGCTCTATATCACAATAAAGCAATAGAGCAAGTAAATCATTCTGCTTTAACTTCTGAGAAGTTTCATCAAGCTCAGAGTATGATTTAAATGAACTGCCAAACAAGACTGAGTTGACCTGAGTTTTAAGAATTAACTTTCCCCCAGTATGATTCCCAAAACATATATAAAAATGAATCAAATTTTGAGACAGTGGATGACGAGTAGTTTGTTCATAATGTCATTTCCATTCCTCTCCCTGTGTTAAGTTGTTATCACTCTTTCATTACCGAGGGCTGAATCCACTTAACCTCTGTCTGCCCTTTGTCATCACTAATCTAGAGGGAAAAGACAGAGGTATGTTTATATACATATAGGACAATCGACAGTCTGCAAAGTGAAAGCCAATACATTAACCCTTGCTGTGAAATGGAAGTGCTCTGCAACTGTATTGCCAGAGTTACAGATGACACATTTCACCATATTCTACTCCCGGTTGGACATGAGAAAATAACGTGAGGCGACTCAAGGTCCCATTCATTTGGACAGCATGCCAATCACATCTCCTATGAATGGAGAAAATGGGAGAAAAAAAACTGATTAATCAATAATGCTCTCATTTCCAAAAAAGAATATGATCCATAAGGCTGAGAAGCAAAATAGACACTCAGAAGCACAATCTGGAATCACAAGCTATAAAGTGTGTGAGTCAGTTGACAGGAACTGGAGACTGAAATGAAATTGCTTCCATCAGGGTCTTCGAATCAAGGTGTGGAGCGACAGAGAAGGCTTTCCATTCCATCAACCCTCATTTTGTTAGGATATCAGAGGGAATTCCCAGCACACAATCGATAAACCTACAACTGAAATTTGCCCACAGTTGTGGGTGTCATTGCGAGCCTTGGAAAGACCCAAGATTAATTTCAATAATCTATTTGTGATTGTCCTAATACCAGTGTGTTTATTGCTTTATTAATTGCTACAAAACAATGACACATTGGAGAGGAGCAGGCCACAACCTTGCAGTTTTGTTCTTTGGCAGCCCCTCAGGGTGAATGTGACGTCCCTCCCGCCAGGAGGACTGCGTTCTGTAGTGGCTGGATTGTCTGACCCTGGAGCTGCAGACTGTGGTCCAGGTGGGTCATGTGGTGTTTGAGGAGGGGTTTGGGGTGTCAGGGGTGGGGGTGGTGGTGCTGGGATACTCTGAATTCTACACCCTCTTTCTGATGCTTTTGCTTGGCCTCCAAGTGCCCCACTCGGTGACCCTCAAAGTGGTTGCTGTCTTCGCAGATGCTTCTTCAGCGGTTTGTGCATTTTAGGCCAAGTGATTCCCATGTGTCGGTGGGAAATTCGAATTTGTTTAGGGAGGCCTTCAGGGTATCCTTGTAGCATTTCCTCTGCCTTCCTAGTGCTCACTTACCTTTGCAGAACTCAGAGTAGAGCGCTTGTTTCAGGAATCCTGCATCCAGCATGTGGAAAATGTGGCCTGCACATTGAAGCTCGTCATAAGTGACCAGTGCCTCGATACTGGGGATACTGGCCTGGGAAAGGACGTTCACATTGCATTCATCCTGCAAAGATTTTGCAAAGACAACACCCTCGATAATCAGTCTCCAGGGATTTGAGGTGTCTGCTGCACATGGACGATAATTTTGACGCATACAGAAGGGAGCACAGTTGCTCTTATGACCATAAGCTTGATGCTGGGTTTCCAATCTTGGACTTTGCACACTCTGTTCCTCAGTTGCCCAAAGGCTGTACTGGCACATTGGATTTCATGTTAGATTTGATTGTCAATATCTGCTTACATGGAGAGGAGGCTCCTGAGTTATGCAAAATGATCCACATTGGCCAGGGGCTCACTGTGGATTTTGATGCTCATGGGGCAGTGATGCATGCCAGGAGCAGGCTGGTACAGAACTTTATTTAGTGTGAGGCCCGTAGTGTCATACACCTCAATGAATGCATCAATGATGGTTTATCGCTCGGCCACTTACACCAGCATTTAGCTGCGTACTGCAGTCCAGCGACAGAAGTTGGAGAGATCTTGCTTCTGGTCTTAACATTGAATAGTTTCCTGCTGATCCAATAGTTTATCCCCATTCTGGTGGGGAGTTTCATAGAGATGGGGTGGAGTGTTGCAGCAAGGATGATGGGGAACAGTGTTGGTGTAGTGATGCTGTCATGCTTGATCCCTCTATGCACTCATATTGGGTCTGTAGTGAATTCGTTGGTGAAGATCATGGCTCGTATGTCACCATGAAGGAGGTGGAGAGTGGTGATGAATTTCTCCAGATGGCCAAATTTAAGAAGAATATTCCACAGACCCTCCTGGTTGATAAAGTTGGATGTCTTTGTAAGATGAAGAAGGCCATGTGCAGAGGTCAGTACCATTCCCTGCCATGTTCTTGGGTTTGTTGCACACTGAAAATTATGCCCATTGTGCCTGTTGTTGGGAGAAAGCCTCATTAGGCGGAGGAAGGAGCTTTTCAGTCTCTAGGAGGAGGAGGTTGAGGAGGAGTCTCCTGATTACCTTTCCGGTGGTGGACAGGAAGGAAATCCTTGTGTAATTTTCACAGTTGAATCTGTCTCCTTTCTTGGTGCTTCCAATGTACTCTTTTCCTCCCAGTCCATGGCAATGAAGGGGGCAGCACAGTGGCTCAGTGGTAAGCACTAATGCCTCACAGCACCAGGGGCCCAGGGTCGATTCCACCCTTGGGTGACAGTCTGTGTGGAGTTTGCATGTTCTCTATGCTTCTGCATGGGTTTTCTCCAGGTGCTCTAGTTTCCTGCCACAGTCCAAAAATGTGCAGTTTAGGTGGATTAGCAATGCTAAATTACCTATAGTATCAAGGGATGCTTAGGTTAGGTGGATCAGCCATGGGAAATGCAGGGTTACAGGGAAGGGGTAAGTCTGGGTAGGATGTTTTTGGAGGGTCTGTGTGGTCTCAGTGGACTGAATGGCCTTCTTCCACACTATAGGAATTCTATGAAAAAGTGATTGTGCTGTAGAAGTCTGTATATAATGGCTATTGGTGAGTTGTTTTGTCTCCTGTGCTCTTACCACCCACCATCTATTCTTTAGGTCACAGGTTCTTTGTTGCATCTCGGCTGTCAGTTGCCCATAGGTTTCTTTTCTATTGCTCGAGTGGCCGCAGCCACCAGCATCTAGAAGGACTAGGGCAGCAGATGCATGGAAACACCATTACCTGTAACTCCCCCTCCAAGCTGCTTACCAGTCTGACTTGGAAATATATCCGTGTCACTGGGTCAAAATTCTGAACTACTTCGTAAATGGCATTGTGGATCTACCTATAGCAAGTAGATGGCAGTGGCTCAGGAAGGCAGTTCACCACCATATTCTCAAGGGCAATAAGAGCTCCAACAATGGGCAGTAAATGCTGATCCAGTTAACCAAGCCCACATTCCTTGAATGAATTCTGAAAAAAGCCATTCAGCAAATGAGTTTTCTCGGCCATTCAATGAGATCATGACAGATCTGATAATCCTTAACTGCATTTCCTTGATTTTTCATCATAGCCTTTGATTCCCCTACAGATTAAAAATCTGTCTATCTCATCCTTCAATATACTTAATGACCCATTCTTGACAGCCTTCTGCTATAAAGAATTCCACAAATTCATGACCCTCTCTGAGCAGAAACTTCTCTAACTCTTGTCTCCAATGGGCTCTCCGATTATGCCCTCTAGTCCTGAAGTCTGCCACTAGAAGAAACAATCTTTCCACAATTATCTTGTCAAACCCGCAAAGAATCTTAAATGCTTCAATAAGGCTGCCTCTCATTCTTCCCAAGCTCTAGTGAATACAAGTCCAAACAACTCAACTTCTCTTCATAAAGAAATCACTCTATACCCAGGGACTACCCTCGTGAACACTTACGGGGCCTCCTCCAATGCCAGTATATCTTCCCTTACATAAGTGGACCAAAACAGCTCACTGTTTTTTAGGTGTTGTTTGACTAGGGCTTTTCATAGTTTTGATGAGAATTTGTATTATTATTTGACTTTGCCACCAGGATGAGCCCATTGAATCCATTGGTCCTTGGTATATAAAAATGATAGATTGGGGTAGGGGCTGCTGTAGCATCTTCACAGGCTGTGCTTCAATTGTGAAATGGTTGGTCTTGTTTTACAAATCTCTCCTGATCTCTTTAACCTTCTTCAGCTCTCCCCGTGCTACTCCAATTCCGGCCTGTTGAGAAAACTCAATTAACATTCGCACAATCACATGGAAGTCTCCACCACTGGGTTGGAACAAAGTCTGCATCAATTACACCTCAGTGACTATTTGAACCTGTTGTTTAAAGAAAGGATCAAATCAATAGTATTAGGTGCATTGCTAAAGCTAAATTCAACATAATGCAATAGAAGGTAGACAGAAATGAAAAGAGAAAGAAAACTGAGGACTGCCAAAATGACAGTATTTCATTATTTATGTTGGGTTTTTATAAACTCATTATTCTCTCATTACTGAATTACCCTGAGATGGTTCCACATAGGTTATAAGGGGTTAACAGCATTTAGCCAAATAACTGGCGTCTATCATCAGTGTTGACAGATAATGTAAGATCACTTGAAACAAAAGAAATAAAATCAAAATGTTGTCAATGCTGGAAATATGCAATCATAATAAACAGTGCAGGAGAAATTTGGCAGGTCTGGGAGCACCTGTGGAGTGAGGAACATTTTCAGTCTGCTATGACTCCTTCAGAACCTTCTGATGAAGAGTCATATCTGACTTAAAATGTTAACTCTCTCTCCCCACAATGCTGCCAGACCTAGTTAGTTTCACCAGCACTTTCTATTTTTAATTAAGGTTCTACTAGAATCCAGATAAAGTCTGTCTCTGTCAAGAATAGAAGTAGTCTTTAATTGCTCAGTCGCTTGCATTACAACGGTTTCTATCCTTCTTCTGTCAAAGCTATTTAGAGCCAGGTCATGTTATTGATACAGCACATGGAATGGCTCCAGTATCTTTCCAAATTACCATTGTGCACATTTAATCTCGTAATTCCTGTTATTGGCATAATCAAAAAACCTCACAGTCACTGGGTATTTTGTTTATTAAATCACCGAGAGAATGAATTATGTGTCCCTGGCAACAAGTTGTTCAACCAAAACTCACGCTAAATCCCATTGCCCAGCTCTGCTATAGGCACAGGCCTACATTGGCTGTGCTTCAATTGTAAAATGGTTAGTCTTGTTTTTCAAATCTCACCATAATGCCATCCCTCCTGATCTTTCTAACCTTTTTCAGCTCTCCCTGTGCTCCTCCAATTCTGGCCTGTTGAGAAAGCTCATTTAGTATCATTCTACCTTTAGCTGCCTAGTTGCAAAACTTTGGAATTCCCTCTCCATCTCTCCAACTTTCTTTCCTTAAACAACTCAGTTTCAGCACTTGCTTGATAACCCTTCTATGACGAACCTTGCAAGATTTGCTCCATTGAAGATGCAATATAAAATCAAGTTGTTATTGTACCTTAGGCAAAGCCAGACAACAACAGGTCCATCCAAGTGTCCTACTCAAACATACTTAGAACAGAATTCACTCACTAGGCATCACAACTGTGAAATCTTGTTGACCCACACACGTCCCAACCCTCCCCCTGACCCCATAAATTCAGAAGTACTGAAGCCACTTTTGCTGTCCTGATGGAAAGTGTAGCCAATAGCATAACATTACAATGGGATATTGGTAAACTAGGTGAATGGAAAAATCTGTGGCAGATGGAGTTCAATGTAATTAAATTTGAGGTTATCCAATTTGGATAAAAAAAAAGATCAATCAGGGTACTTTCTAGATAAGAGCATAACCGCAAAAGAAATAGGCACAGGAGAGGGCCATTTGGCCCATTGAGCCTATTCTGCATTCAAGGCTGATCTTTCCATAGACTTAGCTCCGTTCACCTGTCCCCTCCCATAACCCTTAATTCCTTTACTGTTCAAAATCTAACTAACTTTACCTTAAAAACATTCAACAAGGTAGCCTCAACTGCTTCACTGGGCAATTAATTCTATCGATTCACAATACTTTGGGTGAAAATGTTCTTTCTCAACTCAGTCTAAAATCTGCTCCCTTTAATTTTGAGGCTATACCCCTTGGTTCTAGATTTGCCTGCCAGTGGAAACAACATCCCTGCTTCTATCATATCTATTCCCTTCACAATTATAAATGTTTCTACAGGACTCCCCCCTCATTCTTCTAAATTCCAATGAGTATAGCCCCAGTCTACTGAATCTCTACCTCATAAACCAATCCTCTCAACTCCGGAATCAACCTAGTGAACATCCTCTGCAACCCTTCCAGTGCCAGTGCAACCTTTCTCAAGTAAAGAAACCAAAACTGTACACAGTACTCCAGGTGTGGCCTCACACCATCCTATACAGCTGCAGCATAACCTCCCTGCTTTTAAACTCTGTCCCCCTTGCAGTGAAGGATAATATTCCATTTGCCTCTTAATTACCTGCTGCAGCTGCAAACCAACTTTTGCGATTCATGCACATGGACACCAGGTTCCTCTGCACAGTGGCATGCTGCAATTTTTCACCATTTAAATAATTGTCTATTTTACTGTTTTTCCTACCAACATGAGTGGCCTCATGTTTACCAACATTGTACTCCATCTGTCAGACCCTTGCTCACTCACTTAACCTAACTAAACCCTTCTGCAAACTTTCAGTGTCCTCTACATACTTTGCTCTACCGCTCAACTTCATGTTACCCGTGGACTTTGACACACTATATTTGGTCCCCAACTCTACATCATCTCTGTAAATTATGAATAATTGCAGTCCCAAGACTGATCCATGAGGCACAGCACTAGCCACTGATGGCCAAACAGAAAAACATCATTTATCCCTACTCTTTGCTTTCTGTTAGTTAAACAACCTTCTAACCATGCTAATACATTACTTGTAACACTGTGCACCTTTATCTATGTGCAGCAACCTTTTTATGCACCTTGTTGAGTGCCTTCTGTAAATCCAAATACACCACATCCACTGGTTCCTCATTGTCCACTGTATTCATAATGTCCTCAAAGAATTCCAGTAAATTATTTAAACATAATCTGCCAGATGGTATGGCTTTAAATACAGTGGATGTCCATAGAAACTTGGGAATTCAGGTGCATAGGTCTTTAAAATGCCACCAACAAGTAAAGAAAATCATCAAGAAAGCTAATGGAATGCTGGTCTTTGTATCCAGAGAACAAGAGTACAAGGGCATAGATATTATGCTGCAGCTGTGCAAAATCCTGGTTAGACCCCACATTGGGTACTGAGAGCAGATCTGGACATCACACCTTAGGGACGATATATTGGTCTATTGCTGTAGGTGATACATAGGTTTCCAAAAATTATACAGTGAGTTTAAAGATTAGGTGAGGAGCGATTGTACAAATTAGATCTATTTTCCCTAGATTTTAGAAGATTAAGGGATGATCTGAGTGAAGATATTAACAGGATAGGAAAGGTAAGTAAAGATAATCGATTTCTACTGGTTGGGGGTTCTCAAAGTAGTGCACGTTGTTTAAAAATTAGTGCCAGACTGTTCAGGAGAATGTTAGGAGACACTTCAAATACAAAGGGTGGTAAAGGTTTGAACTCTCTTCCCCAAATGCCAGTTAATGCAAGATGAATTGTTAACTTTAAATCTGAGATATATAAACTTTTGTTAAGCCAAAGGTATTAAGGGATATAGACTAAAGGCAGATGAAAGGAATTAAGTCTGCTATGATCTCACTGAATGGCAGAACAGGTTCAGGGGGCTGAGTGGCCTACTCCTGTTCCTACGTTCCTAAGGTCAGGCAAACAAAATGAGCCTTGTGCCTTCTACGACCGGTGTAAATTAATCTACTGCATCACATTGCCCCCTAGAGTTAGCTTTATTTCCTGCAAAATTGTTCTTGAATCCAATAGCTCCTACCCTCAGGAAATGAGACTAAATTATACTTTTAAAAATGGATAAGGTAGAAAAAATAAGGGACATTTTCATCCGTCGATATGGAATTATTTCAGACACCAATAACAAAAATAACTTCTTATAGAAAACATATTCTTCCTCAAGCAAATTAACCAAAATGCACGATGCAATGAATTCCCAAAATTGCATCCAGAATGTATCAAAGCACCAGAGTTTAGAAATAGCCTCACTTAAATCTCAGATTGCTGTTAACAGCTATTGAAGCTAATGGTGCATTTACAGTTCATTGTCATGTGACAGCGAAAATACACTCAAATGTAATCATGTTATAAGTTAATGAAGTCTCCAATTGATCAGCTAATGTATTAAATTGGAAATGAAAGAAAGAAATTATAGTGTAATTACACAGCATCTTTTATGACCATAGGGTGTCTCAAAGGACTTCACAATCGATGCAGTACTTCTGATATGTAGTGTCTGCTAGAATATAGAAAATACAGTAGTCATTTAGGAGATGTCAAATCCCACAAACAACAACTAAATTGATCTCTCAAATTTCAAATCTAATGTTCACCTTGCTTTTTCTGCTTTTTGCAGCTGTAACTTTCCCCACTATTTCTGTCACCCTATGATCTTTGTATGGTATGATCTATTTATACTTCATGCAAAACAAAACTTTTCACTGTACTCAGGAAAATGTGACAATAATAAATCAAATCAAAGAAATAAAAACATTTTTCACCAAATTTAAGTTTAGTTGACAAGGGTGCAAACATAATTAGCCTTTTATCCCTTGAGAAAGAAGACCAGAGACTACAATTTTGGCTGATTGAATTTCAGTCATGGAGAGTTAGACTTGGTGGGCCAAAGCAACATTCCCTCACAATCTCTCGGTGGTGACAATGTAAATGATGCAACCAGCTTCATTGGCATTGTTCTAGTTTAATTGTGCATTCACAGAGGTGGAAGTGTTCACTGCTATTGGATTTTACAGTGGACATACGCATAAACTCCAGCTGTGTACTACTTCAAATGCTGCAAGCCAGGAACAACTGTTCCATAGAGATAATGGGAACTGCAGATGCTGGAGAATCCAAGAATACAAAATGTGAAGCTGGATGAACACGGCAGGCCAAGCAGCATCTCGGGAGCACAAAAGCTGACGTTTCGGGCCTAGACCCTTCATCAGAGAGGGGGATGGGGAGTGGGTTCTGGAATAAATAGGGAGAGAGGGGGAGGCGGACCGAAGATGGAGAGAAAAGAAGATAGATGGAGAGGAGAGTATAGGTGGGGAGGTAGGGAGGCAATAGGTCAGTCCAGGGAAGACAGACACGTCAAGGAGGTGGGATGAGGTTAGTAGGTAGCAGAACACCTCTGCTCGGTTCGCAATAAACAACTGCACCTCCCAGTCATGAACCATTCTAACTCCCCCTCCCATTCTTTAGATGACACGTCCATCATGGGCCTCCTGTAGTGCCACAATGATGCCACCCGAAGGTTCAGGTAACTCATATTCCGCTTGGGAACCCTGCAGCCCAATGGTATCAATGTGGACTTCACCAGATTCAAAATCTCCCCTTCCCCCACCACATCCCAAAACCAGCCCAGTTTGTCCTCTCCCCCCACTGCATCACACAACCAGCCCAGCTCATCCCCTCCCCACACTGCATCCCAAAACCAGCCCAGCCTGTCTCTGCCTCCCTAACCTGTTCTTCCTCTCACCCATCCCTTCCTCCCACCTCAAGCCGCACCTCCATTCCCTACCTACTAACCTCATCCCACCTCCTTGACCTGTCCGTCTTCCCTGGACTGACCTATCCCCTCCCTACCTCCCCACCTATACTCTCTCCACCTATCTTCTTTTCTCTCCATCTTCAGTCCGCCTCCCCCTCTCTCCCTATTTATTCCAGAACCCTCTCCCCATCCCCCTCTCTGATGAAGGGTCTAGGCCCGAAACGTCAGTTTTTGTGCTCCTGAGATGCTGCTTGCCCTGCTGTCTTCATCCAGCTTCACATTTTATTATCAACAACTGTTCCATGTCTGTTTTCTACCGCATCTCAAAAGGAGATGGCTAAAGAAGGGAAGGTGGCATTCCGCTTCACTCACTGTGGCCAAGTGATCCTGGTGGATGGAGCGCTGGAGCGGAGGGTTTCCTCCTCCTTTAGGACTGCCAGCAGAGGACACAGACTTTGCCAGCCTGGTCTCAGAAAGCAGCCTGGATCAAGGCCATTTCCACAGTCTCGAGGAACATGCAGCAATAATGACTTTCTGTGGTCCACCAGGATGTGTGCTTTCATCTCTCTGCCACCTTGCACTCATTCAAAATCTGCCATTGCACACCAAGGCTTATAGCCTACTACTCTTACTATTGTCTGAAGTATCTTCATGCAGTGGATCTAACCCAACTACTTCTCCCAAACTGCTAAGCCTTCCTGTCCTCACTCACTCAGATCCCCTAACCACTTCCCCTCATCCTACACTGCCATTTACAGCCCTTCCATCCACTTTCATCTCAGTCAATCCCACATTTTGTCTCATTACTAAGAAACTGTATCATAGTAGGTGAGAAAGGGCAAAAATGGGTGGTAGGATGAAACTCCTTGAATTAGAGGGAGGCGATTGAGACTGCTCATGTTGAGGCAAACGAGTGAACTTCATTGTGCTGTGGTGCTCTCCCTTTGGCCACTCTGAACATTGTCTAGCATGCTTAACATTCTACCCTTAATACGCAGCTCATTTCCTCATTGCTCATAGCTGCACTCACATAGACACTGCCTTTAAAAAGCCAGCCATTGAGCAAGAAGCCACAGATCTCACAGAGGATGGACCAGCAAGGCTTCTTGCTGCAGCCTCCATCAGCTCAGATATTTTCACCTCAGTGTGCGTTTTGTATAAATCAGACCCAGTAGCACAATCTACCGAAGACATCTGTGTCACGGCTCAGCAGCTGGCTAAAGGGAAAACAGAAGACTGCCTGAGACTTGGCACCTGCTCAACTTCAGGCAGAAGATGACCCTATGGTGTCATTAGTAACTTTATACAAGTGCATGGGTAGATTCAAGAGCAGAGGGCAAGTTTGTCAGAATCACTCAATAAATTAGATGAAATGTTGGAGGAGTTCACCAATCAGTCCCACACTGTCTCTGGTATATGTGCTTCTGGTGTCTTTATGGACAGCTTGGTGGCTGCTATGGAAAGATAGGTCCAGGACAATGCTCAGTGACCAGTGGAAGTGCACACAGACCTGTGCTCCACCAATCAAAGCATCAAAGAGAAGCAGAGAGGGGAACGTGGGACATCACGCTAGCTGCTCCTTTGGAGACAGGATGGGAACGAGGTTCTGAAATGGAACACACACACACACACACACACACACACACACACACACACACACACACGCACGCACGCACGCACACACACACACACACACACACTCTGCAGAGGTACCTGCCCTGTGGAGGTCCTAGCTGAGAATGGTGAGTCTGCATCAGAACAGTTTACCCTCAGGTCCTTTTTAACCACGTAGCCACTATGATGGGATGAAAGCCCACTTCTCTCCTGTACGATTCTACACTATTATAATCAAACAGGCCTTTAGATAGAATACAAGAAAATGAAAAAGGGAATTTCATTGAATCTGGGATTGACAGATTTTTGGTTTCAGGGAATCAAAGTATATGGAGAATGGGCAGGAAGGTAGCATTTTTGTTGAAATCAGTCACAATCATATTAAATGGTAGAGCAAGCTTGGCAGGCTATATGGCAAGCCCTATTGGAGTCAACTTCCCAAATCTTGAAAGCCAACAGGCTCCACTACAGAGGAGGCTCCTTCTACCCCAGCTGTAGACGCTGAAACTGCACTTAAGACAAACTGAGGAGTATGTGAAATCACAGGCATTGAAGCCTGCAAGATGATGCATGGGTGAGAATAGTTTGCATCATGATACCTCCTAGGCTGACAAATGCTGGCTTTGCCAGTGTCTCCCAGATCAACATGAACATGCCAGTGAACTGTACCAACCAGATAACTGCTCAGCATTTCAAGTCAGAAATTAATGCCATCTAGTTTCGCATGAGTACCTGGGAGAATCACAAACTGCATAGAAATGAGGCAAGAACTGGTACAGACACAATGGGCTGAATAGCCTCCTTCTGTACTGTACAATTCTACGGTTAGTAAATATGAGACACTCAACTATTCAAGTAGTCTCCTTGCCACTTGAAGTCACAGAGTCATAGGGTTACACAGCACAGAAACAGACCTATTGGTCCAACACGTCCACTTCTTATTCAAACATCCATCCAGATGCCTTTTAGTGGCTGTAATTGCGCCAGCCTTCACCAGCTCCCCTGACAGCCCATTCCATATATGCTCCACCCTCTCCATGAAAAAAATTACCCCTCAGGTCCTTTTTAAATCTTTCCGTCTCACCTTAACTCTATGCCCTCTAGTTGTGGCCTTCCTTACTCTGGGAAAAATACCTGGGCTATTCACCTTACGTATGCCCCTTGTGATTTCATAAACCTCGATGAGGTAGCCCCTCGGCCTCCTAAAAGACAATCTACAATAAATAGGCTTTCACGTTGCTCACATATTGGCTGGGTGGCTGACGGTGAGGACAAAGGTCTTAAATTACAGGAGGGTATATATGGATTGGTTAGATGGTCAAATCAGTGGTAGATGGAATTTTACTCTGATAAGTGCGAGGTGATGCATGTTGGAAGAAGAAACAAGACAAGGGAGTACTCGTTGAATGACAGGACTTTAGGAAGCTTAGAGGAACAAAAGGATCCTGGTATGCTTGTCCACAGATCCCTGAAGGCAGCAGGGCAGGTTAATAACATAGTTAACTTGGATGAGTACCTTAAGGTGTCACAAATTTCAAGGGTATGGGCCAAGTGCTGAAAAGTGTGGCTAGTGTAGAGAAAGTATATTTTTGGCATTATGGGCGCCATAGAATCATAGAATCCCTACAGCGTGGAAGCTGGTCACTCAACCCATCAAGTCTACACTGACCCTCTGAAGAGCATCTCAATCAGACCCGCCCCCTGCCTTCACCCTCTAATCTTGCATTTCCCATGGCTAATCCACTAGTTTGCACATCCCTGGATCCCATGCGGCAATTTAGCATGGCCAATACACCCAATTTGCACATCTTTGAACTGTGAGAGGAAACCAGAGCACCAGGAGGAAACCCACACAGACACACGGAGAATGAGCAAACTTCATTCAGATGGTTGCCTGAGGCTGGAATCCAACCTGGTTCCCTGGCGCTGTGAGGCAGCAGTGCTAACCAGGTAGCCACTATGATGGGATGAAAGTCCGCTTCTCTCCTGTATGATTCTACACTATTATAATCAAAGGGGCCTTTAGATAGAATACAAGAAAAAGAAAAAGGGAATTTCATTGAATCTGGGATTGACAGATTTTTGGTTTCAGGGAATCAAAGTATATGGAGAATGGGCTGGAAGGTAGCATTTTTGTTGAAATCAGTCACAATCATATTAAATGGTAGAGCAAGCTTGGCAGGCTATATGATCTGAGCTTACTCCTCTATCCTGTATTCTTGTGAATTCTCCTAGAATCTCCTCCAATAGTTAGACTAATTCTTTGTTTATGTTAATGTCACTAGATCATAGAATCCCAATGGTGTGGAAACAGGCCCTTCAGCCCAACAAGTCTACACCGAGCCTCAGAGCATCCCGCTCATCCACACATCCCTGTACACTATGGACAATTTAGCATGGCCAATCCACCTAGCCTGCACATCTTTGGACTGTGGGAGGAAACCAGAGCACCCAGAGGAAACCCACACAGACACAGGGAGAATGTGCAAACTCCACACAGACAGTCGCCAGAGGGTGGAATCGAACCCAGGTTCCTGGCACTGTGAGACAGCTGAACTAACCACTGAGCCACCTTGCCGTCCCAAGTTAGGAAGTATCTCCAAGTCTAATTCTAACATTTCTATTCATCCACAAAGCTCCAGGTTTAATTTATAGAACATAGAACATAGAACATTACAGCACAGTACAGGCCCTTCGGCCCTCGATGTTGTGCCGACCTGTCATACTGATCTCAAGCCCATCTAACCTACACTAATCCATGTACGTCCATGTGCTTATCCAATGACGACTTAAATGTACTTAAAGTTGGCGAATCTACTACCGTTGCAGGCAAAGCGTTCCATTCCCTTATTACTCTCTGAGTAAAGAAACTACCTCTGACATCTGTCCTATATCTTTCACCCCTCAATTTAAAGCTATGCCCCCTCGTGCTCCATCACCTCCCAGGAAAAAGGCTTTCCCTATCCACCCTATCTAACCCTCTGGTTATTTTATATGTTTCAATTAAGTCACCTCTCAACTTTCTTCTCTCTAATGAAAACAGCCTCAAGTCCCTCAGCCTTTCCTCGTAAGACCTTCCCTCCATACCAGGCAACATCCTAGTAAATCTCCTCTGCACCCTTTCCAAAGCTTCCACATCCTTCTTATAATGTAGTGGCCAGAACTATACACAATACTCCAAGTGCGGCCACACCAGAGTTTTGTACAGCTTCACCATAACCTCTTGGTTCCGGAACTCGATCCCTCTATTAATAAAAGCTAAAACATTGTATGCCTTCTTAACAGCCCTGTCAACCTGGGTGGCAACTTTCAAGGATCTGTGTACATGGACACCGAGATCTCTCTGCTCATCTACACTACTAAGAATCTTACCATTAGTCCAGTACTTTGCCTTCTGGTTACTCCTACCAAAGCGCATCACCTCACACTTGTCTGCATTAAACTCCATTTGCCACCTCTCAGCCCAGCTCTGCAGCTTATCTATGTCTCTCTGCAACCTACAGCATTCTTCGTCACTATCCACAACTCCACCGACCTTAGTGTCGTCTGCAAATTTACTAACCCATCCTTCTACGCCCTCATCCTGGTCATCTTTAAAAATGACAAACAGCAGTGGACCCAACACCGACCCTTGCGGTACACCACTAGTAACTGCTCTCCAGGATGAACATTTCCAATCAACTACCACCCTCTGTCTTCTTTCAGCAAGGCAATTTCCGATCCAAACTGCTATATCTCCCACAATTCCATTCCTCCACATTTTGTACAATAGCCTACTGTGGGGAACCTTATCAAACGCCTTGCTGAAATCCATATATACACCACATCAACCAGTTTACTCTCATCTACCTGTTTGGTCACCTTCTCAAAGAACTCAATAAGGTTTGTGAGGCACGACCTTCCCTTCACAAAACCGTGCTGACTATCCCTAATCAATTTATTCTTTTCTAGATGATTATAAATCCTATCCCTTATAACCTTTTCCAACACTTTACCAACAACTGAGGTAAGGCTCACTGGTCTATAATTACCAGGGTTGTCTCTACTCCCCTTCTTGAACAGGGGAACCACATTGGCTATCCTCCAGTCATCTGGCACTATTCCTGTAGACAATGAAGAGTTAAAGATCAATGCCAAAGGCTCGGCAATCTCCTCCTTGACTTCCCAGAGGATCCAAGGATAAATCCCAGCCGGCCCAGGGGACTTATCTATCTTCACCCTCTGCAGGATTTCTAATACCTCTTCCTTGTGAACCTCAATCCCACCTAGTCTAGTAGCCTGTATCTCAGTATTCTCCTCGACAACATTGTCGTTTTCTAGAGTGAATACTGTTGAAAAATATTCATTTAGCGCTTCCCCTATTTCATCTGACTCCACACACAACTTACCACTACTATCCTTGATTGGGCCTAATCTTACTTTCGTCATTGTTTTATTCCTTAAATACCTATAGAAAGCCTTAGGGTTTACCCTGACCCTATCCGCCAACAACTTCTCATGTCTCCTCCTGGTTCTTCTGAGATCTCTCTTTAGGTCTTTCCTGGCTACCTCATAGCTGTCAAGTGCCCTAAATGAGCCTTCACATCTCATCCTAACATAAACCTTCTCCTTCCTCTTGACCAGAGATTCCACCTCCTTCATAAACCACGGCTCCCGCACTCTACAGCTTCCTCCCTGCCTGACAGGTACATACTTATCTAGGACACACAGGAGCTTTTCCTTGAATAAGCTCCACATTTCTAATGTGTCCATCCCCTGCAGTTTCCTTCCCCATCCTATGCTCCCTAAATCTTGCCTAATCTCATCGTAATTGCCTTTCCCCCAGCTATAACTCTTGCCCAGTGGTATACACCTATCCCTTTCCATCACTAAAGTAAACATAACAGAATTGTGATTGCTATCACCAAAGTGCTCACCTACTTCCAAATCTAACACCTGGCCAGGCTCATTACCCAGTACCAAATCTAATGTGGCTTCGCCCCTTGTTGGCCTATCTGCATACTGTGTCAGGGAGCTCTCCTGCACACACTGGACAAAAACTGACCCATCTATAGTACTCGAACTAGTCAATTGCCCAGTCAATATTTGGAAAGTTGAAGTCCCCCATGACAAACTACCCTGTCTCTCTCACTCCTATTGAGAATCATCTTTGCTATCCTTTCCTCTGCATCTCTGGAACTATTCGGAGGCCTATAGAAAACTCCCAACAGGGTGACCTCTCCTTTCCTCTTTCTAACCTCAGCCCATACTACCTCAGTTGACGAGTCCCCAAACATCCTTTCTGCAACTGTAATACTGTCCTCATTTGTCTTTCTAAATAAGTTATTAGCAGAGTTCTCACCCAGCTGTTAAAAGCTTAAGGTGGAGATCAGATTTCTTTCTCTTGGTCTCGAGAAGTTAATTTTTTAAATTCTTTTTGCATTTTGCCAATTTTTTTTATCATTGCCCATGCAACTTAAGGGCTAGGAGAATTCCACTGAAGATTCAGTATAATAGCTTATCTGATACTACAGTTTTCCCTCAGTATTCGAGTATCAACTCAAATTATATGCTTCACCAGAACAAGACTTGAACCACAAACTTCAAGTTTTGAGGCAAAAGTACTATCAACACTCTAAGGCTGTTGTTTGACATTTAAGGAAGGCATACCTTGAATGTGTACTTTTGCCAGTAAATGTGTTCTATTTGCTGTAGTTGAAATCTCATCAAGCTACATTCCATGCATTGTAGGAATGTAGGTGCTGAAATGTTACACTGAGGTTGTACAGGACAAGTGATGAGGCCTCTTGTGAAGTACTGTGTCCAGTTCTGGTCTCCATATCATTGGAAGGATATTTTTAATCTGGAGAGAGTTCAGAAGAGATTTACCAGGGTGTTGCGAGGAATGGAGGGTTTGAGCTTTAAAAGAGAGGATGGGTAGGCTGGGCCTGACTTCACTAGAGTGTAGAAAGCTGAGAGGTGACCCCTTATAGAGGTTTGTAAAATAATGAAGGGCGTAGATAAGGTGACTAGCCTGTGTCTTTTCTCTAGAAGGGGGGATTTCAAGATGAGAAGGCATACTTTTAAAGTAAGAGGACAGAGGTGTATAAAAAACATAAGGGGCAATTTTTTTCACACAGCGTATTTCATGTATGGAATGAACTTCCAGAGGAAGTGGTGTTTATGGGTACTGTTACAATGTTTAAAAGACATTTAGATAAGTGCGTGAATAAGAAATGCTTGAAGGGATACGTGCCATGTACAGGTAGATGGATCTAGTTTAGTTTGGGATTATGGTCGGCATGGACTGGTTGGACCAAAGAGTCTGATTCCTGGCTGTATGACTTTATGACTCTAAAAAGAATGTGTACAAAATATGACAGCTGTATTTAAGGATTTGATCAACTTACAGCAACTTTTACTTTGTTTCTTTCACCTTTTCAACATTCTTAGCAGTGTATTAATTTGCACTGCTACCTTCCTTTTTGGCAAAGAAAATTATTGCATTTTACATTGCTTTCATGATCTATTTTGCATGAAAATTCTAGTTTTGTTTATTAGTAAATGTTATATATTGATAGTATCCAAATGTTATTTTGGTTTCTTTATTATAATAGATTGATTGGTCAAAAAATGAGAAAAACAGCCATAATTTAGAAAAAAAAGCTGATCCCAAAATGGATAAATATATATATGCAATCTTCATATAATTATTGAAATATCTTTGAACATAATCCTATACGAAATGAAGTAATGAAAAGTAGATAATCAGTAATGTAGAGGACTCTGCACGATGAGATAAAAACTGTAAAATTATAGCTGTGGATTGAAAGTTGAGGTATGATTTGCAAATGGTAAGCTACCAGAAAATAGACATACAGCACAGAAACAGTTTCTTCAGTCCACCATGTCTACCTCGACCATGATGCGATTCCATCTAATCCCATCCGTATGCTCATGGTCTGAATCCCTCTATTTCCTGCCTGCTCATGTGTCTGTCTAAATTGTGATGATGTTGTCACTCTAAGTGGTTATTTTGTCCCTTTTTGAGGAAGAGAGGTTTTAAGGCAAAGGTATCAAACAATCTAACAATACCACGAGAGTAAACAACTTGTGGGGCCTTGTTTATTTTTGAAAACAGCCTCATTGGGTGTAGTCAGCTCTCACAAATCTAGATTTTTGGGCTTTAGTTTTTCCGAAGCATCAGAAGCTATTGGTGTCTCAACAGAATTGGAAGCTTCAGTGAATGTCTCCTGGCTGCTACTCTCTCTGAATTCCCTCTTGAGATATTTTCCTCCTGGATTGGAGAATTGCATGTTAGAATCTGTCTGGATTTTCTGTATTTTTGCCAAGGTGTGTGTTTCTGGGATATTACTATATTGAAACAGTTAATTACTAGTAGTTACTATATCTTTACTCTGTTAAGTTTCCAATAGAGTTAAGTTATTCTAAATTCCTCTTTCTTTGATTGCATTTTAACTACAGTATTTAAATAAATTGTGTTTTACTGAACATTGGCCAGTCGCATTACATCTGGAACAGATACTTCATCTTTGCTTTAAAATAGGAAAGCATTAAGGTCTAGGCTACCTTCGAAAATATTTTGGGGTGGTGTGGTCTGGTCCATAACAAAATGCCTTAAACATCGCTATAATACCTGCTTCTAGCACCTCTCTGAAAGCATATTCCAGGCATGTACAACCCTCTATGTAAAAACACTTGTCTTACACATCTCCTTTAAATTCTCCATCCCTTACACTAAACCTCTGCCCCTTAGTATTTGACATTTCCACTCAGAGAGGGGGAAAGACTCTGAATCTCTACTCTATTGATGCTTCTCATAATTTGGTATTCTTCTATCAGGTGCTAGAAGCAGATATTATGGCGATGTTTGGGGCATTTTGTTATAGACCAGACCAGACCACCCCAAAATATTTTAAGAAGGTAGCCTAGACCTTAATGCTATCAGATCACCCCTCAGCCTCTGACACTTTAGAAAAACAATCAAAGTTTACCCAAACTTTACTTTTAGCTAATACACTCCAATCTAGATAACATCCTATTAAATCTGGAGACAGCAGGAACTGCAGATGCTGGAGTCAGAGTCGATAGTGTGGAGCTGGAGGAACACAGCAGATCAGGCAGTATCAGAGGGGGAGAAATGTTGACATTTCGGGTCGGGACCCTTCAGTATGACTACTAATGAATCCTGCTGAATGGTCCTGACCCAAAATGTCGAAATTCTTGATCCTCTGATGCTGCCTAACCTGTTGTCTTCCTCCAGCTCCACGCTGTGTTGATTCTGGTAAACCTCTTTGCACTCTCTCCAAAGCTTTCACATCCTACCTATCAGGCAAACCAGAACTGCACATGATACTCCAAACGAGTAAAGTTTTATGCAGCTGCATCATGACTAGACAACTGTTATACTCAATACCCCAACTCATGAAATCAGGCATTCTGGATGCCTTATTTACCATCTTATCTACTTCTGTTGCCACTTTCAGGGGGCTATGGGCTTGTACACAAAGATCCCTCTGTATATCAATGCTCTTAACGGTCCTGCTATTTACTGAATGCTTTCCTGTTGCAGTTGATCTTCCAAAATCTATCACCTCATACTTGACCAGATTAAACTCTATCTGCCATTTCTCCAACCAACTTTCCAACTGATCTAAATCATGCTGAATCCTTTGATAATCTTCCTTATCGTACACAGCTTCAACAATTTTCATGCTGTCTACAAACTTATCAATCTGGCTACTTACATTTGCATACAAACCATTCATACAATTTACAAACAGGGCCCAGCACTGATCCTTGTGTAACACCACTGGTCACAGACCTCCAGTTAGTAAAACACAACTACACTGTGTCTTCTACGACCAAGCCAATTTTGCATGCATCTTACCAACTCATATTGGATACCATGTGACTTAGTCTTCTAAATCAAACAATCATGAAGGACCTTGTCAAATGCTTTAATAAAGTCCATGCAGACAACATCCACTGTCCTACCCTAAATCATCTTTGTTACTTCCTCAAAAAAACTTGAACTTGTGAGACACAATCTCTTCCATTCAAAGCCATGCTGACAATCCTTATATCCTTATCCTTTTAACTGGCCTTTCAAAGGCTTCTGCAAGTCAGATCCGGGCAATCAGGGGTGGACAATAAATGCTGCCTTAGCAAGAGATGCCCTCACCCTATTAACAAGTAAAAAAAAGGTAGTACAGACATTCTATTTATATTTCAGCATTTGTTCAAATTTAATATTTGAACAAGCAAAGTTTAACAGACGGAAACAAAGGCGAGGTGAAAGCATAAATTTATCTATGAGTGATCTCCATGCACTGGAAGAGAACTGCACCTAGTAAAATGTTTAATCAAAATAGATTCGTAAACAGATTGCTGTCGAGGCTGGAGGCAAGACGTATCAGTCCTGTTGCACATTAGGTACAATTTAACTTCTGAGAAAGTAGCTCAAGGAGAGACAAGCAGAATTTAGGAAACAGAACTTGCTATTTGTTTGAATAGTAAGTGATGGCACATGTAAGAAACAGGGTCAGCAACGGTGCTGGAAATTGAACCAGCAAAATATTTTCTTTTGAAAATATTAAACAACTCCTAAGCTCTTCAGAAATCTTATCACAGAATGATCCACGATTACTGACTATCATGGTAGCAGATGCATCATCCACAGTACTGGGCCAAGACATTTTCAGCTAAGTGTAGACCAGGCAACTGTAGACAAGTTTTCTATGCTTCTGGGTCATTAAGAGACAGAATACAATGTAGAAAAATGTTTTAGCAGTGACATGGATATGTGAAAGGTTTCCAGAGTATGAAATAGGATTATTTTTAAAATAGAAACCATAAACGTTAATCTTCCTTCTGAAGGAAATGGCCAAAATGTTATTCAGAATCCAATAGCTCGGATTAAGCCTTATACAATATGATCAAGTCACCAATATACACAGGAAAGTATCAAACAAGAGCAGACAGATTTCTGCAGATACCATGAGTTGAATTTAGCAGGGGGACTTCGACTTCTTTGAAGAAGTTGAAGTGAACACCCTCTTAATCAATGAGAACAATTCCATAGGTTAGGTAGATTGACCATGTTAAATTGCCCTATAATTTCCAGGGATGTGTAGGCTATGTGGGTTAGCCATGGAAAATGCAGAGTTATAGGAACAGGGTGGGGTCTGGGTGGGATGCTCTTTGGAGGACTGGTGTGGGCTTCATGGGCCAAATCGCCTCTTATTACATGAAAGGATTCAATTGTTCTGTCATTATGCACAAGCGATATGGATATGGGAGCTGCAGCAGTGCTACAAAGATTTAAGTTTGCTTGATAGAATCATAGAAACCCTACAGTGTGAAAGGAGCCCATTCAGCCCATTGAGTCCACTGTGCCCCTCTAAAGAGCATCCTACTCAGACTCAACCCCTACGTTATCTCTGTAACCCTGCAGTTCCCATGGCCAATCCACCTAGCCTGCACAACTTTAGACTGTGGGAACCATAACCTCCATTATCACTTTACCTGGCATTTCTACTTCCCTGGCTTACTTTCAACAATCCCTTCATCTGCCTAACTTTCTTCCTCTTTCTCTCGGCACTGGCCCTACCTATTCACTGATTCACCCACCTGAGATAGAAGTGTTGGCCAGGGAACGTGGGGCTGCGTCGAAGCAGCAGGCAACTGGAATCTCAGAGGCTGCATAGCTACCACCTATTCCTAGCTTCTAGCAGCTCGACAGAAAGGTCACTGGTCTTGAAATGTTAAGGTTGTTTTCTCTCTAGAGATGCTGCCAGCTCTGCTGAGTTTTTCCAGCAATCTTGACGCTTGGGCGTTTGCTATGAATATTTTTGCATTCTTTTACACCATGCAATTACATTACAGGTTTCTTTAATTATGTTTCACCAGTCCCATTATCACCCTCTGTGCTACACTTTGTGCATTAGAGAAATATTCTGAAGGGCATCAAGCTCCAATTTTATAGTTAGGTTTAGCAAATGTCAAGTACCTTTAATCAGTGGCAGAGCATGTTAGAGATGAAGAGTTTTCAAGATTGTAAGGGAACAGGGTGTGGTGGGGGATATGGTATGAACAAGCATATATTGTACAGTAGATGGCTGGAATGATTAAGTGAGAAAGGGATGATGGTGCAAGGCAGAAGAGAATGGAGGAGATAATGATCAATTAGGAAGCAAGGGCTGGCACTGAAGAGGTGTATACAGTTCTAGCTGAATAACAATGGAAGGGAAGCATGGAAAATCTGGTGAAGAGGAGACTGCTGTGCCCAAGATTGTGATGGATAAAGGCTGCAGGAGCTCAGGAGAGGTGGCCATCATGTATTAATTAATGTACGCCAATGCAAGTACATTATTATATCTCCTCCAGTCCGTGTCACTAGTGTAGCCTTCCCATATTGCCAGCAGCTAGCTGTAGCACATGGGCTAGAACAGTTCAAGAAGTTCACCATCACTATCGCAAGGGCAACTAGGGAACAGGCAATAAATGCTGGCCATATCCCAAAAATGCATATAAAAAAGAAGCCTAGCTGATAGTTGAGGCTCTGCTCCTTAAGTTGGTGTCAAACTTTGGAACAGATATAGTAGGCCAAGGACAGAGGCTATACTGAGAGTGGCCTGGAGAACTAAAACTACAGGTGAAGATCTGAAGATTGAACATAGACATTCAGCAAATCAATCACAGATATTTGTAAAATATGTATAAAATATATATTGTCGTCCAGATCATAAGAGCCAAACTGCACTTCTGTTAAAAATAAAAATCAAAGCCTGTCAAGTGTGATACATCAGGATACACAAAATGTATGTCAACTTCCCCTCTATAACATTATCATACAATTCATGTCATGTAACTGTTACATAAATGTACTACAGAAAGGAATAGAAAGGTCTCAATCATGTTCATCATGTTGACATTTGAAGAGTGAGGTATTATTTGCAGGAGAGTGCTTGTAGGGGAATAACATTCTCTCACTTTATTGCAATTTGCCTTTTGCATTTCTTTGCAGTCGTGAATGGGGCCATTATCTTTCGCACTCATTAGCTTGGAGTACAATTTTTCACAGTTGATTTGAAGCATGATGCTAGGCACATCAACCAAATGCAAATTCCTGTTAAATGTTGCAGGGATAATGCAACAGACAAAATACAAGAAGCTGATTTTACCCTGGAATGAATGGATGGCAAATACACTCAGGGTGGTTACAGGCCAGGCAGATTCATCCACTCATGCTTATTTGAATCTCCTTTCTAGCAGCTGCTCAGAGTAGGGAGAAACTTTAGGTGGCCTGGAAGCTGCCTCCAGGCACTGAAAGACACTACAGGCACCAAGGAACAAGAGTGGGTTTTCAGCATCTCACAGCTGATACAGGAAAGCCTGCAACAGTAGAGGCCCAAATGACAAACCCTCATGTTTTAGGTACAACGTGAGTCATCCATCTGTACCTGATGATACATAGCTTCAATTCTGGCCAAAATCAACAGCTTTAGAACTGCAGATAATGAAGTGTGGAGCTGGACGAACACAGCAGGCCAAGCAGCATCTTAGGAGCACAAAAGCTGACGTTTCGAGCCTAGACCCTTCATCAGAAAAAGGGGAGGGGGAAGCGGGTTCTGAAATATTGAGGGAGGGGGGGAGGCGGATCAAAGGTGGATAGAGGAGAAGATAGATGGAGAGGAGACAGACAAGTTAAAGGGGCGGGGATGGAGCCAGTAGAGGTGAGTGTAGGTGGGAAGGTAGGGAGGGGATAGGTCAGTCCGGGGAGGACGGACATGTCAAGGGGGCAGGATGAGGTTAGGAAGTAGGGAATGGAGGTGTGCCTAGAGGTGGGAGGAGGGGATAGGTGAGATGAAGAACAGGTTAGGGAGGCGGGGATGAGCTGGGTTGGTTTTGGGATGCAGTGGGGGGAGGGGAGATTTTGAAGCTTGTGAAATCCACATTGATACTATTGAGCTGCAGGGTTCCAAAGCGCAATGTGAGTTTCTAAGGAATGCGAGGGGGTGTTGAAATGGTTCACGACTGGGAGGTGCAGTTGGTTATTGCGAACCGAGCGTAGGTGTTCTGCAAAGTGGTCCCCGAGCCTCTGCTTGGTTTCCCCAATATAGATTCCGCAAAGCGGTCCCCAACTGCACCTCCCGGTCACGAACCATTTCCACTCCCTCTCGCATTCCTTAGACGACATGTCCATCATGGGCCTCCTGCAGTGCCACAATGATGCCACCCGAAGGCTGCAAGAACAGCAACTCACATTCCTCTTGGGAACCCTGCAGCCCAATGGTATCAATGTGGACTTCACAAGCTTCAAAATCTCCCCTTGCCCCCACTGCATCCCAAAACTAGCCCAGCTTGTCCCCGTCTCCCTAACCTGTTCTTGCTCTCACCTATCCTCTCCTCCCACCTCTAGCCGCACCTCCATTCCCTACCTCCTAACCTCATCCCGCCCCCTTGACCTGTCCGTCCTCCCCGGACTGACCTATCCCCTCCCTACCTCCCCACCTATACTCACCTCTGCAGGCTCCATCCCCGCCCCTTTAACGTGTCTGTCTCCTCTCCACCTAGCTTCTCCTCTATCCACCTTTGATCCGCCTCCCTCTCTCTCCCTCTTTATTTCAGAACCCTCCCCATATCCCCCTTTTCTGATGAATGGCCTAGGCCTGAAACATCAGCGTTTGTGCTCCTAAGATGCTGCTTGGCCTGCTGTGTTCATCCAGCTCCACACTTTGTTATCTCAGATTCTCCAGCATCTGCAGTTCCCATTATCTCTGATACAGCTTTAGAACTGCAGATCAGTTGCAATAGAGTAGACAATGGAGTCTCTCCACATTAACTCCATTGCCAATAATAACGGAGAGTTGAAAGTGCCTTTTAAGTTATTAAATACATATTAGATATATCTGTGCAACAAAAGCATTATAAAGAAAAGTAGGATGTTCAGCTTCGCTTGCCAAAAATGTTCTTTGCAAAGGTCAGCAAAGCAGAAACATGTTAACATGAAATTCAAATGTAAATATTTGCAGAAAAAGCATGCAGATTAAACTTTCTCAAAGAAGAAATTCATGGAAGAACACCATTTGCTGGGGTTACTACTTTCTGGTATTGCTAAATGTAACATGCTGTCTACTTAGATTGAAACCAATTTTTTGGCTTTCCAAAACTCGAAAGTATGTTTTGATCTATGTCACGAAAGGTTAATATATGCATATGTAGATGCTCTGATTGTGCTGGATCTCTGGTGAAAGGCATATAATTAAAGGCTACAGGATATCAGTGAGCAATTATCTGAAAATGCTACGCTTCAGTATCAATTACCTGAACAACTCCCAGTTCTACTAATGCAATGAAGTCAAGGCTGCAATTCCGAGCTTTTCACAAAAGCAAAGCAATGGGGTTAGTGTAAACTAATTTTCCGCAGGCACTTTTACATTGATCCAAACAACAGAAATAACCAGACAAAATCACCAGCCTGAGATAACAAGGTGTAGAACTGGATGAACGCAGCAGGCCAAGCAGCATCAGAGGAGCAGGAAGACTGACATTTCGGGCCTAGACCCTTCTTCTTTCTGAAGAAGGGTCTAGGCCCGAAATGTCAGCCTTCCTGCTCCTCTGATGCTGCTTGGCCTGCTGCGTTCATCCAGTTCTACACCTTGTTATCTCAGATTCTCCAGCATCGACAGTTCCTACTATCTCCAAAATCACCAGAATTGCAGGTAGTGGACACACCCGCTATTTAACAGAAATCAACAACAAATTTTCTGTAAGAAAATAACAATTGACTGAAATTAAACAGGAGATGATTTAAGGGTTCCACAGTATTATTTGAAATGGCAATGAGCTCAATGATGGTCTCCACCTCTTGATATGGCAGTCACCCTATACAAGGTTATTCTTGATTGTAACTCATGTGGTTGCTGCATTCAAGATCCTGTTGAGACATGATGCCATTTCTGCAGCTGCTTTTAGCACGGCTGAAACTGCAAAGGTTCATCTCAACCCTTCATCAACAAAGTGAAACGTTTTCAGTTTTTAGGTCTTGTCTGTGGTATCTAGTAGTAAGTGGTCCAAACACACACAGGCTAGAGACAGAAGAAAAAGAAACAGGATAAATAAATATAAAAGGAATAAAGGGAAATCTCAGTCCAATATCAATGTTTCCATTCTGACTCTTTGCTGTTTTATAAAACTGTGCTTGGTGCCCTTGGTGTGCATATGCTAAAGCCCTCAGGAAGAGCGAAACAATTAAAAGCAAATCATACCAAACAAGAAGTCCTTTATCTAATGAAACTGATTACTTTCCGGGCGCATTTTCATAGTTTCCCATGCCATTCCCACATCCAAAATACCCATGCTGGAACTACAAGGTATGGTGATCTCATTACAACAACTATTAAAGGCTGCATTTTCAAACCCAGCTGTCAAGGACCTCAGGGCATTGCAATTTTAAAATCAATCCTTTAAAAAAAGCCCCAGTGTTGGCCATTTCTAAAGGACTGTCAATTACCTCCACCTCAGTTCTGCAAAGGAAAGCCAGCATGATTCAAGTCAGCTCCAACACAGTACACTATTCTTTCAGGAAATCAGCCTGTGCATGGATCTGAATTTATTCAGTTTTAAGCTCTATCAGGCTATGGGAGCTGGCTTAGCGCACACAAACTATTCCAAGCACGTCCACTCATGTAAATGCTAAGTGCCAGTGGTATGGCGACAATTACCAGTTAGAGAATTCACTTCCTTGTCCCAAACAGCTGTAGGATGAAAACTGAAAGTAATATGAGCAACATTGCCAGTTTTAAGATGAATATTTTACATAAATTTTAATTTCCTAAGATGCCTCTCTTTAGACGAGAGAAGATACTTTAACCTGTACAAAACAACATAGTACAGGCATCTTAAAAATACTACAGTAATTTTATGCAATTGCTTCATCACTGGACCACCCCTGCCCTCACCCAAGTTTCTGCTAAATATGGTGTTATTTATGTGTTTGTGTTCTGACTAAAAAAAAGTTCTTTACTGATAAAATGCCCCAAACAGGTTATAAAAAGAAGTCCTCTTGCTGGGAGTCTGAACTTTCCCACAGAAACAAAGTACAAACTGTTTCATTCTACATTAATCTAGGCTTTAGCAGTCACTTTACACAATTCTGCCTGTCCACAGCACCATGCTTTCAGATATCGTGCAAATTAGGCATTCCTCACAGCTGTGGTTGACAACAGGAAGTCTAAAGGATCCCTAAAACAAAGGTAGGAGCATTGTAAAATATTATGGATTCCATTTACAATTCTGGTTCCCCAAGGAAGAAACAATGAAGCATAAGTTGACATGGATATTGCAAAAAGAAAGACATACGATGTAATGTTCAAAATGAATTGTATGCTTTGGCAAGTACTCGTTAAGTATGAATTAACATACAACATTTCAGAGAAGGAAAGCACAGTTTAAAAAAAGGCAGTAATACTTGGAAATGAATGTACCGGTCATACTAGAGCTCCATTTTGATGTATATGGAGAGTTAGATCAGCATGTGTCATTCACATACTTTACTGTTTTGTTTCTGGGATACATTGATAATAGGTGTATATCAGAATATGTATACCAATCCCCTGTTCGCTGTGCATTATAATGCTTTGCTTTTTTTTGTAATAAGGGCTCTGAATTCTTCCCTGGCCTACTTGTGATCACAACACCATTCATCTAATAAAGCTTAAAGGATTGATTACGTAACCATTGCCAACCAGGGCATTATTGTGAATTGTGAACGGGACATCAATGAATCCAGCAAAGAACTCAACCTTAATGTGTTATCTTCACAAGCAACAATTCATTCAAGAACCAAATGAAGAAATATGTCATTTCCTGATGTGTGATTTGCAATCAGCATTCATAAGAGGATTGGTTTCCAGTCCTACATGGCTTTCATCCTCGCTATATTTGTAACCATCTAGAGTCCTATCACCTGTTTAAAACTTGGCACTCCTCTGACTCTAGTATTTGTGCAACATTCACTTCCTTTCCCTCACTATTGGCATCCCTAACTTCAGCTATCCGCAAACCTCTCTGCTTTAGGGCCCCCTTTAAACTCCTCTTTTTGACCATACATTCAGCAATCCTAATGTTATTTTGACTCAGTATTGATTATTGCCTCATTATTCTTCTGTTTAGCATTTTAAGGTTCTTAGGCACAGCATAAATCCAAATTATTATCACTGCTCCAAACTGATGCAAGGCTCATTGGCAATGACCACTAACATAGATTGCCTACATATGTTCAATAAGTTGAGCATTTTCAACATTTTAACCCAAGAACTTCCTGCAATGGAAGATGAGGAAAAATGTGCCATTGATTGCACCCATATGGCCTTGTGGGTTACAGCACAAAATCTTTCTGCAAATGCAAGGATTTCCACAATGTCAACATGCAATCCTTTAGTGACTGTCAAAAGAACACAAGAAATAAGGGCAAGAGGAGATTATATAGCCCAATGTGCCTTGTGCTCAATTGAATATGATTATGGTTGATCTTGGGCTTCAACTCCTCTTTAATGTCCACTCCACATATTCCTTGATTCCATGAGAGACCAAAAATTTATTCAGCCTCTCATCACAGGACAACACTTCCATCGCAAGAATCAGTTTCACGAAACTTCACTGTACTGCCTCCTTGGCAAGAATGTCCTTCCTTAAATATGAAGACCGTGGATAGAGATGTATTTGCACCACAAAATTCCATTGTCTGTCTCCATTTTAATCATATTCTGCTTTTCTGTTCTTTCTACCAAAGTGGACAGTTCACATTTTTTGATACTATAATCCATCACAGAGTCCTAGAATCATACAGCGTGGAAACAGACCATTCAATCCAAGAAGTCCAAGCCAAAAACATCCCAAATGCCTGCTCCTGGCCCATATCTCTTCAAACTTTTCCGGTTCATGTACCTATTCAAATATCTTCTAGACATTGTAATTGTACCCACATCTACCACTTTTTCAGGAAGTTCATTCCACATGCAAAGCACACCCTGTTTAAAAGAAATTGCCCCCCTGGTCTTTTTTAAAACTCTCTTCTCTCACCTTGTGGCCCATAGTCTTGAAAGCCCCCATCCCAGGGAAAAGACAACTACCATTAACTCCATCTATACCTCTAACTGTTTTATAAACTTCTATCAGGTCACCTCCCAACCTCCAACACGGCAGTGAAAGAAGTCCCAGCCTATCTAGCCTTTCTTTATAACGCAAACCTTCCGTATCTGGCAACATCCTGGTAAGCCTCTTGTGAACCTTCTTCAGCTTAATAATATCCTTCCTATAGCTGGGCAACCAGAAATGCATGCCATAATCCAGAAAGGGCCTCAAAAATGTATTTTACAATCCCAATATGACACCCCAACTCCTATACTAAAAGGACTGAGCAAGGGAGGCAAGTGCGCAAAATGTCTTTTTAACCACCTGGTATGTGACACAAACTTCAAAGAATTATGAACCTGTGCCTCTAGGCCTCTCTGTTCCACAAACACTACCCAAGACCCTACCAATAATTGTATAAGCCCTATCCTTGTTTGTTGTACCAAAATGCAGTTCTTTGCATTTATTTAGATTAAATTCCATACACCATTTTTTAGCCCATTGCTCCCTCATTTGATCAAGATTTCATGTAATTTTAGAAAACCTTCCTCACTGTCTACTATGCCACCAATTTTGATGTTGTCCACAAACTTACGAACCTTGCCTTCTATATTCTCATCCAAATCACTTACATAAATGAGTAACAAAAGAGGACCCAGAACCAGTCCCTGTGGAATGCCTCCAGTCACAGGCCTCCAGTCCAGAAAACAGCCGTCCACCATTACTCTCTGTCTCCTGCCATTGAGCCATTATGTATGCAATAGACAAACTCATCCTGAATCCCATGTGACTTAACTTTACTAATTAGTTGACCATGTGGAACCTTGTCAAAGGTTTTACTAAAATCCAAATAAACATGTACTGTTCTGTCCTCATCATTCTTTTTGGTAACTCCCTCAAAAAGCTCAATCAAGTTTGTGAGACACAAATTTCCTAGCACAAAACCATGCTCAGTATCCCTAAGCAATTTTTCCCTCACTAAATGTCCATAAATCACATCTTATGTAATCACCTCTGACAAATTACTCACAGCCAACGTTAGGCTTATATGTCTATAGTTCCCCAGTTTCTCTTTATGACCTTTTTTAAACAAAAGGTTTAAGGTTGCCAATCTGTAACTAGTGGAGTGTTGTAATAATCAGTGCTAGGGCCTCAATGTATAATGTATAGTAGCCATTTGGAGAATGGCCATTAGCCACCCTGCAGTCAGTGGCATCTCACCCGTAGTTATATTTCTACAAATATTTCTACAAAAGGTCTCGCAATTTACTCCCGTAATTTCCACAACACTCTGGGATCAGGTCCCAGAGATTGATCTAACTATATATTCACTAAGACATCCCAAACTTCCTCTTCTGTAGTGTGAATTTTTTTTAAAACATCAAAGTCTATCTGATTGTATTCTCTGGACTCCAGTTCTTTATGCACAATAAAAACTGATGCAAAATATTCATTTAGTATCTCTCACGTCTTCTGGGATTCAACACAAAGATGACTTCCTTGATCTTTAAGAGATCCTACCCTCTCTCTAGTTACTCTTTTGTTATTAATATATTTACAGAAACTCTTTGGATTATCTTTAACCTTATCTGTGAATATTATTACCTTTACCTTCCTGACTCCTTGCTTAAGAACACCTGTACACTCTTCATCTTGATTAAGAGATTCAATTGAACCAAGTTGTCTATATCTAAAATAAGACTCTCTTTTATTCTTGACTAGAACATCAACATCTTTACTCATCCATTGTTCCTTAATCTGACCAGCCTTACCCTTCACACTAACAGGAACATAATGCCTTTGAATTTTCAACATCACAATCTTGAATGCCTCCCACTTGTCAGCTATCCTTTTCCCTGTGAATAGCCTATTCCAATCAACTTCTCATACCTTTAAAATTTGCCTTACTCTAATTCAAAACTTTAACGTTTATGGAAGGTTTTTGTTTATTCCTCAGTAACGGATTTCTTACCCGTCTTTGTATTATCAGCAAACTTCGTGACAATGCAGTCTTTATTTTTCTCCAAATGGCTACTATACATTATACATTGAGGCCCTAGCATTGATTATTACAACACTCCACTAGTTACAGATTGGCAACCTTAAATGATCTGTTTACTCCTACTTCCGTTTCTCAAAATTTTGTTCAACATATACTTATGTTAATACATCACACCTCCCAATACCATACCATTTTCTACAATATTGTAGCACCATACAGAATGCATTTTGGGAATTCAAATCCATTACATTTGCAGGTTCCCCTTTGTCTACATCGGCCTAAAACTACTAATAAATTTGCCAAACATGATTTCCTTTCACAAAACCATGTTGACTGTGCCCAATTACTTTATGATTTTCTAAATGTCCTCTCAAATCATGGTTTCTCGCATTTTCCCCATGATGTTGTGCAGTGAGCTCTTTTTCCAGTGCAGGCAGTCCTCGGGACAAAATATTAAAAATGATCACCTTAGTATACAATACATGTGCAAACAACATTGATTGACATTGCCAATGAACCCTGCAGCAGTTTGAAGCAGCAACAACTGATGTCAGACTAGGGGGCTTATAATACACTGCATTCTGTTTCCTTCCTTTTCTGAACAGTGGTGCTACAACTGCAGTTTTCAAATTGACTGGAAGCTTTCCAGAATCTAAGAAATTTTTAAAAGATCACGACCTGTGCACCCATTAGTTTCTCAGCCACTTCCTTTATGACCAAAAGATGCATCAGGTCTTTTCAGGTTTTAATTCCATATTTTTCCTAGAATGTTTTCTCTAGTAATGGTTATTGTTTTAAAGTCCTCCTTCCTTTTCATTGCGCAATTTTCTACATTTCTTCAGTTGTTTTCTATGTCTTCTGTTGAAAAGTTAGTTTCTTGTCTGTCATTTTTTGTTTCCAATTAATATTGAACATTTTCACTCTCTCAGGGTCAAATGCTTACATTAGCTACTCTTTTCCTCTTTAGAAACATGCAGAAGCATTTCTTGCCAAATTTCTCTCATACACTTTATTTTCCCCTTTGTTTTAATCATCCTTTGCTGGTTTCTAATTTAAAGTTTCCAAAATGCTTCCAAACCATGTAGGCTAACAATAATCCTGGCAGCAATGCACTTTGATAACAAAGTGTGGAGCTGGATGAACACAGCAGGCCAAGCAGCATCTTAGGAGCACAAAAGCTGACATTTCGGGACTAGACCCTTCATTAGAAAAGGGGGATGGGGAGAGGGTTCTGAAATAAATAGGGAGAGTAGGGGAGGCGGATCGAAGATGGAACCATCCATCTTCAATCCACCTCCCCCTCTCTCCCTATATGTATTTCAGAATCCTCTCCCCCTCTCCCTCCCCCTTTTCTGATGAAGGGTGTAGGCCCAAAACGTCAGCTTTTGTGCTCCTAAGATGCTGCTTGGCCTGCTGTGTTCATCCAGCTCCACACTTTGTTATCCGGATTCTCCAGCATCTGCAGTTCCCATTATTTCTGATACAGCATTGTTATTTGCACTTTTTAAAATTTGATACCATCCTTTTATAACATCAGCTTAGCCATTGGTGGTGCATCATCATAATGCCTTTTTTTCTCACTGGAATGTATTTTTGTTGAGCATCATGAAGTATCTGCTTAAGCATCTGCCACTGCTTCTCCGCCATCTTACCTTTTAACCTATTTCCAATTTAGTCAGCTCTATCTTGTACCTTTTTAATTTCTTTTAATTATGTTTAGACACATGTTTCAGATTCGGACTTAAAATTATTAAATAAAGAGTAAAATTCTATCATCTGATGATCAGTTTTACCTAAAGGGTCATTAATTAATCCTCTCTCATTGCACATTACCAGGTCTAAAATATTCTATGACCAGGTTGTTGATTCCAAATTGTGCTGTTGAATGAAACTGCTGTAAGTGCATTATATGAACTCATCCATTAACTTATTTTTGCCAAATCAATTAATCCAATTTATACAAAGATTAAAACCTACCATAATTAATGAAACATCTTTCTTAGAAGATCCAAGAATTGATTGACTTATACTCTGTCCTACACTGTATCTATTGTCAAGAGGCTTATAAACCATTCCACCAGGGACTTGTTTCCTTTGTTATTTCTTGCCAAACTGACTCTACATTTTGAACCTCCGAACCAAGACCATATTTAACTCCCATGTTGATTTTATCCTTTATTAAAAGAGCCACTTGATCTCATTTTGCATTCTTCATGTTCTTCTGAAATGTTAAATTCCCCCGAATATTCAAATAACAGCCATGGTCACCTCGGAGTCAAACTTCTGTAATGACTATCCTTCTAGTCTCACTTATTTCTTCAATTTTGTGCCATCAATCTTGATACAAGTACTGTGTGTGCTCAGATGAACAACCTTTACTTTGATTTTTTAGCATTTCCTGGCTCTGAGCTCATTTATTGGTGCATTTAACTTTGTAATCTCTGTCTCTTCCTATCATACTTTTGTGATCATTATCTGCATCAATATGCATCTCTACGGCCTTGCGCTTTCTCTTTATATTTACCTTTAACTGAAACCACCTCCTTCCCAACTACTTAGTTTAAAGCCTCTGGTTACATGACTAAATGGAGCACTGCTTCCAACATGGTTTAGACGAAAAGCATGAGGTACTGCTTCTTCTTTCATCAGGACTCACACCAGGGCCCCATGAGTCAACATCCGCACTTTGTAAAATCATTCCACCTTACACTCATTAAACCAATTCACAAGAATACTAATTTAAGTAGAAAACCAACTTTTATACATTATGAGAAGAGTTTGTAGGTTAGTTGACCAGTGGATTCTGATTGGTAAAGGTGCTGTCATGGAGAATGCATGAGTAAATGATGATTGATAGTTAACTTCAAGTCTTTATTTAAATTTTAAAGAGGGTAGATCGACACTGACTGATCAAAACAATGCCCTGAGAGAAGAAAGTCAGTGCACAGACTTTAGCATTACCAATATGTTTGGAAATAAATTTGGAAAATCTTAGGTTTAAAACAGTTTTGAAGAAACAATAGAAAGCTTACCTATACCTAAAGCACCATTTCCCAGAGATTATTAAATTTGCCATTCTCTTTTTTTAATTTCATCCAAAGCTGTTTATACTCCTTCAGCACAACCAAGTTCTTACCCCTATTTATTTGAAACAGGCCAAACAGATCCTTCCTTCCCAACCTTTGTACCTAATTGAATAGCAGTATAAAGGTAAACACCCTTCTCCTCTGACTGCATTCAACTAATTAACTAAAACTGACAGTTCAATACCATTCAACCATTCTGATTGATTTACTGAAAACCTTGCAAACAAGCCCCACCTTTGTTCCTTGACAATATTATACATTATTAATATTTTGGAACTTCAAATGTAACAACTCGCTATATCAAAGGAGCTCCTGAGGCACCGTTTCCAGAATCCAGGGAGTAAGGATTGATTGGAAGAGTGAACAAGTAGAACATGAGCAGTCATTGAGGGCATCCATGATGACAGGCCTTTTGGGGAGTTCTGAAGCTAGCTTTTCACAGAAGAAAATTGGAATCCTTGTAAAGAAATTTTCATGCATTTAGGTGTCTCACAGAACCATTAACATCTGAAGGTTCCTAAGAAATCCATGGGATCTGTTTGACTGCATTTGCTATTTGGTATACACTGAGAGATATTTAGAGTCATAAAACCTTACAGCAGGAAAACAGATGCTGCTGTCCAACCAATCTATGCCGACCATAATGTCAATTAAACTAGCCCCATCTGCCTGCACTTAGCCCATATCCCTCCAAACAGCTCTTACTCATGTATTTATCCAAATGTCTCTAACATTTTGTAACTGTACATGCATTCATCACTTCCTTTAGAGGGTCTTTTCATACATGAACCTCTCTCTGTGTAAAAATGTTGGCCCTTGTTGCTTTATACAATGTTTATCCTCTCATCTTAAAAATATACCCCTTAGTCTTGAAATCCCTCACCCTAAGGAAAGGACAGCTGCTATTCACCTTACCTATATTCTTCATGATTTTAAAAACTCTCTACAATGTAATTCTTCAACCTCTTATGCTCCAGTGGAAAAGGTCCCATCTTATCCAGTCTCTCCTTATAACTCAACTCCTTCATACCAGCAATATCCAGGTTAATCTTTTCTGAACCCTTTCCAGCTTAATAATATCCTTCTTATATCAGGGCAACTAGAAATGGACACAGTGCACCAGAAGAGGCCCTACCAACGCCTGTACAACCTCAATGTGACATGCCAACTCCTGTACGCAAAGGTCTCAGCAATGAAGGCAGGGTGTCAAATGCCTTCTTAACCATCTTGTCTACATGTGATGCAAACTTCAAAGAACTTCTAGGTCTCTCAGTTCTACAATACTACCTAAGGCCCAACTTTTACTTGTATAAGTTCTGCTCTTGTTTGTTTTACCACAAGACAATACCTTGCATTTATCCAAATTAAACACCATTTGCCACTCCTCAGCCCATTGACCCAAATGATCAAAATCTCTTTGTAATCTTGCATAACCTTTTCCACTGTCTACTACACCACAAATTTTGGCGCAGCTTTCAGAGACTCAGAGAGTCATAAACTCACAAAATAGAAACAGACCCAAACAGATAAAGCTGAGAATGTTCCCAACTAAACTGGCTGCACCTGCCTGCATTTGGCCCATAATGTTCCAAATCTTTCCTATTCATGTATTTATCCAAATATCTTTTAAATGTTGTGACTGCACCTGCATCCATTACTTCCTCTGGCTATTTATTCCACTCTCTGTGTAAAATAGCTGCCCCTCATGTCCCTTTTTAAATATTTCTCCTCTCACCTTAAAAATATGCCCCCTAGTTTTGAATTCCCTCTCCCTCAGAAAGACCCTTGCTATTCATCTTTTCTATGCCCCTTATGATTTTGTATACCTCTATAAATTCAACCCCATCCTCATACGCTCCAGTGAGAAAGATCCCAGCCTATACAGCCTATTTTTATAACTTAATCCATCCAGACCTGGCAACATCCTGGTAAACCTTTTCTGAACTCTGTCTAATCTAATAATATCCTTCCTATAGCAGGGCAACCAGAACTGCACACTGTTCTCCAGAACAGGCCTTAGCAATGTCCTGCATAACTTCAACTTGATGTCGCTTGTTCTTGTATAAGCCCAAGCTAAAGCTCTGGAGACATGGGTTTGAATCCTGCCCAGGCAGGTGGTGAAATTTTAATTCAATATAAATCTGTAGTTAAAAACTGTCCTAACAGCAACCTGTTACAATTATCAAATATTGTAAACATCTGCCTGGTTCACTAATGTCGTTTAGGGAAGGAAATATGCTGTCCTTACTGTCCGGCCTACATGTGACTCCAGACATACAGCAAGGTGGTCGACCCTTAACTACCCTCTGAAATGGCTGAGAAATTATGGAAGCACAAATATTGGGTGTTTGGTCCTGTCAGATTTTTGTCTACAAGTGGGAACACATCCTTATTGTTAAGATCTTAACAACTGGGAAAATGCATCCAGAATAGCCTTCAGAATCACACAAAAAAATATGCATTCATATTTAACTTACCTTTAACATTTGGCATGCATCAGCAGGAGTAGCATTGAATAATACTTCTGCTTAAATGTTCAAACCATCAAAAGTTCTTGTTAGGCCACTGAGCAGCATGAATTAAACTTCAAGAATTTTACAACGATGAAGAAACCAGTAGAATTCATGGCAAAGAAAAAGACAATTAAAGTTAAAAGGAAACATCTGTGAAAGAACTTGTTACCTACATTAGATTATTTGTGCAGGATATCAGGAGCACCTTTTCTTGTTCAGCAATATCATATGTTAAGTCATGCTCTGTGATTCTATAGCCTTCAACAAATATTTGGAACAATAAGTCCCATTGGTGGCCAATGTTTTCTATTATATTGACAACTGGGAACACATTTATGCTTTACAGAAGACACCACAATATGATGATATAATGATTAGTGGTATATTAAGTAGCATAGACAGAAGTATAAAATTGCAAACAGAATTGATAGATTGTGTGTGGGTGAAACTGTGGTAAATAGGTTTCAATGTGGGTAGATGTAAAGACTTCTATTTTGGTTCAAAAAGGGTTGATTCTGACTACCATGTAAATATCGAAAGGCGGAACAGAAGAGATTTAGGGGTACATGTACATAGATCACTAAAATGAACTGGTTAGACGCAAAAGAGACAAAATGCTCATGAATTGTTAGCCTTGTGTGTGGAGTTTTAGCTCACAAGATTGTGGAGGTTGGTTTCAGGACATGGGCTTCTATGAGAGTTCTCAGAACAGAGAAGCACAAGGATACTGTTACAGGGATCATCACAGAGTTATGAAACTTTCTGTAATAAGATCAGCAATCAGTTTTCACAGATAACACAGCCTGCTCTTTTGCAATCAACCATCATTTGCTTTGTCTCAGGCTAATTATTTTCCAGACATCTACACTGCTAAAGACCGTGACAAATGACGTTTATATTTAGCTATCAGCAAACCATTAGCTTGAAATTCATCATAGTAGATTACCCCTCCCCCAATTCTCACATTTATGTTTGAGTAGGGAGGCTGCACTTTATATGAAGATGTTAACAGCCTTCATCAAAATCTCGGAAAACATTTTCAACCTAACCATTTAGATTGTGTGCTGCATTCAAGGGAAACATTTACATTTCCTGTTACAACTTTTCTTAAAAAATTCTAATATGACTAACAGAAAATAAAAAAGGCATTGTAATAAATTTTTAAAAAGGTATTTAATCCCCTCTGAATCCTGTCAAATGATTAATGAGTTGTAATTGTTCTGAGATAAAATTGAATGGTACAAAGTGATTGTTCCAATAGGGCAAATTGCTATTGCTGGAACTGTATAATTTACCATTTTAGAGTGGTATAGCAAAAAAACAGACCCTTCTGTCCAACTTGTCCATGCCAACCAAAATTCTCGAACTAAACTAGTCCCATTTGTCCGTGTTTGGGCCATATACTTCTGAACCTTTCCCATTCACGTAGCTATCCAAATGTCTTTTAAATGTTGTAACTGTACCTGCACCTACCACTTCCTCTGACAGCTCATTCCACATACAAACTACCCTCTGTGTGAAAAAGCTGCCCCTTTCTCTTTTTCTCTCTTTCTCTTTTTAAATCTTTCTCCCCTACTTGCTGGCCAACCAGTGCTGCCTGTCTCCCACTGAACGCTGAAATTTATGTTTGATCCTCTGAACCCATGAAAGAACATTTGAGAATGACAATTGTGCCCATAGTGTCTGGCTATTTTAAACAAAATATACATGGCATAGGGGCACTGTCCAGATGTTTGGTATAAATACTTTTTCAGCATCTGGGTTTTAAGGATCTTGCTGAAATGCATCTAAGCAGTCTCATTGCAATTTCTAATAAGAATATCTGAATAGCTTAAACTTATATCCAACTTGGCGCACACTGTCAATTTCATTCTGATGGATTCTTGGATGGCAGATGAAGTTAAAGGAAATATGTCGCTTGTGTATGCTTCTGATTTGGGGAGCCTGAGACATACTATGGCAGTGGACTAGCAGAGGCTTTGCACCTAATTGAGTTTTTTTTAGGACCTGAGAGTCCCTGATGATAACAGCCTTTGTTCAAAAGATGGAAACAAACAAATATTGCACCATTGAAAAGACTCCAAGAACTCCACATACTGCCTAATGGACATCCAGCATTTGAATGCTGTTATCTTGAGTGGAACTTCAACTTCTTAAGTGCTTTCCTGAAAATCCAACTTAGTCCAATTTTATATTTTCCATGCAACTCGAGTATTATGCCCCACAGCTTTTGTCACACTCAAACAGCTACTGAAAAGAAAATTCCCTTGCCAAATTTCATTCTGTATAAACCACTTTATAGCCACTAGCCACCAACAGTAGTTAATTACATTTTATTCAGCATTTTGACATATTTCTTAACCTTTTGTGGAACTAGCAATAATGTTTTACAGTTAATTCAAGCAATCTATTTAAAAAAAGGGAATTCAGGTAATTTTTTATCATTACGAATGCAGGGCATGACAAAAACTGAACCTTACAGCAACTTGTAAAAAGATATGAAAATGGAAAATGTAAATCAGGACATCAAGGTTACTACACAGCATTAGGCAAATCAGTTTGCAATTGGCTCTTTGCTAGATAGATTCAAAGTTAATTCCCCATTTGTTCTCCTCACAATCAGTCTGATTCTGATTATTAGCCAATTTTATTATACAAGATGAAATTATCTTTGCCTGAACCATTCACTGTGGCAAAACATTCCTATATCTAACAGTCTTCTCTGCCAGCATCTCCTACATAGTGTCCTTACTCCTGAAGTGGCAACTTCAAACTGTTGCTCTCTTATTACAAACTGTTGACTAAAAGCAATAGTATTTCCCACTATCATCATCAAAGACCTTCATTTCAAAACCCACCTTGCATCTCCTCTTAGCATTTGTGGTACAGTGGGAATGGCTCCACTACTTCAAATCTCTTCATGCCACAAAGTACCAGGCAATGATCATCTCCAATAAGATAGAATCTAAACATCAGCACTGACATGTAATGCCATTGCCAAATCCAAACCGCCCACTATCAACAACCTCAGTGTTACCATTGACCAGGATGTAGCTATTTAAACACAGTGGCTACAACAGCAAGTCAGGGGCTAAGAATCCTCCAGGGCCTCATGACTCCAAAAACCCATCCATCATGTACAAGTCATAAATGTAATAGAATAATTTTCCATTTGCTTTGATGAGTGCAGCAACAATGACACTCAAGAAGCTTGATACCACCCAGGACAAAGCAGCTTGTTGGATTGTCACCACACCCAACACTTGTATATGGATTTCCTTAACCACTAATGCACAGTGGCAGCAATGTGTGCTATTTACATAAGGCACCTCACCAACTCACCAAACCTCTGCCAACATATCTTTCCAAACCCAAAAACTCTGCCACCTAAAAGGACAAGACTGTATCTTGGCTTGGAATACAGTCACTGTTCCTTCACTGTTGCAGGGTCGAAATCCTCAAACACTTTCGTTGTGTCAATGCTCACCTATTCTTCAAGTCCATGTAATTCCACACTAGAACTCCTGAGAACTACTATGATACTTCCTTGTTGTGGTATTCCAAAATCCTTGCTGTGTTGATACTGAAAGTATGTGTATAGGATGGCTGTTAACAGATAAAAGAAATCCCTGCTAACCCTGCCTAGTTACAGTAGAGTACAGCAATGATGATATCAACATATTCAAGTTTCCTCACCAGGTTCCTGAGTGCTCCAATAAACTGTGTTGTGGCCTTACTCTCCTTGATATACAGAACAACATTCCCAACATAATCAAAAACGGGGTCCAACAATTTGCAGATTACTGCATTGTTTACACATCAGGGAAAGCTCAACATCACATTGATTCACCACAAGATGACCTTCTTCAATTGAAAAAATGGTTGGACTAATGGGGGATGACATTCAATGTGTAAACATAACAGGTCATGTGCATTACCAACTAAAAGGATTCACTAACAGACAGCTTCAAGTTTTGGAATCTAATTCTCCAACAACCTGGATGTCCACCTTAAAAAACACCTTTAATCAACATTCCACATGCAGCAGAAGACATTTAGCGAAAATAGGCTTCTTAGGTTTCTGTGGAGGAATCTTTGGTGTTGCAACAAAAATATCAGAGTTATAGCTTTCCAAGCTATAACTTGTTAGTCCAATCCTAGAGAATGCCAGTTGGTTGCGGGAATCCTTACAAGGTGATGTTTGATAAAATGTCGAATGAACTCATGAGAATTAACAGCAACCAGCAGGAGTTGCCTTTCAGCAATGAGAAAACATGAAGTGTTCATCTGCATGATCTTAAAGAACATTTGTTGCAAAGTTGGGTAGAGTATTTGTGGATTGGAGGGCAAGATGTTAGAAATTGATGTTTGTAAAATGATAGGGGTGAAGAGTGTGTGGCCCCTTTAAAAGATGATACGTTCTTTTTAGGCTTGGAGACTAAAACAAAGGGAGGTACACAGTTAGCTCCTGAAATTGAAACTTTGCATCAAAAGTCTGTATGATTATTAAGGTAGCCAGTTTGAAAATCAACCAATTAATTTAAACCAGTCACTTAGAAACTAAAAACCAATTAAATTTAAATCTGATAGTTGTGACAACCTAGGACCAATCCTAATGTAAGAAATTAATTGGTCATCAAGAGTATAAAAGAAGATGGCATGTGAAAAATCAGTCTAAGATCAACTGTCATCTAATAGAGTTAACAACCAGCAGCTCTAAAGAGAAAAATCACTGGCTGTCACATAATTTTCTAAATTGTCAGAAAAACATCATCTAACTAAAGGTACAGTAGCATTCTTGGATAATATTCTTGACAGAAGAATTTAACAGACAGAGGCAGTTCTGGCACTAGAATTTGACAGAGAAAGGTCGTCCTGATTGAAGATCAGCAGACAGGGCACAGAGCATTCTGGAAGATATATCCAAGTTGTAATTTTAAGAGATTAAGTTTTAATGTATTTTTATTACTATTTTGGTTTATATAAGTGGGACTTCTATTTATTAGAATAGCATACCATGAGAAATTTGTTTTATTTGGGATTAGCTAAGGGGGAATTTTTTTTAGTAGTTCTATTAATTTGCTAACTGTTAGATAAAGAAATTGCTACTTCTTGATTAAAGAGTAAAAGGATTTAAGTTTTATTTTTATTTAACAACTCCTGTATAATATGTTGTGAAGTGAGAGGCAAATCATTCCACTTTTCACACTTCCTTTTAATGGATTGTGAGGTGAGCTTCTCTGGGTGTCTGTTTTAGTTATCAAAGGAGATTGACCTCTGTTTTGTAACCGATTGAGTGCTCAAGTCAGGGATCTGGTCAGATCTTGTATGGGATCTGAACAGATCCCAACAGATTTGGACACATTTGAACAGATTTGTGATATAAAAAGTCCCAGCAGAATTAGACAGACTTGGGGATTATTGTCTTAGATATCTAAACTAAAACTTGTGTGACAAATGAAAACTCTATTTAATTTTGGTTGTTTGTGGATGGTTAAATCAAAAAATTGATAGAGGTTCCAGAGGATGTTTTCCAAATTTACCACGCAAGTTTTTAGAAAGGCAGAGGAAGGATATATTTTTAGGTTTAGCAAGTAGGCGAGAATTGGGTTTAAGTAGGGATAAGAGGAAAGCTGAAATTCTAAATGAGTTAGACAAGCATTTAGGTATGCCAGGGAAACAGTTTGGTGCAGTGGAGTTAAAAAAACTTAAGAGTAAATGAGACAATTTGAGGTAGCAAGTGAATTTAAAAGGCTTGAGTCAGAGAAAGAATGGGAAGTGAAACAGTTTGAATTCTGGTTAAAAGCAGAGGAAGGGAGAGAAAGGAAAGAATGTTTGAGTTGGAAAAGAGGAAGCAGCTTGAGCATGAATGGGGGGACGGATTTTGAACTTCAAAAATTCACAATTGGATAGGAAAGTCAATTTAGAAATGAGATGAAGATAGAAGGTAGGCTTAGTGAGGAGGGGCATAATGATGAGCAAACCCACCATAGTCAAAGACCTGATAGGGTCAAATATGTCAAAACATTACCAAAATTTGATTGGGAAAAAAAAGTAGAAGCCTTTTTCAGTTCTTTTCGAGGTAATTGGCTACCAGATGAACTGGCCGGAGACTGTGGTTAACGTTAATTTAGGCCACATTGGTAGGTAGGGATAGTGAGGTATTTGTAGTGGTGTCAGGACAATATGAATAAGAAAGCAGGCTATTTTGAGTGCCTACGAAATGGTACCAGAAGCTTGCAGACAATGGTCCAGAAATGTATGAAAGGAACCAGGTCAGACTTGCGTTGAGGCTGGAAGAATTAAACAGAGCAACTTCAATAGATGGGTGAGAGACCGAAAAGGCATGAGGATCTTAGGTTATTCCGCTGGAGGAGTTTTAAAAAGTCACTTCCAGAAATGACAAGAACTTATGACAACAATCAAAGTTAAAACGGCAAGAAGAGCTGCAGAGATGGCAGATTAATATGCATTAGCATATAAATCAAAATCCAGCTTCTGACAGCAATTTCATTCCATGAAGGATAGAAATCAGGAAAAAGGGAGATCCTTCAATGAAAAACAGCAGTAGATCACACAGGGAACAGTTTACCACATGTGGAAAAAGAAACCCAAGGAGGTGAAAGGCCTTGGGTGTTTCCACTGTGATATTGGGGGATGTACAAAGTCAGTGCTGGTGGTTTAAGAGGCGCGGGGGGGAAGAGAAATGTAGTAAAAGAGGCTGAACCAGTGGGATTAGTTGAGGTAGTGAAGGATGCTCCAAGAGCTTGAGGAGCTGCAGGGGGGGTGCATAGCCTAGTCACGGGCTAGAAAGTAAGATAGTGCTTTCTCTTTTCAGAGAATTCACCCATGTGAGTAAGGGTTAGTCAGGAAGAACGGGGGGAGAAGGTAAAGAAGTAACAATATTGAGAGAAACGGGAGCTGGTTGGTCTCTAATAGTAAAAAATGAAAGCATTTGCACTCCTTTTGAAATGTGGGGCTTCTAATTATTAGAACAGCATACTATTAGAAATTTTCTTTATTTGGGATTAGTTAGTAGTTAAGGGGGAATTGTTTCATTTGTTAGCTGTTCTGTTAATTTGTTCACTGTTAGAATTAGATAAATTGTTACTTGTTGATTATAGTGAGTGATAGGATTTTATTTTATTTCAACTCTCCTTTATAATGGGTTGGGAGCGAGAAGCCGATGATACGACTTTTCATACGTCCCTTAACAGATTACGAGGTGAGGCAAGCTTCTGTCGGTTTTCAATTTGTTATCAGTGGGAGGTTGACCTCTGCTTCGTAACAGATTTATTTCCAAGACAGTGTCTCAACAACTTCTCTTCCCAAGGACAAGCCCATGATAAGCTGCCAAAAGGAAATAAATGCAGCCCCATCACTTGCAACCTTCAAGGCCATCTTCATATTATTCCCATTTCAAAGCTTGTATTATCAGGACTGCCATTTCAATGGACATTGCTTGGTAAGATGGCAATACCCATCAAAATTTTGGCAGACTATAGACAATAGTTACTGATATTGATATAAGTAAAACAGCAGAAGCAGAGTTTCTGGAGTCACCCTTTGTTGGTCGTCAATGAAGGCCTGCAGATTATTTGGTGTGCACTGTATTCTACATAAAATAGCACAGCTTAGTGGGCAAGAGATCAAGGAGGGACAAACTGTTCCTTGTTATTTGTTGTTATTGGGGTCATTGACATGTCAGTGCACATCAAACCCATCCTAGCAATGTGAAACATTGAACTGAAATGATCATTAGAAGCATCCATTTTGAAAGCAGATGGTCTAACTGCCTGAAACTTGATGCTTTGGCAATGAGAAGTCTGTCAAAGTCAGCCTTGAACAGAGACAATGGGCCAGCTCCACTGCTTATTGGGGAATTTCTGAGACTAATGACCCTCTGGGAGAAGAAATTCCTCCATCTAACTCTTAAATGGGAGACACCTTATTTTAAATGTTGCATAGTTCTGGGTAGCACCACGAGGTAATATTATCTCAGCATCCCCCACATTGAGCCCCATTGATTGACTGACTGATCTAAAATGATTTTGACCTGGAGATTACTAATGCCCACGTTGATATTATTGGGACACTTGAGCCTAAAACATAGAATAATATCTCAATTGATATTTAAAAGTTCACATTAATGCTCTACTCGGATGCCAAACACAAATCGGAGCTGCATGATTCAAACACAGAAATATCAGAAAGGACCAAGATGGTTCATGCTAGCACTCTATGATAAAATAATAGAGATTCATAGATCGTGCAATGATGCTTGGAAGAACAAAAACGCATTTACTTATCACATTAGTTGAGTGGAATTTCAGCACTCAATTTAAGACTTTAGACATCAAGTGCTCCTAAACATCATGGAAAGACATTTTGCTTTGCTATTGGTAAGTAAAATGTAAGAATATAAAACTGTAGTAAACAGGAGCAGGATTAGGCAATACTGCCTCTCAGATTGGCTCTGTTATTCAATAAAATTGTGGCTGATCTGACTTCAATGCCACGTTCTCCCTTCTTCTATATCGCTTGATCATCCACGAGTACAGAAATCTATCAATCTCGACAATTGCACGGCGACATCTTCCTGGAGCAGAGAATTTCAAACAATCTCAACTGTGTGAAGAAAATTATCCTAACTTCAGTCTTAAGTGGTGGATTCATTATCACAAAGCCAATGACCCTGTTGAAATTCCCCAACTGGAGGAATGAACCTCTGTGTGAAGCCTATCGAGCCCGTTCAATTTATGTTTCAATGAGATTGTGTCTTAATGCTCTGAACTAAAGACAGCACTGGCTCATTTTATTCAAGTTCTCCTTAGAGGATAGCACTCTCATCTCAGGAAACAATCTAGTGAACCTTCACTGCACAGACTCTTAAACAGCCAAATCCATCCTACGATAAGAAATGTAAAACTGCTCAGTACTCCATGTATTCACTCAGCAAAACTTAATACAAAGACAAGCTTTTCTATCATATACAAAGCAGATGTCTGTATTGTGAAGGAATACTGTCCATTTTCCTGGGAAAAATTCATCTCCAACATTTTTAAAAAGTTTGATACTATTCCTTTGCCATTGCTGTCCAATGGCAGTGAAGCAAAGCAATATATTTCCCAGACAATAAAATGTGAGGCTGGATGAACACAGCAGGCCCAGCAGCATCTCAGGAGCACAAAAGCTGACGTTTTGGGCCTGGAAAGGGTCCAGGCCTGAAACGTCAGCTTTTGTGCTCCTGAGATGCTGCTGGGCCTGCTGTGTTCATCCAGCCTCACATTTTATTGTCTTGGATTCTCCAGCATCTGCAGTTCCCATTATCACCAATATATTTCCCAGTCAGGGTGGTGATTGGCTTGGAGGGGAGATGTAGTGGTGTTCACATATCTGCCTCCCTTGTCCTTCTAGTTGGAAGTGATTGTAGGTTTGGAAGGTGCTGTCTGCGGATCTTAGGTGAATTTCTGCAGTATCTTGTAGATAGTGCACACTGCTGCTACTGAGCTTCAGTGGTGGACAGAGTGGATGCTGGTGGATGTAGTGTCAATCAAGTAGGGTAGTGTCAAGCCCTTTAGTGATATTGGGCTACACTCTTCCAGGCAAGTGGGGACTATTTCATCACACTCCTGACTTGTGCCTTGTAGATGGTGGTCAGGCTTTGAGGAGTCAGGTGAGTTACTCGCCGCAGTATTCCAAGCTTCTGACCTGCTCTTGTAGCCACTGTCTTAATGTGGTGAGTCCAGTTGAGTTTCTGGTCAATGATGACCCACAGGATGTTGATCATGGTGGATTCAGTGATGGTATATGGGAACATCATCACCACCTACAGCTTCCCCTCCAAGCTACACACCGTTCTGACGTGGAAGTATATCGCTTGTCTTTTACTGTGTCTGGGTCAAAATCCTGAAGCTCCTTCCCTAACAGTACTGTGCACGTCCTTTACACCCCAAGAACTAAAGCAGCTTACTAATAAGGGCTTGGGCTATAAATGCTGGCCTAGTTAGTGACAACCACACCCAGTAAATATATTGGCATGCACGTACAGTTCTCTTATTCTTGTACTGAAATGAGATTTCAATGACAATTTTTTTTTCGTTAATTGCTTTGAATTTCACCCATGATGATGATTTGAACTGAGGTTCTAGAGCCCTCTGTACCCTGGTCCAGTCATATGATCACTTTCCCACCTATGACACATCTCCGTCACACGTTGTTTAACAAATTTTTTGAAGGTCATAAGGCACGTTGAAAAAGTGGTTAAGAAGCCATGTGGGATTCTGTGCTTTAAGACTAGAAGCATAAAAATACAAAAGTTATGCTCAAACCTTTAGAAAGTCCTGCTTCATCATCTTCTCCTGAAGAATTATAACTGATCTGGGTACGACTCTTTAGGAATGTGAAAACATTTGATGACATGCAGAAAGCTGGACAGGATGGTTCCTGGTTGGGGTGGATTTTCATTACTAGGACAGATGTGAGAAAGATCCAGCTTCTCCATAGAGAAGGTTAAGAGGAGATCCGATTTGAGCTATTCAAAACCATGAAGGGTCTGTACAGAATAGACAGGGAGAAAATGTCCAATTGTCACAAGGTCTCAGATTCTCCAGCATCTGTAGTTTCTACTATCTGAAACTACTTTAACCACACTGAAGCCTCTTCTAAGGATTCCTACCTTGAAGTTACCCTCCTCCCTCCGGAAAGACCTCAGTGGATCTCTCTCCCACTGCAACTCTCTTGTAATCTCTTCAGCCTTAACTGCTCGGCCACGTCCTGAAGCAAACCAGGTACTACAGCCACGTTACCTTTCTAAGAAACAAAAAAACCACTGATTTTAAGGCATTTTGCAAAAGAACCAAACGGGCAATGAGGAAAAACTTTGAAAGCAATTAAACAGTCTCAATTATTCTTACAATAACAAATAAGATGAGACTGTAAGATGTAGCAGAAAAGAGCAAATCAGATGATTAGCTGATGTACAGGGGAGGCGATGGCCTAATGGTATTATTGTTGGACTGGTGATCCAGATAACATGGCAGATGGTCAAATTTGAATTCAATAAATATCTCAAATTAAGAACCAAATCAACTGTTGATTGTCAGGAAAAACCCATCTGGTTCACTCATGCCCTTTTGGGAAGAAAACTCTCATCGTTATCTGGTCTGGCCTACATGTGACTCCAGACCTGCAGCAATGTGGTTGACGCTGAACTGCTCTCTGGGCATTTCAGGATGGGTATAAATGCTGGCTAGGCAGCAATGTCTTCATCCTGTGAAGAAATTTACAAAAACAGGACAAAGAATCAGATTACAGAAAACAACCAATGAGTGGGTGATAGAAACATAGGCAGAGTCAACGGAATGCCTAATATATAAACTTGGAAAATAAGTAAATTATACCTACTTCACAGATGATTATAAATTGACCAGATTAAGGGGAACAGAGATGCAAACTTATTGTCTTTTTTCCCCCAGAGTTCAGTGTTAGACTTGTTTTAAGGCTCACTATCTTAGTATGTGTTTGAATAAATTATTGCAGCCTATGATTGAGTCTCCAGTGGTTTGTCAAGATGTGCCACAAAATCTTTAGACAAAAAGTGGTTAGGATCTGGGCTGTGCTGCCTTTGTGTGGTGGAGGTCAAGTCAATCATAGCTTCCAAAAGGAAACCTGGATACCTTTTTATCTGAGAATTTTGGAGTGCAATGAAGAAAGGTCAACAGTGAGACCAATTGAGTTGCCCTTGCAGAGACCAGACATAGGCCTACTAAACCAAAGGCCCTTTTCCTTTGCTGTCATCAATCCGTGATTCCATGTTCTTTGTTTTCCCACTGTGTCCAAAAGTTCCCCACTTGTAATTACACAATCCCTGGGAGGTCTCGTTTGCCTTCCTCAACAGAAATCAATAACATTTGCATCTACAATCCGACCCCACCACCCAAGACACTTTTTTTTTTCCATCCCCACCCTTGTCTGCCTTCTGGAGAGACCACTCTCTCCGTGACTCCCTTGTTCGCTCCACACTGCCCTCCAACCCCACCACACCCAGCACCTTCCCCTGCAACCGCAGGAAGTGCTACACTTGCCCCCACACCTCCTCCCTCACCCCTATCCCAGGCCCCAAGATGACTTTCCATATTAAGCAGAGGTTCACCTGCACATCCACCAATGTGGTATACTGTATCCATTGTACCTGGTGTGGCTTCCTCTACATTGGGGAAACCAAGGGGAGGCTTGGGGACTGCTTTGCAGAACACCTCCGCTCAGTTCGCAACAGACAACTGCACCTCCCAGTCGCAAACCATTTCCACTCCCCCTCCCATTCTTTAGATGACATGTCCATCATGGGCCTCCTGTAGTGCCACAATGATGCCACCCGAAGGTTGCAGGAACAGCAACTCATATTCCGCTTGGGAACCCTGCAGCCCAATGGTATCAATGTGGACTTCACCAGCTTCAAAATCTCCCCTCCCCCCCCCACCGCATCCCAAAACCAGCCCAGTTCGTCCCCTCTCCCCCCGCCCCCCCCCCCCCCACTGCATCCCACAACCAGCCCAGCCTGTCTCTGCCTCCCCAACCTGTTCTTCCTCTCACCCATCCCTTCCTCCCATCTCAAGCCACACCTCCATTTCCTACTTACTAAACTCATCCCACCTCCTTGACCTGTCCGTCTTCCCTGGACCGACCTATCCCCTCCCTACCTCCCCACCTATACTCTCCTCTCCACCTATCTTCTTTTCTCTCTATCTTCGCTCTGCCTCCCCCTTTCTCCCTATTTATTCCAGTTCCCTCTCCCCATCCCCCTCTCTGATGAAGGATCTAGGCCCGAAATGTCAGCTTTTGTGCTCCTGGGATGCTGCTGGGCCTGCTGTGTTCATCCAGCTCCAAACTTTATGAATAACATGGCAACTGGCTTCCAAGCAGATTCCAGCCCTGTGTTAGACTTTACTGGTCAATTGTTTGACAAAGTACACGGAAAATAAGAGGGAATGATGTAAAATAGTAGTGATGTGATAACAAATCAGCAAAATTCTGTTAGATATCTGGCACATGAAAACCATTGAATTACATAACAAAAAATAATACCTCCTCTCCCATGGCTCATCAGTACATTTTAGTAACATCCATAATCCAAGATAACAATTCCTGGGTGAAAAGGCGAAAAGCAGCAAACCTTGCCTGTTTTCAATGGTTTCTGTCTCAGCAGCACCACCTGCTGCTAAAGCATTTAATAGCATTCTAGGAAAACAAGGCCAATCCATGCCAAGGGCCTATTCATAAAACTTTGGCTAAAATTGCAACTGCCAACATTTTTATTCTGAAGATAGCCATTAACTAATAAATTGAGAAAACCTGAAGAATTTCTGATTGAAGGGTCTTGGCTCAAAATGTCAGCTTTTGTGCTCCTGAGATGCTGCTTGGCCTGCTGTGTTCATCCAGCTCCACACTTTGTTATCTAGAATTTACAATTTGGCCTCTTCTCCCTCCTGGCACTTGCGAAGAAACAGTTTGCAGAGTGCCAGTGCCTCTCTTGTGTCTCAAACGAGACACAATGACATGAAACTATTTGCCCATGAGTACCTGATTTAAACTTTACAGTAGGAGTCATCAGACAGTTGACAAGAATAGGGGCTCAATTAACTTTTCCCATTCTGGCCTCATTAGAAATATGAGAAGTAGAACATCATATGGTCCCTCATATCTGCAGCGATTCAATAAAATCCTGGATGATCTCCCTCAACAGCATTTTCTCAATTTTTCTTCATTTCACTCGGTTCCCTTTGCTTCTGAAAGTCTACTCATCTTGGCTATGAATATACTCTATGCCTGAGCATCAGAAGCCTCTGAAGTAGAAGAGTTCAAATATTCACAATCTTTTTTGGTGAAGGAATTTCATGTCATTTTATTTCTAAAAGCCTGATTTCCTAACCCAAGACAGTGGCCTCCAGTTCCAGAATCTATAACCATTTAAAGGAAAAAGTCTCTCCGCATTAACGGTCAAGCCGCCTTTTCTGCATTTTCTGATGTTAGATTACAGGCCTGTAATGTTTCAACTATCGACCAATGGAAAGGTGTTAGAGTTAACCAAGCAACAACGTCCAGATTGTATCCAAAGTTGCACACGAGCATATTACCAAAGACTAAGACGTATCTGCTTCTTGCAGACACCAGTCAGAGAATGCGTGTTGTCAATTTGACACAGCTCTCTGAAGGGTCTAGGCCTGAAACGTCAGCTTTTGTGCTCCTGGGGTGCTGCTTGGCCTGCTGTGCTCATCCAGCTCCACACTTTATCTTGACACAGCACATGACGCCATCAGAAAATTTGAAGCTCTTCTCTCCATTCCACTAAAAGAATGGACAATATGTGCTACAAGTCAAAACTGACATTGGTGCAAGTGCAAAAATCATCCTCTTATGCATCTTATATAAAGTATGCTCAGAAAATTGACACAATATGGTGTAATCCACATACTACAAACTAATTGCTTCCAATGGATCTGATATTCTTTGCATTGTCATTGTCAATACAGCTCTTCAGGGTGGACAACCGAAATGTTTTGTGCCTTTGAAACTGTAGGACGACTATTATTGATCTGCTTGTGTGCACAGATCTAAATATTATTGCAATCTGCAAGGTAATCTACACAGCCTTTTGTAACAGCAAATGTTTCAGAAGGCAACACTGAGCCTATCTATTGGCTGGCCAACCTTGACTCATCTTGGGAGGTCGAATTTGAATGCAGAATACAGGGTTAATGGCAGGATTCTCGGCAGTGTGGAGGAACAGACGGATCTTGGGTCCATGTCTGTAGATCCCTAAAGTTTGCCACCCAAGTTGATAGGGTTGTTAAGAAGGCATATGGTGTGCTGGCTTTCATTAGCAGGGGAATTGAGTAAAAGAACCATGAGGGTATGCTGCAGCTCTATAAAACTCTGGTTTGACCACACGTGGAATATTGTGTTCAGTTCTGGTCACCTCATTATAAAGAATTTGAAGCTTTAGAGAGGGTGCAGAGGAGATTTACCAGGATGCTGCCTGGACTTGAAGGCAGATCTTGAGGAAAGGTTGAGGGAGCGAGGGCTTTTCTGATTGGAACAAAGAAGGATGAGAGGTGATTTGACAGGTGTACAAGATAATGAGGCATTGATAACCAGAGACTTTTTCCCTGGGCAGAAATTACTATCACGAGGGGGCATAATTTTAAGGCAATTGGAGGAAGGTATAGGGGAGATGTCAGAGGTAGGTTCTTTACACAGTGGTGGGTGCATGGAATGCACTGCCAGTTGTGGCAGCAGAGTCAGATACATTAGGGACATTTGAGCAACTCTTGGATAAGCACATGGATGATAGCAAAATTAAGGGTATGCAGGTTAGTTTTGATACTAGAGTAGGATAATAGATCAGCACAACATGGGCCGAAGGACCTGTACTGTGCGCTACTGTTCTATGTTGACAGACAGATTTCATGCTATTGGCAACTTTAAAGGTGTGCGGTATTATACCTGGAAGATAGTGCCTAAGCCAGCATCAAACTCTCTCCATCAGGACAGCATTCCCATTCAAGGCACAAAATAATATCATCCACAAAGTCATCCATCATATGGCTGATGTACCTCTTTTTCAAAGAAAGGCTGGATTATATGTGTATGTTTAGATTCAAGATGACAATTACTGCACTGAAAAAAAATACCCACAAAAGGTTCTTAGCCTGGAAAAGCTTAAGCTCCAGTTTCCTGGTGTTATGTCTCATGATCTTAATGGCAGTATAACTTTAAGGGCCATATTCATGATATCATAGTATATGACTTAAGGATATGAAATTTTCATACTCCATCCTAACTGGCATTGCTTGGAACATGGCTTGTTACTAGAAGCATGTCGCTCAATGCCATATTGCTGCAGCCTAATAGTTTAATGAAAGATACGCCTGAAAAGTATAATGATTATATATTGTAGAAAGCCGGAATAAATGTCTGTTGGACTCTTCATACCACAATTTACACACCTTGATCAGATGGGCCAATGGCTAGAGGAGTGGCAGCTGGAGTTTAATTTAGATAAATGCGAGATGCTGTATTTTGAAAAGGCAAATCAGGGCTGGACTCCTATACTTAATGGTAAGGTCTTGGGGAAAATTGTTGAACAAAGAGATCTTGGAGCTCAAGTTCATAGTTCCTTGAAAATAGAATTGCAGATGGGCAGGATAGTGTAGAAGACATTAGCTATGCTTGCCTTTATTGATCTGTGCATTGAGAATAGGAATTGAGATGCCATGTTGTGGCTTACAGGAAATTTGTTAGTAATAAATAGGCAGAGGAGGGGTGGGACTGGGGAAGGTAGGTGAGATGCTGATAGGTGAGTGCAGGTAGGGAATTGTGGAGATTGGCCAAGAAGGGTCCCAACCGAAACGTCCACTTTCCTGCTCCTCTGCTGCCTGGCCTGCTGTGTTCTTCCCACTCCACTCTGTGTTATCTCTGACTGCAGCATTTGCAGTTCTTGCTTTCTCTGAGGAAGTTTGTTTGGCCACTTTTGGAATACTGTGTGCATTTCTGGTCTCCCTGCTATGGGAAAATGTTGTGAAACTTGAAAGGGTTCAGAAAAGATTTACATGGATATTGCCAAAGTTGAAGTTTGAGCTATAGGGAAAGACTGAATAGGCTGGGGTGTTTTTCCATGGGGTGTCAGAGGCTGAGAGGTGACCTAATAGAGGTTTATAAAATCATGATGGATGCATAGGGTGATAGATAAGGACTTTTAAGGGTGGAGCAGTCAAAATCTAGAGGGTATTGGTTTAAGGCAAGAGCAAAAACCTTTATAAGGGACAACTTTTTCATGGTGCATGTATGGAATGAGCTGCCAGAGGAAATGATGGGGTTTGGTACAATTGTAATATTTAAAGGGCATCTGGATGGGTTTATGAATAGGAGGAGTTTAGAGAGATACCAGCCAAATACTGGCAAATGGGACTAGATTTACTCAGGATATTTAGTTGGCATGGACAAGTTGGAATGAAGATCTGTTTCCATGCTGTATGTCTCAATAACCCTGTGGCTCAATGACCTAGTTTCATTATGTAATGTAAGATGGCATAAGCATTGCCACGTCAGATGAAATACCCTGTTAGAGGTGAAATCACATCATGATTAGCAGCAGTAAAGACTCCAAATTCACATATGAGAAATTCACTGAAGATAAACAAAGAGCAGCTCTGGACATAAGGAATTCAAGCAATTAATAGCTTCAGTTTGAGTGCAGACAGCTGGACAGATCCATGGTTTGGTCATTGACCACCAGCTGACAGAAACAATTTCCTTTTGACTGGAGTGCATTTTCAAGAGAAAAGAAAATAATAAGATTGCCTGAATTAAAAAGAAACAAGTTTCAGTCCAATTTTGAGCTGAAAACTCGTACTCTGTCCTAATAAAAACCAAAAGAACTGCGGGTGCTATAAATCAGGTACAAAAACTAAATTGCTGGAAAACCTCAGCAGATCTGACAGAACTGAGGAAGGGTCGGTTAACTTTGTTTTCTCCTTCACAGATGCTGCCAGACCTGCTGAGCTTTCCCAACAACTTTGTTTTTGTACACTCTCCTGATATTTGATACAAAAATAAGCATTTATCACAACAGATGCAGAGTTTGGTTCTTAAAGAAGAATACTTTAAATTTGCACTGACACAAAGCCAACAAGTTTGTTTTTAAATTTTCACAAAGTTAAAGGTGGATTCCAATGTGTTTCAGGCTGTATCATTGATAGCTCAATCTCATTATGAATTGGGAAACATTGAGTGAGACTTTTACCGAATTATAGCTGATAAAACGAAATGTGCCACTCTATTTCATAGATCTAGCAAAAGATTATCCTAAGACCATAGGACATAGGAGTGGAAGTAAGGCCATTCAGCCCATCGAGTCCACTCTGCACTTTAAATCATGGCTGGGTATTTCAACTTCACTTCCCTGCACTCTCCCCATAGCCCTTGATTCCTTGTGAGATCAAGAATTTGTCAATCTCTGCCTTGAAGGCATCTAATGTCCTGGCCTCCACTGCACTCCATGGCAATGAATTCCACAGGCCCACCACTCTCTGGCTGAAGAAATGTCTCCTCATTTCCGTTTTAAATTTACCCCCTCTAATTCTAAGGCTGTGCCCATAGGTCCCAATCTCCCCACCTAACGGAAACCACTTCCCAGCGTCCACCCTTTCTAAGCCATACATTATCTTCTAAATTTCTTTTAGATCTCTCCTCAACCTTCTAAACTCTAATTAATACAATCCCAGGATCCTTAGCCATTCATCATACATTAAACCTACCATTCCAGGGATCATCCATGTGAATCTCCGCTGGACATGTTCCATGGCCAGTATGTCCATCCCGTGGTGTGGGGCCCAAAATTGGACACAGTATTTTAAATGGGGCCTAACTAGAGCTTTATAAAGTCTCAGAAGCACAAAGAAAAGAGCTCTGAATATCTTGCTTGGCGTTGGCTTTGGCTTTGTCTTATTAATACACCCTGTCTTTTTGTGGGTGATCAGAAAATTCCTAACAAGATCTGGGACATTCTCAAAAACCAGCAGAAGATAAGAATTACTTTCAGCTTAAACAAACTCCAACTCACGTCATCTAGACAACAGTGTCAAGAGGCATTTTGACAGAAGATGCCACAGTAAAATGTATGAGTGTGTCTTTACCAAATAGGAACTGTTGGAAAAGTTTAATGAATTAACAATGTCCTCAACACTAATTAATCCCTTTAGAAAGAACCTGTTGGACATTTAAAAAGGTCCATACTTGAGAATCGATGCATAAGTGAAGCCATAATGGCAGCCTAGCAGTAATTACATGCTTTAGCCAACACCATCCCTATAACAGGAAAGTGCAACAAATTAACAAAATCTGAAGCAGATGCAGTTGCTCACACCTACCCAAACACTGTCCAGCTTCTCTTGACATTTTTAAAGCATGTGGCACTGATTGATGCTGGACTGGTGTGCAGGAAATTCAGTTCCAAACACCAAACCCCAACACAACACAGATGACTAAAAAGATGGTACAACACCACAAAACTAACAGCAAGGAAAATGTTAGGAAGCTACACAAAAATTAACACCTCAATGAGGGTCGGAGCCAACTAAACAGAAGGCAAATTTCAAAAGATGTCCCTGTTTTCCATGTTGTTAACCTTACACACGATGTTCAATGGCAAATAGTTTACATTAATGTAATGAAAAGGCAAAAAAGATATACACTAAATGGTTAATTGGCGCAGTAGCCAGTGCCAATATATTATGGCTACCATCCAGAAAAATGTGTACCTCAGCAAGCAGCACTCTATGGTACAGATTGCAAGAAATTTTCTCAGCGTGTAAGAAATCATCCATTCTATGCATTGACAGAATCAGACTATAGTGCAATATGAAAGATCATCTTGGCTTTTGTAAATCTTCCACCTAGCAGACACCACCAGTCCAGCTGTAGTAGGACTACCAGAATGTACAGATCTCACAATTCATGGGATTCAAACCATAGCCGCCACAATGGAACAAATCACACTTGATGCCATCGTATCAGTCAACAATCTTAAAAACTTAATCATAGATTGATTTGATGCAATCCACAATTTTAATGGAAATGCATCTTGAGAATGATGCAACCCCATCTATTGATCATCCCAGGAAGTGCAATGTGTATATTCAGAAACTTCGAGCAATACTGAATGAGATGGAGTGAATTGGCATAATTCAAAATATTGGCCAGAGCACAGAATGCTATAGTTTCAACGTGTGCATTTTTAAAAAAAGGCATCATTAGAATATGCTTAGAACTTAAATTTTCCACTGAAAAAATGTCCACAAAATGTACTGATGCTGGTATAGCCAAAGCTAGATACAAAGCATTCACACAGGTCTGTCCATTCAGCAGAAGAATTGCAAGAGCTCACAATATTTAGGAAGACTTTTGAATGGTTACCATTGGGCTCTCAGTTAGCCAAGATATTCCAGAAGCCCATGGATTGGATTTTTGAAAAATGCCTTGTTATAGTTTGTATAGATGACACAAGACAAGACCACGAACCTCCTTCACCTTCAATAAGATCATGGCTGGCCTGATTTTAAAGCTCGACTCCATGTCCCTGCATGTGCTTAATTATCTTTCATCTCAGTCTATTCAGTATCCAATGTTAGTCAGTGTCTGAAAACAAAATGCAGTACACCATTTCAAAAATATTTCAAGTCTGTGTACTAAGAGGGACGTGACCCATATGGCATCATCACCCCATTATCCACATTCACATTGACTTGCAGAATGTATAATACATACTGTCAAATGAATAATCAATAAGCGTCAAGCAGCAAAGCAAGAACTTTGCACTACCACCTTTTCATGCAACACCAATGGATAAGCGATCACCACACCTCATGCAACTTATGTTCAAATGTCAAGTGCAACACACACTGTCAAGCAACTAAGTTGTCTTACCGTTTTGAGACTGAGGACATTCTTCTTTAAAGGCAGCGGAGAATCAAATAGATACACAATGATTGTGCAGGTTGAGAACAGAGCACTGGGGAAAGGGTGCGAGTTAAAAATGCAAAAATGAAGGTTTCTAAAATATGCGACAGGCCCAGGTCATGTGCTACATTATGAAGAAGCAGAAGCCTGCTCACGCCAATTATGGTGCATCAATCATGCATGAACAAAGTGAGGAAAAATACTCTGATGACGATTGTCTGATGATGTTGAACGACGGCAACCAGCTGCACAACACCAAACAAGTGCAACCCAGAGCAATGCATATTTCCCACAAGGCTGAATGATCGGGGTAGGTTGTCAAAACTCCAAGACATTCCCTTGAAATTTGAAACATTAACCGTGTAAACATGCTTAACCTATTTATCGGCCTGAAACATGGAAGGAGCTTAAAACTGTTATCTTTAATCATTATTAAATGCTAAGAAAATGGCAGTTTCATCTGCTTCCCTGTCACTTTTAGCAAGAGTGAGAAGATACTTACATGGTGTTAATGCCGTCAAAGGTGTTTCTTTGCTTACAGCTTTTGAGTTGTCACTCTTTCTGTTTCTCTGGCAGAACATCAGCACAGGAAATATTTGTCCTATTTGTTCCTGTTATCTCAGCTCTTGCTGCATTGATATATAGATCCTTCTAAACAGCTGTATTTTACCGCCTCAGACATTGAAGTTGGAAAACAAAGAAACTAATTGCTCAGATTTGCTCAGAAACCCATACTCCCTTTGCCCTGTGATTTTGCATATAAACCTAGGACCTGTACAGTCAATCAAGTCACACACATTAACTACAGAAAGCTGTAGGAATGTCACTGTTGAATGCTCTCAATATTTAAAAGTCAATCCCTTTTTTTTCTGATTTCTTACTTATGCACAGAGCTTACATTTCATTGGAACAGGCAGTTCAGCTCATTGAACCTGCTCCCCAGTTGAATTAGTTCAGGCTGGTCTAAAAAACATGTCATAGACCATAATGTAGCTCACTGAGGGCACTCATGTGACTCACCAGGCCATGCTCCAAAACCCAGGAAAGTAGAGCATGGTGTATTTCTTTTAAAGAGTTACTCCTCTGCATAGAGGCTAGTTCTCTCCTGCGTGTTCTGTAGGTAGGCTCAATACTGAGAACCACTCTGTGATTGAGGAACGCCAATCAATTCAGCATGTTTTACTCCACTCAAGGCCTGGAGCAATGGCGGTGCAGAATCTGACAGGGACAGGGACAGGGAGGTATTGGCTCAGGGAATAGGAGAATGAGAGTTGGGCTTCTGGGATAGGGCAGTCACAAGGAGCAGTGTTTTGCAGTATAATCTCACCCTGAAACATTTCACAGCTGATGTGGCATGTTGACATCTTCAGGGCTGTCCAATTTTGCATCTCAGTAATGCTAATCAACGTGTGGGTGAGAATGAGTGAGTGTGTGTAGACATGTGTGAGTGAATGAGTCAGTGTTAGTACGGGTGAGTGTGAACATGGCTCTGTGAATGATTGTAAGTGAGTGCAGATGAGAGTTTATGGTAACTGACGATGTGTGAATGAGTCAGTATAGCTAAGTGAGTGAGTGTGAGTGACGAAATGAAACCAGTGTTGTAGAGTTAATGAACCTGTGTGAATGTGTACTGATTGGTGAGTGACTGAATGTGAGACACCGTGGCTGAATGAGTGAGCTTGACTGTTGTTGAGTAAGTAGGGATGATTGCGAGGTTGAGAGATTGGGTGTTGTTCTGAGTGTTTGTGTGTGTGTGTGTGTGAATGAGTGCGCGAGTGAGTTGCTGGATGAATGAATAATAATTGACTGAGTGTGAGTGATTGTAGAGATAAGACGGTGAGTGAGTAAATTTCAGAGATTTGTTCACAGCAAACATAAATTGCAGAAAAAAATAGCACCAAAACAAAAAATTGGTAATTTCACCGAGTAATTAATAAAAATGACCAAGTGGCAGAGGTAGGTAATTAAACACTTTATTTACCTTTTTGACTAAGAAACAGTGCTAGACAGAGATAAAGATGAAGCTACAAGTCCTGTTCACCAAGGAAGGTAGTGATTGGGGATGTGCGAATGAGGTGAGAGTGAGTAAATGATGATGAGTGAGTGGCTATGGGAGACTGAGTGAGTTGTTGACTGTTATTGAATAGGGATGAGTGAGTTGTGGTTGATGAGTATGTGACTGGTTAGTGTGTGGATGGCTGGGTGTGTAGGTGTGTTTGGTCTAATCACGTCACACTCTTTTACCTCTTCTTTCTTCACCAAATTCTCATCCACAAAACAGGCTGTGGAGTGGATGAAAACCCAATCTGAAAAATCAACGTGTTTCTGACCCTGTTGTGTTGAAACTATTCAGACAAGCTTGCAGTATTCCCTTTAGAGGTGAACCAAAGTCAGGATTAGTTAAACACAACTAATTAGGTCACCACCATTTCCCTCGCTGATCAGGATTTGTGGCCTTGTCTTTATCTCTGTCTAGCTTTGTTTCTCAGTCAATTAGGCAAAAAAAAATGTTTAATTGCCTACTTCTACCAGTTGGTCACTTTTTTATTAAATACTCAGTGAAATTACCAATTTATTGTTTCAATGCTTTTTTTCTCTGAACTTTATGCTTGCTGTGGTGGTGAATGTTATCTTTCTGAAATTTGTTCACTGGCTCTTGTAATGAGAGAGAGTTTGAAACACACACAATTAGATCAGGGCTGATCAAATCTTATTTTTGACTTACCCATCTTTGTTCCATATCCCTCTGTTTCTTCACCTAACAAAATCTATCGACCTTATAATGACAACAGATCCCAAGACCAAAGTACTAATGTACAGGTTAAATTTTTTTATATTTTTTTTTAACTAGGCCAAAAGTTGACCATGGGATGTAAACTCAGAGACTGGCAGAGTCCTGTGTTGACCCATGAAATATCACAAGTTTACAAAGTCAGGGAAACTTTAAACAGAAGAATTGTAAAGGAAATACCAATGATAATGACTTGCTTGTGCTCTACCTTTCTAGAGATACACAATAAAAGCATTTAAATCTGACCATAACCCTGATCTGAGAGCCTGACATACTAATAATTGAATTGGGGTGCTATGACTATCTCGGCTGAAAAACATCAATTAAACATCTCTGCACTGCAGGTAAAGTTATCAACTTGCTCTACATGCTGCCGCCTCACTGAAAAGGAAAAAAAACCGACAAAAGAATTTCAATCAACCTGCAAATCTAAGAATCTCAAAATTGACTGCTTGACTCAGACAGTAATATTACTGGTGTCATCTAATATGTTGGGGCAGAATGACCAAATGAATCACTTGACATGCAGAATCTATTTCCAGTATCAAAGAGTTTATTGGTGTTATATCAGTGGGAAGAAACCTCTTGGGCTGCACAAGGTTCTCCACTAAACACAGGAAAGATATAACCTTTTATACATCTGTTTTTAGCCTTCCTTTGGCTAATGCAAACCAATGGTGTTATTAATTGATTACATATACATCCAATCAGGAAAATTATGTGACTGCATGATCAATGATAGACAACTCTGGGTCTTTCATGATCTCACAAAATTTATCAGACATCCTTAACATCCATCCTTGGTCTTTTATAAAATCGTATTCAACCACATTCCAATATTGTTGACTTCTGCATCTGTTATTCAATTCCCCACGCTAATAGGGTGGGGGCTTCAATGTACTTTCTAAAGCAGTCAGTCTACAGAAATTTAGTTAAAATCACTTAGTGTTAGTTTGTTGGTAGCATTTAGAACTTTAGTACACCATTATAGGTATATATCACATGTAGTGATTAGTACCTAAGCAGCCTTAATTATGGTGGGATCAGTTTTTTTTTCTGGTAACCTTTACTAAATAGTAAACTTTGAGCCAGCTGGTAAAAATGGCTTCTACCAAGATTTTTCAAAGCTGACTCTACAGGAATCCAATTAGATCCCTTGACATTGAATACGTTAAAACTGCTATTATATATTTGTGTGTGTGTGTGTTTATTTGTATGTATATGTGATTACAATATCACCTAAATGCTCTTAACTAATGTGAGTCGAGCTTTTCCCCTCTATCCTACATTAAACAGTGAACTTTAAATTAATATGTAAGAAGGGCTTCTATTAGTGCTTCCATTCTCAAAATTGAGTGTAAACAATGGCTACACTTTTGATTCTTCTTGATAAGACCATATTGTGTGATTTCTATGAGGCACTTTATTATCCTATCTGGTTGGTATAAGTACAAAGTCAGCAATTCTGACTGTGTAAATTACTACTTCAGCTAACAATTTTCTTCAGCCATTTTTATGTCAACTAAAAGCAACAGGTGGCCATTTTATGTTAACTGGGAACCATGGGCAGCCCTAACACATAAAAGGGAAGTATAAGAGTGTCAGCAATGGGGGAAATGTTTATGTTTTGGGAAGGAATGAAAGTTGCCTGTAATAACTTTCAGACTTACAGTAGCCTTCTTATTTAAATTTCTTCCTGAGTTTTTAATTGATTTTTGCCCTAACACATTGTAACCTTACAGCACTCTACTATCTACTCTTCATAAAATAATCAGAGACTGGCTCAGAAACCTATTTTTTTAAACTTTTTTTGGACTCTGGACATTCACATGGATATCTATTTAAATAAAAAATGCCATTATTTCTTCTCCCATTTAGAAAGTTAAAAATTCACTCTTTTACTCACGCAAGAATGTCCGGTTAATCTGATTCCTTTTAAAACAGAAACTCACTTGTTCTGGGAGAAAGATATCCACAGGGGAGGGATCCCTTGTAGAAAAACCTCTTTGCGTCCAATTGAGAGGCCAGGTGAATAACGTACAGGAGCTGTTTTCCTCTGTCCTTACCCAGGAACTTAACGAATTGAGTTATCCTGTCTGGAAAAAGTTCTAGATTTCTAATGTCAAAGTTTTGGCCAAGATCTGTAGTTCGGGTTGTGGGTGAGGTTGTTGACTTGCTCACCAAGCTGGCATGCTTTTGTTCAGATGTTTCATCACCATGCTAGGTGGCATCATCATTGGACCCTCTGAAGAAGCGATGTTGTTCTACTCTGCTTGGAACTTATACTGACTGGTCCGTTATGGTGAGCACTGTCATTTCCAGTTTTGATCTGTACGGGTTTGTATATGGGGTCCATCCTAAGTGTCTGTTGATTGTATTATGGGCGGAGAACCAGGCCCCTAGGAATTTCCATGCGTGCCTATGTTTGGCTTGGGCTACTATGGTTACCTTGTCCCAGTTAAACTGATGGCCTTCATTGTCTGAGTATACTGATATTAAGTAGAGTTCGTCATGCCATTTTGCGGCCAGTTGATTTTCATGTATTCTCATGGCTAGTTTCCTTCCTATCTGTCTGATATTATGTTTGTGGCAGTCGTTGCATGGTATTTTGTAAACCACATTCGATCTGCATGTTGTGGGAATGGAGTCTTTAATCCTTGTAGGCGTTTATTGTAGAGTGGCTGTGGGCTTGTGGGCCACCATGATTTATAGTAGTCTTAGGAGTCTTGTTGTCAGTTCTGATATGTTCTTGATGTATGGCAATATGGCCAATGTGTTAGGGAGTACTGTGTCCTCTCGTTGCCGTCTGTTTAGTAGGCACCTGTGCATTAGATTAGGTTCCCTACAGTGTGGAAACGGGCCCTTCGGCCCAACAAGTCCACACTGCCCCTTGGAGCGTTCCACCCAGACCCATCCCCCTATAACCTACACACCCCTGAACACTACGGGCAATTTAGCATGGCCGATGCACCTAGCCTGCAAATCTTTGGACTGTAGGAGAAAAGCGGAGCACCAGGAGAAAACCCACGCAGACATGGGGAGAATGTGCAAACTCCACACAGACAGTTGCTCGGGGAGTCAGGGATAGGGCAGGGGGGTGGTACTTTCTTCAGGCAGTTGGTGTGGAGTCAGTGTGCCAAATGTCCTGCTTCCCCACTGTGGGGGTTCTGTATTTGTATGAAAAGATTCGTTTTAGCACACCCTGTGGACAATCAGTGAACTCTTTCCCAGCCTTTCCCTCTGCCCATAACACCCATGCTTTAGGATTTGTCTGTATCCGTATACACAGGGTGTTTTATTAGGTGATTAGAGTTTTGAATAGCAGAGTTATATGTCACTGCTTCATAACTGTTTATTTGTAGCTAGAATCTACTTATTTATAATAAATAGCCATTCCTGTTAAGGACTGAAACCTGGTTCAGTTTTACTGTTAACCAGGGTCTAAAAAGACAAATATTGTACACTTGTATAAAACATTTAACTTTTGTGATGACGCTTGTCTATCATATTTATAATGTGCTTCCTCTGTATAATATTTTACTGTATCATGTCCAAACAGCTGCTCCTTAATAAATTTAATGAAGTAGCGAATTACTTACAATTAGTTAATTTACCTCAGGTATCTGTGGCTCCTGAATCAAAATTTTACGGGCCTAAGTTTCATTTTTAGACTGTGTCCACTTGTTCTGGGGAAAATGCCCAGTTGAATTCTTTTATGACTTTAAACTCCTTGGCTTGGTATTTCCGATAAGCTGTATTGATATTTTCAGCACAATATAAACATTGCAGATGCAATAGATGTCAGAAATGTGAGTGCAAATTGAGTTCAACACAACTTGGGTTTCCATGATGCATTACATTATTAGCTACCTAACTCAAGAGATTGCAAGTCAATCTTTATGAAACATGCCTTTATAATCGGACACTATAATACCTAGTATCATTCTGGCGCCTCAATATATTATGATTAATTTTACGATCCAAAGTTCTTTGCGTTCCTTTTGCCTGTTGCCATTGTCAACATCCAAGCAGTAATCAGGCCTGCAGAAAACATCATTTAAGTAATGAAAAGTTCCCTTTAATCATGCTACAGACTGATATTAGATTTTTGAAAAATAACAACAGACAATTAAACTGTAATTATTAAATTCCATGTCCCTGAAGTAAAATCAGATCAAAAATATTTTCAGAATAAAGCAATGACTGCTTTGGTGACATAAAGTTTGCATTAACAAGGAAATTGAGCATCAAACACTTCCAGAGATTTTTTCCCTACAGTGATGGATTCAGTGGCCTTTTAATGCAAGAACAACAATTGATATAATGAGCTGAATCATACATTTGCTCAACGATGCTGTGTTGAGTAAAGTTTTTGAAAGTGGTTTTAAGCACAAGGCCTTGTGGGGTTTTTTCTCACCATGTCTAACCAAGCTCATTTCATTAACTTTACAACTCACCCTTATATCATCCTTTAAATCCAATTTCAACCCCATCTTACACTGTTCCTAGAAGAGCTTGCCACTCAGCGGGTATCACAAAATTCTCTGGCAGCCCTCAACATATTCAAAGCCCCTCATGCCACGGTGTAAAGTTGCCCTTCATGATTCCTGACATTTTTCCAAGGCCTGACAGGCAGGAGAAACCACTGCCTCATTTTGTAGGCAAGGATTTGGAAGGCCTGCTAGATGGGTAGCGCAAACACAGGATTTCCTCTTTCCTCTCAGGGCAAGCAGTAGAGGCCATGGCACCAGACCATGTCAGCCTGGTCTGAGGTTCCTACCCCAGGTCAGCGAAGTCTCAGCCATCTGGAGGAATGCACAACAGCACAAGGAAAAAAATCAATGATCTTCTCCACTAAACCAGCATAAGTGCCACCATTTTCTCTCCAATACTTCGCACTCACTATTTCTCTGCTTGTGTACCAACTGCCCACCAAGACTTTTGCTCCATCATTCTATTACCTACAAAATCACTTCCATCCACTTTTATCTCCCTTAATGTCTGCCTTTTTCACTCCAGGAGGAAAGCAGCTCCCAATTGACAGAAAGAGCAAAGACAGGTGATGGGCTGCCTGATCTTTAGCTGTTTACTTCAGGTCCTGGTTCTGACCATCCTGGGTGGCTGAATGACCTAAGACAAAGCTCCACCTATAGTACCAAAGGCTTCCCTTGTCTCACTGTGCCGAGACACCCTGACCAAAGGTTATCCAGCTTGACTGAGACTTGCTGACAACCATTACAAGCTTCTTGGCTTTCTGTCTGTGTTAAATAGCACAGCTAAACTGCGGTGACATGAGCCTTATACCTCTGGCTGAAGAGGCAAAGCATAAATATGCAAGGATAGGCAAAGCTAGGCAAGGATGCTGTAAGCATCCAGGTAGTCTGAGTGAGTGAGCACTCTGACAGTGAGAGAAGAGCTTACAGATGCCTGTACTAGTTCATGAGTTGGTGTGTGTTCTTAAATGCACAGTGTCTTGGCTACTCAACCTGTCTATATTCCTCTGTAGACTGTTTGTGTCATCGTTATGATTTGCCTCCTGACAGATTCTTGTGTCATCGGCAAATATGGCAATGGTACATTCATTTCCTCTATAACTGTGGTCTCAGCACAGCTATCTTTGGTAGACCACTAATTACAGGTTGCCATCTTGAAATCCCTTTATCCCAAATCTCCATCTTCTCTTAATTAGTCAACATTCCATCCATGATAATGTATTACCTGGGCTGTAATTAATTAAGTAACCTTACAAGGTACTTTATCAAACTCATTTTGGAAATCCAAATATATTATACCTCCTGGTTCCCCTTTATTTACTTTTCTTGTCACCCACCTTCTCTAAGAATTGTAATAAATTTCTCTGGCACAGTTTCCAAACATTGAGCCATGCTAACTCTAATTGTTTATAGTGTTTATTTCTAAATGCTCTATTATTTCATCCTACATAATGGACAGTGGCATTTTCCCAATGGCACATGTTAAGTCAACAGGAATTGGTTTCTGTTTTTTTAATCTCTCTCCCTTTTTGAAACCAAGTGTTACATTGACAATTTTCAAAGCCTCTGGGACTTTTCTAGATGCCAAGGATTTTTTTGGAAGATTACAACCACTGCATCCACTATCTCTATAGCTACTTCCTTTAAGAATATTCGGATGCAACCTGTCAGTTCCAATGGACTCACCAGCCTTTAGCCTCAATAGTTTCTTCAGTATTTTTCTTCCAATTATAGCTATCGTGCTTATTTCTTCTCCCAGTCCCCTTTTGAGCCTTGATTATTTACTAGCTTTAGAGTGCCATTGGCGTCCTCTGCCATAAAGACAGGTGTAAACTATTTATTCGACTTCTTTGCCATTTCCTATTCCTCATTGTTATTTCCCCAGCCTCACTCTCTAAAAGGTCTATGCTCACTTTCGTCACTCTCTTACTTTTGATATATTTAAAGAAGCTCTGGCGTCTATTTTTCCATTACATGTCAGTTTAGTCTCTCTATTTTTGCTGTTTTTTATTGCTGGTCATCTTTTGTTGTATTTTAGATCTTTCCTAGTCTCTGGTTTACTACTAAACATTGCCACATTGTATGAATTTTCTAAAAAAAATTTGACATTGTCCTCCCTCGCTTAACCATGTGCAGGTTATCTCCTTCCGGGAATCCTTCTTCCTCACATTACCATTTCTAAATCGCCTGATCCCTGGTTCTAGGAAACTGTGACAAAGTACATTCTATATGATTTTTTCCTTGTGGCAACTTTCATCAATTCGATTTTCTCAATAAATTTGAAGATTAGTAAAGGAGTAATGTGATAATGGGAACTGCAGTGCTGGAGAACCCAAGATAACAAAGTGTGAAGCTGGATGAACACAGCAGGCCAAGCAGCATCTTAGGAGCACAAAAGCTGACATTTCTGGCCTAGACCCTTCATCAGAGAGGGGGATGGGGTGAGGGTTCTGGAATAAATAGGGAGAGAGGGGGAGGCGGACCGAAGATGGAGAGAAAAGAAGATAGGTGGAGAGGAGAGTATATGTGGGGAGGTAGGGAGGGGATAGGTCAGTCCAGGGAAGACGGACAGGTCAGGGAGGTGGGATGAGGTTAGTAGGTAGGAGATGGAGGTGCGGCTTGGGGTGGGAGGAAGGGATGGGGTGAGAGGTAGAAACCGGTTAGGGAGGCAGAGACAGGTTGGACTGGTTTTGGGATGCGGTGGGGGAAGGGGAGATTTTGAAGCTGGTGAAGTCCACATTGATACCATTGGGCTGCAGGGTTCCCAAGCTGAATATGAGTTGCTGTTCCTGCAACCTGCGGGTGGCATCATTGTGGCACTGCAGGAGGCCCATGATGGACATGTCATCTAAAGAATGGGAGGGGGAGTGGAAATGGTTTGCGACTGGGAGGTGCAGTTGTTTATTGCGAACCGAGCGGAGGTGTTCTGCAAAGCGGTCCCCAAGCCTCCCCTTGGTTTCCCAATGTAGAGGAAGCCACACCGGGTACAGTGGATGCAGTATACCACATTGGCAGATGTGCAGGCGAACCTCTGCTTAATGTGGAAAGTCATCTTGGGGCCTGGGATAGGGGTGAGGGAGGAGGTGTGGGGGCAAGTGTAGCATTTCCTGCGGTTGCAGGGCAAGTGGTCTCTCCGGAAAGTAGACAAGGGTGGGGATGGAAAATGTGTTGGGTGGTGGGGTCGGATTGTAGATGGCGGAAGTGTCGGAGGATTATGCATTGTATCCGGAGGTTGGTGGTGTGGTGTGTGAGAACGAGGGGGATCCTCTTTGGGCGGTTGTGGCGGGGGCGGGGTGTGAGGGATGTATTGCGGGAAATGCGGGAGACGCGGTCAAGGGCGTTCTCGACCACTGTGGGGGGAAAGTTGCGGTCCTTGAAGAACTTGGACATCTGGGATGTGCAGGAGTGGAATGCCTCATCGTGGGAGCAGATGCGGTGGAGGTGGAGGAATTGGGAATAGGGGATGGAATTTTTGCAGGAGGGTGGGTGGGAGGAGGTGTATTCTAGGTAGCTGTGGGAGTCGGTGGGCTTGAAATGGACATCAGTTACAAGCTGGTTGCCTGAGATGGAGACTGAGAGGTCCAGGAAGTTGAGGGATGTGCTGGAGATGGCCCAGGTGAACTGAAGGTTTTGGGGTGGAAGCTGTTGGTGAAGTGGATGAACTGTTCGAGCTCCTCTGGGGAGCAAGAGGCGCGCCGATACAGTCATCAATTTAACGGAGGAACAGTCCCTCTTCCGCACCCTACACAGGCCCCAAACCCCACCTCTTCCTCCATTACATGACTATTAGGGGGCCAATTAATGGCCACTTGTGGGCTTCTTCTCCCTGCCATTGGTATTTTGCCAGCAGCAATGGTATCCGTGCCAAAGTGTGGGGCAGCTAATTATACCTCTTAAACTCTTGCAGGATAAATGGTTAGTTCCTGCTGATCGTGCCTTTTGTTACATGGAGAGATCCTGCCAAACAAAAAGGGCTGGCCCCACTTGAAGACACCCCCCCCCCCCCCCCCCCCCCCCCCGTCCCAACCTTACCCTCCCTCTCAAATGCTGCCAGCTCTGTCCTCATATGTCCGACGTCATCACTGGGCCTATTTGACAACATTTTCTGGCAAGTCCACTCCATTAAATCTTCACCAGCGTCCTTTGCTGGTTTGTTTTTAGTTTGGATGCAGTCCAGGGCCCAATATTCCTGTAGTATGCTGTGCTTCGTGCATTTCAGGATAATGTAACTCATCACATGATTCTGACATCAGTAAGAGGGGATGATACCAGTCTAGAATGAGCATGAGAAGTGAGATATCTTGGGCTTTACAGTGGACATAAATAAAGGAGTGTTACAGTACATAACAATTTGAAGATCCTTTCTTAGAGATAAGAAGTAAGCTGCCTCAGGGACTGTGTATGTGCTGATACCCATAGCCCAGATACCCAAGATCTGTATCACAATTAGCAGCACTGGCTTTAAAGTGCAAGATAATATCGTTTATCGCTGGCATTGCTGGGATTGAAAAGCTGCTCACATTCTGAATAGTCCAATGTCTTGAGATGGAACATCCTGCCTCAGGGAGGGGGCGCCGAAGGTCATGACCTCACGCAACTGATCGCTTGAGCCGTTCAAAAGAGTGCTGTAACTTCCAGGGTGGAGGTGAGCTCAAAAGCTCCCACACCTTACACTTTCCAGCCAGCAAGTGGGACTACCAACTCCAGCTTAGGGCAGCACAAACGGCTCAGTGGTTAGCACTGCTGCCTCATGCACAAGGGCCCTGGGCTCGAATCCACCCTTAGGTGACCGTGTGGAATTTTTATATATTTGCTATATTCTCTGCTCTGTTTCCTCCCACAGCCCAAAGATGCGCAGGCTGCTTGGACTGGCTGTGCTAAATTATCCACAGTGTCCAGAGATATGCAGGTGGATTAGCCATGGAAAACTGCAGGGTTACAGGGATAGGGTAGGGGAGTGGATCTGGAGAAGCTCTTCCGAGGCTTGGTGTTGACTAAATGGGTTGAATGGCCTGCTTCCATACTATAAGGATTCTATGAAAAGCAGAAATGTTGGAGAAACCCAGCAGGAGTGTCAGCATCTGTGGGGAGAAAGCAGAGTTAATGTTTCGTGTCCACTGACCCTTCTTCTGAAAATCTGGTCTGGTGAACAGTCACCAGACTCAAGACATTGACTCTGCTTTTTCCTCACACATGCTGCCAGATCTGCTAAGTTTCTCCATCAATTTCTGTTTTTGTTTCAGATCTCTAGCATCCAAAGTTCTTTGTTTTACGTCACCTGCAGCTGAAATCTGGTCTACCTGTTGAAGAGCTATTTTTCAGGGGCATTGTTTATTGCCTTTCACTCACTTGAAATGTGAAGAATCTCAGTCTGGCTTGACTGACCAAAGCCTGGAAATTTGTACTGCAATTTTACAACTAAGTCTGCAATGGTAACACCTCATCTGCAGATTCCGTGGCTTTGCCTGATGCTGACTGGAATTCTAGTGTTTGTGCAACTGGCTTGCAAGATTCCCTTGCCATCCTCAGGAATATGTGCATGTTTTAGGTCCCCTTCTGCGATATTTTATTCACAGTAATGTGTTGAAGCGCTAGGAGGCACCAGATATGATGGAGATTATACATTATCACTGCTTGAACAACAATCTGAGAGTCCGAGAGAGAAGACAAAGTGGAACATGGTACTGACAGAAATGTCCACAATCAAGTGGGATAATGCCTTCTGACATGAACTGTGGTGTCTTTGAATAATAAACCAATTAAATAGCCACAAGATAATTACAAATAGGATGACACAGCCGAACACAAACGCAAAGCATTAAGTTGAATAAACCACAGAACTGCCTCCATTCCTGGACTTCTGATGATATATCCCTACTGGAGGCCACATTTACACATGGATTACTGCCCAACTTGAACAGAATGGTGCACTGTTGGTGCACCCAGTATCCCCCACCCAGCCAAAAATATATGGAAGCCAGCCATTATTGTGTGATGGAGTGCAGCACTCAGTGTCTCATTTGCTCCAGTTATATTCTCCAACCTGCCTACCTGACCTCATCCTTACTGATCCTGCATTCTACGTTCTCTTGGCAAGCTCCGACAACAGAGAACTTTACATTCCTGACTATATCCGATTGGCAAGTAGAAGCTTGTAGCTGTTACCAATCTCAGTTTTCAGCATGGTCTGAAAGAAGGCAAGTGATCGGCGCACCCATTTGTAGTGAACACCTGCTTTCCATTCTCCTAAGAGCCTGTACTCAAAGTAATTCAATAATATTACTACATAAAATGCTGCCCCTCCAGCAATCAATCATGATTTAGGGTCCATACCTGCCTTTATGCATCCACAGGGTGCTAACAGGCCAATCAGTCATCTCCTCCCACCCTGAAACCTGCAAAATTGTTCTCAATGCCTCTGACAATTCACACATTGAAGATGTTGAGGGCTGGTGTGAGACCCAACTGCTCTAGAATATAATGGTGGTGCTGATAATGAGAAAGAAACGCAGGATGATAAGGTTGGTGTAATTTAGCATGTTTATCAGCATGTGGGCAGCACATGGCAGAATTTGCAGCAAATAGACACTACTTTCTAATTCATAGAGTAATGCAACTAGAATTACAAAGACCTGTGATGGTTTCCCGTCATTTCTTTCCTGCTTTACTGTCATTATAGAACTCTTTTTTTTTCAGAATGATTTATTTCTGTGTCTGTACCTTTTACTTGACCAGTTAAGTCCCTCACCTTCTGGGGGCAAATTTTGGCAGTAACATAATATCCGCTGATAAAAAAATCAGCTCCCACGTTTTCAACGAAGGAATTTTTATTTCCCTTGATTCAGAAAATAATGCAAGATTTTCCATTTCAAACCAAGTGAATGCAACAATAGGGCCAGGAAACCAGCCTCCAAAAAGTGATTTAACTATGGTTCTAGGAAATTCATTGGGAAGAAGATCAGGTTATTGAAAAAGCAGTTGTCAATTCACCATGAACTTGCATTGACCAGGCAGGTCCTTGGTGTGTCTAGGGTTCAGTTTGTGTGTGTGTTTCTTTGTCCCAAAAGAACAGGTAAGTATGCATTGAACAAGAAAATATTTATGCTGGTATTTTAAACGTCAAAATTTATGGCCTAACACAGAAATTGACCTGAATGTGAAACAACTTCCACAGAACAACTGTTAGAAATATGGGTAGAGGTTGACAAAACTAATATAAGCCATGTATTTACTACTTAATGCATGGCTTTTCATTGATATCCATTTAGGCTGGTAGTTAACATTAAATTATGAGCTCTTATCTGCCTGCAGTTGCACATGTTGACCTAAAGAGGTCACCAAGTGCATATTTTTGCACTGATAAATCATTGATTCATTTGCAAGACTACAATTAGTCAGATATTATCATTGCCTTCAATATTGTGTCCTATTACGGTAATCAAAGCGCAATGAGGGAATTCAAGTCATGGACACAAAGCAGAGAGGAGTAACAAGACTGAGCCCCATTGTTAACAAAGTGTGGAGCTAGATGAACACAGCAGGCCAAGCAGCATCTCAGGAGTGCAAAAGCTGACATTTTGGGCCTAGACCCTTCCCCATTGTTAGTGGTTTTAATCATGAGGGAACAGTGAGGAGGGAGGAGATACCCATTAAAGAAGACAATAACAGAAATTGCTGGAGGTCTCGCAGTATTTGTGGAGAAAAAGCGGAGTTACTATTTCAGGTGCAGTGATCTTTCTTCATAACCATTCTGAAGTGGAGCCCTGCCGAATCTTCACCATCCCCGAGACCTCCCACTGACTGAGGACAAACGGTCAGTCCTAAGCAAGGACTGTCCCCCTCCACCCACACATCAATGAATACCAGTCACGTTTGGACATCGAGCAGTTTTTCCGCTGCCTTCGCCTCCACGCTTACTTCTTTAACCAGGAGCCTAACCCTCCCTTCACCTGCCTCCAACACAAGTCCTCTTCCTGGACACCACCCCCAGGCCTCCTACCCTCCCTTGACCTCTTCATCTCCAACTGCCGTCGAGACATCAACTGCCTCAACCTCTCCACCCCTCTCACCCACTCCAACCTCTCCCCCACAGAACGGGCAGCCCTCCGCTCCAACCCCAACCTCACCATCAAACCTGCAGACAAGGGTGGCGCAGAGGGAGTATGACGCACTGACCTCTACATCGCCGAGGCCAAACGCCAACTCTCCGACACATCGTCCTACCGCCCCCTTGAACATGACCCCACCCCCGAGCAGCAAACCATCATCTCCAACACCATCCATGACCTGATCACCTCAGGGGACCTCCCACCCACAGCCTCCAACCTCATTCTTCCCCAACCCTGCACAGCCCATTTCTATCTCCAAGCCAAAATCCACAAACCTGCCTGCCCTGGTCGGCCCAGTGTCTCAGCCTGCTCCTGCCCCACCGAACTCACCTCCACCTATCTGGACTCCATTTTCTCCCCTTTGGTCCAGGAACTCCCTACCTACATCTGTGACACCACCCACGCCCTCCACCTCCTCCAGAACTTCCAATTCCCTGGCCCCCAACATCTCATTTTCACCATGGACGTTCAGTCCCTATACACCTGTATTAATCATGCAGATGGCCAAAAGGCCCTCCGCTTCTTCCTGTCCCGAAGGCCCGACCAATCCCCCTCCACCGACCATCCTCATCCGTTCAGCCGAACTCGTCCTCCCCCTCAACAACTTCTCTTTCGATTCCTCCCACTTCTTACAGACAAAGGGGGTGGCTATGGGCACCTGCATGGGCCCCAGCTATGCCTGCCTCTTTGTAGGTTACGTGGAACAGTCCCTCTTCCACACCAACACAGTCCCCAAACCCCACCTCTTCCTCTGTTACATTGATGACTGTATCGGCACCACCTCTTGCTCCCCAGAGGAGCTTGAACATTTCATCCACTTTACCAACACCTTCCACCCCAACCTCAAGTTCACCTGGGCCATCTCCAACACATCTCTCACCTTCCTGGACCTCTCAGTCTCCATCTGAGGTAACCAGCTAGAAACTGATGTCCATTTCAAGCGCACTGACTCCCACAGCTACCTAGAATACACCTCCGCTCAGTTCGCAATAAACAACAGCACCTCCCAGTCACGAACCATTTTAACTCCCCCTCCCATTCCTTAGACGACATGTCCATTCTGGGCCTCCTGCAGTGCCACAATGATGCCACCCGAAGACTGCAAAAACAGCAACTCATATTCCGCTTGGGAACCCTGCAGCCCAATGGTATCAATGTGGCCTTCACAAGCTTCAAAATCTCCCCTCCCCCCACCACATCCCAAAACCAGCCCAGCTCGTCCCCTCCCCCCTCCACTGCATCCTAAAACCAGCCCACCCTGTCTCCGCTTCCCTCACCTGTTCTTCCTCTCACCCATTCCTTCCTCCCACCTCAAGCCGCACTTCCATTTCCGACCTACTACCTCATCCCGCCTCCTTGACCTGTCCGTCTTCCCTGGGCTGACCTATCCCCTCCCTACCTCCCCACCTATACTCTCCTCTCCACCTATCTTCTTTTCTCTCCATCTTCGCTCCACCTCCCCTCTCTCCCTATTTATTCCAGAACCCTCCCCCCATTCCCCTCTCTGATGAAGGGTCTAGGCCCGAAATGTCAGCTTTTGTGCTCCTGAGATGCTGCTTGGCCTGCTGTGTTCATCCAGCTCCACACTTTGTTATCACGTTCTGAAGTGGTGATGTGTTTTGAGAAGTTAAATACATGAGGTAAGTATATAGGAAATGGCAGCATCCTTAGGAGCATTGATATACAGGTGGCTCTTGGAGTGCAAGGCCATAGTTCCCTGAAAGTCACAGCACAATTAGATAAGGTGGTGAAGAAGGCATACAGCATTCTTGCCTTTATCAGTCAGGGCACTGCATACCAAAGTTGGCAAGTTATGTCGCAGCTGTAGAAAAATTTATTTAGCTTCAGTGCTGTTCTGGTCACCACACTATATAGGAAGGTTGTAGAAGCATTGGAAAGGGTGCAGAATAGGTTTACCAGGATGTTGCCAGGTCTGGAATGTATTAGCTATAAGGAGAGGTTGGACAAATTTGGATTGTTTTCGTTAGAGCTGAGGGACAACCTGATAGAAGCACATAAAATTATGTGAGACATGGATAGAGCCTCTTTCCCAAGGTGGTAATGTCATATACTAGAGGGCATAGGTTTGAGGTGAGAGGGGTCAAGTTTAAAGGGGATGCACAAGGTAAGGTTTTTTTTTGTTACACAATGGGTGGGAGGTGCCTGGACCGAGCTGACAAGTGATGTAGTATAAGCAGTTATAATAGTAATGTTCAAGAAGCATTTACACAGACACATGAGCAGGCAGGGAATAGAGGGATGCAGACCATGGGCAGACAGGTAGGAAGACATTGTCGTTGGCACAAACATGCTGGACCTAAGGGCCTGTTCCTGTGCTGTACCGTTCTGTGCTCTATGCACAGAAACACACCAGTGCTTTCCATCAGCAGAGGAATGTATTGTGTTGCTTTGGCTTTCAAGTCACAGTGTAAGATCCCACAAGATGTGTGCAAGTATAAATGTAAGATTCACTGTTTACTCCAGAATCCAGGAAACTTCACCGAATTTAGTCACTTCCTTTGGAGGAAAAGGAAACAGAAAAGCATTCGAAAGAACAAGGGGAGGAATTGAAGCATAACCTTAGTTAATGGAAAATTAGTGATGCATTTCCAGACAGCTGAGTTTTACAACAGGCTTATATTTCAATTTAAAAAAGATAATATTTGCATTTTCCTTAGATAACTGGCCAATGCTTCTCCAAAAACTACTTGACAGCCTTTGTCGATCTACACTGCTCCACTTTGTTGGTGCAATCCACTCTGTCTGAACCCAGTTTGTAAAGCCAGCTTTACCAGGTCCAATGGGTGGGAGTTTCTCTGACTTTTCATGTCTCGATTTCTGGAGACGGTGCATGATCAGATGATGGAGCAGTGAGATATGGTGCAACAAATCTGGCCCCGTCAACGCAATTTGTAACTTTCTACTAGAAGTCAGGTGAACAACCTGAAGCACAAAAGAATGTTGAACTTTTCAGTGTGAACTTTTGACACATGTTTTAAAACAAACTAAAATAACACAATTTATAGTCTGGATTAGTTGTTAAAGGAATACAGCATATACATATCACAACCTGATCCTAGATAATAAAATGTGAGGCTGGATGAACACAGCAGGCCAAGCAGCATCTCAGGAGCAGTGTGCTCCTGAGATGCTGCTTGGCCTGCTGTGTTCATCCAGCCTCACATTTTATTATCTTGGATTCTCCAGCATCTGCAGTTCCCGTTATCTCTGATACTATTACAACCTGATCCTAGATGCTTTTGACAGAAAAATTTTGGAAACTGTACTAGTGTAAACAGTGAACATTTATTAACTACTTACACTGCTTCCCCAGATATCTTCCAGCAAGAATCCACTAGAATTTCTACAAATGACACATTCTAACTCTTAGTATAATGGCTATTCACCCTTTTGTACTACACCTCCACTTAAGTCATAGAGGCCTATAGCACATTTGGCCTTTCGAGTTTATGCCAGTTCAAAAACCACTTCCTAGCTACTTTAATCCATTTTTCCAGCACCTTGTGTGTAACTCCTTCCGTGTAATGCAACGTCCCAAAGTACATTTTAAAGCAAACCATAACAAAAATCCACTAAAGCAAATGTTAGGCTAGATGACCTCAAGGTCAAAGATGTAGGCTTAAAATAAGTATTTTAAAAGGAGGAAAGTGAATTGCAAAAGTAGACAAGTGTAAGAAGGCAACTACTGGGCACTGAAAGTACAGTCACCAATGGTTGAGCAATGATAATTGGAAATGCACAGAGACCACACCATAGATATCCTGGAGAGCTCTGGGACCAGTGGAGGTTACAGAGAAGATGAGAGGCAATGCCACAAAATGAGAGAGACCGGCCAAGAGAACATTGGAGTATTTGTTAATAGAGGTAATCTCTACAGGCTTCAGCTGCATGTGAGCTGAAACAGAATCTGTTATTCTGCCCAGAAACAATTTACATCATCAGGAAAGGCCATTTTTATTGTACTCCACCTCCCCACCCTCTGAAGTCACTGCCAGGCCCTTCTAATTCGGAACAGTAAATCACTGTAAGTGAGCTTACTGCCTGTGAAATAGCCTATACAGATACTGTACAGAATGAACCTGTTCCCCAAACTTGGCTGACTACCTAAGAAACACATATCCCACCCACTCTGGTGAACCTGATTGGGCTGCTGGATTCAATTCACTGAGATCCATCATCAAGCACTCTCAGGGTCTGCTTGGTATCAAGGTGGGTGTCACATGGAGTCTTCACCAACTGAGGGAATGACTGCCAAGTATCCCTTTTGGCATAAAAACCAAAAGAACTGCTGATGCTGTAAATCAGGAACAAAAACAAAGTCGCTGGAAAAGCTCAGCAGGTCTGGCAGCATCTGTGGAGGGCAAAACAGAGTTAATGTTTCGGGTCCAGTGACCCTTCCTCAGATCTATTCTGAGGAAGTGTCACTGGACCCGAAACGTTAACTCTGTTTTCTCCTCCACAGATGCTGCCAGACCTGCTGAGCTTTTCCAGCAACTTTGTTTTTATCCCATTTGGCATGCTGTCTGGCTTCAACTTCTTATATTTGTTTGTTGCAGCATGCATTTTGGGAAACAGACTGGAGAGCACAGAGTCCCATATCATGGAGCTGCTCGGGTCAAACCTCAATAAAAGCCATTACATCTTCCTCCAAATTACTTTTGCAAAGGCACATTCCAGAAGGGGATGTGTGACAGTCTCAACCCCACTGCTGCAGCTACAACCAGTAGGGTCACATGGCAAGGGTCACAGCACCCATTGAGTTTTGACCAGGTCATCCAGCTGTACCTATCCCTTTATGATATTAAGGTGCCATTAATCTATGGTGCCAAGGGGTGTTGCCGAATCTGAGGAATATACAAACATATTGCCCTTCTGCGCACCTCTTAATGCATTTCAGATGTTAACAACACTCCCATTGTTAAGGTCAAGTTCCACTGTTCAATATGCAAGACTGGCCTGGGCTGGTCCTTGTTGGTTTTTGACCTGAGGTAACCTTGCCTCTTTGCGTTCCATCAGGCCTTGCCTTCAGAAATTGTTCGACCGACTTTACGTTGGTCCCAGTTACTTAGTCCATTGTCCACTTAGCCCCGATCTGCCTGACTGTGTCTTTGTTTCTGTCAGAGAAGTGGTAGGGATATGTGCATCCACTGGGAAAGGGCAGGAACAGTCCAGTGAGGTACTCAGTGCATCTTCCCATTCATCTGAGGTGTGAATCCAGGCTGGGAGAAGTCACTGGCTGGTAGATACCAATGCTGATCTGTTCTGTCTAAAAGGACTGTGGTCATTGTTGAAAAAGTTATAACAAGGATGAAGATGAATCAAAAGTTTCAAAGCTCGGCCAACTGCTTGAAATATTTATTTACAATGCAGTTAGTAGGACATATGAAGCCTAATCCGTGAAGCGGTGATTGCCATGTTTATGCACATCAACTTTCTGAACTGCATGAATTCCTTTAGCTTTCTAAATGATTGCAACGTCAGAAATCAGACGACACCAGGTTATAGTCCAACAGGTCTATTTGAAAGCACCAGCTTTCTAAGCCTCACTCCTCCTTCAGGTGTCGGTGATTGCAAGCTGGAATTTGGCTAACAAAGAAATATAGGACTCCACGTCCTCAACAAATCAGATCAACATAGAACAGCATCTCATTTTCTTCTTAGGGGCCCTGCAGCCTTCTGGACTCAATTTTGAGTTCAACAATATTAGGGCTTGAGCTCTCCCATGCCCTTACCCCAATCCCCAAACACCAGGCCTTGTTATCACGTAGCCTGCTGTTACACATAACCCATTGTCAGCCAACAGTCCTCATTAATAGCTATTCACCCTCCTAACCAGATAGTTGCCCACTGCTTTGTCTGCCCAACTGTTCTCTCCATTTGGGCTCCAACCTCAACTATCATTTATTCCTCACCCCCTCCCCCACTCTATCTTCTGCATATAAACTGACATTTTCCCAGCAATTATCAATTCTGAGGAAGGGTCACTCGTCCTGAAACATTAACTCTGATTACTCTCCACAGGGCTGAGAGGCCTGCTGAGCTTTTCCAGCAATGTCTGTTTTTGCTTGGGGTCAATCTGTGTAGGCTTCTCTATGGGGATGCAAGAAAAGGCATTAACCGTGATCTGGAGTTGCCTTGGACATATGATTCCAAGGCCAGACTTCAACGACCTTTCCGTATATAGCAATATATTCATCAGTCCTTTGTCTTCTTAAAATAGCATCACGCTGCTGCCAATCACACACAGAAGAACACAAACCTGATTTTTAGTTTTGGCTTTTGAGTGAGCCCAGCCAGGATCCAATATCAAGTGAATCAGTGACTACGTTGCCTGAGTGTGCAATATTATTCAGGTGTGCCAACATGTTCAGAGGCATGGAAAGAGACAAAATGTTCTCTGTAGTTTTGTGCACTTCCAGTCATTTGTCATGAAGCTCCAGTGACAATTTAGAATAAGGTTCAGGGTACATACTCTTCACTGTTGAGCTAGCTGTCGCTGTGGGCATTTGCTCGAGTGGATGATCTCAGACTTTTCACTTTTCACCTTTCTCGGTGCTAGCCAAAATCCGCAATAAATGGTTTGCAGACTGGTGCCAATGTGTGTGAATATCATAACTGGGTTCTGGATGTTTTAGACAGATGAGGGCTAGAAACTAGACATGTGTAAACTAATGAACATTGGCGACATAATTGACATTATTCACAGAGACATGGTTCAGCAGGACGTCATGAGGGCCTTGTTCCCTCAGGTCTCAGCTCCGTGTGATGTGATATTATCTAACATATACCACTCATAATGCATTCAAGATATTAACATTGCAGATACTGACGCTGTGTGCTACATACAGAACTGTCAGCTCAGTCAGGATCAGGTTCATGATTTGCTTATTGCACATTCTGTTTGTGGAGGGACAACACTTTGTATCAGTGAAATTGAAAAGAGTCTTTTCTTCCAAGAACAAATAAATTAAGCAACCTTTGTTTCATGTTGTTCTGGCCAGAAAATCTTTGTCTGAAAGGGCTCCTACTTTATTTCTAGTATAATCTGTTGCATTGTACATCAGATTAAATGTTATACTTGTAAAGTAACTAGTCTTAAGCCTTATCCTTGACATTTTGCCTTCAAAACAGGAGAAAAAAGAAACTGTGCAGCACCAAACTATTTCAACAATACTTAAATATTGCCCTTTGTCAAACATTGGAATCTTGGACATTTGCAGCAATGCACAGCACACCACCAAAGAATTAATTGCACTACAGTCACCGAAGAGTCTCTGGGAGCAAGTTGTTTTAAATGCATTGTTATTATCTTGGTTCCATGTGTAATTTCAGATATCATTTGCCAGTCCAACTAGACAATGGAGCATGTGTTAAAACGCCACGCACTACCCAGAGAAATAACGCAAGTTTTAATGGATAAAGTCTTTTCTGTATTCTTTCACAAAATGTGGCTGGTTCTAGCTAGGTCAGTGTAATGATTGCAACGAGATCAGGCAGGTGGACCTCATAGAATATGAGTTCCTTGATAGGGACGGTTAAGCTGGGCCAATCAGGGCACACTGGCTGACAGATATAAGCAGGAACGTCAAGCCCAGGCAGTGGGTTGTAGAGAGGTTTGTCTTTGTTGACAGGCTGCTTCTTGGCCAGTTACAGTGTAGCCTTGGAAAAGGAGACTGCAGTATCCAACAATGCTCTTGATGCCTTTAGGAAGAGGTGGGCACAGTGGGGAGTGGAGTGCTTTATTTTCCCCTGCAATTCTATTTTAATTTAGTTCCTAACTTCCCCCTTCACTTTTTCTTTGTGTAAGTACTGGTCTTATCAGGCTTTGCTTGTTAATGATTCACCAGCTATGTGAGTGTCTCTCCTGGTGGTGGCAATATTGAATAAAGTTCTCACACAATGGTGTCCTTTTTTAACTGAGTCACTGTACATACACATGAACAAAAAAAATGCACTACTTCTGTACAGTGGTAATAAAGAAGAAAAAAATAATAAACAGGAGTGTCAGGCATTCTGTTTGCTCTAAAAGCTGGTTTGCCTGGAGCTGGATCAGTGACAAGGACTTTCCATGTATAAAAAGAGGGTAATTTGGTGAGGGGATACTGGCCTTGGTGGAGTTATTTCGGTGGTGAAGTGAGTAAAGCATGTTCTGGAGACAGTTGCTCACAAAAGTTGTCTTTGAATTGGGGTAAATATTTTGGCATTATGCTATTATTTGGGAAGCTTGATTCATTTGATCCTGCCATCAAAGATTGGGCTCAGTATGTAGGCTTTATTTTTTTCCCCAAGTAAATGACAGAGGGGCATACGTAAAGCAACGAGTAATTCTCCTGACAGCTTGTAGACCTCCAGCTTTTTTGATTACTAAGACCGTAACTTTCCTAAGGAACCAAATACTAAAACCTTTCAAGAGCTGGTGGATTTAGGTCAGGAATATTATGAACAGGATACTGATTGTGGATGATCAGCCATGATCATAATGAATGGTGGTGCTGGCTCAAAGGGCTGAATGGCCTACTCCAGCACCTATTGTCTATTGACCCCAAGCCTCCTCTAATTCTGTGGTACTGTTGGTTATACTCAGCAATTTGAGAACCAGGAGAACCCATATCAGAAATTTTGACTAGGTTAAAATGACTAAGTTTAATCCTTAACATGGTGCTGAGAGGCCATTTGGTATATGGGATTAATGATGTAGCCATGCAAAAGCATCAATGAGCTGAAGCCCAACTGGATTTCAAACAGGCACTACAACTCATTTTCTCATTAAAAAATGCAGCAAGTGGAGTGTATGGGTTGCAGGATACTCCAATGGAAATGGGACACACTTGCCAGTGCAGTTGAGCTTGGGAACACTGCCTGAGTGAAATAATTGCCTAGCCTCACTCAGGACATATCCTGAATGAAGGGAGTCTGAGTCAGCTCACAACAAAATCCCAAAACAAAGCCAAGCCTTGGCCAACAGTTAAAGTTTTCTTCAGGATCCGGGCTAGCAAGACATTATAGTTACTGCCAGTATGCAGACACAAGAAAGCAAAAGAGTCCCAAAAAAAAACAAATTGAGTAAGAGAACTCATAGGCTGGTATCCAGGAGACTTCATACCCTGGTAAGTCCACTGACATCTGGTTTGGAACAGTTAAATTGCTCAGCAACATCCAAATCAGAACCAATCAACATAAATGTCTAGTTAAATAGCCAATTGGTTCTCTTGCAGTTTGGTACTGCTGTACCCATTTCAGCGATTGCAGAACCAGTCTATAGCAAAATATGCTCCGGACTCCAATTCTTACATTCATGCAAGACATCAGCTAGAATGAGAAACTATTCCAGGGAGCCTTTACATATTAAGGGTACAACATTGGTCTGGTTTCTTATCAGAAGCAGCTGGTTTAGTTACTTCTGATTGTAGCAAAAGACTCAGGCCCGAACCGGATGGGGTGAAATTAATTGAGAAAGATTCATCTCAATTGGCTCAACATTTTTCACATGAGAAAATGGCTACCTGAGTGAAGTTCTAATTAAATACCTGCAAGTTTTTCAGGAAGGTCTAGAGACTATTAAATGAGCCAAGGCTACCTTGCATGTTGACCAGGAAACAATTCCATTATTCTGCAAGTCCTGCCCAGTGCTATACAGGCAAAAGTAGAGGCAGAAACCAGAAGCTGGAAAGCAAAGGAGTCAAATCAGTCCAATTTGCAGAATGGGCAGCGATGGTTGTACCAATTGGAAGGCCCAACAAGTAGGCTCACATTTGTGGGGATTTTAAACAAAAGGTAAACCACTCCTTGCAGCTGAATAAATACCTAATCCTCCACATAGAGGATCTATGCCCAAAGATGGCAGGGGGCATTCTTGTCACGAAGCTGGACATGAGCTATTCATACTTGCAACTGCAATTAGATGAGGATTCCCAGGAGTAAGCTACAATTACTACCCATAGTGGTTGGTACTAATAGATGAGACTGCTGTTTGGGGTATTGTCAGCCTGTGCAAATTTGCAGCGTAGAATGGAGAACATTTTACAAGGTTTACCCCAGGTTGCCATTTCTCTAGATGACAAGCTAACGGCAGGGGAGACCAATAAGGAGCACTTAAAGAACTTGGTAATAATCCCTAGGCATTTTTCCAGGTCAGCGTACACCTTATAAGGGAAAAGCCTGCGTTCCAGGCACCCCAGGTAACCTACTTGAGTCGACAAGACCAGGTTACACCCGGCGGAAGAAAAAGTGAGGGCGATCAAAAGTACCTCGGCTCCCTCATCTGTGCTGGAGTTTAGGCCTTTCCTAGGGCTAACGAATTATTACAGAAAGCTTATACATAGCCTGGCCTCCATCCTGGCACCTTTGCAGCAAGCTCAGAAATGGTTGTGTAGCCAAACCATAGCTTTCAGGAAAGTGAAGAAACACTATCATCCTCTTAGGTGTTGGCACAATATGATAACAAGTGAAATCTGATATTGATATGTGATGTCTCCCTGTATGGCATTGGGATGTGTTAACTCATAGCTGGCCCAATAGGGAGTAACGTCCATTAGCGTATGCATCCAGTACTTCAGCTAATGCAGAATGTAGATGTACCCAGATAGAGAAAGAAGGTTTAGCAGTCATGTTTGGAGACAGAAAGTTCCAGCAATACCTTTATTGACATAAATTTGTGATAATAATGGACCACAAACCCCTTATAGGTCTACTTAAAGGGGACAAGGCTGTGCCGTGATCAGAGATAATGGGAACTGCAGATTCTGGAGTATCTAAGATAACAAAATGTGGAGCTGGATGAACACAGCAGGCCAAGCAGCATCTCAGGAGCACAAACAATGACGTTTCGGGCCTAGACCCTTCATCAGAGAGGGGGATGGGGAGAGGGTTCTGAAATAAATAGGGAGAGAAGGGAGGCGGACCGAAGATGGATAGAGGAGAGTATAGGTGGGTAAGTGGGGAGGGGATAGGTCAGACCGGGGAGGACAGACAGGTCAAGGAAGTGGGATGAGGTTAGTAGGTGGGAAATGGAGGTGCAGCTTGAGGTGGGAGGAGGGAATAGGTGAGAGGAAGAACATGTTAGGGGGGCGGGGACAAGTTGGGATTGTTTTGGGATGCAGTGGGGAAGGGGAGATTTTGAAGCTTGTGAAGTCCACATTGATACCATTGGGCTGCAGGGTTCCCAAGCGGAGTATGAGTTGAAGTTCCTGCAACCTTCACGTGGCATCATTGTGGCACTGCAGGAGGCCCATGATGGACATGTTGTCTAAGGAATGGGAGGGGGAGTGGAAATGGTTCGTGACTGGGAGGTGCTGTTGTTTATTGCGAACTGAGCGGAGGTGTTCTGCAAAGTGGTCCCAAGTCTCCACTTGGTTTCCCCAATGTAGAGGAAGCCACACCGGGTACAGTGGATACAGTATACTACATAGGCAGATGTGCAGGTGAACATCTGCTTAATATGGAAAGTCATCTTGGGGCCTGGGTTGGGGGTGAGGGAGGAGGTGTGGGGGCAAGTGTAGCACTTCCTGCGGTTGCAGGGGAAGGTGCCGGGTGTGGTGGGGTTGGAGGAGAGCGTGGAGCGAACAAGGGAGTCACGGAGAGAGTGGTCTCTCCGGAAGGCAGACAAGGGTGGGGATGGAAAAATGTCTTGGGTGTTGGGGTCGGATTGTAGATGGAGGAAGTGTCGGAGGATGATGCGTTGTATCCGGAGGTTAGTGGGTGGTATGTGAGGACGAGGGGGATTCTCTTAGGGCGGTTGTGGCGGGGGCGGGGTGTGAGGGATGTGTTGCGGGAAATGCGGGAGTCACGGTCAAGGGCGTTCTCGACCACTACGGGGGGGATGTTGCGGTCCTTGAAGAACGCAGCCACCTGGGATGTGCAGGAGTGGAATGCCTCATCCTGGGAGCAGATGCGGCGGAGATGAAAGAATTGGGAATAGGGGATCGAATTTTTGCAGGGGGGTGGGTGGGAGGAAGTGTATCCGAGGTAGCTGTGGGAGTCAGTGGGCTTGAAATGGACATCAGTTTCCAGCTGGTTGCCTTAGATGAAGACAGAGAGGTCCAGGAAGGTGAGGGATGTGTTGGAGATGGCCCAGGTGAACTTGAGGTTGGGGTGGAAGGTGTTGGTGAAGCGGATGAACTGTTTGAGCTCCTCTGGGGAGCAAGAGGTGGCGCCGATACAGTCATCAATGTAACGGAGGAAGTGGTGGGGTTTGGGGCCTGTGTAGGTGTGGAAGAGGGACTGTTCCACGTAACCTACAAAGAGGCAGGCATATCTTGGGCCCATGCAAGTAGCCATGGTCACCCCCTTTGTCTGTAGGAAGTGGGAGGAATTGAAAGAGAAGTTGTTGAGGGTGAGGATAAATTCAGCTAGTCGGATGAGGGTGTCAGTGGAGGGGTACTGGTCGTGCCTGCTGTGCCGTGCATAGCTTCTGGCTGAATTCAGCAGTGGGTTTGAATGCTAAACGCATATAACTACAATTTGGAATATCGTCCAGGAGACCAAGCAGCAAATCTGACTGCATTGAGCTGTGTCCTGCTTGCAGACACACCACTAGTGGTACCACCACCGGAAGAGTCTGTCATTGTTTTAAATTTTCTGGACACGTTTCCAGTCAATGCTGACAATATCAAACTATGGTCACAGAAAAAAAAACAGTCCTGATAAAATTGAAATGACTGTTGGCGATGAGAGAAACTAAGGGGCCATCACAATCAGAATTGAATCAGTGATTCATATGGTCCATGTGCTTGTTCAGGACACACCTACCCGAACTGAAGTGAAACCTTTTTGCACCCAGAAAGACCAGATTATACGAGGAGATGGCCTATTGTTATGGAGATCAAGAGTGATTATCCTGTGCAAAAGTCACTACCAGCCACTGGCTGGGCTCAACCGTGTCATCAAGGGTTTTCCAAAATTAAAATGTTGGCATGATGTTATGTCTGGTGACCAGGACTAGATGCAGACAGAGCCATGTTTGTGGGGCAATGCCCAGAGTGCCACCAAAGTCAAAAATTGCCGCCAGCAAATCTTCACATTCGTGGGAATGGCCGTGTAAATCCTGGACTCGGGCACAGATTGACAGTGCAGGTTCTTTTATGGACTTGATGTTCCTAGTTATTGTGGCTGCCTAGTCTAAGTGGCTGGATGTGCATAGAGGTCATTTGTCAAACACAAGGATGACAATAGAAGAACTGCATGCATCTTTTGCAATGTACAGGCCCACAGAAATATTGTTCACAGATAACAGGTCATCATTTACAATCAGGGAATGCGAGTATTTCTTAAAGTCAAATGGCATTCTGCATACAAGGACAGCTCATACATCCATCTTCCAATTCTTCAGCAGAAAGAGCAGTCCAGGCTTTAAAGAAACAGCCTACAGTTCACTAGACACCAAACTGCCCTTGATCCTATTTGACTATAGGACCAGCCCATCATGAAACGACAGGGATAGCTCCAGCAGTATTGATAATGAGGAGAAGACTTTACACCAGGTTTAATCTGGTCTTCACTGACCTGGTGGTGTAAGGGGGAGGGTGAAACAGCATCAGGAATGCCAATGCCGGACACAAGACTCTGTTCAGCAAGAGGGACGGTTTACTTCAGGGGACAAAGTGTGGTGTAGGAACCAGGGGAACAGCCCTGCATGGGTAAGAGGCAAGGTCAATGTGAGGTCAAGTGCAGTGACGGATAAAGTTCGGGTAGGTGTGTTCTGAACAAGCACGTGGACCATATGAAAGCTCCAAACTCACAAACAGTGTGGCAGCAAAACATGCTGGCTCCTCAGAGCAGTCAGAAAGGCTGAAGGAACCTGTAGGTTCTCTTTCTCCATCGAAGTGACCTCAGACTCTGAGATGGATGCTATGTCACCACCTCAACGCCTTTGCTACCTGAGGAAGAGAATGAATTTCTCCTGAAATGCTGTAAGTGCAAGAGGTGAGCTACTGTGTATTATATGCCACCTGTATCTGAGGCAGAATCGGAGGATTCAAACCCAGCACTAAAACTGCCCAGGAGGAGCCACCAAAAAAATATGAACTGGTCTATGTCCTTGGACACAGAGACAGATGGATGTAGTGATTATAATGAGGTCAGCCAGGTGGACCTCATAGAATTGGAGTTTCCTGATTGCGGCTGTTAATCTGGTCCAACCAGGGAATCCTGGCTGACAAATAAGAACAGGCGTGCTAGGCACCCCATTCATTCTGAGAGCTGGCTTTGAGGAATTGGATTAGTGTCAAGGACTCACCGTGTGTAATTAAAGGGTAACTTGGTGATGGGATATGTGCCTCTGTGGAGTTATTTCAGTCAGCAATTGTTAGTTGCCCTTGAGAAAATGGTGTTGAGCAACTCTCTTGAATCAATGCATTCCATTTTGAGTAATACATGCGTGGTGCTGTTAGGAAATCCAGGATTAACAGAGCATTTGCGAAGTAATAATGTGTTTGGAAGCGACTGCTGAAGGAGCCTTGGTGAGTAGATGCTGTGGAACCTCTGCATTAATACCCTGGAACTGAGGTGACTGACCTCCAACAACCACCATCATAGACACTTGGCTGTATGGAGCTTGAACACTGCTGAAAAAACAGAGCTGTGTCAAAGCTTTGCATCTTGGCCTCATCAAGCCAGAATCTCTCAAACCTCAAAGGGAAGAACGACTCATATTGTATAAGAAGAGGGTGCTGATTGTTTGTTTGGCAAGTGAACTTTGATTGTTTGAGGCATTGCCAAGGAGAATGCAGAAGGGAACAATTAACACCAAACTTTTGGTTCTTAGTACAATCGGGATTAGTTAGTGAGTGTGAAAGCACATTTAATGTTGAACACAATGATTCCGAATATGTAAGCAAGGTATGGCTGAGTACAATCAGTATATTGCCTGTTGTGAACAGCTGAACAGATATTCTGATTGAGGAAATCCACTAATCATTGGGATGTACAGCCTGCATTTCTGGGATCACATCAGTCCTGAAATCCAGACAACATTTTTACTCATTTGTGTAGCCCACAGAGCATCTTTCAGTTTGATAGCAGTATCCTTGTACAGATAATATTTTGTGTTGCTACTGCTTACTAGAACCATAAAAATTCTCACTTCACTTATTGCTTGAACTACCTTCCTGACCAGTAGAGGTAGACTGGGGACTTTTAGGGGTTGCAAATAGCAGCCTTAAACCCAATCTTGAGCAATGTACAGCAATCTGACCATTGTAGATAATATCCCACAGAATGGTTTTGATGTGCCCTATTTCAGCAGCAGACCTGTATGATCTGCAAAAGGCTTGAGCTCTATTTAAGATATCAATGTAAAACCAATCTTAACGTGCGCGACATTTAGCAATCTAATGCAAAAGTGACTAGTGAAGGTAGATGTGCAGTAGCGAACAGTTCAGTAGATATCACAAGTGATAAAATGGAGCTTGTTTGATTGGTCCATTTTAAAGATGAATTTAATGGCCTGCATCCTGCATTCAAAGTGTGTAAAGAAATTTTTGCTATGCTTAAAGTTACAGCTGCATGTAAATATTTCATCTTTCTATCAGAAATAAGCAAGGGGTGGCAAGGTAGGGTTTTTTGCTTAAAAAAAGGAAACCGAAGAAGATGGTAGTGACAGCTGGTTCTAAGAGGATCCCATGGCAACACTATGTATTTGGGAGAACATGACGTCATTAAAACTGATATCAGCTACACAAATAGCTAAAATCAATGAATACAGATTCACAGAAAGTTGGCATGTCTACGTCACTGGGTTCTGAGAAACGGTTGCTGGACCTGAAATGTTAACTCTGACTTTTTTTCTTTGCAGATGCTGCCAGACCTGCTGAGCTTTTCCAGCAATTTCTGTTTTTGTTCCTGATTTACAGCATCTGCAGTTGTTTTGGTTTTTATTTTAATCGAGTTTAAATGTGGGCGTGACGCCACAAACAGCTTCTCCATCTGGAAGCCACGTTGATTGACAGGCTTAGTTAGAAGGATGCCACAAGTATAGGTAGGTGTCCCCATTAGCAACTACCCCAACCGCAGAGGTGTGATCCCGAAGGTGGAGTAAATCCTGAGATCTTGGGGCCAGATCCTAAGGTGGGGATGGTTCAGATCTTTGCTCCAGAAAGAAGCAGAGAGTCCTGTGACCCTCCTGGTGGGGAATAGATGTGTAAAGGGATTGCACGTCCATGGTGAAGAGGAGGCAGCTGCAGCCAGTAAACTCGAAACTTTGAAACCAGCGTAAGGTGTCAGATGGATCATGGAGGCATGTGGGTAGGGATTGGACCGGGGAGAAAACTGAGTAAATGTAGGAAGAGATGAGTTCTGTGGGGCAGGAGCAGCCTTAAACAATGGGTCTGCCCTGTTGGTGGATTTTTGAGAGGAGGTAAAAGCAAGCTGTGCGGGGCTGGGGGACTATCAGCTTGGAAGTGGAGGGTTGCAAGTCACCGAATGAAAATGAGATCAGTTACTGTAGTAGATACAATGGCCTGATGTGTCATGGTGGGGACATGGTCCAGGAGAAGGTAGGAGAGGTATCTGAGAATTGGTGCCCAGCCTCTGCATGTTAGAGATCAGTGCACCAGACTACAACAGCACCACCCTTATTGGTAGGATTAATAACAAAGTCAGGGTTAGATCTGAGTGCGTGGAGTGCAATCAGTTTGGAGGAATATAGGTTGGATTTGGTGACAGTGGCAGAGAAATTGAGATGACAAATTGAGATGCCACGTCGACAGTTCTCAATGAACAGATTGAGTGCAGGCAAAAGGCCGGAGGGAGGGGTCCAGGTGGAGGGAGAGTGTTGGAACTCGGTGGAGGGGTCTGTGGGAAGGGGAGAGGACTCTTGTCCAAAGAAATGAGAACCGAGGCGAAGGCGGCAGAAGATTAGCTCGGCGTCATGTCGTGCCTGAAATTCGTTGAGGTGGGGATGCGGATGAATAAAGCTGAGGCCTTTGCTGAGCACGGAACGTTCAGCATCAGAGTAGAAGGTTAAAAGGGATGCTGAATACCCGACAACAGGTGGGTGTGTTGGAAAAGGGGATGGTATCGGGGGAAAGGGAGGAGAGGAAGAACAGAAAATATAGTCCTGTCAACCTTGCATCCTTACTAACATCTGGGGGCTAGTGCCAAATTTAGATGAGCTGTCACACAGATTGGTCAAGCACCAGCCTGACAGTCATATTCTTGGAATCATACCTGACAGATAATGACCCAGAAGACACCAATACCATCACTGCATATGTCCTGTCACATTGGCAGGCGACACCTAGCAGAGGTGGTGGCACAATGGAATACAATTGGGAAGGAGTTGCCCTGGGAATCCTCAATACTGATTCCAGACCCCCACAATGCCTCATGGCATTAGGTCAAACATAGGAAAAAATCCTTCCTCTTGATCAAGAGGACTTGGGCCCTGCAGACCCCATTCATTTATCTGTTATAGAGCCCTAGTGTGATACAGCACAGAAACAGACCCTTTAGGCCAATCAGTTCATGCTAACCACAATTCCGAACTAAACTAGTCCCACTTGTCTGCACTTGGTCCAAATATTCGTTATTCATGTACTTACCTAAGTGCCTTTTAAACATTGTAACTGTACCTGTGTACGCCACTTCCTCTGGAAGTTCATTCCACACATGAACCAGCCTGTAAATAAAAAAAAATTGCCCCATGTCTTTCTTAAATCTCTCTCCTTTCACCTTAAAATTATGTGCCCTAGTCTTGAAATTTCCAAATCTGGGGAAAAGACAGCTGCCATTCACTTTATCCATAACCCGTTATTATTTTATAAACCTCTACAAGCGGCCAGTACAACCTCCTACGGCTCCTATGGAAGAAGTCCCAGTCTATTCAGCCCCTTCTTCCAACTCAAATCCTCCACTCGTGGCAACATCCCGCTAAATCTTTTCTGAACCCTCTCCAGCTGAATAATACCTTTCCCATAACAGGTCAACCAGAACGTGACACAATTGTCCAAAAGAGGCTTCCCCAGTGTCCTGTACAATCTCAACATAGTGTCCCAACACATCTGCGCGACGGTCTGAGCAATGAAGACAAGCATGCTAGATGCCTTCTTAACCATCCTACTTATGTGTGATGCAAACATCTTAATGGGTTTCACATGCTCTTAAAATCTCTCATCAAATTTCTTTTCAACTTCCCCTTACGGTTACTTGTTTATTATTGGTCATGTGCCAGCAGTTAACTTTAGACAACATTTACCCCTGTTTTGGGCTGTATTCAGAAGCAACCTGACTCCAAGAAGACACCATCCAAATGAGTTGCAGGCTGCCACCAGCCTCACACTGTCCCAGGGCGAAGCCTCAGCCAGCATATTCCTGTGAGGATGAAAGTTACTGATGCAAGATTCGGGAACCCTGGGTGACCAGAGATATTGAAAGTTTGGTCAAAAAAGAAAATAACGCACATGAAATGTTTAGAAAACTAAAATCGGACAAGGCCATTGAGGACCATGAAATAACTTAAACAAGGAATTACGAGGATTATAAGGGGCCATGAAATGTTCTTGACTAAGGCTTTTTTTTTCATTTGTAGGATGTGGCTGGCCAGCATTTATTGCCTGTCCCTTGTTACCCTTGAAAGGGTGGCCGTGAGCTGTCTTCTTGAATCAATGCAGTCTACCTGATGTGTGTTGACCCACAATGACCTGGGGGAGGAAATTCCATGATTTTGATCCAGCAGTAGCGAAGGTACAATGATACTTTTTCAAGTCAAGATGGTGAGTGGCTTGGAGGGGAACTTAAGCTGGTGGTGTTCCCATGTTCCTGCTTCCCTTGTTCTTCGAGATGGAAGTGGTTGTGGGTTTGGAAGGTGCTGTCTGAGGATCTTTGTTAAATTTCTGCAGTGCATCTTGTAGATAGTACACACTGCTGCTACTGAGCTTCAGTGGTGAAGGGCATGGATGCTTGTGGATGTGTTGCCAATCCAGAAGGCTGCTTTGTCCTGGACGGTGTTAAGCTTCTTGAGTGTTATTAGAGCTGCACCCATCCAGGCAAGTGGGGAGTATCCCATCACACTCCAGACTTGTGCTATGTAGATGATGGGCAGTCTTCAGGGGATCAGGAGGTGAGTTACATGTTGCAATATTCCTAGTTTCTGACCTGTTATCATAGCCACTTGCTGATGTGGCAAGTCCAGTTGAGTGTCTGGTTAACACTAACCCAAGGATATTGATAGTGGGGGATTCAGTGATGGTAACACCATTTAAAGTCAAGGGATGGTGATCAGATTGCGATCACCAATAAGAGACAATGCTCATTGTGTGGTATTAATGTTACTTACCACTTGTCAGCCTAAGCCTGTATATTGCCCAGATCTTGTTGCGTTTGTGCATGGATTGCTTAAGTACTTGAGGAATCACAAATGGTGTTGAATGTTGTGCAATTATCAGGGAACATCCGCATTTCCGACCTTATGATGGAAGGAAGGTCATTGGTGAAACGGCTGAAGATGGTTGTTCCTAAACAAGTGGATGGTCCATCTCAGCCACTCCAAAAATTCCAGCATCACAGCTTATTTCACAAGACAATATGCAGGCTTGGGGTAACAAGTGGTAAGTGCCATTCATGCCCACAAATGCTTGGTAATGACCATCACCAATAAGAGAAAATTTCACCATGTCCCCTTGACGGCAATGACATTATCACCACTGAAGCCCCCACTATCAACCTTTTGGGGGTTACCATTGATCAGAAACTGAACTAGACTAACCATATAAATACTGTGCCTAAAATATCAAGTCAGAGCCTAGGAGTTCTGCAGTGTCTAACTCAACTTATGTTCAAGGTTGAAGTCAGGAGTGAGGTGGAATATTCTCCACTTGCCTGGATGAGTGCACCAACTCTCAAAGAGCTTGGCACTAAATCTATAAACATCCACTGCCTCCACCACCAACACCCAGTATCAGCAATGTGTACCATCCACAGGATGCACTGCAGAATTTCACCAAAACTCCTTCAGCAGCACCTTTTAGATATATGACTACTACCATTTAGCGGGTACATTGGAACACCACCACTTGAAAACTCCTGTATAAACCACTCACCATCCTAACTTGGGAATATATTGCCGTTCCTTCAGGGTCACTAGGTCAAAATCATAGAACTTCACCTTTAACAATATCGTGGGTCTACCTACCATATATGGAATGCATGGGTTCCAAGAAAGCAGCTCATCACCGCTTTGTCAACAGAACAAGAAATGGGCAATAAATGGTCACCCAGCCAGTGACACCCACATCCCGCGGGTGAATTTAAAAAAAACCCTTCCAACGCTAATCCAAACACTAACAGTATTAACATGCAAAAAAAACCTTTGTTTCACAGAAATCAACATCTTAACACATTTCAGCTGAATTTCATTTGGTGCGATTCATATTTTTTGCGTCATTTCATGAACAGCTGACAGGAAACCACTTTAACCATACATGTACTGGTTCTTGTAATCAATACACTAATTCAAACAAAAATACATTTGTACTACAATGATCTACTTTTGAAAAAGTCCCTTTTATGTAAATCCTAGTACTCGTGCACAGAGCTTGTGCACTGCATTAAACATCCCATCTGTCAATTCTTCCAGTTCTCAAAGTGGAAAGACTGAGTGGTAACACAAACTAACAGATGTGTCCATCTTTTTCTGACATCATTAACACTTGGTTTTTCCACTGTTTTGCACAAGATATAGTGAGGTCCAGCTGAACAATGTCAAATTATTTGCATTACCCCTTGGGTCAAACCAACATATAGCATGACCAGTTCTGTCTCACTTGACGGGCACAGTTCACAGGCTTCCTGCAGAAATTGTATCTAAACATAGAATCTCGACAGCACGGAAGCAGGCCATTTGGCCCATCAAGTCCACACCAACTCTGTGAAGAGCATCCCACCCAGACCCCCCCTCCCCTTCCCTACACCTGTAACCCTGCATTCCCCATGGCTAACACCTTTGAAGTTGTACAACTAATCATGACACACTTATCCAACCTTTGGCCAGGATCTTTGTCACCTATTTAATTATACCGAATGGAAATGACATGAAAGGTAAAACAGACTGGAATTTGCTAGGGTATTCCTCTTCAAATTGGGTTGGTTAACAGTTTGAATATGAAGTGGTGAGGATCCGTAATTTCTTCTTTCCTCGTCTCACTCCAGACTGTTTCATCATTTTCCACATCATACCTGCTGACTAAATGTCAATGTAATGAAGGCTCCTCTCCCTTCAAATTACTTCAATGACTTAAGGATCAAAGTCATCAAATAAAGTATAGCCTGTGGTCTTTGGGTCCTTAATATGCTGCAGATCATCTCACTGAGTTGCATGATGCAGGCCATGCCAGCATCCTTTTTAAGAGTAAGAATTTACAGAGCCTGAATAATTCAGTAGTAGAGCAAAGCCACTTTTTGGTCTATCTTGAAGTGTCTCATTTATTTAACATGGCGTAGTTTATTGCATGTTAGCAACCAGTTACAGGTTATATTGATACGATTGATATTGTTCCAGAATGTTAGAGGAAGTCTAGAAGGCAAATCTCACTCCTTCAAGATCTAAACTGTTCTATTTATGGCATCATCATAATGGATAGCACTCATGGCACTCCTCAATTTTAACCAGATATGCATACAACAGCAGTCACAATCATCCTGCTGCTGTATCTCAATCTTCCTGGAGATCCTTTTAGACTGCGATCCATTGCTAGAAATTGGCTGGGATCTGCGGTGAACACAAAAGGACAATTGAAGCAAAGGAACTGGGTTGGGGCGGTAGCAGGGTTAGGGCATCATCAAGCAGTCTCAGTGTTTGCCAACAAAAGGAAAACCCAACTCTACAAATCAGCTTTCATTGAACACATCCACACCAAGCTGCAGAAATACATGAAGACACTTCTATTTCACAGAAATCAAAATTCACCACCCATGGTAGATTAACTGACATTCAGCTGTTCTACCGTAATGTGTATTTTCTGTTCCTAGCAATAAACAGCTGACAGGAAACCACAATTAATGCTCTGTGTACAGTTTCTAGTAATGAGTTTCAAATCAGTCATTAGATGTAAGCTAAAGAACTTCTGTTTTCATCACAGCAATACATCCCTGAACCTTCAATTGCGAGCGAAACTGTTCATTCTTTCAACAGAAGCTTGCTGCTTTTTTGATTTGCCATCATGTTCAGCTTTCATTTTTCTTTTATTCTCTAACATTCCCCAGCAAAAACAAAGGATTTTTTTCATTAGGAACACCCTTGTATCCACTTTCCTTCAAGGAGGGAGAGGACAACAATCAAGCACAGGAGAAGGCAGCTCTATTCTGGCATCAACTGCTCTTCAATCTGCAATGACAGCAACCAACGACCTCTATCTCCAACATTTTGAAAATGGACCCTAAACGATAAACCTAAAACATCTGAAAAACAACCAACCACAAAATTTCAAATTGCCAAATGGCTAAGGGAAGTGTCATTGATGGGCTGGGGCCCAGACATTCTGGATCATAAGCATGTTTCCTGATATAAGCAATTCTACAATTGCTGCCAAACTTCACTGGATAGAGTCATGGTGATGTACAGCACAGAAACAAACCCTTCAGTCCAACTCGTCCATGCTGACCAGACAGCCTAAGTCCTGTTTGCCAGCATTTGGCCCCAATTGCTCTAAGCCCTTCCTATTCATGTGCCCATCCAGATGCCTTTTAAATGCAATAATTGTACCATCCTCCATCACCTCCACTGGCAGCTCATTCCATTCCTACACAATGATGGACTGAAAGGCTTTCTTTGTCCATCTTTATCTTTTGAAATCCAAGTTGTACTATTAGATATCAGTTCACACTGTAATTTTTCTCTGTAGAATATTAAGAGAAACCTGAAACTACTCATTATCCAAGATGAATTTGACATGTACAGAGCAATGCAATTGCACCCTTCTTATCCCTGAGCTCGAGACAAATCAATTCTGCCTTTGAGCCATCTGAAACATGATCTTTCTCTGTTCTCTTTAACCAAAAACACCACCCATTTTATTGTCCTTTCCTAGTTTTGATAGGTGCCTTCTAAATAAGTATATTTAATCTATCTACCTTCAGCCAGGTCTCTATATTGATACCACATCATAATTCCACATGGGGTAATCTGTCCCTGCAAATCCCCAGTCTTATTAACTATCCTTTGCGTCTGCAGTGTAATCCTGATTTAGGCTTCATTATTTTCTCCCTTACTCTGAGTTCATCTATTGATTTGCAAATTATTGTTTACTGCTATTCACTTCTCCCAGTTTCAAGAATTTCAAGCACACTGGTGTTATTTTCTAATATTTCTGGTTCTCACATTCTTGCTGTGTTAATTTAAACCCTCCCCTACAGCACTATCCAAACACCCTACAAGAAACTGAAGAATAAGAATGGTATTAAGCTCTAGAGTGATGCATCCCTGAATAGACTTAAACAAAATAATAAAGAAGAGTTCCTTCTAGGCATGTTCATTCAGCAAAGATAATAATGGTTAGAATGTGTGGACTGTGTTTGGAGGTAGTTGGTCTGTATGATGGATAAACTTGAATTGATCTTAGTTTATTCATAGGCTCAATTATCTTCAGCTGCTTCATCAATGCTTCATCTTAAGGTCAGAAGTGGAAATATTTGCTGATGATTGCACAGTGTTCAGCACCATTTGTGGCTCCTCAGATACAAAAGCAGTCATGCTCAAATGCAGCAAGGACTGGACAATATCCAGGCTTGGTCTGATAAAGGGAAAGTAACATGCACTTCGGACAAAAGCCAGGCAATGGCTATATCCACTACGAGAGAATCTAACTATTGCTTGTGACATTTGATTATGTTTCCATCACTAATTCCCTCATTCTCAACATTCTATGAGTTACCATTGAGTAGAAACCCACCTGGACTCACCATATAAATTGGGTGACCACAAGAACAGGTGAGAGGCTAGGAATACTGCAGTGAGTGACTCATATCCTGATTCCCCAACCCCATTCACCATCTGCAAGGCACAAGTCAGGAGTTGATGGAATACTGCAGGAGGCTTAACACAATCCAGGACAAAGCATCCTCAAGCATTCAGTCACTACATAACAAACACTCAGTAGCTAAAATATGCACCATCTACAAGATGCACTGCAGGAATTCTCCAAAGATCTTTAGACAGCAGCTTCCAAAGCCATGTTCAATTTTATGTAGAAGGACAAGGGCAGCAGATACATGGGAACCTGCAAGCTCCCCCCCAAGCTACTTACCAAATTGACTGGGAAATATACTACTGTTCCTCCACTGTCAGTGTTTCAGAATCCTGGAATTGCCTCTCTAACAACATTACAGGTCTCCTACAGTGTGAGGGCTGCTGTGATTCAAGAGGTGCTCACCATCTGTTTGGAAAGATAACTAGGAATGTATAATAAATGCTGGTCCAGATAGTGAAGCCCACATCACACGAGTAAGTAAAACAAAAGCTATCAGAGGCTAATGATGGTATCCGGGTGCTAACTTTATACCATTTAGCTTTTCTCCATAACAGCACTTGATTCCACCCTTCTTCCAGTTTATCTGCAACTGAAACCATCATTCATTGCTACTACACTTAACTCTTCCAATGCACTTTGTGGCTGATTTCCCACGTTCTACCCTTTGTAAACTTGAGGGTATCTGTTATGTTTGTCTTAACCTTGACCAAGTCTCATTACCTATTATCTCCTTCCCCCTGACATGCACTGTAGCGATTGGAACCAGGTTGGCCAGGTGGGTCCCATTGAAGATAACAAGGTGTAGAGCTAGATGAACACAGCAGGCCAAGCAGCATCAGAGGAGCAGGAAGGCTGACATTTCAGGCCTAGACCCTTCTTCAGAAATGCATTTCTGAAGAAGGGTGTAGGCCCGAAACGTCAGTAGATTCTCCAGCAATTGCAGTTCCTATTATCTCTGGATCTCATTTAATATGGGTTCACCAATTGGGGCTGTTGACCTGGGCCTGTCAGGGAGTTCTGGCTGATAAACTCAGGAATTCTCCTTACTCTAGGAACTGGCTCTGAGCTAGCTGGTCAAAGTCCATGTATGGGGCATGCGTAAGTAAAGAGTGGCTTGCTGACATGATACTGGCCTCCATGAAGTTATTATAACTGGTTGATGGTCAAACGGCATCTTGATTTTAAAATCCCATTCTTGTCCTCAAAACCAACCCTAAAACTCTCCAAGATACCTATATTACTGTGATTCTGTGCATTCCTACCTTTGATTGGCTGTTTATTGGTGGCCATGCCTTCAGTTGCCTAGACCTTAAGCACTGGAATACCTTTCTTACAATCTTTCTTACAAGTTTTGCACACTTCCTTTAAGGAAGCCTTAAAACTGGTGGCTTTGGCCATATTTTATATCACCTGGCCTATATCTCCTTATGTGGCTCAGAGTTATTTTGTTGTTAAATGCTCTTGGGATCTGCCTTGGGACGTTTTATGAGATTAACATCTTTTTTCTTTCATGGGATGTGGGTGTTGCCAGCAAGGCTTGCATCTATTTCCCATCCCTAATTGCCCTGGAGAAGGTTTTGATGAGCTACCTTTGTGAACTGCCACATTGTTCAGAGTGTAGGGAGACCTCCCCCTTGCACTATTGGGGAGGGTGTTGTTATCTCATTCCTGACTCATGTCTTGTAGAGAGTAGACAGGCTTTGGGGAGTGAGCAAGTCAGTTATTTGGCACAGAATTCTGAGGCTCTGACTTGCCTCAGACAATGCACTTGGCTGAGTTGGTTATGCCTCTGGTTAATGGCGAAACCCTTTCCCAAGGCGGTTTCGGCGAGTGTATTGCTTTTCAGCTAACTTTAGACGAAGCATTTCCACAGCTGTTGTTTCCCCCTTCTCTTGAAAACACATTTTGCAGAGAGGAACCTTTAATGAGTCACGACTCTCCACATGCTTTTTTCCTATTTACTAGAATTATGGCTTCCTTTTTGAGTATTACTGGCATATTTATTTGGATTTTTAATCATTGACATTTGTCATTGTTGATCGATAATATTGTAATGTAGAAAACAATGGAGAACTTTGCACCGAAATTTCCTCATGCTCTGAAAGTCCAATCTCAATGGGTGTGTTTTTAACTTCAGGCTCAGCTTATCAACTCCTTGCTCCCCAATCCACAACAACACTAGAACAGTCAAGTGTGGGGCATTAGGTTACTCAAGATCAGAAGCTCAACTATAACCCTTTGTGATTCCACCTATGTCTGGTTAAGTTGAGATGAGTTTGGGTTTAGATGTAGAACTTATGAGAGGTGAGTCAACAATCTTGTTATTCAGTAGAGGATCTGTACGTTTCCTGCATCAGGAATTTGGATTTGACAATTTCTGGGATGCTGAAAGGCTGGACTATCTGGTGACCCAAGATAAGCAGAAATATGTCACCCTCAATCAAACCTGCTGTGATATGCCTATCTCCCCCAGTTCCTTGTGAATTCTCTCCTTATGTCAATCTAAGTCCTCCATCACTATGACTGCCATTGCCCCTGTAATCGTGTCCTCCTCCATGAACTATTCTCACCCTGCAATCTGGACTCAACATCCTAACACATCTGCCACCTCTCCCTCCTTCTCTCCACTGTGCTTTGAAGCCCTCTTTCCTCTATTTCCCTCCAATTTCAATCTCAGAAACAGTGTAAAACATTTCTCAAAGGATTCAGCCTTACATTCTGGCATTTTGAGCGATTCCCGCCTACATAAATGTGGCACAGTAGCCCAGTGGTTAGCACTGCTGCCTCACAGTGCCAGGGACCTGAGTTTGATTCCAACCTCAGGCAACTGTCTGTGTGGAGTTTGCACATTCTCCCTGTGTCGTTGTGGGTTTCCTCTGGGTGCTCTGGTTTCTTCCCACAGTCCAAAGATGTGCAAGCTAGGTGGATTGCCCACAGTGTCCATGGATGTAAGTTAGGTGTATTAGCAGCAGGAAATGCAGGGTTATAGGGATAAGGAAGGGGGGTGGGTCTGGGTGGGATTCTCTTTGGAGGGCCAGTGTTAACTTGTTGGACCGAATGGCCTGTTTCCACACTGTAGGGATTCTCTGATAAAGTCACACACCATTCTCTCCCTGCCTCCACGTAAATACTGGGCCTGCCATGGGACCATTAAGGATAAACCAAGCCAGTGGGCAAATGCTTCTTCACAGAGGAGGAGGGAGATTCGGAGGGAAAGTCATGCAGCTTTCAATCGCCCCTAAATTCTGGACACCCATCCAGGCAAAAAATGAAGTCATCGGTCTCCTTTTTAATTTCTGGGAAACAATGCAACATCTGGAAAAATTGTTGAAAAAGAACAGAAGAAATATTATTCAACAAATAATCAGTCGTGGCCATTGTCAGCTCCCAAATTTGGAACTGTTTCAAGTACAGCTGCACTCTCTGCAGCAACAGTAACCAATCACAGTTTTGATGTTTGATTCTTATACTTCAGCATCTTGTGATATTAGTGCAAACTAATTTCATGATCATTATCCTTATTAGACACACAGAGTTTTACAATCAGTTTTCTTTTCATGACTTTTCAAGCCTCGGTGCTGCTTTAAGTTTTAATCTTCTCCAAATTAGAGCTGATTTATTCTTTTCCATTTAGTGAGGCAACCAGAAATAAAATTACCGTGATTAATTCTGCCAAGTATCTGTTGGAACAAAATGTACTTACAGTTTTTAGATGTCCAGATTCTCTCAAATTCCAAATTGTCCAAGTCCTTGAATTCAGATTTAGCTGTACTTGGAGACATAAGAATTGTGAAGTAACTTATTTGTAATGATAGTGCACAAGCTCAACAATTCCATGAAATCCCACTATCTTCTCCTAGTGTAGAGTTTTAACTTCACAAAACAGAAAGGGCAAATGGGGAAAGTTTTAATGACCCTACTCAATAACAATGGAAGTTTTCCGAGAGTGTGTGAAAGTAGCATCAATAGTTCTGAGAGAGTAACAGTAAAGGAAGAAAATTGGAAAGAACAGACAGAATTTGAGATTTCTGCACTTTTAATCAGCTGCAAGTTTTACCTTTCACTTTGTTCTTTTTATCATTTTACACTTCAGCTTTGAAATTTATGGAAATGAAAAATGCCTTGCCCTTGATGTTGTTTGCAGAAGTCAAAGTGACTCTCTCAACCTCTTCCCTCATTCACACATACTGATAAGCTCTGCAAGTCATTGCGTGCTAGCAACTCTTCCTGGCTGAAGGCCACCCTAAACAGTCCAAACCAGATAAAGCAGCTACTGATAAAATCGAAGTGTAGTCATTCAGCTTTAACAATGAGCTAGAAGACTTCAAGGGCCAGTCCTGAAAAGAGTTATTTTGACTTTATGCAGGATGCTGCTTCTGAAAATGCCAGTATTTCTAACATGCAATTTCAATCAAACTGAAATATTTGCATTTATGGGCGAATGTACTGGCTTATACCATCTGTAAAACACAGTTTGTGTTGGCCTTTGTGTTAAATACGACTCAACTAAATCCAGTAAGTTTTGTTCTGCAGTACTTTGTGCAAGGTGCAGTGTAATGGTTCATTGTATAGTGTACAATTACTAGGAGTCAGTTAGCTCAGTTGACTGGATGGCTAGTTTGCAACAAAAAGTGATATCAATGTTATGGATTCAATTCTCACACCAAATGAGGTTACCATCTATCTCCCCAACCTCGTCCCTCACGTTGGCATAGTGATCCTTAAGTTAAACCAACCACCAGCTGTGTTTTTCTACAACAAGAGAGCAGCCCAATGGTCAATTGTCACCGTTGGTAAAATTTGTCTTGCTGTTTTAAGCCAAATGAGTGAGCCATTGTCTGCTTCTGAAAGGTAATTTTCCAACTATTCTGCTGGAAAAGAAAACACTTGATTAGAAAAACAAAGGACACAAGCTGTTCATCTAGTTAATGCAACACATCCAGGTTTCCAAGATAATAAAATGTGACGCTGGATGAACACAGCAGGCGAAGCAGCATCTCAGGAGCACAAAAGCTGACGTTTCGGGCCTAGACCCTTCATCAGAGAGGGGGATGGGGGGAGGGAACTGGAATAAATAGGGAGTGAGGGGGAGGCGGACCGAAGATGGAGAGTAGATAGGTGGAGAGAGTGTAGGTGGGGAGGTAGGGAGGGGATAGGTCAGTCCAGGGAAGACGGACAGGTCAAGGAGGTGGGATGAGGTTAGTAGGTAGCTGGGGGTGCGGCTTGGGGTGGGAGGAAGGGATGGGTGAGAGGAAGAACCGGTTAGGGAGGCAGAGACAGGTTGGACTGGTTTTGGGATGCAGTGGGTGGGGGGGAAGAGCTGGGCTGGTTGTGTGGTGCAGTGGGGGGAGGGGACGAACTGGGCTGGTTTAGGGATGCAGTAGGAGAAGGGGAGATTTTGAAACTGGTGAAGTCCACATTGATACCATATGGCTGCAGGGTTCCCAGGCGGAATATGAGTTGCTGTTCCTGCAACCTTCGGGTGGCATCATTGTGGCACTGCAGGAGGCCCATGATGGACATGTCATCTAGAGAATGGGAGGGGGAGTGGAAATGGTTTGCGACTGGGAGGTGCAGTTGTTTGTTGCGGACTGAGCGGAGGTGTTCTGCAAAGCGGTCCCCAAGCCTCCGCTTGGTTTCCCCAATGTAGAGGAAGCCGCACCGGGTACAGTGGATGCAGTATACCACATTGGCAGATGTGCAGGTGAACCTGTGCTTAATGTGGAATGTCATCTTGGGGCCTGGGATGGGGGTGAGGGAGGAGGTGTGGGGACAAGTGTAGCATTTCCTGCGGTTGCAGGGGAAGGTGCCGGGTGTGGTGGGGTTGGAGGGCAGTGTGGAGCGAACAAGGGAGTCACGGAGAGAGTGGTCTCTCCGGAAAGCTGACAGGGGAGGGGATGGAAAAATGTCTTGGGTTTCATTTCTTTTCCTGAGCAATTATGGCAGTTTCAAATAAATCATTAGGAAAGCTTTTGGGGCACAATGGTTTGAAAACCATTTGTTGCATCATAGATCAACTTGAAGATTTGTCTATCACAGAATGAAAATCAGCACATCACCAAGATAAATATTAGCAAATGTTGAATTTGCATAACGTTTCTTGACACACTTCTCATTTATCCAAATTCTTGAAAGCGTTCTTAAAAAGTTGAAAAAGTATATAATTGCTCACTTTGTTTTTGTTAACGTATACTGTTCTATTTATTTTTTTAAAATGTCCTTTTCCTGATAGCATAACAACATGAAAAGTATTCTGTGTTAGAAATAAGTAGCTATATAATTGTGCCTTGATAATATCCAGATCACTTTCATAATTATGATAAAAAATTATTTTAAGGCATAGATTTTGCAGCAATTACGGACAGGATTTTCCTTGTAGGCTTCTCAACTCCACACCAAAGCTCTAAAATGAATCAGAAGCCTTCTCTGTCAAAAAATCACCCAATGATTCTGTCAGTTAATAGGCAAAGGGCTGTCTTGTTGTCCTATTGATTTGCGAGTGATCCCTTGGAAGCTAAATAATAGCCTCAAGCCCAAAGGTATAGCTTGATGCCTTGACAAATAAATGAGGAAAAGGCCTCCCTGAGAAGGAAGTGCTCTCTCAGTAAATTTTACAAATATATAATTAAAAAAATAGCCTTGCAATACAGTCCACCGCTGCAGAAAGAATCTTTCAGCCTGTCTGAAACATTGGGCGCTCCCCACCCTGTCCTTTGGAATCAGAAGGCTGAACAGAAAATGCTACTTCAGCAGATCTTATTTAGGCACCTAGCTATCTCAAGCAATGTGTTGGGTGGAATGAAGCTGGAAAACCTCTAGTCCAGTTGGCGACGTGAAGTTTTGCGTCCTCCCATCTGAGTCTTTAAATCTTCCTCTTAAATACAAAGAACAAAGAACAAAGAAAATTACGGCACAGGAACAGACCCTTTGGCTCTCTAAGCCTGCACCAATCAAGATCCTCTGTCTAACCTGTCATCTATTTTCTAACGGTCTGTGTCCATTTGCTCCCTGCCCATCCATGTACCTGTCCAAATATATCTTAAAAGATGCTAACGTGTCTGCGTCTACCACCTCTGCTGGCAACACGTTCCAGGCACCCACCACCCTCTGTGTAAAGAACTTTCCATGCATATCTCCCTTAAACTTTCCTCCTCTTACTTTGAACTCATGACCCCGAGTAATTGAGTCCCCCACTCTCGGAAAAAGCTTTTTGCTATCCACCCTGTCTATACCCCTCATGATTTTGTAGACCTCAATCAGGTCCCCCCTCAATCTCTGTCTTTCTAATGAAAATAATCCTAATCTATTCAACTTCTCTTCATAGCTAGCACCCTCCATACCAGGCAACATCCTGGTGAACCTCCTCTGCACCCTCTCCAAAGCATCCACATCCTTTTGGTAATGTGGTGACCAAAATTGTACACAGTATTCTACATGTGGCCGAACCAAAGTCCTATACAACCACAACATGATCTGCCAACTCTTGTACTCAATACCCCGCCCAATGAAGGAATTTTCCCGGATCGAACTCCATCTGCAATTTATCTGCCCAACTCTCCAGTCTATCTATATTCTGCTGTAATCACTGACAGTCCCCTTCACTATCTGCTACTCCACCAATCTTAGTGTCATCTGCAAACTTGCAGATCGGACCACCTACACCTTCCTCCAAATCATTTACATGTATCACAAACAACAGTGGTCCCAGCACAGATCCCTGTGGAACACCACTGGTCACAGGTCTCCAATTTGAGAAACTCCCTTCTACTAGTACTCTCTGTCTCCTGTTGCCCAGGCAGTTTTTTATCCATCCAGCTAGCACACCCTGGACCCCACGTGACTTCACTTTCTCCATCAGCCTGCCATGGGGAACCTTATCAAACGCCTTACTGAAGTCCATGTATATGACATCTACAGCCTTTCCCTCATCAACCAACTTTGTCACGTCCTCAAAGAATTCTATTAAGTTGGTAAGCAATAGGAATGTCATTTCTTAAGTTAAAAACAAGTTTCTTAAACAAGTTCTGGTACAAATCAGACAGAAAGACATAATCGGACAAGGTATTTCTTAAACTTTCTCAATGGAAAATGAATAATAATGAGATTTGCACTTTGTTAATATATTATCATCCACAAATATTTCAAGCGACCGCTTACAATTTGAAGTTCACTGGCTGCATCCTGTGTTAATGATATTTGGTAGTCACTTGAGTAAAGGCAATGATGGTTCTATTTTTGGTTCGCTGCTAAAAATGGTGTGTTGTTCACCATGAAATGTTTCATCAGATGGGAGTCTGACAGTATTGAAATCAAGCAGCTATACTGGGAACCAGTATGCAATGTAAAGAGAATCTGAAGGTCCAGTTTTATTATTGGTAGAGATTGCAGAAATTATTTTCAAGGTTTTGATCAGCTTTCTAAACAAAGGCTTTTAATCTGCTTTCACCTAAGGCTGAATAGTTATTAGGAGAGGTGCGCCTATACACTGTCAATCTAATTGAACAGCAAGCGGAGTCTTCATCAGAACAAATGTGACAGTGTGATGTAATGAGCACTTTAGCTGAATTTTTGTACATGAAACCTGAGCATTGCATGCATTGCTAAGATAGTTGGGCTATGCTGATGGCTTTATTATAACTTGTAGATGTATTGCAGTTAATTTGACCTTGGATACAGCTGTGATCTTTACGTAATTATTGAAGTCTGGATGCTTGGCATTTCACAGGAAATTTTCATAGAATTAGCTTCAGGCAAAGTGCTACTTTTTTTGTTCATTTTATCCCTTTTGTAGATAATAAAATTTGTACTTACATATGAACTCATCTCCCAGGTTGTAAGAACACTTTCAACATTAACATAAACAATAATATAACTCAGGTATGAAGGACACTTAGGCAAAAGTATGACTCTATTACCAGAAGACAGTCTCATAGCACATGGCTTTCCTAACCACTGCAAGGTTAAAAAAAAAAATTCACCCAGGGATAGCTTAACTAGTAATGTGATGCCTCTGAATGTGATTCTCTCAATGCATATTGTTACTACTGAGTCTGGGACATGCACCAATTGTTTTCTGGTTTTGCTCCTTCACTGGTCATGATTTAAATTTAACAAAAGCAGTGAAGTGGCCAAAAATCTGTTTTAGCATTAGAAATAATTCTTTTATCAACAAGAGATAATTTGTTTATAACAAATGAAGCATACTCAAAAAATACAAGGATGATTGACAAAGTACATTTAGCCTGTGCAAAGACTGATATATTTCTATTCTGACATTATAACATTAACATGAGGCAAATATAAGTAACAAACAATGGTTACGCCACAGAATAACCAAATAGTAAATGCGATCGAACAGATCCCACACATTTTTGCAACAATTGCACCAGTTCAGACTCCAGTTACATTATCAGTAATGAATCTTTACAAGCAATTGTGAATCTTTACTGTTGCTGTCCTGATCAACTGCAATACATTTGCAAGTTATAATAAAGCCAACAGCATAGACAAACTGTCACAACAATGAATACAATTCACAAGTTTCATGTGGCAAAATTCAGGTAAAGTGTTCACTACATCAGAATATGCTTAGGCCTTTGTAATTCCCACAAAAACTACTCTGCCATGGGCTTCCCCATTGAGTAGTCCCATTTAAGTAATCCACTATTCTTTCCTCGGATAATGCTTCCCTGAATTATTGGAAACTCAATTACAGCATTTGCTTATCAGCTATTCACAAATGGCAAGCTTCACCAAGACTCTAGATTTGCTTCCTGGACTCTGATCTCATCTTACAGAACAATACATCTGCTCTAAGTCTTCCCTGACCCTTAAAAACACAGAACCGGTGTTGTTCATTTGCCTTTCTCAAACACACTGCCTTCTTGTTTCAATTCTGAACTCCTGTTAGAACTATAGAGACGTAGAATGTTACAGTACAGATGGAAGCCATTAGGCCCATCATGTCTGCATTGGCTCCCAAAAGAGCTACACAGCTAGTCTCAAACTCCAGCCCTACACTTTAATGTAAATTATAAACCAATTCTTTATTTTTCTCCTATTCTTTGAAGTAATGCTTAACTTTTTAACTCTAGTTTCTGTTGCTAATTTGTACCTAAGTTTTTTATGAACTGAGGTACCTTAGTATTTAAGATGGTACAATGTCAGGTGACATTATACACTTTTCACTGTACTCCTGTACTTCTGTACTAAAGTATGTGTGACAATAAAATCTAACTCTCCCTAGCCCTTTAACTTCATCACTTCCAAATATACATCCAGCTCCCTTCTGAAACCTCCATTGGAATCAGCCTCCACCTCTTTCCAAGGCAGCACATTCCAAATCCTAAGAATTCTCCGAGTGAAGAAGTTTGCTCTCAGCTTACTCCTAGCTCTCTTGCTGACACTCTTGAAATTGAGATGCCTGGTTACCCTTCTGTGGCCCCAAAATGTCCTGAGTGATTTCATGAAAGTCACACAACAACTTTCACCTCTATCACTAGGCAGAATTGAATGTAACTAGCACTTCAAACTGTCAAATGCAGCACCCTTGGCACTGCCTTCCACAGAATGGATAACGTTCTTAGAATCCCTACTGTGTACAATGGAAACAGGCCTTTCGCCAAACATGTCCACACCAATCTTCTGAAGAGAATCCCACGCAGACCCATCCCCTTCTGCACCACACAACCAGCCCAGCTCTTCCCCTCCACCCACTGCATCCCAAAACTAGTCCAACCTGTCTCTGCCTCCCTAACCTGTTCTTCCTCTCACCCATCCCTTCCTCCCACCCCAAGCCGCACCTCCATCTCCTACCTACTAACCTCATCCCACCTCCTTGACCTGTCCGTCTTCCCTGGGCTGACCTATCCCTCCCTACCTCCCCACCTATACTCTCCTCTCCACCTATCTTCTTTTCTCTCCATCTTCGGTCCGCCTCCCGCTCTCTCCCTATTTATTCCAGAACCCTCACCCCATCCCCCTCTCTGATGAAGGGTCTAGGCCCGAAATGTCACCTTTTGTGCTCCTGAGATGCTGCTTGGCCTGCTGTATTCATCCAGCCTCACATTTTATTATCCCCTTCTTGACATGGATCACAGGGATAAGCTAATGTAGCTAACCTACGAATCCCTGAGCACTATGGGCAATTTAGCAGGGCCAATCAACCTAACTTCCATATCTTTGGACTGTGAGAGGAAACAGGAGCAACTGGCAGAAACCCAGGAGAGAATGTGTAAACTCCACAAAGACAGTCACCTGAAGGTGGAACCGAAAACAGGTCCCTGGCACTGTGAGGCAGCAATGCTAACCACTGAGCCACGGTAGTGCCCACCTGTAGCCATGAGCGTAAAAAGGTTCACTGCGTGCTGGCTTCCGCAGCACAAATAGATACAACAAAAACAGAATTGAACTCCAATTACACTGGTCAGAGCAATGCCACAACAGCTGACAATGCAACACAATTTGCAGGCCAAGTTTCAATTTAGATAGCTAGCAATGCCAATAATAAACTATAACATATCATAACTTTGTAGAGACTGAGGATTGTTTTAAAAAGACAGTTAATTTTTTATTTATTTATTGACTGAAAATACCATATAACAAGATTTCAAGTATAGCACTGAAATAACTCCAATTAGACCAGTATCCCATCACTAAGTCACCCCTTATTAACACATGAGCAGCCCTTGTCTCTAGTACTGAACAGAACCTCCAACAGTCCTGTTTTTATCTATTGGCCAGGGCTCCTTGATTGTACCCAATTTTCCAGTCAGAAAACTCATATTCTATGACATCCAGCTGGCTGACCTCACTACAATCGCATCATTCCCCCTGTAAGTCTGAGAATATAGCCTGGGCCTTTCTCTTGGAAATCACCGGATGGTGTTTCAACACTGGGTCAGGTTTCTCTGACTCAGCATCTGAATGGGTGGTGTGCAATGCATGGGAGCTCACCTCTTGCGCCAGGAGATTCTCAGTAAAATTTCACTTTCTTCTTTTGGCGGCGAAGGCATTGAGGCGGCTACAGCTTGACACATCTATCTCTGATTCTGATGGCTTGTCAACACTAGGCACAGAGAGTGAACCCAGTAGATCCAACAGCCTTTCTGACTGTTCTGAGGAGCCGGCATGTTTTGCTCCCACATTGTTTGTCACTTTGCAGCTTTCAAGAAATCGACATGCTTGTTCAGGATCGTCACACCTACACAAACTTTACATGTCACTGGACCTGACCTCGAGTCAACGATGCCTCTTACCTGTGTGCAGAACTTCCGGTACATTTTTACACAAAACTTGATCCCCTGTATCAAATTGTCTCTTTCGTTTAGCAGAGTCTTGGATCCGGCACTGGCATTCCTGATGCCGTTTCACTTCCCCACTCCAGGTGCTGAAGATCAGATTTAATTGAATGCGGAGTTTTCTCCCCATTAACAACTCTGCTGGTACTATCTCGTAGTTGCACATGCGGTGGTCCTATAATCAAATAAGATCTGTGACAGCTTGTTACCAGGTGAGACTGGAGGCTGTTTTGTCAGGTCACACTTCAAAGTTTGGGTTGCTCTTTCTGCCAGGGCATTGGATAATGACTGGTATGGAGTAACCTTATACTCATTCAACTTTAAGGAATACCCAATTCCCTGCTGGTAAATGATAGTATGTTATCCCTGACCAACACTTCCAGGGCTCCATGCATTGAAGAAAGATGCGCATAGTTTTTCTATCGCCGTCCCTTTGTTTTACAAATGGACCTTATGCACATCCAACCTCTTTGAGTGGGCATCTACAATGACTAAGATTGTTGGACCCATGAAAGGACCCACATAGTTGACATGCAACCAAGCCCAAGGTTTACCCAACCATTCCCTTGGATGTGGGGGAACTGTGGCGGTAATCTTTGCCCTTGTTAACATTCTGGGCCCTGCCCCACCAACTCAACTATGTCTGCATCCAGGCCTGGCCATCAGACACAAACTCTTGGCAACATTTTCATTTTAGAGACCCCCGCAAGTCCCTGATGGAGTCCAGCCAATATCTGGCAGTGACTTTTGATCAGGACAATTATTCTTGCTCCCTGTAACAATATGTGGTCCTCCACTGTAGGCTGGTCTCTCCAGATCCAAAAGGGTTTCTATTCTAATTGTGACAGTCCTTTGGGCTCCCCCTTCAACGCCAGCTGTTTCAGTTTTGCCAAGTGTACATCCAAAGTCTGATTTGTCAGCTATGACTGGGAGTCTGTCTAATAAATTTAATACCATATCAGACTCTGCAATTGGGGGTACCAGCAGGGTGGATCTGCTAATGGGAAGTATCTCAATGCATCTGCATTCACTGCTTGGACTCCCGATGGTGTTCTAACTTAAAGTTATAAACACTTAGTATTAGAGCTCACATTGAATGTGGTCCCAAGCTATGGATGGCACTGCCTTGTCCTCTTTAAGCAGACCAAGTAGGTCCATAATTAGCACAAATTTTCATCCACAAAGATGTTGGTGGAATTTCCTGAATCCAAACATGATTACCAATTCTTCCTTCTCTACTTGGGCCTATTTACACACTGCATTAGCCAAAGTCTTGGATGCATGTGCTATTGGGCCTCTCCATTGGGCCACCTATGAGCTAACATTATCCAGTTGTCATACAGGGAGGGATCGCATGTTAATACCAGATCTCACTTGGGATCACAGTGTGCCAACACCTTAGTGGATGACAGCAGTTCACCTAAAGATAGGGCATGTCTATGTGGGCCATTCTGAAGCTGACCCTTTTTAAAAAGTTGATGCAAAGGTGCCAGTATTGTGTTCAGGTCGCATGTGAGCTTCCATAATAATTTACCAGCCCAAGTAATGGCCTGATCTCCCTGAACTCATGTGGGAGCCGGGACAAGCTTGATAACCCTTACTTTATCTTCCATTGGGTGTAATCCAGTCTTGTCAAATCTGTAGCCCAAACAGGTCATGTGGGGTGTCTGGAAAACCCATATTTCCTTCCTAAGGCCTTGGAAAAATGTCTTAGGACTATGTCAAAGTTCTCTAAGTGTTTCTTATTAATTTTCCCAGCTAATAGAGCTTCATATAGGTAAATGGTGGCCTGAGATAGGCCTTGCACAATGTTCTCCATTATCCCAAATTTGAACAGGCCAACGATACCCCAAATGGCAGTTTCATACATTGATACAAGACTTTATGGGTTTTAATTGCAGCATTCTTCTAGGAATTCTTGTCTAGTCGCAATCGCATGGCTCATGTCTCGATTCATGAAGGACTGTACCCCTTGCTAATTTTGCATGTTAGCCCTCTATGTGAGGGATTGGGTATTTATCCAGCTGGAAAATGCAGTTTCCCATTTGTTTAAAATTCCCACAAAGGTGAGCTGACCTGTTGGGCTTAAATACCAGTATGAACGGTGCTGCTTGTTTTGCAAATTAGATGGTTTGATGATTCTTTTACTTTCCAGCCTTTTGATTTCAGCATCTATTCTTGTCCTTAAGCCAAAAGGCATTAGGAGGGCAGAATCGTGGAGTTGCTTCCTGGACAACATGCAAGTTGGGCTTAGTTCTTTTGATAGTCCCTCAACCTTCCTGAAAGACTTCCATGTATTTAATTAGGACTTTATTCAGACAGCCATTTTCTAACTATAAAATATTGAGCCAGGTTGATGACTCATTCTGCTCCATCATGCCTGGGCCTGAGCTTTTTACTGCAGTTAATGGCGTGTGAACCAGCTGCTTTTCGTAAGAGTTGGGAGCTGAAGTTATACATTTAAACTGTAAGGGTTCCCCAGTATAGGTTCTCAGCCAAGCCAAGGTCTTGCACAAGCTGGAGGACTGCAATCCATAGTGATTTTTTTTATTTAAAATGAGTGATCACTGATATAACTGTGATGGTTCCAACCTTCATTAAAACCGGATGACCATTTAACCAGCTGTTTGTTTTGATTGGTACTGATGGATGTTGCTGAGCAATTTAACAGCTCCGAACCAGGTGCAGGTGGATTTTCCAGGGCTTACACTCTGCTGCATACCCTCTTGGATGCCATGACTTATCATACTCAACTTATGTCTGGTAGGAGTCATTAGCTGTCTTGAGTCTGCAAACCAGCAGCAACTACAATGGCTTGCCAGCCCAGATCCTGAAGGAGATTTTGGTTGTTTGACTGAGGCTTGGCTTTGTTTTTGAGCTTTGCTGTGGGCTGACCTGGCGTTCCTCTCTCAGGATATGTCCTGAATGAGGACATTCAGTTGCCTGCACTCAAGTGGTACTACCCAAGCTCTGGACTGGTGAGGATGTTCACTTCCACTGGAACACCCTGAAACTCATCTGCTCAACTTGCAACATTTTTCAATGATAAAGCCAATTGTAGCACCTATTTGAAGTCCAGTTGGGCTTCAGCTTTTAGGCATTTTGGCACAGTACCAGACAGTATCTGAGTATCTTCTTAAGGGTTAAAAACACAGAGGTTCCTGCCAGTTGCCTTAACCTAGTCTAAAATCCCGATAGGCATTCCCCTGGTTCTCAAATTACTGAGTGAAAACGATTGCAATTCAGAATTGGAGAAGGTTTTGGGTCATAATATTCCTTAATTCTTGTCTGTCAATTCTTGAAAAATTTTAGTATCTGGTTCTTCAGAGAAAGTTAGCTTTCTAATAACAAAAAGTTTTGGCTCCACAAGCTCCCAGGAGAATTATTCATTGCTTTTCGTCCAGCACAATGTTGTTTGTCCTGAAAATATAATACATTCTTTTTGCTTCTTACACAATCCACTAAGAGGACACTTTATTCTATAAGAACACGTCCAATATTATTCTTAGTTCCCATAGATTGTTTGTCTTCCCTTTCACAATTTCTAAGGCCAGAACCATTTACTATGTGGGTCACACTGGAAAGCATTTCCCTATAACCCGATTTAGATGAATATCCTCACCTGTACCCTGTTTTGAAAGAAAAGTTGAAGGTTGGAAATGAGTGACATGGACGGAATTTGGGCAGGGTGAGATTCTGACATATCGTTATTTTTAGAGTGTCAAACTTACCTCTTGTTCTTGCGTTTGTTTTGGTAAAATCAAATGTGTCGTTTTCAGGCAAATCAATAATTGAAGAACAGCATTTCAGGGTAAGGAGCAAAATGAGCAGTATTCAAGATGCTGATGTAAATCATTTAAAAGAACTTTGATTAAAGAAACTCAAAACTCACTTGAAGTTTGTCCCACATTATACTGGCATTCTAAAAGAGTGGTTCCAACTCATCCTTATGTATTTTGTTAGCAAGTCATAGTGTTATAGAGACTAACCAGCCCAGCTTAACCATGTTCCCAAACTGAGCTAGTCCCACCTGCCTGCTCTTGGCCCATGTTCTTCTAAAATTTCTTATTAGTGTACATATCCAAATACCTTTTAAACATTATAACTGTATCTGCACCCACTACTTTCTCTGACAGTTCATTCCAAACACAGGCCACTTACTGTGTAAACAAGATGCCCCTCATGTCATTTTAAAATCTTTTTTGTCTCACCTTAAAAATTATGCCCCCTAGTTTTGCAAGCCCCCACCTTAAGGGGAAAAAAACCCTTGTCATTCACTTTATCTGTGCCTCTCATGGTTTAATAAACCTCAATATAGTCACCTCTCAGCCATCTGTGCACGAGCGGAAATTGTCCCAGCCTTTCCAGTCAATTTTTATAACTCAAACATTCCATCCCCAGCAATATCCTGATAAAATATTTCACCAGTCAGGAATCAACACTAATTTTACAGATTGAAGTATTCCACAATGGCAAGAGTCTACTATGTCTGTTGTCAATGCAAAAGTAACAAAATACTTTTTTAAAATGTTGAAACTACACAAAAGACTCATTGGCATGTGAAATGAAAACCGCCTTTTATTTATTTTATCTTTGTTCTGTGTTCTTATTCCATTAAAGATTGGAGCAGCTGGCCGAGCTGCTCGTAAAATTGACACAAAGTACAACATTGTTTAACTGCCAGGAACTGTTACTGATTGCCCACGTACAAAACACTATAAAGTCACATCTGTGCTCCTTAGAATGACTGAAGACCTCCAGCTATGAATTATTCTCAAGGAAAAATCAAATTCACCTTTGGACAGAGGATCAGTAAGGAAATTACTTTCTCTTTTCTTTCTTCTTACATTCTTAGTGCTAAAATGATTAAGAAAATGTGAATGGTGCTGACTGATAGGTAGAAGATCACCAATGCACATATTGAATGGCAGAGATGTCTCAAAGAGTTGAACAGCCTACTCTTGTTCCTATTTATTAATTCTTTCATTTTTATTACTCACCTCTGTTATGCCAGAATGGATTTATAAGAATGAAGTAACAGACTGACAGGAAATTAATCAAAACACTGGCAAGCTGGATATGGTATTATTGACCATCATGAACATATCAGTTGCTACCATCCATAAATGTGCCCATGAAGAGGTTTGGCGAGTGCTATCACATTGACTTGCCAATTAAGGTTGAAATGGTGTTCGGCAGGCTGATCTCCCCCAGCCCCCAACACCGTCCCGAAAAGGGAAGGAGGCAGCCAATGTATGTAAAGGCCCCACTGTGCTCCGTTTTACAATGGATTTCTTCCTGTTCCCACCATGTGAGGTGACTGCCAGCAAAATCAAGGAGACTTCCCAGTGTCGGCCCAGAAGGAATGTTTTGAAAGCAAACAGGAGGTCAAAGACCAGGAAGGAAGGCCCAGTGGTCATCAGTCATATCCTAAGAGGGATTTCCCTTCACTTTCATAGCTTATATTATTTTGCCGTCTTGTTGTAGGCCACAGGTCTCCAGCCAACTTCAAATATATCTATTTAGGAAATCAATATAACTGTGTAATTTGCATAAAAATTACTCCATATATTTTGCATCATGCAAAAGAAAAAGCTCATCCTGTCAAGAGTATTGTAAACCCAATGAAGGACCCATAGAGTCTCAGGAAGCTAAATACCAGAATTTGGTGTTGATCAGGCTCATAAGACCATAAGATATAGGAACAAAATTAGACAATACAGCCCATCAAGTCTGTATGCCATTGATTGTGGCAGATATGTTCTCAACCCCATTCTCCTGCCTCCTATTTGTAATCCTTAATCCTCTTTACTAACCAAAAACCTATCTATTTCTGTCTTAAAGTCAATCAATAACATTGCCTCCACAGTTTTCTGCTGAAATGAGTTCCACAGATTCACCACTCTCTGGCTGAAGAAATTTCTCCTCATCTCTGTTCTATAAGTTTGTTCCTTCACTCTGGGTCCACATCCACTGTGCCCAGACGTCTCAGTATTCTGTAAGTTTCAATGAGATCTCTCTATATCCTTCTAAACTGTGTCAAGCACAAACCCAGAGTCCTCAACCTGTTCTCACATCACAATCCCTTCATCTCAGTGACCATTTCTTAAACCTCCTCCACACCCCTCCAACACATCCATCCATAGATATGGCCGCAAAATATACTGCTTACAATATTCCAAATGGAGCCTTATACAGCCTCAGCAGATCATCTCTGCTCTCACACTCTAACCCTCTCGAAATGAATGTTAATATTGAATTGGCTTTCCTAACTGCAAATTGAATCTGCAGATTGACCTAATCAGAACCCTGAAATAGGGCTACTAAGTCCCTTTGCATTCCAGGTTTCCAAAGCCTTTCCTCATTTAGAAAATAATCTATGCCTCCAAAAAAAGTGCATAATCTCACACTTTCAAAAATTGTATTCCATCTACCACTTATTTGCCCATGCTGCTAGCCTGTCTAAGTCCTTCTGAGTGCTCCATTTCCTCAACACTACCTTTCCGCCCATCTATCTTTGGGCCATCTGCAAACTCAGCAACAATTTCCTCAGTTCCTTTGTCCAGATCATTAAAGTATAATGTGAGTAGTTGTGGTCCCAACAATGACTCCCGCGGAACTCCACTGTCACCTTCTGCCTTCCTTCAGTGACACCTTGATCATTGAGTTCTTGTCAGTCAATGGCTAATCAGAGACTCCCCAAAAATCCAGCCTCCATCTTACTGGTTAAACCAGGTCATTCCACTCAGCTCAGACATCAGGACAACAGAAATTGAGCAGAGAAACTGCAAGGGGCATTTTAGGTTAACCTGAAGCTGCTTAAAATCTGATGATAAAAAGAACACCTAACATACACGATAACAAAGTGTGGAGCTGGATGAACACAGCAGGCCAAGCAGCATCTCAGGAGCACAAAAGCTGACATTTCAGGCCTAGACACTTCATCTGAAAAGGGGGATGGGGAGAGGATTCTGAAATAAATGGGGAGAGAGGGGGAGGCGGATCGAAGATGGATAGAGGAGAAGGTACTCTCTTCTCCACCTATCTTCTCTTCTATCCATCTTTAGTCCACCTCCCCCTCTCTCCCCTTTTATTTCGGAATCCTCTCCCCATCCCCCTTTTCAGATGAAGAGTCTAGGCCCGAAATGTCAGCTTTTGTGCTCCTGAGATGCTGCTTGGCCTGCTGTGTTCATCCAGCTCCACACTTTGTTATCTTGGATTCTCCAGTATCTGCAGTTCCCATTATCTCTGATCACCTATCATATACAGCATGTGTACTCAAATCCTCTTGCAATGAAAGCCAACATATCTTCTTAGCTGCTTGCAGCAACTATTTACTTACTTTCAATGACTAGTGCAAGGGCAGCCAAATGCCTTTGTACATTAACCATTTCTAATCTCTCACTGTTTAAATAATAATCTTGCCATTCTGTTTTTCCTACCAAACTAGATAGCTTCACATTTATCCTTGTAGAACTGCAACTGTCACATACTGGCCCACTCAATTTGTCTACATCACCCTGAAACCTCCCTAGCAATTATACTCTTATCCAATCTTGTGTTGTCACCAAACCTTGGAAATATTTGACTCAATTCCCTCATCCAAATCATTGATCCTTACTGTGAATAACTAGCACCAAAGCTCAGATCAACTGCACCACGCCATATATCACCTCCACTTACTCCAAAAAGAGTTGTTTATTCCTACTTGCTGTTTCTGATCTATTAACTAATTTTCAATTGATGCCAGTATATTACCAACAATCCCATGTCCTTTGAGTCTGCACAATTATGTTTTCACTGGGATTTTATCAAAACCCCCATAAACATCCATAAATACATCATGTCTAATGGTTCTTCCTCATCTATTCTATTAGTTACATTCTCAAAAATTTCACTACACTTGTCATATATGATTTTCTTTTCATAGATCTATGTTGCCTCGATGTAATACTGTTGGTAATTTTAAGTGTACAATTATCACATCCTTTATAATACAAATAAATTGTTTTCCCTAATACTGATTTTAGGCTGACTAGCTAAAGAAACCCCATCCTCTAGCAGTAACTGAAATGGAAATCTGTCAGACAGAAAGTTTACCCCAGGGGACTCCTGCACATGACCTGCTTGGTGCTTTCACTCTGTCAGATGGTCACCTGTTCCATTTCTGACTTTGCACTCTTTACCTGTGATGTGACCACCTCACTATGTGTTATCCTCAAAGATCTTGGATTTGTAGTAGGCCACAGAGATTTCAGCTGATGCTCCAGATCTGAAACATGGAATTCGAGGCACAGCAGCTGATGTGGTCACCTCAGAAACTGGAAATGTCCCAGACTCCCCACATATTCACAAGAGGAGCATTCCACATGCTGATCTGCCTTGTCATGCCTCTTCTTTAAAATATTATCTTTCTGTTTAATTTGCTCAGTAAAAATAATATTGCACATTTCCCAGGATATTACCCTTGTGATGGGGTTCTTACCTTGCCAGATTCTCTAGCCATACTAGCTGGTGTCACAAGGTCCTCTTCTTTGCACACTGGCAAAGGTTTGTCTACTGCATGTGTAATAAGAGCCAAAATTGATGTGAAAAATGTTCTACAACTTCTCCCGGGACAATATGCAACTTAGCTTAACAACGACAATTTGAAATTATTACAGTGCTTTTAAGTTGGCAAAAGATCTTAAGGCAATTTACAGATATATTAACAGTGATGTTTTGAATGGCAAGCTTGCAGAAAAGACAGCTGTTACCAGATGGTCACAGATCATATTTAAAATGTTGTCTGAAGGAATTCAAAAAATGTTTTGTCAACTGCCCAATTTAAAGAAGATTTTTCTGCAAGTTGCTCTTAAATAGTTTCAGAAACATAAATCATTTTTACCCTGCCCACTCTGTCAGTTTAAATGCGTTCAACTGAGGGTTTGCTCACTTAGGAGTGAAATCAGGAAACACACCTTCACACAAAATGAAAACGTACAACTTTCTTCCCCTAAAGGGTGTGTTTAGGGGCTGAATTGAAATGTTCCACAACAACACACTTTAAGAAGGCATTTTTAACATTATAAAATGTTCCAGTGCCTTTCACAAGATTGTTATAAAGCAAAATTTGGCATCTAATCACAAATGCTGACCAGCAGCTTGGCTGTAAACTTTGAAGGAGCTGGAGAGGAGGTCTGGCTTAGGATGAGAATTCCAGCTTTTGAGGCTTAAACATCTGTCCACTCAGTAGCCAGTAGTGAAGCAATTACACACCCAATGAAGGATGTGTAAAAGCCAGCAGTGGAGAGTGTAGAGGTCACAGAAAATTGTAGAACTGCAGACAGTTACAAGGGAGGGAGGAAAGAGAACATGAGAAGATTTGAAAACATGGGATGTTAAATTTGAAGTGTTGCCAGGTCATAAGCAAGACAGTGCACACAAGGGTAAATGCTGAGATTTCGGATTTGGCAAGTGGCATTTTGAATGATCTTAGGTTTATGGAGGTTGAAAGATTATTATCTGGCTAAGAAAGCAAAAGAAAGAATAAAAACTTAGAAGAAACAGAAGTGAGAGATATAAGTGGGATTAGATGTGGGGCAGTTTTATATTTATGACAGGCCTGGAATGGAATTTTTATTACCAAGCAGAACTCAGTGAGTTAGTGGAAGATCCAGATAAAGCTGCAGAACCAGAAGAGTGGGAAAAAAGAAAACATTGATTTTAGAATGATTAATTGTAATTGATAATGCTTAACATATTTTCTGTTGACTCATCCAATCTGATTGACACAACACATCTTATAAAATAATAAAATGCAAGAAGTGTATTTAGGTTGAAGCAAATCTGACCTACTAAGGTATACTTATTTCCTCTTTGGTTGTGCACATTAGAAAGAGTTGGAATGGTTTTCCATGCTCTAGTAACTTTGTACTTGAAATAACTTTTCAGAAGTCGGCTTCCTGTCACCAAATTTCTTTCATTTTCAAATGCGTAGCTTTTGACAATTGCATTGCCTCACTCTGAGTCAGGTATTCAGGAGCTCCAATCACCCTCACATTCATCCTTTTATATCAGCCAGTTCTTTCAGATTGGACTAGATTAACAGCCCAATTCTATGAGGTCCATCTTGCTGATCCATTACAGTCACTACAGGACTGATTCTATTCCCTCTCCTCATCATCAATATAATGTTTGGCTCAAAATGGGCAGACATTGGTAAGCAGATGAGAAGTTTCAGCCATTCTCAATTCTACAGCGTCTGAATGCACAATGGTGTGTTCACTGGTGACTGGGTCTTCACCTCCCAACAAAGGTCACCAGATTGAGCTCCCAGTGGGCCAGTGAGGCAACCAAGAGTGGGCTGGTGAGGCAGCAGTGGCAAGATTGGGCCAGTGAGGTGGCCCAGAGCAGGACGTTGATAGAGGCATGGTGAGGGCTGGAAACCCTGGAGTGGGACTCTGGCCGAGGCATGGCAAGGGCTGGAAATCCCAGAGTGGGGCTCTGGCAGAGAAAAGGAAAGTTGGACTCTCTTAATTTATCTTTTCTTATCGTATTCTAAGTTAACATGAATGGCGCCACATATGTACAGCGAAGGTAAACACTTTTCAGTGTGTTTTAACATTGAATACATGTGACAATAAATAAATGATTCAATGATTCAATAATCAGAAGCTGCCTGGTGAGATTCTCAGTAAATTATTGGCCTTGACAATGAAGTCCACTTGCTAGAAGCTGCTGGTCAATCAGAGACTGATAGCTGCAGGGTACCAGAGGAAGAGGCCGAGACTTCAGAGGATCTGATGGCAAGGAGGTAGGTTATTTTTTCTCAGACATCATAGGGTGAGGTTTGTGAGGCAAAGGGTGGCTTTCAGCAGACACCTACTTGGTCCCCTCCCTGCCCCAATTTGGCACAAAATTAGGATAAATAAGGTGTCTTCCCCCAACACGGGAGCCAGGATCCCAGTGGGGAAATCAACCACTTTGGCAGGTAAACCAGCTGATAGCAAGAGGAGGCCCTTTAGACCTGTTTATTGACCAACTTAGGATCTCTTGCCAGCAAGTTAATGAGGTTAATAACAGACCTTCTCATCCAACGTTAATTGCTGAGTTAGTGAGAAGTGGGTAAGTATCCCTTCAAATTATCTCTATTGCCTAATTATTTGCCTGTCTATCCACATTGCTCACCATCTCCAGGGAGAGAAAGGACCCCTCCAACTCTGATCTCTCCCTACAGCACCCCATATGATAACATGCATCCAATTACGAAGGGGTAGGAGTGGAATAGTCATGACAGGATATAGATACCAGTATTTAATGCTGGATAGCTGAGGAAAATGAAGACTAGGAAGTCTTGATGATGGATAAGCTCCATGAAGAAAAGGAAACCAATTTTCAGTTTGAGTGAGCACTTGTGAAAAGGAATTAATCAGTGACAAAGGGACAGAGTTAACTGTGGGCTGAAAATTGTAAAGAAAAGCTTCCCAATGATCAATAGTTTCAGGTGAAAGGTTTGACTCATCTACCAGCAGGACAGCAGTTATGGGAGTCAGGAAGATGATGAAGAGGTAGAATTGGGTGCCATCAACTTTTATATAATAATAAGGCCTATTGATGGTATCACTAAGTAACATTGAGATGAGGAATAGTGTAGGGGAATAAGGGCTAAAAAATGATAGACTCTAGAGGGGCTGGTACAGGGCAGGGAAGAAAAGTCATTGCTGCAGGTAGTTGACTGTGTTTATACTTCACCTGAAGAAGGGGACTATGCTCTGAAAGCTTGAGTTTTCAAACAAACCTGTTGGACTATAACCAGATGTCATGTGAATTCTGACCGTGTCAATCTACCCAATCTTGCTACTTAATAATGTCATGCAGTTGTTCAAGCATTAGTTTTATCCTTGACTACTATAAAATAGCATATTATAGTAGCACATTTCTTTGAATAAATTCTGTTTCTATTTCACCAAGATTCAAGAAATCATGGAAGGTTGAAATATAATGGGAGAAGCATTGTAACTGCACAATTCTGATCAGTTACCTCAATGGCCCGATCATTGTCTCACCCAAAAGCTATTGTCTATTCTGAGATAATTATATGAGAGAAATTCAACTCCAGCACTGTCTAAAATACAAAGGTTTGCCTGTAATAATTGGTTCTAAGTAATAGCTAATTGTGCCTACTGGAAACACATTCAGAGACTGAATGTGGAGGTAGGATCAGTGCTGATTACATTTATCCCTATTCCCAAATCCATAACCAAGTTAAACATAAAACAAAGAATTAAAGATTGTGAATATCTGAAACAAAAAATTGTTGGAGAAGCTCAATGAGTCTGGCGACATCTGTGGCTGGCATGCAGTGTCAATTTTTCAGGTCCAATGACCCTTCTACGAAGAGGTCATATTTATGCTGAAAGTGGTGGGAGAGTGTTGGGACGAGTTAATAATCGGTGCAGGTAGAGTTGAAAGACAGACAGCAGCTGGGCAAACAATGGAATAGATAATGGTAAGCTGGGGATAAAGAGAAACTGCTAATGGGGAGCATGAGCACACCCATGGGCTCACCTATTCTGGTCACTTTGCTGGGTTTATGGAACATTCCTTGATCAAATCCTCCTCTGGTTCCTCCTACAACTCTTTCTTCACTATATCGATGACATCATCAGTGCTGCTTCTCTTTCTTGTAGAGAATTGGAAAAGATGATCTATTTTGCTTCCAGTTCCCACCCTGCTCTCACCTTCACCTACCTGATCCATCTCTGGCTTCTCCCTTCCCTTCTAAGCCATGTCTGCTTCTATTTCTAGGGATAGATTGGCTACCAACATCTGTTACAAATCCACCAACTCCAATAGCTACCTGGACAATACATCCTCACACCCCCTTCTTCCTGCAAATGACTCCATTCTGTTCTCACAATTCGTCTATCTCTGGCGCATCTGTTCAGATGATGCCAACTTCAACAAGGTGGCCCCCAAAATGTCCATCTGCTTCATCAGCTGAGGATTCCTCACCACCATGTGTTGACAGAGCCCTCAATAATTTCAGGGCCAATTTTCACACTTCTGTCCACACCCCTTCTCTTCCCTCCCATGACAGCAATACAGTCTCCCAGTCCTTACTTTCCACCTACCAAGATCCGCATCCATAGGATCATTAGCCACCATTTTTGCCACCTTCCATGCCAGCCTTCTGCAAGGATCATTCACTCCAGGACACCTGTCCCACTTCTCCCGACTCCCAACACATCCCCACTCTCGTGGCATCTTCACTTGCAATCACAGAAGGTGGAATACCTGCCCATTTACTTCCTCCCTCCCTCAGTACCCAAGGCCCCAGCCACACTTTCCAGGTGAAACAGTGACTTACCTGCATTTCGCTCAATCTAGTCTATAGTATTCACTGCTCACAATGTGTTCTGCTGTACATGGGGGAGATGAAACGCTGACCGGGTGACCGCTATACACAATACCTACATTCTGTCTGCAAAAATGACCCTAAGCTTCCAGTTGCCTGTCACTTCAACGCACCACCATGTTCCCTGGCCAATGTCTCTGTTTCAGGCTTGCACCAGTGCTCCAGCAAGTTCAACACAAGCTAGAAGAACAGCACCTCATTTTCTGCTTGAATACCCTGCAACTTCATGGCTCAATATCGAATTGAATAATTTTAGGGCCTGAGCATCTTCTCCCATGTCCTTATGCCTAACCTCTACACAGCAGACGTTGTCATTACCATGGATTGTTTTCATCAAAACTGACCCATTTTTACCTGCTTATGATCCCCATTAGCAGGTTTTCTTTCTCCCCTCTTCCCCATTATTCATTCCTTTGTTTGCTCAACTGCTATGCTCTTTCTCTGGGCTCTATCTGCACCTATTGCTAATTCATGCCAGTAGTAACCTCCAATCCCACCCCCATCTTCACCATATGTACTACCTTTCTTTAGATGGGTTACTAGACATGAAATGTTGACTCTGCTTTTTCTCCACTGATGCTGCCAGACCCGTTGAGTTTCTTAGAATTGAGCTGTCTGCTGAATCTCTCCATTGAATTCTCATTGTCAACTCTCATTGTCCATGCCAATAATGTTTACTGGAAACGTTCAAGGTTGTTTGCTTTTCCTGTAAGCATTCCACAACCAGATGTCAATGCTTTTGTGGAATTAAGACACAAAAATATTGAGGAAAACAGGAAAATCTGAAAATTCAATGTAAAAATAGAAAATATCAGAAAAATACTACTCACACCTGTTGCACATTTATGGTTGTCAACATCCCAAGGCAGGAGACAAGATCGGACACTGTATCATATATTGAGATATTAGGAGAAATGACCAAAAGTTTGATCAAGGAGGAAAATTATAAGAAGCAACAATGAGAGTGAGATAGAGGAGCTGAGAGGTTTACAAGGGGAATTTCAGACCTTAGAATTGAAATAGCTGTATGAACAAACACTAAGTTGACTAAAACACAGGGCTGTGGAAGAAGCCAGTATTGTGAGTGCAGTGATCTCTGAGTTGGGTGGACTACAGGAGCTTACAGTCATAGGGAGGAATGAGACCGGGAAGGAATTTAAAAACGAGTGTAAGTTTCATCACATCAAGGTGTTGCCAGGCTTACTGAAAGCTTTGACCTTTATGGTTGCTGATTCATCTCATGCATTTGTTGCATTGTCTACTTCCATTTAATGATACCTAATTATAGTTCTCAAAAGATAGATTTCTGCTGAAACAAGAAGTAAATGCAATAATGAAATGAGTCCTACACTATTTTTATGAGTTGCTTTCAACACTTAGGCCAAATAATGTAATCGTTTTTGATTGAAATGCTTAAATTTTACTTGAGTATTTTAGTTTACCTGAGTTGATGTCTCACAGTGAGTTACTCAATTTTCTATTCGTACCCCAGTCTCCTATTAGAAGCCCTTGTACCGTTCCCTGTTATTTGCTTTCAATGATTGGCTCTGCAGCATGAACAGACATAATAGTGATAGCCCAATGAGAGAGTCCAAGCTCTACACATTAGTCAACATCTATTCTATATTTGAGCATTAAAACAGGTCTTAATGATTGAGTTTGCCACTTAGATACATAGCAACTGAGAGAAGTTAACAGATTAGTTATCTCCACTCCTTTGTGTTAGCAAAATAATAGTAATATTACTAAACTACTAATCCAGCAGTTTCAATTACAACCCTAGAGGCTCAAGTTCATAATCCTTCTGTAGCACCTGTGGGAATATAAATTCAATCAATAAATTTGGCATGAAGTGTATGATTCATTAATGATAATCATGGAGTTACCCGTTTTGGTTGATAAGATCAATTTCATCAGGGGAGAAAATTGGCTATCCAATTGTCACTCGAGATGAATAGCATCATTATTAATTCTTACATTTTCTCCCAAATAGCCTAACAAGCCATTCTATTCTATCAAACTGCTATAACTGTAATGGTTCAAAATGATGACTCACCAACCCTTCTCAAGGGTGGTTATACATGAAGTCTAAATGGCAGTGATGTTCATGTTTCTTTTTTATTTGGCATTGGAGCATAGCAGGCTGGGCCAGTATTTATTGCCTAACCCGAACTACCATGGAGAAGGTGGGGGTGGGCTGCCTTCTTTCATTACAGTAAGGATCTGTAAACACTGATCTAGGGCTTTGACCATCAGTCAGTGAAGAAACTGTGAAAGAGCTCCAACTCAAGATGGTGCATGGTGTGGAAGGGAACCTCGAGATTATATTGTTCCCATGAACCTGCTGCCTGTATCCTTCGAGGTGGTAGAGGTTGTGGATTATGAAACGTGCTCTTGGAAGAGCATTGGTGAGTTCCTGCTGAGCATTTTGTGGATTTTTTTTTCTTTTATTCATTAACGGGATGTGGGCTTTGCTGGCTAGGCAGCATTTATTGCCCATCCTTGCCCGGAGGGCATTTCAGAGTCAACCACATTGCTGTAGGTCTGGAGTCACATGTAGGCTGGACCAGGTAAGGATGGTAGTTACTTTCCTTAAAGGACATTAATGAACCAGATGGGGTTTTTTCTGACAATCGACAATGGATTCATGGTTATCATTAGATTAATTCCAGATATTTTATTGCATTCAAATCCCACCATCTATCATGGTGAGATTTGAACCTGGGACCCCAGAATGTTTTCTGCATTCCTGGATTAATAGTCTAGCAATAGGCCAATGCCTCCCCTATTTTAGATGGAACACACTTTAGCCACTGTGCCATGGTGGTGAAGACAGCAAATGTTGAAGTTGCTGGCTGGGTGTCAATATTAAACAGGCTGCTTTGTCCTGGATGACTTTGAGCTCCTTGAAATTTGTTGGAACTGCTCTCATCCATCACACTCCTCTTGTCTCTCATAGATGGTGCACAGGCACTAGGAGTCACATAGTATTTACGTGGCTGCTCTAGTTGTGTTTCTGGTCAATTGTAACTCTCAAGGTATTGACAATGGGGAATTCATTGATGGTAATGCCATTGAATGTCAAAATGAGATGATCAGATTTTTGTTTGTTAGAGAACAGTCATTTCCTGGCATTTACATTGTATTAGTCTTACATGCCATTTATCAAGCCAAGCTTGAATGTCAACCAGTCACAAGTTTATCCAGTATCTGAGGAGTGGTTACCAAAGCTGAACATTGTGCAATCATCTATGAACATTCCCATTTCTGACCACACAATGGAAGGAAGGTTATTGGTTACTGATAAAGCAGCTGATTATGGTTGACCCTTGGACATCTCCCTGAGGAACTTCCATTGTAATAACCTGGGACTGAGATGACTGATCTCTAATAACCTCAAACACCTTCTATTGTTTTAGATATGACTCCAGATAACAGAGCGCTTTCTCCTGATTCCCATTTGCTCCAATTTTGTTGGGGCTTTTGCTTTGTTGCGAGAGGCAGCTAACCTCTCTTCATCTCTGAAGCTCAGCTCTTTTACCCATGTTTCAACTAAGATTGTAATGAGATCAAGAGCTGAGTGGTTCTGATGGAACCGATACCAAACATCAGTGAACAGATTATTGCTGAGTAGGTGCCGCTTAATAGCATTATCAATGACTCTTTCCTTCAGCCAATTTAATCTCTCAGTGGGACATTAATCATTGGAGTTTCCCAGTTTGGGGACTACGAATGATATGGGTACAATTACAACATTTAAAAGACTTTTGGATAAGTACATGAATAGGAATGTTTTGAAGGGATATGGGCCAGGAGCAGGCAGGTTGAACTAGTTTAGTTTGGGATAATAGTTGGCATTGACTTGTTGGACCAAAGGATCTGTTTCCATGCTGCAGGACTCTATGACTCCATGACCCAATGGGATTGGTCATTGAATATATTGAAACCTGAGATAGACAAATGTTTGATTGAATAGGAGTCATGGATGGTGTCAGGTAAGAAAATGGAGTTGAGACCACCATAGATCAGCCTTGATCTTGCTGAATTGCAGTCCAAGCTTAAAGGGTTAATTGGCCTACTTCTGATCCTACCTCTAACGTATGCTCAAAGCAAATCAGAAAACGACTGATGCACAAGTATTCTGCCAGTGGTAGTCTCCTTTCATGTAAACCTTGCTAGCCAGCTTCTCAAAACACTCAGGAGATCGTCAGCATTTATATCATAGCCTGATTCCTAAAGGGCTCCAAACTCCAACAATGTTGTTGCAAAATGATCAAGGAAGCAATAACCTTAATCAGTGAAAGATTGCTGTTATGGCAGCAAACACAAGCAATTAAGCTTTCAAAATATGGCTATACTAAATATTTATCCTGCTAACAACATCTGTAAATCTATTGTTTTATAAAAGCAACAGGAAAATTGGAGTTCAGGAGAGATTTAGGTGGGGAAGGTGCACGCCGTGCCCCTGAAAGCAGATAACCTGTGAAAATTCAGACGCTCAACCTTCTTAAAGGAAATATAGTTGAGCATTGTAACCTTAACCCTATTGCATCGTCAACATAATGGTGAAGCAATTAGATATCAAGTTTGCATGTGATTGACAACTGTACAGAGATATTCCTACAACAACACTTGAAAAACACACTTGTTTAAATGCAAAAATCACATTTTTGAATGAAAGGAGAACAATGTAAAATTGAGTATAATTCTGTAATGTGCTAGAATGCCTGGAGGCAACAAGTAACAGGAGGTAAATTCTGCATGTAAGCGGGATTCCAGCTCCACAGAGATTCTAGGTTTTGCCCCAGTGTTTATAAGAACTGGGTTCTGAGTTTGCCACTTTGGGTAGATCAAGAAAGCTGAAATTGATGGAGAGTGCCCAACACATTAATGAGAGAGATATCTCTCTTGGGCTCCTGACTCCTGCTGGCTGTATCTGTAGAGGGCCCTGAGCTGCCAGATTTTATCTAGTTGTGACTCAGGGGGCTATCTTCAGTGTGTCCGCTTCAGTAGACTGGTTTCTCCCGCAGTGTTTCACATTGTGAGCTGACTTTAGGCAGGTCATCCGCCTCCACTTTGGGGGACGGAGCAGAATTTGTAAGGTGTGTCCAGGAGGGTTTTCTAGAGCAGTATGTATGTAGTCCAACTCGGGAAAGGGCCATACTGGACCTGGTGCTGGGGAATGAACCCGGCCAGGTGGTTGATATTACAGTAGGGGACTACTTTGGAAATAGCGACCACAATTCCATAAGTTTTACAATATTCATGGACAAGGATAGGAGTGGTCCTAAAGGAAGAGTACTAAACTAGGGGAAGGCCGACTATACCAAGATTCGGCAGGATCTGAGGAATGTAGATTGGGAGAAACTGTTTGAAGGTAAATCCACATTTGATATGTGGGAAGCTTTTAAGGAGAGGTTGATTAGAGTGCAGGAGAGACACGTTCCTCTGAAAATGAGGAATAGAAAAGGCAAGATTAGGGAGCCATGGATCACAGGTGAAATTGTGAGACTAGCCAAGAGAAAAAAGGAAGCATACATGAGGTCTAGGCGACTGAAGACAGACAAAGCTTTGCAAGAATATCGGGAATGTAGACCGAATCTGAAGAAAGGGATTAAGAGGGCTAAGAGAGGACAAGAGATATTGCTGGCAAACATGGTTAAGGAAAATCCCAAAGCCTTTTATTCATATATAAAGAGCAAGAGGGTAACTAGAGAAAGGATTGGCTCACTTAAGGACAAAGAAGGAAAGTTATGCGCTGAGTCAGAGAAAATAGGTGACATTCTTAACGAGTACTTCGCATTGGTATTCACCAAGGAGAGGGACATGATGGATGTTGAGGTTAGGGATAGATGTTTGCTTAGTCTAGGTCAAGTTGACATAAGGAAGGAGGAAGTGTTAGGTATCCTAAAAGACATTAAGGTGGACAAGTCCCCAGGTCCGGATGGGATCTATCCCAGGTTCTCGAGGGAAGCGAGAGAGGAAATAGCCGGGGCCCTAACAGATATCTTTGCAGTGTCCTTAGACACGGGTGAGGTCCCAGAGGACTGGAGACTTGCTAATGTTGTCCCCTTGTTTAAAAAGGGCCGCAAGGATAATCCAGGTAATTATCGACCGGTGAGCCTGATGTCAGTTGTTGGGAAGCTACTGGAGAAGATACTGAGGGATAGGATCTATTCCCATTTGGAAGAAAATGGGCTTATCAGTGATAGGCAACATGGTTTTGTGCAGGGAAGGTCAACTTAATAGAATTCTTTGAGGACGTGAAAAAGTTGATTGATGAGGGAAAGGTTGTAGATGTCTTTTACATGGACTTCAATAAGGCGTTTGATAATGTTCCCCATGGCAGGCTGATGGAGAAAGTGAAGTCACATGGGGTCCAGGGTGTGCTAGCTAGATGGATAAAAAACTGCCTGGGCAACAGGAGACAGAGGGTAGTAGTAGAAGGGAGTTTCTCAAATTGGAGACCTGTAACCAGTGGTGTTCCACAGGGATCTGTGCTGGGACCACTGTTGTTTGTGATATATGTACATGATCTGGAGGAAGGTATAGGTGGTCTGATCAGCAAGTTTGCTGATGACACTAAGATTGGTGGAGTAGCAGATAGTGAAGGGGACTGTCAGAAATTACAGCAGAATATAGATAGACTGGAGAGTTGGGCAGATAAATGGCAGATGGAGTTCAATCCGGGCAAATGCAAGGTGATGCATTTTGGAAGATCAAATTCAAGGGTGAACTATACAGTAAATGGACACGTCCTAGGGAAAATTGATGAACAGAGGGATCTGGGTGTTCAGGTCCATTGCTCCCTGAAGGTGACAACGCAGGTCAATAGGGTGGTCAAGAAGACATATGGCATGCTTTCCTTCATTGGGCGGGGTATTGAGTACAAGACGTGGCAGGTCATGTTGCAATTGTATAGGACTTTGGTTCGGCCACATTTGGAGTACTATGTACAGTCCTGGTCGCCACATTACCAAAAGGATGTGGATGCTTTGGAGAGGTTGCAGAGGAGGTTCACCAGGATGTTGCCTGGTATGGAGGGTGCTAGCTATGAAGAGAGGTTGAATAGATTAGGATTATTTTCATTAGAAAGACGTAGATTGAGGGGGGACTCGATTGAGGTCTACAAAATCATGAGGGGTATAGACAGAGTGGATAGCAAAAAGCTTTTTCTGAGAGTGGGGGACTCAATTACTAGGGGTCATGAGTTCAAAGTGAGAGGAGGAAAGTTTAAGGGAGATATGTGTGGAAAGTTCTTTACACAGAGGGTGGTGGGCACCTGGAATGCGTTGCCAGCGAAGGTGTTAGACGCAGACACGTTAGCATTTTTTAAGATATATTTGGACAGGTACATGGATGGGCAGGGAGCAAATGGACACAGACCGTTAGAAAATAGATGACAGGTTAGACAGAGGATCTTGATCGGCACAGGCTTGGAGGGCCGTAGGGCCTGTTCCTGTGCTGTAGGTTTCTTTGTTTCTTTGTTTGTTTCAGGGACTATCCATCACTCAAGTGCTGGGTCTACAGCCAATTCCAAAGAAGGCTCTTGTAATAAAATGCTTTGTAACTATTTGTGCACATATGTAAACAAGTCAAACAGAACCAGCTTAGTTGGAAGTACAACCTTTACATGTATGCGTCAGTGTTTCTGTTTCCAAAGACATCAGTTTGGTAACAGACATGGATTTCCCGAGCGAAATAAGTTTGATTGGAAAAGTTTCCAGCAAACTTGCACGAAAACTGTCAACTTATTTTTGCTGAGATATTAGCTTTAAAATGTGGTCATGAAGAAAAGGCTGTGCACGTGAGGAGACCGTGCTTCAAAACTTGCCACATCAACTGATACCCTGGAACAACTGGAAGAAAATAGCCATGACCAAAAGTGTTCTGGTATGGCACACATAGAGATTGCTTTTCACTGCTAATCACATCCTCAATGATCCTGATTATCCAGCTCTAAATCAGTCAATGAGGAAAAGGACAGGGGCGATACTTCTGATTGAAGCAGGTCCAGATTTGTATGATAAGTCCGCTCAATCTCTCCTCATAAAACAATCCCACCCTCCCAGAGATTCATCTGGTGACCATCTGTTACACTCCCTCTGTGATCAGTGACGTAAGGGGACCAGAACTGGACACAACCTGAAGAGCAGTCTGACCAAGGCTCTAAACAACTGCAGCAAGGTTTGGGACAATGAATGAGGAGCAAAACTAGTAAACCTTGTGAATGACGCATTTGTTCAATTCACCTTTTATATTTCAAAATGGAGCTCCAGAATGACCCAGTACATTTATCCCCAGTTATTACTTTTCTCTTACTGGGGAACTGACCTTGTAAAATGTGGCCCAGTGAGGAAATTGCAGAGTTTATTTTGGCTTTTAAAAGCTGATTACTCATTGCAGTTTTGGAGAATTCCAAGAGAGAACGTTACGGGATAAAGAGCATCGCAAGAAAGAATTTTGAGTGATTTTGAAAAGCGAGTGAATTCTCACTAAGTTACTGACATTACTGCAACTAATTTTTGACTTGATTTGCCAGGCTGCAATATCATGTAACAGACATGGCAGAATATGACTAGAGCGGAGCCAGAGTTAACAACTGCCTGTCATCTGTTCAAACAAATAAGCCACAGCAGAGTATGTAAAAGGTACCAGCGCTAGCAGCTTGTAGTAGCAATGACACTACAAAGTCCTATTGCTGATGCTTAGCAACATTAGACACTGATCTGCCCATTCATTAAAGCAGAGTATTACACCAGCAAGAAGGATCATCTTGTCAAGGCATATTGAAGAAGGTAAATAGAGAAAACATTGGCTGGAAGAAATGGCTGTCACACAACAATAAGCCAATATGGGGTCAGTTGAGCATCATAAGATTTTAGGAACAAGGATATTGATACATACATCTGGAGTAGGTGGGTCTTGAACCCAAGTCTGCTGGTTCAGAGGTAGGAACACTACACTGCACCACAAGAGCCCCATGGGTTGTATTCAGTACTTCGGCAATATTAAGGCCAAAGGTGGGAAAGATTCCTTAATCAATATGTGAGGGCATTAACACAGCTTGCCATATCCTATTACTTTGCAAAATTGCAAGATGATCTAACTAAAACCATGATTTTATTCAACTTAAGATATCCCGCAATGACAGTGCCCTACATCCCATGGGGCACATAACATGTGTGTCAATGGGACATGTACACAGGCAAACACATATACAACAAACACAAAGGAATATAAGCGTGTGACTGTCATCATTCTAATAATTCATCTTCTCCTATGTTATAACTTTATAAAGCTTCCAATTACTGGTGGAAGATTGTCTCATCCATTGCATCCTGGGTTTTCTATTTGCTATTTTTTGGATAGTGTTATTAGATTAACAACTCTCCTATCCTCTAGAAACCTTCCTTAACAAAGAGAGAAATTGGAAATATTTTGGCTGTACCGGAGGTTCATTTGAAGGTTCCAAAGCAGGTTGGTCCAGTTTTTGCAGGTCTTAGATTCTGCCTGTTTCAATAAGTTACCTCTGTTGCTATGATGGCCAAATAATACCTGTTTTACATACATATTTTACTGAATAAATATAGATGCTGGTACTATCCTCTGAAGAGAGATTTAACAACCAGGATTATATTGTCAAGAATTTTGAAGAAAGAGAAGTGAAATTTGCAATATATATTTAAGGGTAGTTGGAGTCTAAAACCAGAAAGCACAATTTAATAGCAAGGGGGATGCCATTTAGGTCCAAAAGTAGGAGATTTGTTTTCACTCAGAGGGTTGTGAATCTTTGGGATTTTCTACCACAGCAGGAGCAGGTGAAGCTCAGTCTTTGATTTTAATAGAGGGTACGTGCTAAATTTATGACTCAGCAGCCACAACCTGCATGGTCTAGTGGTATCAGTGATAATGGGAACTGCAGATGCTGGAGAATCCAAGATAATAAAATGTGAGGCTGGATGAACACAGCAGGCCCAGCAGCACCTCAGGAGCACAAAAGCTCTGATGAAGGGTCTAGGCCCGAAACGTCAGCTTTCGTGCTCCTGAGATGCTGCTGGGCCTGCTGTGTTCATTCAACCTCACATTTTATTATCTTGGTCTAGCGGTATTATTGCTGTACTGTTAATGCATAGAGCCAGGTAATATTTTAGGGGCCAGGTTTGAATCCTGCCACAGCAGATGGTGGAACATCAGTTCAATAAAAATCTAGAATGAAGAGTCTAATAATAACCACAAGTTCTTTGTTGACTGTCTGAAAAACCCATCTGGTTCACTAATGCCTTCTAGGGAAGGAAACTGCTGTCCTTACCTGGTCTGGACTGCATCTGACTCCAGGCTCACAGCAATGCGGTTAGCCCTTAGCTGCCCTCTGGGCAATTATGGATAGCCAATAAAGGCTGCCTTAGACAGTGACACCCTTGTTCTGCGAATGAATAAAAAAAGTATAACACTTACTGTTTCTGTAGTTATGCAATTTATATTTAAATTGTTATTGAAGGTAAGTGTTCCCCATGGGAAGAGATTAGTCACTCATTTTGTCAACTGGGCCTGTTCAACCTCAAATAGACCAAGACTGATCCATGCTAATTTAGTTAATTACATACACAATATTTTTAGTTGTTCAGTGGATGTGTTTGATTGTGAAACCAGGACTCAGGAGGAAGAGAATTGGTAAATGTCTGTGTGTAGCGCATTGGATTTGGAAGAACAGCTCCCTGCTGTATTACTGTAGGTGCAACTGAGGACAATTGTACTGCTCAGCACTTGTGTATGTCCATCAGGCCCAGGCCCTGGATTTTCTGTTAATAGCAGCGCAAAAATATATGTGGATTTAATGACCGTTATCTGACAACTCTGTGGATCAAACCCAAAGTTTGAAATAACTCATCATCAGTGAACGATGTTTAAAAGAAAGGAGGCAATTTTTTTTATTTGCAGGATAAGGGTGTCACTGGTAGGCCAGCACTTATTGCCCATCCCTAATTGCCCAGAGGGCAGTAGTTGCAGTGTGTCTGGAGTCACGCATATGCCAGACCAGGTAACGGTGGCGGTTTCACCCCCTAAAAGACATTAGTGAACCAGACGAGGTTTTTAGACAATTGGCAATGGATTCAGAGAATAGATTAGCCTTTCTTGATCGTCATTCAATTCTTAATTCCAGATTTTTTTCTATTGCATTAAAATTCTACCATCTGCAACGGTGGGATTCAAACCTGGGTTCCCAGAACATTAGCTGGCTCTCTGGATTGACAGCCGAGCAATAATACCACTTGGCTGTTGCCCCCCACAATGGGACAACAGTCAGTGGTGAGACAAGGTAATTGGCCAGGCCATCATGTTGCAGTTATACCTGGCATTGATGAGGCCACTTTTAGAATACTACATTCAGTTCTAGTCTCCATGCTACACGAAAAGTTGCTAAACTTAAAGTGTTCAGAAAATATTCACAAGGGTGTTGCCAGGTTTGGAGAGTTTGATTATAGAAAAAGGCTGAATAGGCTGAAGCTTTATTCCCTAGAGCATCTGAGATTGAGGGGTGACCTTATACAGGCTTGTAAAATCATGATGGCCAGGGATAGGGAGAATAGCCAAGGTCTTTTCCCAAGTGTAGGGGAGTCCAAAACTAGAGAACATAGGTTTAAAGTGAGAGGGGAAAGATATAAAATGAACTTGAGGAGTTTCATGCAGCGGGTGGTACATGTATGGAATGAGCTCTGAGTGGAGGTGGTGGAGGTGGGTACAATTATAACATTTAGATTAGATTTCCTACAGTGTGGAAACAGGCCCTTCAGCTCAACAAGTCCACACTGTCCCTTGAAGCATCCCACCCAGACCCATCCCCCTGCAACCCACACACCCCTCAAAACTACGGACAATTTTAGCATGGCCAATCTACCTAACCTGCACATCTTTGGACTGTGGGAGGAAACCGGAGCACCTGGAGGAAACCCACGCAGACACAGGGAGAATGTGCAAACTTCACACAGACAGTGGCCCGAGGTGGGAATCGAACCTGGGTCCCTGGCACTGTGAGGCTGCAGTGCTAACCACTGAGCCACCGTGCCGCCCATTTAAAAGGCATCTAGACGGATATATGAATAGGAAGGGTTTAGAGGGTTAGGGGCCATATGGCAGTAAATGGGACTAGATCAGGTTAGGATACCTGATCGGCATGGACAAGTTGGACTGAAGGGTCTGTTTCCATACTGTACAACTCTATGACTCTGTGATTCACAGGAGGCAAACAATCCTAATAATAGCTTCCCTAAGAGAACCTTCACCAGGTTCTTAAAGCTCCAAGGATGCTAGTTGGACTGCATATAGAGATGGATTTCCAGATGTGTCTATGCAGAATAAAACTACAGCTGGGTCGCATATGAAAACTTCAGATTTCGAGGATCACACAGGCACTATTAATCATAACCAGCTTTCCCTCCCTCCAGTTAATAGATTGCCAGCTTGAAATTCTTCCCTCTTAATTTTCTGCCTTGAGGATTCTACCTCAGCAGTGCCACCACCAGTATACTTCACCATGTTCCCCCACCCAACCAATAATTCAAACCTATGAAGTACAAACAATAACTCACCGCACTTAGTCACTATTACAGAAACAGGTGGGATTTTCTCTTAATAACATTTCCTTCAAGACCTTTTCTATTCTTTTTATTCAATTTCCGGTTTAATATTACTGACAATGTGAATCTAACAGACTTACAGTGTTAGGCCAGAAGTTGAACTTGTTGTGTGATTTCTGACTTTGTCCACCCCAGTCCGACACTGGCACCTCCACATCATGTCTCAAGGCAAGATATTGGTAAATTTACCAATCTCATGCCAGGATGCGTGAATGGACATAGGTTCTGTTTATTACAAAATCTATCAGTTGCTACTGTTATAGGAAAGTACACCATCATTCACTCAGATCACATATTGCACCCTAGGCTGGTAATGGCTGCCTGTTATGGGCAATATGGTGGCTCAGTGGTTAGCACTGCTGCCTCACAGTGCCAGGGACTGCCCTCCAGTGATTGTCCGTGAGGAGTTTGCACATTAACCCCATGTCTGCATGGGTTTCCTCTGAGTGCTCTGGTTTCTTCCCACAGTCCAAAGATGTACAGATTAATTGGATTGGCCATGATGAATTGCCCTGTAGTGAGCAGTGATGAGCAGGCTAGATGAATTGGCATTGGGACATGCAGGATTACAGGGATAGAGTAGGGAGGTGTGTCCGGAGGGGCTGATGTTGGGACGGTCTGTACGGACTCAATGGGCTGAGTGGCCTGCTTCCATGATTAAGGGATTCTATAATTCTATGTTCCATGTTCTACATCCTACTCTTATTTGCATGTTCTGTCCTAAAGTGATATGACAACAAGAACTAACTGTGACATATTTCTAATTACTTAAGTCCCAAAATTCCTGGTGTTGTGCAATAAGTAGTGAGGCAATGAAAGTTAAATATTTCAAAAATTACCATTGAAATAGTCATAGAAAGGTCAAGCTGCAAGTATGGATTTAAAATATTAAGATAACAGATAAGTTAAAGTAAGATTTTCCCAGGCCTTCTGTCTGATGATAAATCAAATCTTCTACTTTGGTTGTGTCAGCATCAAAAACTAACAAACCATATTCAACAAGAAAAACAGAACATGCTGGAGGAACTCAGGTGTGGCAGTGTCTGTAGAAAGGAAAAGGTGTTAACATTTTGAATCCAGTGACCCTTCATCAGAATGATTCTATTTATCCATTTTCAACCTATTTTTGATTATCAATATGGTTAACAGCGTGAAAATGATCAGACAATTACATGATCAGACAATAGCAATAACCACCCCCCCTCCACCCCCGCTCTTCTGTCAATAGTGCCAGGGGGTTTTGCACCTGAACAGACAGATAAGGACCTCTGTTTAACATCACAACAATAACAGTAACTCCAGGAGTGCCGTGTTCCCACAGTAATGTTTTATATAGTCCATCGTGGAACAGGGCTTGAATGTGGGATCTAATAGTTCACGAGCAAGAATGCTATATCTAAGTCACAGCTGACACAAAACCCACTTCAGGTGTTAGATACCTAAAGAAGGACTGAGGCTCAGAAAGCTTGTGTTTTCAAATTAACCTGTTGGACTATAACCTGGAGTCGTGTGATTTCTGACTTTGACTTAAGACAGGAGAGTAGAAAAACCAGTATCAGCGATAGAACCTTTGTGAAAACCTCAACGAGCAAAACATAAAGGCTGCATTTATGTACAGCTGTAAACCACAACTTTGGGGCCAAAATGCAGGGGATAAAAATAGAACAGTAAATTATAAATTGTATTCAAAAGGGCTCTCTCACATCTTTATAGCTGAGAAGTAGTTTTGAAGTCTAATCATTGGTGTATTGTAGGAAACACTGCTACCTATCTGAGCACAGATAGTCCTGCAAATAGTAACTGATAATAGCCAGTCTGGTTGTAACCATGTTTCTTCAGGGATGAGTATTGTGAACGTTTAGTACAAAATAGAACACTCAACAGTGCTAGTGTCCTTCAGTGGAGTGCCACACAGAGTTTGGTGCAGGATTCAAACCAGCAACCTCCTATTATAGAGGCAATCATGCTGCCAATTGAACTAGAGTGATACAAACATCATCTACCATTACATCAGAACTCTCATGTATGAAACAGACTTCTCCATTCTCAATGCAGTCAGTGTGCTTGGAAGTTATGTTAGTACATTGATTATTTTTTCCCCAATGCTGCTCAATAATGTTCCTTGTAATGAAAAGCCTCCAGAATGCAGTATCTGTGTAAAGCCGAACAAAGATCAGAGACGGCTGTGCACTCCAATGCAGAATCTGGGATTGTATTCATTAGAGTTTAGAAGGTTGAGGGGAGATCTAACAGAAACTTACAAGATAATGTATGGCTGAGGAAGGGTGGACGCTGGGAAGTTGTTTCCGTTAGGCGGGGAGACTAGGACCCATGGGCACAGCCTTAGAATTAGAGGGGGTAAATTTAAAACAGAAATGAGGAGAAATTTCTTCAGCCAGAGAGTGATGGGCCTGTGGAATTCATTGCCACGGAACACGGTGGAGGCCGAGGCGTTAAATGTCTTCAGGGCAGAGATCGATAAATTCTCGATCTCACAAGGAATCAAGGGCTACGGGGAGAGTACAGGGAAGTGGAGTTGAATTGCCCATCAGCCATGATTAAAAGGCGGAGTGGACTCGATGGGCCGAATGGCCTTACTTCCACTCCTACGTCTTATAGTCTTATGGTCTAACTATATAAGGTGCTGACAAGACTGCATCTGAAGTGCTGTGTGCAGTTTTAGTCCCCTTACTCAAAGAAAGATATCATTCCATTTGAGGCAGTTCAGAGAGGACTCTCTAGGATGACCTATGGTATGGAACGATTGTTTAACGAGCAAAGACTTAACAAGTTGGCACTCTACTCACTGGAGTTTAGAAGAATGAGAGGTGATCTCATTGAAACATAAAGGATTCTTAAGTGTCTTGTCCGTGTGAATGTTGAGAGGATGTTTTCCTTCATGGACGAGTCTCAGACCAGAGGCCATAGCCTCAGAATAGAGGGGCAGCAATTTAAAACTGAGATGAAGAAGATTTTCTTGACTCAGAGGATTATGAGTCTTTGGACCTTCTTGTTACTGCGAGTTTGGAGGCAGAGTCCACGTGTATATTTAAAGCTGAGATAGATTGATTGATTCATTGATAGATTCTCCTACTGATCAGGAATCAAAGGTTATGGGAAAGGCCTGGAGAGTGGAAGGGAGGAATGTTTGAACTGATACACATTGTCAGCCTCTTGTGAATATATTCAGTGAATGACTTCTATAGGTTGTTTTTCCCTTTGCTCATCAAGCCAGGCCTGCCTTCAGAGTCTGACTTACCGGTAACATCAACTGGGATCATAACATTATTGCCTCTACAAAGTCTTCCTCACTAACATACAAGGGTTTGCATCAAATTTTTGAGAGCTATCCTACAGAATAATCAAGTAACCCCCTGACATTTTCATGGAAAATATCTTGCAGACAGTGTCCCAGGCATCACCATCGCCATTTTTCAGAGGATTTGAGTTCAAACCTAGCAATTATACAAGTAATATACTATAATATTTTAAGATAATGTGTTCGTACACCATTAACTTTCTGCTTATTTCTGCTTCTTTTTATGTTTCAACTCTGTCATTTCGTTTGTAGGATCAAAAAATTGCCTTTCTCTTTCACTAGTTTATTGAGATAGGGGAGCACAACTGTACTGAAGCATTGCTTAGCTGCACCCTTTTAAAGAAGAACACATTTTTTATAGCCCAGACAACACTCTTCTTTCACACAATGCCACTGAATAAAGATGAATTGAATTCAGTTTGTTTTAATTAATTAAGTTAAATGATTTGCTCATGGGTCTCCAGCGACATCAGATGTGAGAAGTCATCTATTAAAATTAATACCTGTAGGACCTGACTACTTGCAAGTTGACTGTCATGCCATGCATAATTGTGATTCCAGTTTAGGAGATATTTTATACCTGTGAAGTGCTTTGTTATATCTTGGGTAAGCAATAAATTAAATGCAATGTTGTCTTTTTCCTAGACCTTGTCAACATTGGGGTAGCATAGTGGCTCAATGGTTAGCCCTGCTGTCTCACAGCACCAGAACCAGTTTGAATCTCACCTTCAGGCAACTGTCTGTGTGGATTTTACACATTCTTCCCTGTGTCTGTGTGGGTTTCCTCCTGCAGTCCAAAGATGTGCAGGTTATCTGGATTGGCCAGCTAAATTGCCCATAATGTTCAGGGATGTGTAGATGAGGTGGGTTACGGGCAATGGGTCTGGGTGGGATGCTGTGAGGGTTGGTGTTGACTTGTTGGGCCAAAGGGCCTGTTTCCACACTGTAGGAATTCTATAATCTATCAAACACTAAGCAATCAGTTCTTGTGAAATTGTTCAAGCTGGACTATTTATTTCAAGTCTGTGACTATAGCTAGCTACCCTCTAGTACTACTTGTTGATTTAGCGTGATAATTTTTTTTTGCTTACATATACTATCATTGTACCACTAGTTCTATTGTCCCCACCATTAAAGTGAATATTTTCTCAGTATCCAATCTTATCAAATTCCCTCTTGATCTTATTCATATAATCTCTATAGTTTTGAAGCAGGACATTCAGCCAATCAAGTCCACACCAACCCTCTGAAGGGCTTCCTACCCTGACCCAACCCCCCAACCTCTCCCTGTAATCCTGTATTTTCCTACTCTGCCTAACCTACACATTCCTGGACACAATGAGCAATGTAGCATTGTCAATCCACCGAACCTGCATATATACAGGCTGTGGGAGGAAACCCACACAAGACATGGGGAGAATGAGCGAACGCCACACAGTTGCCTGAGGTTTGAATCAAACCCATGTCACTGGAGCTGTGAGACCGCAGTGCTAACCATTGACCCACCACATGACCCTATTGAATTGTTTGAATAAGAACACATTGCATTCTTCTAAATTCCAATGAATTGACCCAACCTTTCCTCACAGGATTATCCTCCCTATCTCAGGAATGAGTCAAGTGAGTCTTCTCGGAATGGCTTCTAATGAAATCATTAGTTTTTTTTTATTAATCGGGAGACCAAAAGTGCTCACAGGCACAGTATCACCATGCTTTTTCTATGATTTGTTGCCACTGAAACTTAAACAACTTTCATTGCTTGCTTCATGGTCAGACTACCTGATGATTTTCAGGCTCCCAAGCCCACTCAAAAGATCCTTCTTGTCAATGCTTGTTTGCAAATCATTGTCAAGGTTTAAAAAGATACAGTGCCTTCGCACTGTGGCATTTGGCTTCTTTAAAAAAAGAAAAGTATCACAACGATGGCTACTCAACAGCAAAGCATTCGTCAGGTGGCCAAAACAACTGAGCCCATTCTAATTATACTGAACAGAAGCAGAGGAAGGGGGTCAATAAGTCACATGATCATACAGAGAGTTTTGAAAGCACCCTTATTTCCTGGACCACCGGGGTCAGGATTTATAGTATGCCCCAATATATGCAGAAGCATGACTGCTGTGTCTTTCCCTACATTTCCTAAGCAATGATTGTCAATTGCCAAGGTTAAAGAAGAGAACCTGGCTCCAAAAGCTCATAAACTTAGGAGAATGAAACATCCAAACAACATTCACTTGGGAGAGTCCTTGCTGATAGTTGCCAGGGGTGACATAGGACTGATAATTTCAGATTGCTTTGCTTTTTGATTTTATTTGTCTATCAGAATACCATAGCCCGACATCCTCTTGAGCCACTTTTAATCAAAGAGAAATTTGCTCAAACAAAAGCCCCTATTTTCTCATGATACCCATCAAACATTCTGTCACAACATGTTGTTGCCAGCAACCATCACTTTAAATTGTCAGCATTAGACTAGCACACACTTTCCTGTTTGGCTGCAATCCTCATGACTAATAAAGAGCCCATGCATCATCTACTTAAATCCAGTAATTGCAAAGGAGTTTGCTTACTGTTTCCAAATTCTGTACTTTCTCTTCAAGCCTATTGTGCCTTCTGTCACATAGTCCAATGCTACTACTAATTACTATGGAAGGACCAGAGAGATGAATGGTTTCTCATGCTGTATGGAAGACTTTGGGGTTGAAGTGGCCCTCAACTATTAGCATTGGGACAGTAAATATGGTGTATTTCCTTGTGCTTCTAGAAGCTGTCCTATTATATAACTGACAACATTCTTTGCTGGCTTGGTGAAGAAGTGTGGGGATGAGGTGGTGGCGTTTGTTCAACTTTTAGCACTTCTCTTATGAAATTGCCGTTCCTAAACACATCCAACAACACAGCTATGCTACTGTCTGCTGACATATACTTTGCAACTATTTCAACAACTGCTTTCCTCCTTTCTGTAATTTCCAACAGAAGGTTGATGTTGGTGCTTCTCCTTTTTGTGAAACTGCTTCTCGCTATTTTCTTTACAAAGTTATGCACTAATGCTGAATGCATCTCCCCAGTAGATTAGGTGGCATGCTTCTTGTTGGTTTATGGAAATCAACTGGCTCTGTTGTAGGATAGTACAGATAATAGGTTCTCCTCTGCATATTACATGTCCACTGCCACTTTTCAGACCCAAGCCTTTCAGAGTTCAACTTTATTTGGATGGAAAATTTTGCTTCCCATTTCCAGCATTTCTCTTCATTTCCCTCCTATCTCGAGTCCCACCCCAACCCAGAATTCAGTTAATTTAAAGAACTGTTGTATTCTCCTACAATAACTGCTGATAATGTTGTCAGTTAAAACTAATAGCCAATGCACATAAAACTCATTATCACAGGAGTAGCAAGATTTAATGTAGCAAGCAGTAATTTTGACTACAGTACAAGATAAACAGAAAGTCGCCAATGAAATTACTACAGTGGGAATTAATCTCTCTACAAACAGTGCATAAATCAGCCTTTGGTAAACACTTGACTTGTTTATTCCTAGATAATACTTCAGGCAAGATTCTCTCAATAAATGTTGGAGTTGCAACAATGCCAAAATGAATATCTACCTTAACTGGAGTCAATGCTTTGACACTGGTGATACACAGAAAAGTACCGCGGTCAATGATAAGATAGCACCAAATAAACTCTTTTAATGATAAATAATGGTTTTTGTCTCTTCAAACAATACCAAGAATCTCTTACACCCATCCAAGAAGATAGATGGAGAAAAATCCAAAAGCCTGCACTGACTGTATTGCACTGAAGTATATCATAGATTATGCATGCTATATGCCAGTCTTTGATTTTCCTACTCTTTAGCAGTAGAGAATTGCACAACTGCAGAGATAAGCCATCCAATATCAATGAGATTGTAGAGTGTACAACTTATCAACATGCCCGTGAAAACCAATCTTTGGTAATCTTGCCTTGGGATACAAATGAAATAAGAGCAAAAGTAGGCCATTTGACTCCTTGTCTCTACTCCACTATTCAACAAGATCATGGCTGATCAGTTTATGCTTCAAAATTCATATTCCCATCTACCCTCAATAATCTTTGATTCCACTGTTCTAAATTTGCATGACCCTCATCTCAATTTCCTCTCATCTTGATCTGAAAGGACGATCCCGATTTTAAAAAAAATTCCCCTAAGTTCTGGAAAGACAAGGTGTACGGCCTTCTCCTGCAGCATAACAAGTCGAACTGTAAAATCGCTACTGTGTGAAAGCAGGCCATTCAGTCCATACTGACCCTCCAAAGAACATCCAACTCAGACCTAATCCATCCCTGTGCCCTTGCATTTCCCATGACATATCCACCTAGCGTGCACATCCCTAGACACCATGGGCAATTTAGTGCAGTCAATCCAACTATCCAACTAGTCTTTGGACTGTGGGAGGAAACTAAAGCACCCAGAGGAGAGTGTGCAAACTCGATGCAGTAACACTGTGAGGCAGCAGTGGTAACAATTGAGCTACCGTGCCACCTATGGTAATTCTGTGATTCTGTGGACTCACCCACAGGAGGAAAGAGATTCTTCGTAATCCATTCACAATCTTATCAGCTTCAATTAAGTCACTCATCCAAACTCCAGTTAAAAGGAGCCCAGCCTGTCAAACCTATCCAGGTAAGACAACCCACTCATTCTAAATACCAGTCTCAGAAACCTCACTCGCATGCCACCTGCCATACATATACATCCATCCTTAAATATATAGATCAAAACAGAGCACAATATTCAAAAGGTAGTCTTGCCATGCCCTGTACAGCTGAAGCAGTATATGCTTACTTTTATGTTCAATTCTTCTCATAATAAAGGATAGCATCCCTTGCCCGTCTTTGTCGCATGCTGTGCCTGCGTGCTGAATTTTTGTGAATTGTGCACCAGGCACTTAGATCACTCTGTACCTCTGAATTCCATAGTTGTTCTTTATTTAAGTAATACTATGCTTTACAATATTCCTGCCAAAACTAACAACTTCATATTTTCCCACATATTCTGTCTGCCAGATTTTTGCTTGCTCACTCAACCGATTTATAGACATCAGAGAAGTCCTTATGTTTTCTTGACAACATAGTTTCTGACGTGTGTCAATTTACCTCAAATACCATAGCTCACTTCATCTTGATGTAAATTGTAGTGAGGCCCCAATGTAGACCTCTGTGGGACTACATGTATGTTGTGTGGGTGAAGAACAGAGTGCTACAGGTACAGTCAGAGCAATAAAAGTGAGACAAATTTGTTCCCACTCAGCTGAATGATGGGAAAAGCAGTGTTGGAGAGGATGGTTTGTTGATTCTGTCAAAAGCAGCAGAAAAATCAATGAGCAAAAGAAGGCACCATGTCCCACTGTCAGGGCTAAAGCTTGTGGGAGAGTACATTCATTGTTTGACTGTATTTCTATGGAATAGATCAAAATATTAAAATGAATAGTTGTGATAGGTAGCAAACAAATTAGAAAAGGCTGTATATATCAGGGAGGGGCAACACCGCAGCCACCAGTCCTTTAGTTCCAGCTTTGCATGAAATTTTGGATTGTATATCAACAGTTTTCTCTTTGTTTTTCAGGGGCGTTCAGGGCAGGCAGGGATGCAAAGCTTTGGCAAGGAAATGACGATTTTCTAGTGGGAGTGACAATGGCAGCCAGAATATTCAACCTAATGGATGCAGGCTTATAAAATAATATTTAAATGATGTGATGACATCTAGGATGGGAATTCTCCTCCAAAGTTGGACCAGGTGATGGTGGAGAATTTTGGAAAATTCAGGCACTGGACCCTACCAGCTCCTCTGAACAGACGGGGATTTTCTGTTCTCCTTCCATATCTATTGTAGGAAAATAATGACAGGGGCCTGAGTCCACAGCTGATTCCAGTCCTTTCTACCACAATGGAAGTTGAGCCCTAGACACGGCAGTATAGACCATTAGGCGTCTCCTTTCTGTACTGACTACCTACCTGCTGAAAATTTCAGCCTTATTCTTTGCCTTTATCTCTTGTATCTTTATAATCCCATGTGTCACTGCAGACACTACTGCTGGATTTTCAACATTGACATAGATAGGCTCTGTAAGACAGCAAAAATCCCTGTGGAATTCTCCAAGATGAGCTCCTAACAGGTTGGAACATGTACCCCTTAGGATAGTGGTGCTGAGTAGAGAAAAATTCTCAGCAGGGATGTGAAACTTAGATGTTGGGGTGTATTAGGTTTTATAGCAGTGTATTCAGCCAAATGGAGCATCAGGTGTAAGTACCTCCTTGTCATACATGTGGGTGGCACGGTGGCTCAGTGGTTAGCATTGCAGCCTCCGAGTGCCAGGGACCCAGGTTCAATTCTACCCTCAGGTGACTGTCTGTGCTGAGTTTGCATAATCTCCCTGTGTCTGTGTGTGTTTCCTCTGGGTGTTCTGGTTTCCTCCCACAGCCCAAAGATATGCAGATTACGTGGATTGGCCATGCTAAATTGTCCATTGTGTTTCAGGATGTATAGATTAGAGGGATGGATCTGGGTGGGATGCTCTGAGGGTTGTTGGGCTAAAGGGCCTGTTTGCACACTGTAAGGATCATCTATGATGATGTGGAGAAATGGAAGTAGTCTTATGGAAAATTGGATGCACAGACGACTAGTGTGAAATACATATTGGTCAGACCAGTGATAACAAAGCATGGAGCACAAGAAACACAGCAGGCCAGGTGGCATCCGAGGAGCAGGAAATTTGACATTTTGGGTCGGGACCCTTCTTCAGAAAAAGACCCTTTTCTTAAAAAGCGTCCTGAATCAAAATGTCCAGCTCTACACCTTGTTATCTCAGATTCTCCAGCATCGGTAGTTCCTACTATCCCAGAACAAAAGGGCTCAGGGCAGTAATTAGTGATAATTGTGTTACATTCTGACAAGGTACAGTATGTCTCAACTTGTACTTACCTGTACAGTTTTTCCTTGTTATGAACTCTAAACAGAGCTTTGCCTAATGTTTGCAAATGTAGTGTATACAAATCTTCAAGGAAGCAGGAAAAGAATCACAAACTTTAAAACAAGATATGGCTATTTTTGTGCAGATCAGGTTCCTGTTGGTTCACATTCTGGAATGTTCTATTATGAATTTAACAAGCTAAGCAACTAAGAATAATTATTAAATTCCATATGAATGGTTTAGAGGTGAGTGCTGAAGAGAATGTGATCCAATAGATTCTTTACTTCCCTAAAGGATATTTATGTTTGAAAAACAGTCAATGATCTTTCCATGGTCACTGGGAAAGGCTCTGAGACAGATTTACTGATTGAATTTAATGAGATTTGAACACATGTCCCCAGAGCATTAACCTGGGCCTATGGTTTATTAATCTATTGACATGATCAGCACTCTGCCATCATCTCCCACTTGCTGTGCAGTAATCCTAAAAGAAAAGGGAATTTATGAATTGCCAATATTAGTATACAATATAGCAGCTGTGATACATTTGTCGACCTAAGTGATTGACACAAGGGCTGCACTGGGAACTGGAACACACCGTGAGGTATGGCTTTCTTTCTGAAAATTCATACCATCCCCGCAGGACAGTGTTTCAGCTGAAGGAATGCCATGGCTATCAATTGATCAAGGTGACCTCTGAGTGACATCAGCAGCATCACATGTAATTTATAAGCTGCAAAGAGGTTTGAATGTGTGCACTGAGGTTATGATAGCTTCTGTTATAAAGACAATTTTTTTTTAATAAATCATGACCAAAGACAGACTTGGTCTAAATCATGCCCTGAAGACCTGGTTCTAAGAAAACGTACTGCAAGTCACTAAAAATTTCTACTTGTATTTTTTAAAAGCATAAATGTAACAGAAGACATGGGAGCAGAATTAGGCCATTCAGCCCATCGCGTATGCTCTGTCATTCAGTCACGGTAAATGTTTCTCAACCCCATTTTTCTATTTTCTCCCCATAATCTTTGCTCCCTTACAAATTAAGAAGATATCATAACTAAGAAAGTACGTAAACTGAATACAATATAAGAAATAAAATGTTTTAATTAATATTAGTTTTGGTTAATTCTCCCATGTGTCAGAAATTGTCACTTAAAATTCCATTCCAGGATTTAAGCTGACACTTCATTGTTCACCTGAAGATGCGTTGCGCTGTAAGGAGCGTTGTTTTTCATATCAAATATCAATGAAGCAGAAGGTCTAACCCTCTCATTATAACTTTGCCATTGTTCTTGCTTTCACTATCCTGCCAACTTTCTGTTAAAACAGGTTTAATTAGTTATAACAGAATAACACCTGTAAAGCTACCTTTACAAATTCAAGCCTACTCTGCCCAATTTTAAAAGCAGCTGAGGACCAGAACAAAGGTGAGAATAGTGATGAAAGCAAATTCAAAAGTCAATTCCCACAGACAGTCAGGCATGTATTTGAAAATAAAGCAAAAGTGCAGAATTATGGCAGAAGAGAATGAGAGGGTGAGTGGGACAAATTAGACTGCAACACAATAAACCTGGATTTGGTAGAGTACTGAGATAATGAAATGTGAGGCTGGATGAACACAGCAGGCCCAGCAGCATCTCAGGAGCACAAAAGCTGACGTTTCGGGCCTAGACCCTTCATCAGAGGAGCACTGAAGGTATAAAGGGACAGTGAAAGGAGTGTTCAATGTCCTGCTTAGGTGATTAGATTTTAAAATAGCCAGCAACTTCTGCCTTCCACTGACAACTGACAGAGTAATGCTGTGTGTAATGTATTGACACTCAATTTGTTTATTTTTAAGCAGGTGGAAGAGCATATGAGCCACAGTTTAGTTTCACTGTTCTCTGTATTATCTCCCCTTCATCATCCGGAGCCAGAGCCATTTTGAAAGGGGTCAGCTCAAGGCTGAATAAACTGGCAAGCAGCAGGTAGCTGTTAGTTTGAGTTCATTAGATCTGAATAAGGAGTCAATGAAAGCCCTGCCCTGTATTGATTGGACAATGCTTAGGCAAATGCAGTGAGTTCGGAGTGGGAAGGAAGTTGAGGCAGATTCATTTAATGGATCTTCAACTACTTTCAAGTTGATCGCTGTCTGATTCCGAGGCTTTGGTGCAGTATTGAAATGGGTGCAGCAGTAGGTATTACTTTCTGAATACGTCATGAAAGGGAGAAAGAGGTACAGTTGAAACGGAGCAAGGAAACCTGTGAGAAAAGAGGACGCAAAAGAGGTGTCTGAAGAAGGGCCTATGCCCAAAACATCAACTTTCCTGCTCCTCTGATGCTGCTTGGCCTTTTGTGTTCATCCAGCTCTACACCTTGTTAGCTCAGGCAAAGGAAGGGCTCTCTGTAAGAAGCCAGGCCCACTCAGAATGTTCGGGGAGCATTTCTCCGAAAAAAACTCAGCAATGAACAGGGCCTGAGACACAAAAGCTCCATTCAGGATGTTCTCATTGAAATATGTCGCCTTCTGTAGCCAAAACAACAAGCTCAGAGCTGGGCAAGTGACTGTGAAGGACACCACACGCATGTTCTGACTCCTTTCAGGCTGAAAGTGGAGATATTTGCAATGTTCCACACTTTGCTGCTCACAATGGCATAATTTTCTGGTCAAAGTGAGCTGGTGGCAGATTTGTCTCTTGCCAGAGAGCAGCAGATAGAATGAGCACCATTCTGAATTTACGAGATCGGTAGAGTTACCCATGATGTACAGTGCACTGTGGGTGCCACATGTTGACTCTGAGGTAAACTGAGCCAGTAGGGATAGCTCTCACTCATTTCCTAGAGGGCATGTGTGACCATACAGAGTATATGTTATCTATCTAGACTTCCAAAAGGCCTTTGATGAGGTACCTCACGGGAGGCTGCTGAGTAAGGTGAGGGCCCATGGTGTTGGAGGTGAGCTACTGGCTTGAATTGAGGACTGGCTGTCTGACAGAAGGCAGAGAGTTGGGATGAAAGGCTCTTTTTCGGAATGACAACCAGTGACAAGTAGTGTCCCACAGGGTTCAGTGTTGGCGCCGCAGCTGTTCACTTTATATATTAATGATCTGGGTGAAGGGAATGGAGGCATTCTGGCGAAGTTTGCCAATGATATGAAGTTAGGTGGACAGGCAGGTAGTACTGAGGAGGTGGGGAGGCTGCAGAAAGATTTAGACAGTTTAGGAGAGTGGTCCAGGAAATGGCTGATGAATTCAACGTGAGCAAATGCAAGGTTTTGCACTTTGGAAAAAAGAATACAGGCATGGACTAATTTCTAAACTGTGAGAAAATTCATAAAGCAGAAGTACAAAGGGATCTGGGAGTGTTGGCCCAGGATTCTCTAAAAGTTAACTTGCAGGTAGAGTCCGTGATTAAGAAAGCGAATATAATGTTGTCGTTTATCTCAAAAGGGTTGGAATATAAAAGCAGTGAAGTGCTTCTGAGACTTTATAAAGCTCTAGTTAGGCCCCATTTGGAATACTGTGTCCAATTTTGGGCCCCACACCTCAGGAAGGACATACTAGCCCTGGAGCATGTCCAGCGGAGATTCTCACGGATGATCCCTGGAATGCTAGGTTTAACGTACGATGAATGGCTAAGGATCCTGGGATCGTATTCATTAGAGTTTAGAAGGTTGAGGGTAGATCTAATAGAATCATACAAGGTAATGCATGGCTTAGAAAGGGTGGACACTGGGAGGTTGTTTCCATTAGGCTGGGAGACTAGGACCCATGGGCACAGCCTTAGAATTAGAGGGGGTAAATTTAAAACAGAAATGAGGAGAGATTTCTTCAGCCAGAGAATGGTGGGCCTGTGGAATTCATTGCTACGGAGCGCAGTGGAGGCCGCGATGTTAAATGTCTTCAAGGCAGAGATTGATAAATTCTCGATCTCACAAGGAATCAAGGGCTACGGGGAGAGTGCAGGGAAGTGGTGTTGAAATGCCCATCAGCCACGATTAAATGGCGGAGTGGACTTGATGGGCTGAATGGCCTTACTTCCACTCCTATGTCTTATGGTTTTATAGCATGCAGATTAGTGCCTGGTATCCTACCAGCAGTAATGTTACCTTTGCTTTTCGGCAGTCCACTGTACCATTGTTATTTGAGCAACCGAAGGAGACTCCTTTGTGGTAAAAGTTGCCCACTGCCCAGATCATGGCTTTGGTGTACAAGCCAGCCTGCAATGAAAGCCAAGCTGCTCTGTGATGTGATAGGGCAGACAGTAAGCTGACTTACATAGTAGGAACTGTAGATGCTGGAGAATCTGAGATAACAAGGTGTAGAGCTGGATGAACACAGCGGGCCAAGCAGCATCAGAGGAACAGGAAAGCTGACGTTTCGGACCGAGGCCCTTCTACAAAATAAAACCACTCAGCATTAATGTTGTTAATGTCAGCCTCACAGGCTTTCAAAGTTCTGAACTTCCTCAGATAGATTTCCAATTCCTTTTCTTTGATGGATTATCCACTGATTCTTAGTCAGCAGCAGCTCCCAAGCAACTCTAGTTCCACAAGTACCATCTTCGACAAAATCTACTCAGCTCTGCTCATAACATCAGACACCTTTATCAAAATCATAAATCCTCAATAACAAGTTAGTGCACAATATGGCTGGTACTGTTCAATCAGTTCCTTTAAGATAACAAAAGTAGTGACTGTAATCTTATTTTTCCTGATTTCCACTCCAAGATTTGGGCTTCATGAGTGGACTTTTTCCAGCTGCACTTTGATTTCCTCTTCCCATCCTGATCATGCAGGCTTATGTTGGGGTTGCCCTCCAGAGACACATGAGTGCATTTTTACATCAGTGGTGAAAGTGGAGTTGCACGTGGACAGGGTAGTGAAGAAGGTAATTTGGTACACAAGTCTTTATTAGTCAGTGCATGGAGTATATAGAGTTGTGGGAGGTCATGTTGCAGCTGTACAGGACATTGATTAAGCCACTTTTGGAATACTGTGTGCAATTCTGGTCTCCCTGCTATATGAAAGATGTTGTGAAACTTGAAAGCGTTCAGAAAAGATTTACAAGGATGTTGCCAAGGTCGGAGGGTTTGAGCTATAAGGAGAGGTTGAATAGGCTGGGACTGTTTTCCCTGGAATGCCAAATGCTGAAGGCTGACCTTATAGAAGTTTGTAGAATCATGAAGGACGTGCATAGGGTGAATAGCCAAAGTCTTTTCACTGGTGTGGGGGAGTCCAAAACTAGAGGACATAGGTTTAAGGTGAGAATGGAAAGATTTAAAAGGGACCTAAGGAACAACTTTTTCATGCAGAGGGTAGTGCATGTATGGGATGAGCTGCCAGAGGAAGTGGTGGAGGTTGGCACAATTACGACATTTGAAGGGCATCTGGATGGGTACATGAACAGGAAGGGTTTAGAGGGATGTGAGCCAAATTGGGACTAGGGTAATTTAGGATACCTGGACGTGCCTGAATGAGTTAGACTGAAGGATTTATTTCCATGCTGTGCAGTTCTATGACTATGGTGGAGTGAGTAACTGGTTGATTTTCCCTTGAATGAGGAACACATGGATCTGGAAATCCAGGACTGGCATCAACCTCCAGTGGATGTGGAGCAACCTTCTAATTTGGAGTTTCCAATCATAAGTGCCCTCAATGTTGCGAAGGTGGAGGAGAGCCTCAGCCCCTCAAATGTCAATGGCACCATACTCTGTCAAGGGATAACAATCAGAATGCCATAATCAGCCAACAAGAGCCAACAATAATCGAGATTGCTGAAGAAACTCAAGCAGCTCTGGCAACATCTGTGGAGACAAAGCAGAGTTTACATTTTGAATCCAGTAAGCTTCCTTTAGACTGGACTCAAAACATTATCTCTGCCTTTTCTCCATAGATGTTGGCAAACCTGCTGAACTTCTCCAGCGATATCTATTTTTCATTTAGATCCTCAGCTTCCAAAGTTCTTTGTCTAATTTATGTGAAAACTATATCTCCTCCACATTACGCTTCCATGCTGGTCACATCTAGGAGTTTGTTGCAGTGCCATGCAGCCAGCCTTTGTTAAAAATTCTGTTCATTTAAAATCTCCATTCACAGAATTTTATTTGCTTCTCCCTCTAGTCCATCTATTTGTGGTAATTGAAATCTCTCATGAATACAATATCAATATCATTTAGTCATTTCACGTATTTACTTACACAATTCTTCTCAAGTATATTCCTGTTAGTGTGATAAATCTCACTGCACAGCCTTCTTCCATGCAGACACCAACAATGAAACTGCATACTATCTTGCTCATACCACACCGAGAATACTTTCTTTAATATTACTGACCTAGACACAACACATGGAAATATTCAACAATGGTTACAGCACTGAGAAGAATCATGAGGCTTGTTCCTAATTCTGAAGGTACAGAAATACAAGATAAACCTTCAACTCTTCAACCTTGGAGACAACAGTGAGACCTTCACAGAAGTATGTTTCAGCACCAGCCATAAATAAATGAGATAAATCAGACAACCTTTTGAGGTAAACCTTGACAGTAGGATTAGAAAGTTTATGTTCAAACTGGAGAAGAGAAAATTTGGGATTTGAGCCAAGAAGTTCTTCTAACAGTCAGCAACATTGAAGGTAACGTCTATGAGAGAATTTGATCATATGTTAGTGTTTTTCCTCATCTGCATTCATGTTGTGACCTTTGAAACTTTTCTGACATACACTGAAAAAATAATTTATTCACTAACTGTCAGAATTAGGAACTGAGTTTTTAACATCTTTCCCACCATCTGAGATATCCATCCACTTCTCGATTACAAATGGACATGTGACTGCCTGTCAAACTGAAAAAAAAAGCAGGAAGTTATGAAACTACCAAAAGTATCTTTTCTCAGCATTTGCATCATCGACTGTACAAAAGATTTGGAAGACTCTGATAGTTATGCAAGAACAATGCCCCTAGGTCAGAATAGATCACTTGACTGAAAGCACATCAGTCAACAGAATAGAACTTTCTCTGTTGGAGAAATAAGTCTGTGTTCATCTGTAAATCAACCAGCAAATTTCAAGGATTAAGAAATGAGGAATGGATTGCAAATCTCAAGAATTTGTCCTTCAGTGTTGGTCACTCAACCATTTTGCTTCATACCAACAGCTTCTCACTCTTCATCTCATTGTTATTTTTAAGTCACTGAGTTGCCAATTAAATCCCCTGTAGAATAATGACTGCATTAATATCATAGGGCAGTCGTCATGAGGTGCTGGATTCAAGTTCTACTCCAGGACTTGTTCACAATTTTTTAAAATAAGTAAGTGATTGTAATGTCGAAGTAGGTATAGGAAGAGTAATCAAAAGGGAGAGGATGATTGGATTGAATGAGAGATAAATTAAGACAGGGCAGAAAAGTAAGAAAAGCATTTAGGTGAGATATTTTAAATATTTCCAACAAACAATTCACAATAAGATGGAAATTGAAGGCTTTTTAGATGTAGATTAGGCATCATCTGCTCGTATGACTGAGCAGGATAGAAGGACCTTCTCTATGCTTATTATGGATGTTACTCTATACCTACTTATTCATTTTCTCGGCAAGAGAACTTGGCTGGTTATCATTACAATTATCATTAAAAAAAACAAAATGCTGTGGATGATGGAAGTTTGAAAGTCAAGCAAAGAGTGCTTGAAATCATCGTAAGTCTGGCAAAATTTCAAGCCCCAGTAAGTCTTTTCTTCAAAACTCAGAAGTTCTAAGGAAGAGCCATTGGACTTGAAATATTAAGTAAATTTCTCCACAGATGCTTCCAGACCTGATGAATTTTTCCAACACTTTATATTCGTTATAGACAATTACCATGCCATTAAAAGTGTACTGATAATTGCTAGGCTTAACTTGTGACCTGGAGTTCAATGTATGGTTAAAGCCCAAATGCAACAACTGCATGAAAATCACAGGGAGATTCAGGGAGAGATGCTATTTCCCAGAAACTAATGTCAGAAGAGCAGAAAGTTGTGATGATTAACAAATTACAGATACATCATCCTTTCTGCAGGTTGCTAGGCAATTTGTGTATTATTGATGGCATATACGATTCAAACACAATTCTTCTCAATAAATCCTGGGCCATCATTCCTGGACTTTTAAACCCCTGCAAACCTAAATCCTAGAAGGATAAAAGCAGCAAAGCCATTCAAAGATATCACATCCACTCTAACGTGGCATTAGCATATCTTGCTATTCCCTATGATACCCAAACTCTCTACAACAATCATACCCATCTTCCAATGTACCAGAGATAATGGGAACTGCAGATGCTGGAGACTCCAAGATAATAAAATGTGAGGCCTGCTGTGTTCATCCAGCCTCACATTTTATTATTCCAATGTACCAGGTTTCATTCCAACTAGTGGAGAAATTACCTAAATTATTCCCATTGTCTGAGGTGGATTCATCCTGTATTTGGTTCACAGGACATACCTGGGAAGTTATGAAAAAATGTTGGGTAAATGCCAATGTTGTAGTTGCGGGAGAAGAGCTGGGTCAGGATCTGACAGGATTTCTGGAGCATGCACATTGTGTACTACTGCTGGAATGTTGTCACTGCCCATTGTGTCTGGGGTATCCAGTACCTCCAGCCATTTCTTCATGTCATATGGACTGGATTAAATTGTCTGAAGTTTGGCTTCTGTGATGCTGAAGACCTCTAGATGAGGCCAAATTGGAAGATTTTTGCAAATGTTTTAGCCTTTTCTTTGCACAAATGTGGTGCACAAAGGATTAGGATATTTGTGGAACCTCCTCCTCCAATGAGTTGTTTAATTGTCTACTGCTATTCACAACTAAATATGGCAGGACTGCAGAGTTTACATCTGATTTTTTGGTTGTGAAATCACTTAGGTCTGTCTATCACTTGCTGCAAATTCTGTTTGGCAGACTAGTTGACCTGTTTTATAGCTTCATTAGGTTGGAATCTCATTTTTAAATATGCTCCCAGCATGCACTCCTGCACTCATCATTGAGCCAAGGTTGATACCCTTGCACTAAGAAAGCCTTAATGCGTTTCATACTTTTTTGCCCTGTCTTAATTTATCTCTCATTCAATCCAATCATCCTCTCCCTTTTGATTACTCTTCCTATACCTACTTCAACATTACAATCACTTATTTATTTTTAAAAATTGTGAACAAGTCCTGGAGTAGAACTTGAACCCAGCACCTCATGATAACCCCCAATGACATTAAAGCAACATTAAGAAGTTATTATTCTACAGGGGACTTAATTGGCAATTCAGAGACTTAAAAATAACAATGAGATGAAGAGTGAGAAGCTGTTGGTATGAAGCAAAATGGTTGAGTGACCAACACTGAAGGACAAATTCTTGAGATTTGCAATCCATTCCTCATTTCTTAATCCTTGAAATTTGCTGGTTGATTTACAGATGAACACAGTTATATTTTCCCAGCTTGAGGCAATGATGGTGTCGGAAACATGCCAGGCCATTAAGTTGCAGACTGTGTTGGAGTATGATTCTGCTCTCCCGACGGCCCACAGCACGTCATGGATGCCCAGTCTTCAGTTGCTAGGTCTGCTCAAAGTGTATCCCATTCAGCAAGGGGATAGGGCTACACAGCATAATGAAAGGTATTCTGGATGTGAAGATTGGAGTTTGTCTCCACAAGGGACTGTGCAGTGATCACTCTTACTGATACTATCACAGCTGGCAGATTCGTGATGATGAGGTCAAGTTATGTTTCTCCTATTTTTTGGTTTCCTTAGTAACTGCTGCAGATCCAGTCTAGCAGCTACGCCCTTTAGGATCTGACCAGCTCAGTGAGTAGGAATGCTGCTGAGCTACTTTTCATGACGGGCATTAAAATCTCTCAACCAAGGTCTGTTCTCTACCCTTACCATCCTCAGCCTCCCCCAAATGGAGGAATATGGATTCATCAGGTAGTTGGGACTGGTATGTTGTAATTAGCAGGAGATTTCCTTACTTATGTTTGACCTAATGCCATGAGTCTTCATGGGGTCTGGAGTCAATTTTGAGGAATTCTAGGGAACACCCTCTCAACTGTAGGGATTCTATGATTCTATGATAACTGCATGCTACAGTGCACCACCTCTGCTAATGTTAATGGTGTTTTCTGTGACTTTGTGTGTAACGTATGGCTCAGATTGTTGCTTGACTAGTCTGAGAGGCAGCACAATTTTGGCACTAGCTTCCACTTGTTTGTAAGGATGACTTAGAGACGCAGAGACTAGAGGGACTACCCTTCATTGTTGAAGTTTGCAACGCCTTAGTTGATACCAGGCAGTCTTTCTTTCGAGAGACTTTTAGCAGATGATACAGCTGACTGGCTTGCTAGTTATGAATCAAGCATATTGCTGTGCAGAGACCCAAATGAGTATGGATGGCTGTTTTCCTTCTGCATATAGGGCATTAGTGAGCCAGAGGTGTTTTTAGAACAAACAAGTTTCACAGTCATCATTATACTCTTACAGAAACCAATTTCCACCATCTGTCAAGGTAGAATTTGAACCTGGATCACCAGAACTGAACTAAGACTCTGGATTACTAATCCAACAACAATATCACTGAGCAATGTCTTCCCAAAACTTGTTATTTATTCCTCAATCAACAAAAGAAACAGATTACCAAGACATTACTCACTCCTGTTTGAGGGAACCAGCTGTTTATGAACTAGTTGCCACATTTTCTACATTACAATAGTTAGTACACTTCAAAAGCACAAAATTGGCTTTAAACTGTTTTCAACTGTTCTAACATAATTGAAGGCAAGATTGAAAAAGTTCTGGATACTAGAAAAATCAAAACATAGGGCAGGAAAGTGAATTTTGTAACAGATTGGCGTTGTAGGACACTCAATTCATGGGTAATTAGAATGGGCAATAAATGCTAGTCCAAAAACCAATAACCACATTGATTGGGAAAAAAATACCTTGTTCTGACCAACCAAGGAGGGGGTGAACAAGAGAGTGCAACCAGCAGAGAACTTGACAATTTGGGCTATCCTGCCTGGAAACATCATTACTTGGGAAACTTTGTGCAGCATTTCGTCATAACACTTTCCAGATGAAATTGCTGGAAAGTGTTAAGTCCAGATATCAAGCAAATATACACTTTTTATTGTTAATCTATCTAATTGTTCTACCTCTTTTTCCTAGACCCTTTTATTATTACTTTTGTACTGTTCAATGAAAACAAACATTATCTTTAATACCTTTAGTATTCCTCCATCTTCCCATAGTATGTCCTTTCTCATTTCTAATTTGCCCCACACTTTTAATCTTGGTTATAAAATATTGTATTCTTTTTACGTCACTGATAAAAAAAAATTATCCCCCTTCTCAGCTTGTTTGTTTTACCCCCATTATTTGATAGATATTTTCATTTCTATCATTGTTATAGATCAATGTCTTTTTTATTCATATCTGGGAATATGAGCACTTCTGGAGAGGCCAATGTTTACTGCGCAGACTCAATTGTCTTTAAGAAGGTGAAATGACGATCCACCATCTCAAACTGAGTTTAAGACTTTGAACCAGTGACAGTAAATGCATGGCAATATTGTTCCAAGTCAGCATGCTGTGTGGCTTGCAAAGGAATTTGCAACTGGTGATGTTCCCATACATCTGCTCTCCTCGATCTTCTCCATGACATTGACCCAGTGACAGTGGAGGAACAGCAGTACAGTTCTAAGTAAGGTTGGCAAGTGGCTTGAAGCAGAACCTGCAGGTGGTGGTTTTCCCCATGTATCTGTTGCCCTTGTCATTCTAGATGGATGTGATCAGTGACTCAACATCCCTACAGTGTGGAAACAGGCCATTCTACCCAACAAGCCCACACTGCCCCTCTGAAGACCACCCCATCCAGACCCATTCCCCCACACTAGCATTTTACATGACTAACCCACCTAACCTGGACACTTCCACACAGAAGTCACCCGAAGGTGGAATCAATCTCGGGTACCTGGTGCTGAGGCAGCAGTGCTAACCACTAAGCGACCACTATGCTTAGGTTAGCCAACTTCATATCTAAAAGTAGCATATTAGATTTGAGAAAATGTTGAGTTTCAATTTTTTGGGACCTCTCCTCAAAACAAGATTTTTCAGTAATTGCTATTTTAGACAGCAAAATACAAATTATGCAAACACTTTCACCTCATGCTACCCACTAGAGATTTTTCCCCTTGAGTTTTGTAATGTAAGCAGCTGTATATGTTCAAAAAGGTGTGTTAACAACTTCAAAAAGGTCAATTGAAACAAATCATGTAATAGCATTAAAATCTAGGGAGAGGAAATAAAAAGGAACAGAAGCCAGTGCTCAAAAGATTTAAGGGCACAGACAAAACAGACAGCAATGAAAATAACTCACTTGTTCCACGAAAGCATGACATGCAACTGTAACCATTAAGAGCTTGGCAATTAGAATTTTGGTTTTATAACTCTGCAGCATAGAAATGTTGAGCAAAAGTTTAATGGATAAAACCAATGTATTGTGAACACCTTTATTAAAATGTGTTGATCTAGCATGATACATGGGATGAAAAACTGCAAGTTAAGACAATGTTCAATACAAGAAAACCATTGCCACTTGGGCAAAGTGAATCAAGAGGAGATTTGCAGTTACTGCTCAATTGAGTTGATAGAGATTACTCAGGTTGAAAATCTGAGAGCAAAAGGAGAGACATGAGTAATGTTACGCAGAGGTTAAAGCCAGGGAACAAAATTGATGCAATACACTGGTTTAAAAATAATTTAACAGTTAAAACAGTGGGGGAAAACAGTAGATGTAAGTGGCCTCCTATAACATTCTGAAACTGAACAATTAGGTGGTGTTAGGAGACATGCTGCTTACATTTCACAACAAAGATTAAATATTCCTGAACTTCAAAACATTTATGCTTTCACCAGCTGCTGAACCTTTGTACCTGTCTCACTTGTAATTTTAAGCCCCATTAAGAATGGCAGTTTGCAATAGTCTAGGACAATTAGCTTACTTTCAGATCTTTATAGTGTATAGGATGATCAATTTAGTGCTGTAAAATTCTATGACCTCTTTCCTACCCTATTTTTATTTCATAAAAGTAACACTAATTCAATTTGATATCAAATTTAAATTGTAATTCATGCCTTGATTCTAGATAATTACACATTTGAGCTGGCACCAGCAAAACAAGCATACAACATACAACTCATTTCCAAGCTTGCACTGCATCCAAGCTCCAAGTTTGAGTGTCGGAAATAGCTTGTCTACAAAGTATTTCAGTATTTAAGATAACAATGGAACCACTCCAGATTAAATTGTTTTTGATGTGAGGCAATACTTGATTACAAAAAGAGCTTACTACAGAGAAGCTGGTTGTGCCTAAAAATGGTCTAAGCTTGCTCTAAACAAAATCACTGACTGCATCCAACCCAAATCAACATATCTGAGCAAGGGAAAGAGCAAGCAAGCAGCAGCTAGATATGTATATTGTCACTTAGAGGGTGGAATTGTCAGCTAAGTTTTGATAAAATACAATTTTTAAGTGAGAAACTTTAAGTGAATTTTTAATACCTATTATCATGCATTTCCCCCATCCATTAACACCCCAAGCATAATCAAACACATCCATTTTTTTTTAAAAAAGGCCTCTTATTTCACCCTTCATTTCAGGAGATTGAAAATAGAGGGACAACTGAAAATTTCAGAGTGAAAGGAACATACAGACCATTAATTATATTTCAATAACAGGAGACAGACAATGAATACAGTTTTGCCTTTTTTAATTAAGTATTTTAAGTCAATGGAAATTACATTGTAATTTAATTATACAAGGTTAAGTTTTTAAAAACATACATTATATGGTCTAAATTTAAGTCCTCATACAAAGACAAAGACAAAGACAGTCTTGAATCACATTGATCTAGGCTTTCACAGATATCAGGTTGCTCATTCCATTGAAGTAGGATATTTCCCGGTCACACATCATCTCAAAATGTAGAGGTCTTCTGCAGAAGTTACATTCAGCTGAGGAATGGGTCTTCAACTCCAATCCAACATCTTTCCATGTTATCACTAGTTTTTCTGTTTATAAAACGCAAGATATTATGACTTATTCAACTTCTGCAATAACTCCAAGCTGAACACAAGTTATTCCAGAAAAAACCCTTATACCAAAACCAAGATAATCACAATAAAAACTGTGATTATTTCAAAAAACAGTAGTAAAAGATTCAGATTCTCATGTCTAAAATCTCTAACTCATTGACAAGTGAAAATGTTACTAAAAAAATTAAACTACAGAATGAGCTTGATTAAGGGGATAAGATAAATTTGGGGAAAGTGTATTTAAAAGTTCAATAAATTCTAATTTTACATTAGAATAGGCAATCAATTTAGACAAAAAAAAACATTATGATCGCACTTCAGCCCAGGCCATCAACTTCCAAGTTACACCATGGAGATAGAGATCATTAGGACTTTAGAACCTCCTGCACTTAAAATGTATACTTCTATTACAAGAACAGACCATTCAACAGAACTAGATTGGACATAAGCAAGTGTAATTAGTTACATTTGATCACCTAATTCCTAGAGCCACAAAGCAAAATTTGAGAAGTTATAGATTTTGAGTCCCAAAACGGTGGCAAGAAGAGATTAAAATCTGACATATTCTGAATTCTGCCTGACAAGAAGCTAGAATGGGTGCATTGTTAAAGTTCATGGGAGCCCAGGGTGCTTTACTGAGAAGGCACAAAAAAGGTTCAGAGCTGCACAATAAAGCAAGAGCATCTGTGCTCACTGTGATCATTTCATTATGACTCCAGAACTCTCAGGATGTATTAAGCATGCTTGGTTTTAGAGAAGGGATTTATGAAATTTGCCAGCAAAGGCAGCCATTTGGCCCACTGTGTCTGCATTACTTCTATTACTAGTGCCAAAATCCTGCATTTTCCCCATATCCCTGTATATCATTATACTTTAAACTACCCATGTAATTTTAAGATAAATTGAGGTCCAGGTCTAGCGGGTAGCTAATTAGCATATCCACCTGGATACAAGGTCAACGTGATTCACTCAACCATAGTGATATATTTTAGGAAGGGAAAGATCAGTCTGCAAGAACCTGCGAGGAACAGAGGTAGCAAAAACAAAAAACACTGATTTTATTCTGAAGGAAGCACCTGGAAACTCACGTTTAGATTCAAGATACTAGCTTTGTAACAGATTCAAACAAGACTGTAAAATTAGCATATCAGGAAGAACCACCAAGTGAAGCCGAATCACAAAAGGCAGTCCTGATATCAAGTTATTTGGTAGGGAAAAAAAAAGAAGATAACTATTAAGAGAGCACAACAGCTTTGAACAGGTTCGTCTGGCATAAAACAGGTGCATTTCCATTTCTAAACTAATGATTTCAAAATGTTCCAGCAATTCCCTTTCCTTAGTCCTTAGTAACTTGCTGATACTGATGTCCCATCACCAAAGTCCTACAGCCACCTTTGGCCTGATTAAAAAAAAGCTTTCTAGTTTGGTGTAGACCAAACAAGATTGCCACCACTCTTGGAAACCTATCAAATAGCTAGACTAGTTGCCTGAGAAATAAACTACTGGGGACTCCTTTCTAGCCACTCAGGTAAAACTGCAACAATGATGATTGGCTTGTTCAAATAATTTTAAATCTAGAGCACTATCCTCCCTAAATTGCTTTAGATCATTGATGTGAAGACTACTTACCAACAAAATGATTCATCATCTCAGGGGTGTGATGTGGGGTTGGGGCAATACGCAAGAGCTCCTCCCCACGTGCAACAGTGGGGTAATTGATAGCCTGGACGTAAATGTTGTATTTACTTAGCAGTTCATCACAGAGCTGAGTGTTTTTAGCTGCATCTGCAACCTAGAAATGCAAGCATACACAAGAATCAAGGAATGTCTTCACGGGCTCTTCAAGCTCATCACCATTTTGTCCAATTTCCATTGCACGTACGGGCAAAAAGATAAAAAGTACCAAAGACAGCAGTTATATTTATTTCCCATCCAATTTCATTTCCATTTCCTCACCCCTTACCATAACTTCACTGCTATCTGACAAGTTTAACAAGCCTCTAAATTTATACCAATGCAACACAGGTGAATTTGGAAAAAGAAAAATCAATTGTATATATGAATCAATTTTTCTTGTACATTTATTGCAGGATGATCAATGCAATGCTGCACAACTTTTTTTAAAACATGTTGCAAAATTACTATTTCAAGTGAGACAACAGGAATTTGTTTCATAAATAGTGCATAATGCCTCAGGACAGAGAAGCAGATGGAGGATGGAAACATAGGACATTAAAAAAATTAAATAAACAGGAGTATTTTGATTCAACACGTACTCGGACTGGAATGATATGACTGGGACAGTGAACCACAGGTAAACCAGCATCCATAAGTAACTGCCGCATGTGTTTAACATTGCGTTGATGTCTGCGGCGCAGTGCTCGACCATCACCACTTTTCAGGAATTGGACAGACTGCAAAGCACCAGAAAGCAACATAGGCGGTAATGAGGTAGTGAAGATGAAGCCAGCAGCATATGACCTCACAGTATCTATAAGAGATGCAGTACTGGCTATGTAGCCTCCAACACATCCGAATGCTTTTCCTGCAATTAAAAAAGCTCGTGTCATTCCAGTAGCATTAATTCATGAGACAAATAATTTAGCGCGCGCACACACCCCACCCAGGCCATTCAGCCCAACAAGCCTGCGCCACGTGGTTTCTATCACTGTTGCCTGCCATTCACATGTCTATCAAGATAGACCTTAAACACTGCTAGTGCACCTGGTTCCACTTCCACCACCTCCACTGGCAGTTCAAAACAAGATAAAAGGACAGTGAATGCAAGTAATATCCTACCATTGTGCAAGTATGAGTTGCTTTCGTAAATTATTTACATGCTCCTCAATTTTCGTGTTGAACATTATACTGGTGTCCCACTCCAACACGTGGAGTAATCTTCCTTCTATCCGATCCACTAGGCAGCATGTGGGATCAAGACATGAACAGAGGGCCTTGGCATCCACTGTTCACAAAGATGATCAAAAAAAAGGCTGCTGAAACTTTATTTCAATATTAATTGCAGCAACACTCAAATTTGAGCGATCTGCAGGTCACAATACTCTCAGAGGACCATAGACTGCTCTCTCGTTAGAGGGAGATGACAGACAGCTAGTTCAAACAGAGAGTCACCATGTCTCAAATGGGGAGAGGTGGTGAGATTTCCATTGTTCCCACTGTTGGCATCACTACATCATAGCCAGCCACACATTCAACAGAGCTGTACAAAAACTGGGCAATGCACTCTCAAATGTGGAAATATCAAATTGCACAAATGAAGCATCCCCCAGCCTGTGACTTGATAACAGCTTTGAAAAATGTCTCCATGAGAAACCAAATATGAGACAAGAAAATGCTTTGTGGTAAAAGAATCTTTAAGGCATCCTTTATACCAGGATTTATACTTGCATTTCATGCCCAATTTAAACTGTTTAACCAAATAATAGCTCATTTGTACTTCCGATTTTTTAAAATTCTGCTGTCAGCACTGATCTACACATTCTGAACCACTGGTTCCAAAAGGGACACCATTATTTAAAGTGAGGAGACTTCAGGCTATTTCACTAAAAAGAAAAGCTTTGTTTGCACTCTGAAGCAAAACAGCTTTCTAGGTCATTGCTACAGCATATGTAACAATTTTGAAGCAAAAATAAATCCAAAATCCACAAGATAGTACTTCAAATGTCAATGCTGAATAAACTCATTTAATCAAAGAAAAATCAGCAGTTCTCAAAATTGCATTGAGGGGTACATGCACATTGTTAGGTACTTCTGATGAAGATTTCACATTACAAATGCTATTCGAACATGCCAAAAAAATATCATCCTAGTTAAGTTGTTTTACAAGCTTGACTTTTCTAAGGTCACAAAACACCCTTCAGAAATGTAACTTCTTAAAACAGCTATCCAAAATCCTACAGAAGACACCAACATCCACGCATAGCTAATTTAGTCAACATTCTTCAGTGGCTAGAGATTGTCACAACTCAATTTTTTCATGCACATATGCTCATTGTAATATTATAAATTCAGACTTAAATTTTTACAAGGTGGTTTATCTTTAAAAAGGCAAAAAAGTCAAGAAATCCATGCCGACATCATGCAGTTGGGTATGGCTTCACATGATGTGGGTTTGCAAACCCACAAGTCTAACCACTGGATAATGAAGTTTTAACAGATTAATCAGGTCTTTTTTCCACTGGCTTCAAATCCTAGCACAGTTCTTTAAGGATTGCCATCAGCTGAAGACAAATGCATCGGAAATCAGACACCTACTCTACTGGCCTCAACTGAACCCGAGCAAAGTTACTTTTGGATTGCAGGCAACAGCCAAAAGAATAGTGGTGCATGCAAAAGAGAAATAAACCTTCAAGCAAATCTCAATGACAATACCCTGATGTCATAAACCTATAGGTGGATCAAACCTTTGAAAGCACTCACAGGGAATAAGCATCTAACAGATTGTGCATCTTGGCAACCATATCGTAATTGGAAATGAGAGAATCTACCACGAATTTAGAAGGCACGTCAAAAGAATTTAGTTATGTGACTGTGGATTAGATTTTAAAATTTGCACCTTAGATTTTTAGCTAAACTTTCAATTGCAACAAAGCATTACAGGAGATTTTCCATCCTCAAATTTTAGAAGTTTCCTTCTAGAGGAAGAAAAAATTGCCTCTGTTTTTCATAACCACAAAATTAAAACATCCTTGCATGATTTGTTTTGAAAGAAGGATGTGCAGAGCTGAACTTGAGTGACTGCAGTTATAACAACCTTTCCCTTGATGTGTGACAACTGAACAAGTTTTATGTAACTGATTCCAAATAGGCCTGATGCATCTTGCTATGCTAAAGTGAACTGCATTAAATAAACTCACACTAGGGTGCTGAACTAGACTTTAAAAAATACTGCCAAGGTTACTTGTATCAGAAAAGCCAAAATTTCACTAAAAATGTCAAGGGTGAAATAAATTTCATAGTTGCTTCCATGACCAATGTTCATTTAAATGTTTTAAGCTGTCCACCCAAATATGTCCTTATACCATTCTTTAATCTTTTTCTAAAGTAGTATTTGTTGAACATTTTCTTCCTGGTTTCTAATGAAGGCAACCCTAAATTAGTAACTTCTTTAACACTAGAAGGATTCTTAAAACCATTAGTGCTTTATGGGGAGAAAGATACCCAGAATACAAGTGAAAATTAAAAGAACGTACAGGCCAATAATAGGAAGAAGCCTTCGTAAATCAAACTCTAATCTGAAACTCACTATCACATGCACTATTTGCTGCTCAAGGGAAACAAAAGAGTCTGCATTTCGTCACCCACTAACATACTCACCCAGTGTTCCAGATATTATATCCATTTTATGCATGACTCCGTCTCGATCTCCTATTCCTCCACCCCTGGGCCCATAAAGGCCAACAGCATGCACTTCATCAACAAAAGTTATTGCACCATATTCATGAGCTACATCACACATCTCCTCCAAAGGACAGACTGCGCCTAATAAAAGACAGCATATTTGAAAGGTTAGAGATTTGCTTGCCTCCCAATAGCCAGATACTTAGGAACATGGAGGAATTAAAACCAAAATTAAAACATGACAATTCAAGAAGCTAAGTTTGCATTAAAAAATGATAAAGGCTTGGTAATTTTAACAGTTAGCCAGCTAGTACTTCACTTCTTTCGAAGAACATTTAAACATGCAAATGTTTGAAGATAACAGCAAATAGCCTGGAGAAGCTTGGGTTGTGACCAGAGATTAACTTTAAAATTGTGCACTCTAGATTGTTGGTCCTCAAATATTTCACACACAATTGCTTTTTAAAATCTCAAAAATGACCTGGCAAAAAGCTGCATTTGTATTAGATAGTTTTCACAAGTTACCTCAAAATGTTCAGTTAATTATCAATGAACGTGGGCATTACTGGCAAACAGAGAGAGAGTGGCTTGTGAGGCCAATTCAGAACACAGTTAAAGTCCTGCGCTGAGAGTCTGGAGTCACACGTAGGCCAGGCCAGTTAAGGATGACAATTTTCCTTCCAAAAAGGAGCATTAGGTGAAATCAGATGGTTGGTGTAAAGATCCAGCAATGGAATTTAAAAAAAAATCAGCACCAAGCCCTGCCCTAATATAAAAAGAATTGACAGAATATCACACTTTCTACATTTTTTTTTTAAAAAGACACACTCCTCTAACTGGATTGGTAAATATTAGCACTCTGAACGATCTCCATCCTTGTCCAACACAGTGGTTTTCTTCCACATGCCCTCAATTAAATTGGCACTCTAACTTTTCCCCAACTCCACCAGAATTCCACTCCCATTTTCAACATGCTGATCCTCATTGAAATCTTTTCCTCTGTCTATTCTTCCCTCAATGCCAATCTGATCAAACCTTGCAAGTCTTATGGTCTTAATTAATAAGGAAAGGTTCTCTTCTACACAGTGCCCCCTCAGAGGCCTTCTAGGTCCTATCCTCAAATCTCTTCTGCCTTCACATTGCAGACCCAATTTCTCACGAGCAATGAATCTCTTGACCTACAGCAAACTGAGGCAAAGATTGTTTTCATGACCTGCAGCACCATGAATCAGTGCCGGAAAGAAAAAAATGGTTGGGCTTTGAGGGAAAAGAAACAAAAATTTAGTTGTGGACTGTAAATCAGAACAGTCAAGAAATTATTGGAATGATAATCAATATTAAGTTGTTAGTATTTTGAGAATCTTAAATTCAAAAATATATGATTAATGCAGAAGAGCAGGATTATAACCAGGACGCCAAATAATTGCTCTAGGAAGAATTAGGTAAAGTTTTTACCCCAACACAAAAAAGGTTAACTGTTCATCCAGGATGTCAGTAATTTCAGTTAAAATGCTTTTAAAAGTTGAAAAATTGCAAATATTTTGTATCATCACTTTTACATATAGATCGCTTACAAAAGGTGAAAAATCAACTTAAACCAAACCACATTCTGTGCAACATCAGGAATACAAAGGTTGCTAGCTTGACAAATTTTGCAAGTTAGATGTGTGATTAATTTGCTGCTGTGAATTGGTTAGTGGCAGTTCCCCATCCTGTGAAATTTTAAATTCAAAACACAAATGCATTGCATACCATCCATTGAATGAACCGTCTCAAAGGCTACAATCTTTGGAGTAGCTGAGTCTGAATTCCTCAATAGCTCCCGTAGATGACTGACGTCATTATGACGAAATATAAACTTGGGAACTCCACTGTTCCTTATGCCTTGTATCATGGAGGCATGATTTCCAGCATCAGAGTAGATTTCACATCCTAAAAAAGAGGTAAAAACACCAACCACAGTTAACACTTGGAACATTAGAAAGAAATAAAGCACAATATTTGGAGAGCACTGTGTCAAAGATTATGAGTAGTAACTGTGTACAATGTGAAATTATGTCAGTGTACCATGCTCATTTCACAAATAATCCATGATTTATTTTCTCAAATGAAAACCAAAAAGCTAAATACAAAATCCTGAAATAGGAAAATTCACTTCTGCCTTCAGTTGTTACATTCCCACCTGGAACATTTTCTTCTCTTGCTGGTATTTGGAGAGAGTTGATAGAGCCATCCTCCACTACCTTTCAAAATTTACCAAGTCTCACATACTAGACTGACTATCAAATTATCACGCTCTACAAACCAAAATAAAAGTGGCCACAGCAAAAGTTGTTCTTTGTTCTTGTCCACCATACTTTGAAATGGATCAGAGTCGTTTCTGAGTTAAATTGGGGAATTTTCCCTAACTTGTGAACTCTGGAAAATTTAGCATAATCTCTTCATTGCATTAACCAGTTTGCCAGCTATTGTCAGAAGCGTAGTTTCTAAATTCCACAAACAAGCGGATAACCGCAGGTAAACGAAATTATATTCGCACACTCGTGAGTGTTAGGTCTCAGCGACCATATTGAGGAAACAAATGAACAAGGAAGGGACACAATCAGAACATACAGTTCGAGGGAGAAAAGGATGTTCTCTGGAGGATTCAGTCCAAAGATAGACAGTGAAGGGCGCAAACTCAAATAAGCCATTGCAGGATACAATCTGCCTTAATTGGCTTGAAAGAGCAGATACAAGCAATGGAAAGCCCAGTGGGAACAAAAATGGTGTACTTGATCCTGTTTAAAAATGTATGGGTCAAGGAGAGAATGGAACACTGTCATAGTAACAGGTTAGTTTGCATGGACTGAGGTGTCAAGTGGAGGATATAACATAGGTAAGAAACTTTGAAGCAGGAATGATTTGCAGATGGCAGAGATTATAACCGGTTAGGGAGGCAGTGTGTGAATTTACACTCACTAATGGCTGTTAGAGAAGACAGAACCACATGAGTTCAAGGGCTGAATTCGTAGAACAACGCAATTAACCTCCCACATCCCGGGCATAACTAAACAGGAAAAGTTCAACTGAGAGCTACTTTTGATTTATATCTCTATACTCAAAATGAAAAACGTATGAAGAAAGGATAGCAGCTACAATGTCTTTTAGTCAGAAACAAAGAATATTATGATGAGAGTGGTATGTCCACCCTTAAAAACCTAGCAAAGATTAGCACCTCTGGGTGGGAAGGGAGGACAAAATGCTGATTAAAAAGTAGACAGACAATTTGACTTAAACTATAACAAGTAATTAAATAAATAAATAGAAAATCATACCTGGGAGCATTTTGGCCAACGTAAAGAGGGTAGAATCATTTGCCACAAAGCATGATGAGAACAGCAATGCTGCATCTTTGCCATGGAGATCAGCCAATTCATTTTCCAAATCAACATGATACTTGCTAGTTCCTGAAATATTCCTGGTCCCACCAGCTCCAGCACCATGGTGCCGAAGGGTCTCCCTGGATACAAATCGAAGAATCCAATTAATAAAAAAGAAAATTGGCCTAGGACACATAGGTGCTACTAAAGTGTGGTATGATTAACCTTCTCAATACGATGCCTCCATCACCACCACTGGGCATCCGATATACAAATCTTTACTTGCCCCCATATTTACAAAGAATCAGGAACAGATCATGGAAGGGATCCATGTCAAACACCTGGTCTTCCTTCTTTATATGTCAACCTAGGTACTAGCTTGAGGGAGGTTACTAATGAAAAGCCATGGCATACTTTCAATAATTGATCCAGACTAATCTATTGGCAGACCATATCTCAAAGAAAGTTTAACTACAACAGATGCAGAATGGCTCACGTTCATCAAAGAATACTCCTAGAGTGAAACCAATACTGTTTTTTAAACTAACAATTGCAGGATACTCAAGTCGTGAGATGATTTATGGCATAACGCAAGTTTGATTTTATTTCTAGTTTATTTCAGAAGCTTACATGATAGACCCCACAACACGTGGGTGACGGCTCATTCCAAGGTAATCATTGCTGCACCAAACAGAAACCTCCTTCTTGACACTCACAGAATCAGAGTAGTCATCTGCCATGGGAAATACATCAGCACGGCGATTCACAGTTTTGAAGACACGGTAAGTATGATCTTTCTTCTTCTCATCAATCTTTTTTTCGAAAAATCCATCATATTTGAAAGCTGAAATGGCTATAAAAAGTACAGAATAAAAGGTTTTAAAACTTATAACTAAAACCAAAACCAAGTGACATGACCATGGCTGATCAGATGGCAAGAACACTAAAATTGGAACTAATGATTGCATACTCGTGTGATTTTTATTCTGTTCTGCACTCACATTTTGGTATGTTATCCTGAATGAGATGAGAAATTGAAGGCTTTTGCTCTGTCTCCTTATTTAGGTTCCTCTGCAGGCTAACGTCCTTCTGTTCATCTACATTCATGATGTTGGTGACAGTGGAGTTGACAGATGACACAGGTAACTCTGTTCAAGAGTAATCAACACTTCAGGAAGATACCACAATCCGTTGATGTTATAACGAGTACAAATATTATCTAAAATCATCATAACAACTCAATTCAGTAGCTTCAGGAACTTGGAGATTAGTCACTTTTAGAAATTAGGCTGCCACATTACATGCAGTTTAAGTTGTGAAATAACAAAGTCTCTTGCTTTTACATGACAACTGCTCATTCATCATAAAATTTCACAAGGCAAATTAGTTGCCAAATCTGCCCATAAAACAGTGACGCTATCAGAAGGAAACATAATGACATCTGTACAGCATTTTGGAACATCCTGAAATAAAATGACAGCATGCCTTCAAAATTAAAAGTACACAAATTAAGTTGCATTCCACCATCCAGATCATCCTACCTTTTCTCACAGCGTGCATCTGGTGCACATCCTCCGATAACTCCACACTGGCTTTTCGGACAACAGAGCTCTTACCATGGCTCATCTCACCAGCAAGAAATGGACATTTGGAAGCAATAGCCTGTCCAGCACTAGGGATTGGGTGTCCAGGGGGAAGCTGAGAAGCTGGGACACTTGGTGCTGAAGTCAAAGTAGTAGGTTCTGTGGAGCATTCAGAAAAGCATGCTCAGAACAAAATTTAAACAGTGAATCCAAAAGGAAAATATTTTCAAAAACTATTAAAAAGAAAAATTTGGAGCTTTAAAAGCTTAAGTTAAAACAGATGTTAATCAAAATCAGTCTACTTTAAATGCAATGATTGATATTTAAGAACAATTATAATAAAATGCTTTAGAAACTGTGCTGATTATGGTTACAAGTACTGTAGTATTTGTAGAAAAATGGATCTAAAACATCAGTTCAAAGAGGGATTGCACAATCTTGTGTGTTTTCCCACATCCGTTGTCCATGTCAACCAATTTTGAACAAAACTGTCATCACTTTATTCTTAAACTACTGAGCTCTAGTAACTCAATTTGTTGTAGTATACCCATTACAGCCGGAATCTCAGGATTGAGTCAAAATGGGGTCTTATTATTTAAGCGTGTTCTTTAGAGGTCAATTTAGCTCTATGCCAAAAAGATTACTGTTTCAGCTTGGCAATTAAAGTGGCTAAGTGAAGGACATTTTAACCTTAGGTCATTGAAGTACTTAAAATCAATAGACTGCAGTCCAAGTTTTACCATAATCATTTTCATCACCAATGATGCCCATTTGTTTGATTGGCAAGCCTCAAAGAATATTTAACAAGCCAAAAGTTTAACAAAAAAAAGGAATAATTTTGTTCCTTTTGACATATTCCAACAGTTACTCCTTTCAAAGTCCTTAGGTATACATAGAGCAGCTTTAAAAGTTATCACAACTTAAAATATAAATCAGGTCCTTACTCTCATTCACTGGGGTGGTTTCTTTGGTCTGTTGGCTGTGAGCAGCAGAGGTGGCTACAGTCCGGGTTGTAGGCTTGGCTCCAGCCTTCATCATCATAACGGGACAGTGTTGTGCATAATAGATCAGTGACTTGCCAGCCTTCTGAAGAAAATTCTGGGATACACGTGAAAGGAATGGACAGTGACGAACAACAGCCTCCATTGTAGTTCTTAAACTACAGGAAAAAGGATGGGAAAAGAAAAGAAAATTTACCTACAGTATGACTATCATGATGGGGGAGGAAAAAAAAACATCCTGAAGAGGAAACACTCACATACGTCACATTTATGGAAAAGTCATTATGCAATTGCGACACTTTGAACTTTTATTTACATCACCTGAAAAGATTACATTTCAGCCCTCATTTCTTTCAAAAACAAACCAACGATGTTAATATTTTAAAGATGATTCACAAATGTAATCAGGACGTAAATATTATGCAATGAGGAAAAGAAATTAAATTACAAGTTTTGCATGTTACACTTAAGAAACACTTATGGACCTGAACCTGGGAACAGAAACAAGGGTTGATTGCTCATTGCAAAGCAATTTTAAAAAAACTGTTGAGGAAATCCTGCTTTTAACATTAAAATCTGAAGGAGGACTAACTTTAAAACCAAAGCTGGTAAACAGAGGAAAAAAAGGTCTTCAGTACTATTTCAACTGCAGGGCAAGTGTTACAGGCAACAGGTATGACAGAAACAGGACTCGAAAATCAGCAAACATTTTCACACAAAAAAAAGAGTAATGCATGGAACACACAAACATGAGATAACTAAACAAATACATATGGGCCCCACTGCTCACCAAATGTCACGTTGCTTCCAAGTTTATCAACTTGCACTTCCAGAAAATTTTAAAATATCTTCATATTTATGTATAGAGGATAATAATTCATGAGATGACCCACACACATGTTGAAACAATATATCTGAAGTTACTGTTTTGCAATTTTTTCTACAAATTGCATTAATATATTCACTCAGTTACCAGAAGAGCTTCTTACAATTTTCCAAAAAAAAAAAGGTCCCTTTAATGTGTTAAAATAAGGTAGTCAAATTCATATCTTCATGCAATTCATTTAAAAAAGGTCTTGGCAGTGTAGTTTCAAATGGATGTATTTTCTGAAATATTAAAGAAGAAATAAAAAACAAAATTCTAGCTGCTGCTTTCCAAATGATGGAAATAGCATGCTCACTTAGATTAAACTGACAGTGTACAAACACTATGAAGCACTATAACCTAGGGATTTTCACCTGAGGCTTGGTTGGGAGATACAGCTCCATAAAAATACACACATTACACATGAAATCTGAGCAGTTTAATCAAGGATAAAACTCATGCAAACATTTTAAAATGGTGTCTACAAAATTCAGCTTTTAAAAGTTGTCAAAGTTCAAAAACAAAACTTTTTTAAAAAATTCCTCAAGGGAATAGCAGTTTTTAAAAATCAGATTCCACTATTGGAAACTGGAACTGAATAATAATCTTCAATATTTTCTATTTCATAGAGAAAAACTTCACAACCAGTTGTGGCAATATCCACAACTCAAAATAAATGCAAAAATCTCATTTTAAAACCAAGCTGACTAGCTCTCAAAATGTAAACTCACCTGAATGATGAATTCCATTGGTAATGCAGATATGGAATAACAAACCCAAACCTCAAAAAACTCATCTTTACTGTACTCTAGTTGTTCCGTCACAAAAAAATAGGAAAAAACAAAACATTTTGAGTTCAGCATGCAAGATATAATCTGAAATGGCTGCAGTCCAGAGCTTCGAAATGAGACTCAAGAACTGGGCAGCTGGTTATGACATCCTCATCATCTCTTCAGAGACAATTGTAAGAGACTTCAATAGAAACCTTTGTGCCTTAGACAAAAGACACTGCCAGAAATGGCTGACCATTAAGAGCATCTACTAGTATGCTACTTGATTTAAATACATTGGAGGAAACAAAGTTAAACACCTAAACTTTTTTAAAAATAGAATGATAAACAATAAAGCTCTGATCCTCCACAATAGTGAGCTTCCAGAGTTGGCTGTACAGCTTGACGAATTCTCCACAATTAAAAAGGGAAAGAGGTGCCCTCCTTGTTCCTCCGAGCAACTAGGTCAAAACTTAATTTAAAAAGGCAGAACGAGAGCCAAATCATTCTCCTGCTACAAGCAACTAATTCACAGCAGGAAATAGAAAGAAAACACTAACTAAATAAAAATTGCATTTGTCAAAAATGTAAATAAATTAGCAGTTTCTTCAGAATAGATTGTAAGTCAGTCAGTTACGTCAGAACAAGTCAGTACAACCTTGGTAGCTTACATTTCAGTACTGGCAACGTAACTTGATTGTGAATGTATAATATTCCTATTGTAGCACTGGTAGAGTTTGATTAATGTTAGAGCCGTCTTGCTGTTTTAGCTTTGTGGATGGAAAATGCAGAGGTTTGCGATTTGTGCATTACATAATCTATTAAATCCACTATTTAACTATTCCTTTCTAAAAAAGTAATATCACCCAAACTACCAAATTCAGTAAAAAAAATGGCCTTTGTGTATTTGCAGATTAGAGTATTGGGATTTAGGAGCACTAAATTAAGGCAATCTTTTACATAAACTTGGCTTGCGTACCTTGAGTACAGAAGCTTGTGGGGTTAGCTGACTGACTGGTTAAAAAACCATGAAGGAATTGATTGGATAGATACATAGAAATTGTTGGGATAGCAAGGGACAGAAATTTAAAAGGGGGGCTTGGAGATTCAAAGGCAGAAACAGAATGCCTATAGCCAGTGCCATGCAGATCCTTCCCCATGAGTTACAGCTTGGAGAAGCAACCTCAAAAATGATGTGTTAACCTTTGGGAAATACAAATTGATGACATTTCAAAGATCAGGTGGAAATCTGAGCCCATTGAAAACAAAGAAAAAACCTATCACAATTAGGTTTAAAAGAACTGGTGAATTCCAAGTCAAATACCGATTACAGAAAAAAAAAAGAGGAATATGTTGACTGAGAAGAGGCACCACGGAAAAGCATGAGAAAAGTATAAATTAATCTTTCCACACAAAATATTAGTGTGCGATCTTGATGCTGTAGTTTTAAGTGTTTCCTTCTTGCCACCCACAGTAAAGCAGCCTTGCAGAAATAGAAATCTAGTCTTAAAACAAAATAGGAGTTCTTGGATCATGAAGTACTAGCTCTAATTATCTGTAATGAATTGTAACTGCATTTATTACTGACCTAGTTTTTCTTTTGCATTTGAGACAACACAGGGAATTCATTTCTGAGTGGTCAACAACGAAATACTGCAAGTCACTCAGGATTTAGTGGTGACGCACAACTCAGGACAGCACTTCTCCACCACAATTTACCAAAATTTTACAAATATAACCACAAAAACATCCAAAGTATGCACCATTGCAAATAGTCTACTTCCAAATGACGTGCTTAACTACATTAGTGAAAACATTGTAACTTGTAAGTTGCAAGGCTCAGTTTAAAATAAAGTTCAATTAGAAACATTATGTTTATCCAAAGTGGGTATGGATTTAAAGGGTGGCAAAAAGAAAAAAAATCAGAGCATGTTCAGAACTTCCAACTGTCAAGAGTCTTTAAAAACAAGCAGAAAAAAAAAGAAAATGAGTGGAGGAGGAAAGTACTGTCTTCTTAAAAATTTCAAGCTTTTATCCTCTCACCCTGCTGTAAAAATAACCTGAGTGTAACTGGAACCTTTGTGACAAGAAAATAAAGTGACAACTCCTAGTTTTACCAATGTCAGATCAATCTCTCAATATTTCTTATAAATTACGGACACTCTGGCGTCAGATAATTGAATGAGCTAAACTCCTGTTTAAATGAGGATTTCATGGAGCCGTACCAGTCGCCAGCTGCACTAAACAGTCTTTTAATTTCCAAGGCCACTGATTTACAGTAAATGAGCTCAAATTCTATTTTACTAGGAAATATTCCAGAGTTTTTTTCTTAAAACTGGCAGTTGCGAAAATCTCAAGCCCATTCAATTTTTAACTCAAACTCTTGAAATTCCTTGGATCCTAGGGATTCTAAAAACAAGAGATTCCAATGACAGATCAAACAAAAACACCACTTTTTAAAACTTCTCCACTTAGAATTTCCACAATCTCACATTTTCTAGATATTTACCACCCCCCTCCCCCACTCCCCAAGCCTGATTACTAACTGTTTAATGTTTCTGTCAGCGGTAATCTCTAAAGCAAGATTCAGTTATAGCTCAGTCAGACAAGCTCCGTCTCAAATGATCCCTCAGGTTGAAAGTGATAACAGGGGTGAAAACAAAGTCAACTTTTGTAGAGAATACTACAGTAAATAAGCTACTCCCAGGAACTTGAGACCTGAAAGACCTCCAATAAGGTAATATCCTACCATTGTTTAGGCTACATTGAGAATTTTTTTTTCAGAATTTGTATCAATTGCACGTTGTTCTAAGTTAGTCACAACAGTTAAGCTCTAACATCTTGATTTACTGGACTATTGTTGAATTCAAATCTTTAGAATGTTTATCTAATGGGAGCCTTCAACATTTAAAAAGAAATCTGAGTCGATTCAAAAATAAAATCCAAATATTAGAAATATAGGCTCATAACAGGATGTTGAAACTTTCTGTTGCCAGACTTCTGGCAAATGTGAAGGAGGAAACAGTATACTGTATCTATTTAGATTGTCTAATGGCATCCAAGTTGGATGTGCACATAAACAGCACAAAGCTCAGACCCCACCTACAGTATCTTTCTCGCACCATTTCAAAAACATAGTACAGTCAAATGCAAAATTACAAGTGTAGGGATAATTATAACTTTCTGCAATATATTTCCTCCTTCAATTAGCTTGTGGAACTGCCAGAGTCACAAAGGACCAGTCTACTGTATCTTACTGCAGATTGATGATGTTATGATGCAACATGATGAGCAAGTCTATTATTCATAGCTCTCAAAACTGTGACAATAGGTCAGAGGGAAGTAAACGGTGTTATTAAAGAGCAACATTCACAGTAGCTGCATTTTGACACAGTAATATCACTTATTTTAACCAATGAACTAGAATGAGACATTGGGCATATTAAAATTTCTATGTTTTCAAAACTGAAAATAGCTTGGAAGTGCTAACATCAGTTCACAACTGAAATTGTGAATTATCCACAAAAGAGCTGTAAAATTGAGCTAAAAAATGTGCAAAGCCACTGACAGAAATTAATGTTAGGGATTGAAATTAGTGTTCATTGAAAATATCTGCTTTGCAGTCAAAGCATTTTCTTTACAAGACAAAGCTTGCATTATTGTGTTGTTCACCCTCAAATTCTTTTAAAAATCATATAACCTATCTATGCTCTCACACATAGATATCACACATCTAAGCAAGAAATTAATGTATTTCTCCATAAACTAGTTCATAGTTGCAGGTATACACTTTCAGGTAGAGTTTATTTAATCCCTGCATTGTGAACAGAATACAAAATAGAATATCAGACTCCTGTAAATTCATCTAAAGAATACAAGTATGGCAGGTAGTTATGCACTTTAAAGATTAGCACATTTTGACATTAGAGTACTCAACATAAACAGGTACAAGTTTGGCAAATATATATCCTTTTTTCCTAAAAGGACACTTCATTTAAAACACAAAGTAGGTGAGTTTTACAATAAGTAGCACATCAACTACAGAGGAATCAGAAAAGCATTGGAAAAGACTCAAATCAGTAGCACCTGTGGAGAATGGAGCCAAGTCCACATTTCAGGCGTATGACTCTTCACCTGTATTCCACCGTTACAAATGCAACCTAATCAGCTGAGCGGTCCTAACATTTTACATGACCTTTATCCGCCTCTGAAAGAATTTGATCTATTCCATGTAGGGCAAAAAAACCCGGAAAAAAACCCCAACATTTCTCAATTTTTAAACAGTTGGGCCCATGATTCCTGACAGAGCCACAGTTCCCGTATACGTGAAAGGACGGAAAGCGGAAGAGAATCAACAAGCTGATCATTTGTTTGGAAAAAAACTGAGGAACATTTCAGCTTCATAAACAAGAGAACATGAAGCACGACACAGGAGCCCACCTCGGAGACCCCGTGAAGTCCGAGCCCATAAATCTACTGCTTGGCTAAAGCTGGTTTAAAGGTTATCGCCTCTCCTCCCCTCCCATCCCATCCCCCAGGCAAAAGGGAACCTCTCCCTCTCCTTGTCCCTGTTGTGGAGCAGGCAGCAGCACAGCCGGAGTAACCGGGATAACAGGGCCTAGTCGCCGCGGATAGGCAGGAAGCCAACAAATCCCATTTGGAAGAAAACACCGACAGATGTCTGTGCCTTACCAGTTATTAATGCTACGGATAGCGGTTTTGAGGAAGGGTCGGCGGACCCGAAACGTTAATTCGGATTTCTTTTCTTCACAGATGCTGCCAGACTTGCTCGAGCTTTTCCAGCAACTTCTTATGCCTCGGCTATCGGTGCGGTGTGCGACTGAGCCAGGCTAGATTGTAATAGTCTCAGTCCCGTCCGCTGTTGTCCTACACTGAGGACGAACTGGACTGTAAATAGCTCGGTCTCTCCCGCTGTTGTCCTACGCCGAGGGCCACCTTGACTGTAACCGGGTCGCTCGCTCTCGTTGTCCTGCACTGAGGACGAACTGAAGAGAAGCCGCGCGGCACCGCCGGTAATAACATTAAGCAAAGCAGACGAATATCGCGAGATTTCCCCGTCCGCCACGCCCCACCCGTCAGTCCCACCTTCCAGTCGACCGCGCCCCAGCCCTTGACCCCGCCCCTTCCCAGCTATCTCCGCCCCTTCCCCAAATTGCTCCGCCCCTATCCACGCACCTGTCCCCGCCCACTGACTTCAAACCTTCTGAAGCTCATGCGCCCTCTAGTGTAGATGTTCTTTCAGATCATCCTGTTCCCGTGGGTTGACAAACAAACATACCTCTGGGATTTGGACCTGGGTCCACGGGACCGTTGTGGCACAACTGCCGTCCCTCCCCTTTAACAGCATTCACCCTGGTGTGATTTGAACTTCTGCTCTTAGATCACCAGGAGGTTGTGGATGATTGGCCCAGTGACATTACCACTGTACCACCACCTCCTCAACCAGATTTGTAATTAACCTGTTGATATCCTGGGGCCCCCCCAATTTGCAAACATCCAACTTATGAACATGATCCCATACTAAGGTGTAATTTTAAACATCTGACATACAAATATTTCCTGTACTTAAAAGAAAGCTATTTCATATTGTCCTACAATCACGTTCAGACTGGAGTACAAGTCAACTTGAGAACGGATTAAAGAACATGATCCCATTGCAGCCTGTACATGTCATAGCATGCACCACATGAAGCCAAACGTTAGTGTTGTGGTTCTGGATTGCTAGCTCATTGACAGTACTACTGTCACAGCACCACCTTCTCAGGCTTAACTATATAATTTTTTGTGACGACCTGCACAGTTGCATGTCAACTCCCCAACAGCTCGAGAAGAAATTGCTTTCTTTGAGGGATCATCCTTTCTACTCTCTCGGGCTGGAATGCAGATGGGTCACAGAAAGTCGCGAGTGCATTGCCACTTCACAGTCCAGGGCCAGGCCAAGATAATGCAGGAAAGGCCCCCTAATTGTACGTACTCTGCACAATGACCCTTTCCAGCACTCACTCACACAATATGAAGATATCTCAAGAGGGCTTGCGAAATCATATACACTTTCCTCCAAACTTGAGTGACACGTGCTGGTGATGTTTTAGTACCTGATCTCTGGAGTGATGCATATGCAATTTGTTCATTCACTGACACAAGGCAATGAAAAATGCTACAATTCACTAACTTAATCCTCACACAGGGACAAAACAAGAGAAATCATTTTTTTTAATGCTAAGAGACAGACCAAAACAAGTCTGTTTAAACTTTCAAAGCGGAGACTTGGACTGTGTCCAATTCATTTCACATGAATAGCAACTGAGCGGGGAAGGGGGAACTCCAATCCTGATCGTTGGGGAATTGCTGGAAGTGTACGTGTTCAGATACTGACGCAAGGGGAAGTTAGCAAGCAACTTCTGATGCAATAATAATGAACGAATAACCTACGGAGTTTCAACATTAATTACAGTTAAAAACTACCCCGGAAGTTACAAAGGGCTTTGGATGCCCCAGTGTTGTGAAAAATGTGAACGAGCCTGTCAGTACATTACAAATTCATTGCTGTCAAGTCATCACGTATGGGTGTCCAGGGATTGCTTTTCTTTCATTTGCAAATCATGCCTTTTTAAAAAAAAAACAAACTACTAGTACAACACGCCACCACTGTTTGCCATAGAAAACATTAAATCAGTGCAAAAGTATGAACGTGAAAATCAACACATTTCCACTTAACTTTGTTACACAATACACCCAGTGGAATTCATGTTAAATTCGTACAGGTTTTTTTACTCTAGAATTTTTGAGTTGTGCTAATTGCCAAATCCCAGCCAATTAAACTTGAGATAATAAAGTGTGAAGCTGGATGAACACAGCAGGCCAAGCAGCATCCCAGGAGCACAAAAGCTGACGTTTCGGGCCTAGACGCTTCATCAGAGAGGGGGATGGGGAGAGGGAACTGGAATAAATAGGGAGAGAGGGGGAGGTGGATTGAAGATAGAGAGAAAAGAAGATAGGTGGACAGGAGAGTATAGGTGGGAAGGTAGGGAGGGGAAAGGTCAGTCCAGGGAAGACAGACAAGTCAAGGAGGTGGGATGAGGTTAGTAGGTAGGAGATGGAGGTGCGGCTTGGGGTGGGAGGAAGGGATGGGTGAGAGGAAGAACAGGTTTGGGAGGCAGAGACAGGCTGGGCTGGTTTTGGGATGCAGTGGGTGGAGGGGATGAGCTGGGCTGGTTGTGTGGTGCAGTGGGGGGAGGGGACGAACTGGGCTGGTTTTGGGATGCGGTGGGGGAAGGGGAGATTTTGAAGCTGGTGAAGTCCACATTGATACCTTTGGGCTGCAGGGTTCCCAAGCGGAATATGAGTTGCTGTTCCTGCAACCTTCGGGTTGCATCATTGTGGCACTGCAGGAGGCCCATGATAGACATGTCTTCTAAAGAATGGGAGGGGGGGTTGAAATGGTTTGCGACTGGGAGGTGCCGTTGTTTATTGCAAACTGAGCGAGGTATTCTGCAAAGCGGTCCCCAAGCCTCCGCTTGGTTTCCCCAATGTAGACGAAGCCACACCGGGTACAATGGATACAGTATACCACATTGGCAGATGTGCAGGTGAACCTCTGCTTAATACGGAAAGTCATCTTGGGGCCTAGGATAGGGGTGAGGGAGGAGATGTGGGGGCAAGTGTAGCATTTCCTGCGGCTGCAGGGAAAGGTGCCGGGTGTGGTGGGGTTGGAGGGCACTGTGGAGCGAACAAGGGAGTCACGGAGAGAGTGGTCTCTCCAGAAAGCAGACAAGGGTGGGGATGGAAAAATGTCTTGGATGGTAGGGTCGGATTGTAGATGGCGGAAGTGTCGGAGGATGATGTGTTGTATCCGGAGGTTGGTGGGGTGGTGTGTGAGAACGAGGGGGATCCTCTTTGGGCGGCTGTGGCGGGGGCGGGGTGTGAGGGATGTGTTGTGGGAAATGCGGGAGACGTGGTCAAGGGCATTCTCGGCCACTGTGGGGGGAAAGTTGCGGTCTTTGAAGTACTTGGACATCTGGGATGTGCGGGAGTGGAATGCCTCATCCTGGGAGCAGATGCGGTGGAGGCGGAGGAATTGGGAATAGGGGATGGAATTTTTGCAGGAGGGTGGGTGGGAGGAGGTGTATTCTAGGTAGCTGTGGGATTTGGTGGGCTTGAAATGGACATGAGTTACAAGCTGGTTGCCTGAGATGGAGACTGAGAGGTCCAGGAAGGTGAGGGATGTGCTGGAGATGGCCCAGGTAAACTGAAGGTTGGGGTGGAAGGTGTTGGTGAAGTGGATGAACTGTTCAAGCTCCTCTGGGGAGCAAGAGCCGGTGCCGATACAGTCATCAATGTAACGGAGGAAGAGGTGGGGTTTGGGACCTGTGTAGGTGCGGAAGAGCGACTGTTCCACGTAACCTACAAAGAGGCAGGCATAGCTGGGGCCCATGCGGGTGCCCATGGCCACCCCCTTTGTCTGTAGGAAGTGGGAGGAATCGAAAGAGAAGTTGTTGAGGGTGAGGACGAGTTCGGCTAGACAGATGAGGGTGTCGGTGGAGGGGGACTGGTCGGGCCTGCGGGACAGGATGAAGCGGAGGGCCTTGAGGCCATCTGCATGTGGAATACAGGTGTATAGGGACTGGACGTCCATGGTGAAAATGAGGTGTTGGGGGCCAGGGAATTGGAAGTGCCCATGGCCACCCCCTTTGTCTGTAGGAAGTGGGAGGAATCGAAAGAGAAGTCCAACCTGTCTCTGCCTCCCTAACCTGTTCTTCCTCTCACCCATCCCTTCCTCCCACCCCAAGCCGCACCTCCATCTCCTACCTACTAACCTCATCCCACCTCCTTGACCAGTCCGTCTTCCCTGGACTGACCTATCCCCTCCCTACCTCCCCACCTATACTCTCCTCTCCACCTATCTTCTTTTCTCTCCATCTTCGGTCTGCCTCCCCCTCTCTCCCTATTTATTCCAGAACCCTCACCCCATCCCCCTCTCTGACGAAGGATCCAGGCCCGAAACGTCAGCTTTTGTGCTCCTGAGATGTTGCTGGGCCTGCTGTGTTCATCCAGCCTCACATGTTATTATCTTGGATTCTCCAGCATCTGCAGTTCCCATTATCACATCAAATCCAGTCAATTGTTTGTACGGCACCTTTATGTTCATCCCTACCTAAATTAAAATGCTACCGGCTGCCATGGCTGTATTTAAACCCACAGTTCCACAACATTATCCTGTACCATTGGGCTTCTGTGCCGATCACCCACTTTTCCAATAAATATGCACCAATCAACATTTTTTTTCCCCTTCTTCAACTAAATCAAGCCTCATCTGCCAATTTAAGATCTTCAATTGCTAACTGAAATTAAGCAACTTGTTTTAGGTAGCATGTTTAAATGTTTAATTATACAATGGTTAAAGGCAGCTATTGGGCTGCAGTGATCCCATCCCTACCTCTACACCCAGCAGTCTAGGCTCAAAACCCACCTATTCCAGAGGTGTGTAATAACATTTCCAAGCAGGTTAACTAGGAAATATAAAAGCACTGTTTAGTTATAGAATGGATGAAGCAGGCTTCTAATACACTGTGGTAGTATCCCCACCTCTGGACCAGAAGTCTTGGGTTCACATTTCAGATGTGTCATAGCATGTTGATTAAAAATATCCACAATAAGTTGAAAGCTCATAAAAAATACACTTGAGCCATTATCAATGTTTTTCTTTTCTTAATAGAATTACTGTATAAGGATACACAAAGTTGCCCATTGCTTTGAAACAAGAAGTAAAGGTGTTCCCTTCTAGAGGGCCAAAGGACTAAGTGATGCAGGCACTGCTTCCAGCAAAGTGATGTGGCAATACTTATTTTATCCCTCCTGACATAGAAACACTACAGTTGTATTGAAGAATCTAACAGATTTTTTTTTACAGCCAGCTACCAACACAGCCGCATTAGTGCCTGACCTAACATTAGGATAGATTACAACTGAAGAGCATGCTTCACGTGATCCCCAGGGTAAGGTGAAGTATGAGACGGTTATACCCATAGGTCACATTCTGTGACACACTGACAATATGAGAAGGATGTGTCTTAAAAGTACAATGGGACATACTGTATCTCCTCAAATTTTACTGAGACACTGACCTTGAGACATGACACAACATCAGGCGTAAACACAAAAGAAACATATGAAATTTACTTAGATAGTAGGAACTGCTGATGCTGGAGAATCTGAGATAACACGGTGTGAAGCTGGATGCACACGGCAGGCCAAGCAGAAGTGAAGTCAGAAATGAAGAAGGGTCTTGACCCAAAACGTCAAACTTTCCTGCTCCTTTGATGCTGCTTGGCCTGCTGCGGTCATCCAGCTTCACACCGTGTTATCTTATAAAATTTACTTACATTATTTCGCTCACATCCATTATGCAGAACTCAGAAGGCCTTAGGCACGTGCTGTCAAGAGTGGTATAGGTTACACATGGGCAGCAAGAAACCTTGGAGATGATGGCCACAAGCTAAAGGCAACCTAGGCCTATGAATAGAGATTCAGTGATAGAACTGGGCAAAACCTTATATCCTCTCATTAGCACGCAACTTTATGATGTTTTTACAATCTATTTTAAATACTTGAGTGATGCGTGACTCAACTCAAAATATCTACTTCAACAAGTTCATATTAAGTTTTAGTTTCAAGTTTTATTGATACCACAAGCAACAGAATTAATCAATTAACTCTTCTGGGAAAATCATTAAAGGAAGTGTACTAATTTGTGATGCACAAATAACTACCTATTCATTATAAAAATGCAATTTAAAGTTAAGTGTATGAACATCTAAAAGAAATGAATGGATACAGGTGGCCATTTTGCAGCTGAAAACCAGCATCCACCTATCTCCATCTCACCTACCTCTATTTATTTCTGTGCTCCCCTCCCCCTCCTACAGCCTGATGAAGGGTTTTGGCCTGAAATGTTGACTCTCCTACTCCTCGGTTGCTGTCTGACCTGCTGTGCTTTTCCAGCTCCACATTTTTAATGATTGTAGCTTCCAACTTCTGCAGTCCTTACTATCTCCAGACTTACTTCGTTTTATTAATGAGTGGCTGAGGTTACACGTACAATTTGATATATCATTCCATTAGCATTACTGGATGCTGAGTATTAATTCTTGCAGTGATCATCATGTGAGAGTACAGATTCCTAAATCTTAAGATAGCTTACACTGAACAGCTTTTGGACAGTTGGTTTATTGGATAGGCACATATCAACTGGTGATTAGCAATGTTTCAAAGTTTACATGATCTTACCCTAATGAGCTGCATAGATATATCAGTGTCCTTGCATCCATGGGACAAAGCCAAAAGCCTCATAAGAACATGAGAAAATAAGAACTAGGAGCAGGAGTAGACCATTTGGCTCCTTGTTCCTGCTCCTCTATTCAGTAAGATTATGGCTGATTTTGCATGGAGTCTGTTCTATTTATCTGCCTCCTCTCCATAACCCTTAATTCCTTCACTATTTAATAAACTATCTTTGCCTTAAAAACATTCAACGAGGTAGCCTCAACTGCTTCACCGGGGAGGGAATTCCACAGATTCACAACTCTTTAGTGAAGAAGTTCATCCTCAACTCAGTTCTAAATCTGTTCCCCCTTATTTTGAGGCTATGTCCCCTAGTTCTAGTTTCACCTGCCTGTGGAAACAACTTTCCTCTTATCTACACCCTTTATAATTTTATATGTTCTTGTAAGATCACCTCATTCTTCTAGATTCTAATGAGTTTGGTCCTAATCTACTCAATTTCTCCTCATAAACCAACCCTTTCAACATTGCAATCAACTTAGTGAACCTCCTCTGGAGTATTAAGTAGGTGATGTATTAGTGTGAGTAACTTTTTGTGTGATTTGATAAGTAATATTTGAGGACTAGAGGGAGCATTGTAAAAAAAATGCACATTTTATTAACATAGTAAAACAGCTATACAATTCAAGAAGTAAACAGTTAAAATACCAAGATTATACACATAACCATAGCAAATGAAGCGAAATGCAAGCTTTTTTTACTCCCTCATGGGATGTAGGTATTGCTGACTGATGAACATTCATTGCCCATCCCTACTTACTCATGAAAAGGTGGTGGTGGCGAATTCTAATGCATAATTCATCCAGTCACACTCCAAGCACGTGCTAATAAAACTTGGCTTTATGCATGTCTTAAATATATCAACCCAGATCTCCTACAGAGCAGCAATCATGGTTGGTATCAAAAACATATAGTTATAATGTTATAGATTTTGTGACAACTCTAATCTCCTTTTAATACTAGATGTCACTTAATTCAACTGCACTTGAAATTAGACGAGTTACCTCAAAAAGGATCAGATCAGATATCTGAAATTCAGTGAGCATTTCTACAAGGATGAATAAAAACTCATTTGACATTAGTTTTGTGAGAGGTGTGAATAACTCATCCTATCTCACCAAACATAGAAGAATGGGGTTATTCAAGTTAATTACTGAGATGGCTAAAAAAGCTAATTACCTTGCCCAAGAGACAATGATGGGACTATGCTTCAGACGCAGGGGCTAACCCAACATGTAATAATGGCAGCATGATTTCAGCAATTTAGGATAGCAGCCATTTTGAGTTTTGAAGTATAACAAGTGCTGCTGAAAACAGTCATTCATTGGAAAATCAGCTGACCAGTATGAACATAGGACATAGAACATAAAACAGTACAGCACAGAACAGGCCCTTCAGCCCACAATGTTGTGCCGATCATTGATCCTCATGTATGCACCCTCAAATTTCTGTGACCATATGCATGTCCAGCAGTCTCTTAAATGACCCCAATGACCTTGCTTCCACAACTGCTGCTGGCAACACATTCCATGCTCTCACAACTCTCTGTGTAAAGAACCTGCCTCTGACATCCCCTCTATACTTTCCTCCAACCAGCTTAAAACTATGACCCCTCGTGCTAACCATTTCTGCCCTGGGAAATAGTCTCTGGCTATCAACTCTATCTATGCCTCTCATTATCTTGTATACCTCAATTAGGTCCCCTCTCCTCCTCCTTTTCTCCAATGAAAAGAGACTGTGCTCAGTCAACCTCTCTTCATAAGATAAGCCCTCCTGTCCAGGCAGCATCCTGGTAAACCTCCTCTGAACCCTCTCCAAAGCATCCACATCTTTCCTATAATAGGGCGACCAGAACTGGACGCAGTATTCCAAGTGCGGTCTAACCAAAGTTTTATAGAGCTGCAACAAGATCTCACGACTCTTAAACTCAATCCCCCTGTTAATGAAAGCCAAAACACCATATGCTTTCTTAACAACTCTGTCCACTTGGGTGGCCATTTTAAGGGATCTATGTATCTGCACACCAAGATCCCTCTGTTCCTCCACACTGCCAACAATCCTATCCTTAATCCTGTACTTAGCTTTCAAATTCGACCTTCCAAAATGCATCACCTCGCATTTATCCAGGTTGAACTCCATCTGCCACCTCTCAGCCCATCTCTGCATCCTGTCAATGTCTTGCTGCAGCATACAACAGCCCTCTATACTGTCAACTGAAGTAGACACTTTGCAACAAAAACTGCTTGTGACAGGGAAACCAAAGAAGGCACTTAGGGTAAAAAGAAAACAAGAAGGAATTGGTGTACCAAACCAGGCTGCAAAGACGTACAACTTGTAGACCCATAAAAGTGAAACAAAATAACATCAGTCACTGCATGGACCTGGCTCAAGTCCATCCGTAGGAGCAACCTTCAACTATTCAACGATAGGAACTAGCTCAAAACTCAAAACTTTCCACGTACTTTTTCTGCTCTGTATTTAGTGCTGGACCTTCCAAGCCCAGACTCTTGTGAAATGTTGACCACAGCATCCATAGCAGAGTTCCCTAATAGTGCTTTGGCACTAGTGTTGGGGAGGGCGGGTTTGCTCAGTTGACCGGAAGGCTGATTTACAACGCAGAATGACACCAACAGTGTACATCGAATTGAGGTTATTACAAAAGTATTCTCCTTCTCAACCTCTCCCCTTAACTGATACGTGGTCCCCTTGGATTAAACTACCATCAATCATCTCCCTATGATAAGAGAGGAAGACTGTATTCTATTTGCCTTTTTACATTGTCTCTGATCTCAACGTTTGCTTGAGTGCACATTGATGATACTCAATTGAAATCCTTTAGTATATGTTAGACTGTGGGGATTGTAGCTTGTTAAATGCCTTATTAATGTCACATTTAGTTTTAAAGTCATAGAGTTGACAGCATGGAAACAGACCCTTCGGTCCAATTCGTCCATCCTGACCAGATATCCTAGCGCAATCTAGTCCCATTTGCCAGCATCTGGCCTATATCCCTTCAAACCCTTCCTATTCATACACCCATCCAGACACCTTTTAAATATTGTAACTGTACCAGCCTCCACCAATTCCTCTGGCATCTCATTCCATATGCTCACCACCCTCTGCGTGAAAGATTTGCCCCTTAAGTCCCTTTTAAATCTTTCCGCTCTCACCTTAAACCTATGCCCTCTGGTTGGACTCCCCACGCCAGGGAAAAGACCTTGGCTATTCACCTTATTCATGCCTCTCATGACTTTATTAATCTCTATAAGGTCACCCCTCAGCCTCCGAAACTCCAGGGATGTTAGTGCCAGCCTATCCAGCCTCTCCCTTTAGCTCAAACCCTCTAATCCTTGTAAATCTTTTCTGACCCCTTTCAAGTTTCACAATATCCTTCCTTTAGCAAGGAGACCAGAACTGCACACAGCATTCTGAAAGTGGCCCAACCAATGTCCTGTACAGCCACAACATGACCTCCCAAATCCTATACACAATGCATGGACCAACTATGGAAAGTTTACCAAATGCCTTCTTCACTATCCTATCTATCTGCAACTCCACTTTCAAGGCACTAGGAACCTGCACTAACAAGTCTCTTTGTTCAACATTCCCCAGGGCCTTACCATTAAGTGCATAAGTCCTGCCCTGATTTGCCTTTCCAGAATGCAGCACCTCACATTTATCTAAATTACACTCCATCTGCCACTTGGCCTATCGGCCCTCAAGATCTCATTGTACTCTGAGGTAACCTTCTACGCTGTCCACTAGACCTCCAATTTTGGTGTCATCTGCAAACTTACTAATCATACCTTGTATGTTCACATCCAAATCATTTATATATATGATGAAAAGCACTGGGCCCAACACTGATCGTTTTTGCACACTGCTGGTCACAGACCTCCAGTCTCAAAAGCAACCTCCACCATCACGCTTTGTCATCTTCCTTTGAATCCGTTCTGGATCCAAATGCTAGTTCTCCCTGTATTCCAAGTGATTAAACCTTGCTAAACAGTCTACCATGTGGAACCTTGTTGAATGACTTACTGAAGTCCATATAGATCACATTCATCACTCTGCCCTCATCAATCCTCTTCATTACTTCTTCAAAAACTTCAACAAGTTAGTGAGACATGATTTCCCACACACAAAGTCAAGTTGACTATCTCTAATCAGTCCTTGCCTTTCAAAATTCTTGTAAATCATATCCCTCAGGATTCTATCCAACAACGTATCCACCACTGGTCAGGCTCACTGGTCTATAGTTCCCTGTTTTTCCTTTATCACCTTTCTTAAATAATGGCACCATATTAGTCAACCTCCTGTCTTCTGTTATCTGACCTGTGGCTATCAATGATACAAATATCTCAGCAAGGGGCCCAGCAATCACTTCTCTAGATTCCCGTAGAGTTCTCAGCTACACCTTATCAGGTCCTGGGGATTTATCCACCTTGATGCATTTCAAGATGTTCTAGTACCTCCTCCTCTGTAGTATGGACATTTTTCATGATGTTGCTATTTATTTCTTCACATTCTATATCTTCCATATCCTTCTCCACAGTAAACAGTATGCAAAATGCTCATTTAGTATCTCCCCTATCTCCTGCACTTCCACATGTAGGTGGCCTTGGTGATCTTTAAAGGCCCTATTCGCTCTCTAGTTACCCTTTTGTCCTTAATGTATTTGTAGAATCCCTTTGCATTCTCCTTAATCTCATGTCCCCTTTTTGCCCTCCTGATTTCCCTCTTCACTACACTCCTATTGTCTTTATGCTCTTCTACAGATTCACTCAATCTCTGCTATCTATAACTGAAAAATGCTTCCTTCTTATTCTTGATAAAAATCTCAATTTCTCTAGTCATCCAGCATTCCCTACACCTACTAGCCTTGCCCTTCAACCAAACAGGAACATACTGTCTCTCGACTCTCGTTATCTCATTTTGAAGGTCTCCCATTTTCCAGCCGTCCCTTTACCTGCAAATGTCAACCCCCAATCAACTTTTGAAGTTCTTGCCTAATACCATCAAAATTGGCCTTCCTCCAATTCTGAAATTTAACTTTTAGATCTGGTCTATTATTTTCCATCACTATTTTAAAATTACTAGAATTATGGTCATTGGCCCCAAAGTTACCCCTACTTACACCTCAGTCGCCTGCCCTGCCTTATTTCCAAAGAGTAGGTCAAGTTTTGCTCCTTCTCTAGTAGGTACATCCACATACTGAATCACAAAATTTTCTTGAACACACTTAATAAATTCCACTCCATCTAAGCTCTTAACACAATGGCAGTCCCAGTCTATGTTTGGAAAGTTAAAACCCAAACTATAAGCATCCTATTATTCTCATAGATAACTGAGATCTCCTTACAAATTTGTTTCTCAATTTCCTGTTGACTTTTTGGGGGTTTAAAGTACAATACCAATAAGCTGGTCATTTCTTTCTTATGAGATTCTGTAATTGGACAACATTGGCTGGATAATCCCAGATTTGTGAAGAATCACGCTATCAATTTAGCATTGCCAGCCAGGCTCACAGTGTGTGTATTGGAAGCTGATCAATCAGAGTTAACCTGTGAAATAACTCTACAGAGATCAGTGTCCCATCACCAAATCACTTGTTATTTATACGTCAAAAATCCTAGACACTTATTCAGCTCCCTCAGAGTCAGCCCTCAGAGTGAACAGAACCTCTGACACTCCTCTTTTTATCAGTCAGCCAGGGCTCCCTGTTTGAACCAAGTTAACAAGCCCAATCAGGGAACTCATATTCTATGAGGTCCACCTGGCTGACCACATTACAATCACTACAATCTTCCTCTCTCCCTTCTTTATTCTGTCATAGAATAACAAACCCTCTTCTCTCAGAACAATTGCAATTTCTTCTGTTTTCTACTAGTTAGTAAAATTATCATACTTGTCAGTAGGCTTCACATGCTCATTAAGGAGAGATCACATACAAAGTGAGGTATAGCCCGAGTGAATGCATACTTCTAGGATTTTGGAGCAGTGAGGAAATAAAACTGTTTGTAAGGCTTTTTAAATAAGATAAATTGAAGCCCAGGATTGGGGGCCCACATAAAACACAGGGTGACATCAGGGGAAAGCTGTAAGTTCATTGGTTGGTAGTAGTTGCTAACTTGACTACCTTTATGAGTCATGTTCAGATTAAAGGCAAATAGGAGAAATAGTTTATAGGTTAAAAATGGAAAGCCTGTGTGAATTTTTTTTTAGAAAATTAAGAACCAATAAAATGAAACAGAGATGCAGGGCTAGGTATGTGTTGTACCTCCATGAAATGGGAACTGGTGGACCCCATTGTGGTTCATCATGACCATATCTGTAGCAAGTATTGGGTGCTTGAAGAACAGCTGATGAGCTGGAATCTGAACTTCGAACACTGCAACACATCAGGGAGGAGGAGAGTTACCTGGACACTGTGTTACACACCACATAGATTATTATCTCGCATTCGGTCAGCAGTCAGGGACAGGAGGGTGTGACTGGCAAGGCAGGTAGAGGGATTGAGGATGTAGTGCTGAAGAAGACCTAATTCTAACAGGTTTGGGATTCTTGCTCCCTGTGTGCTCCTCGAGTCCACTGTGCCATCCAATGGGAACCTGACTAATCTTACATTCTTCACATCCATTTTCCTGCCCTTACCCTGTGATCCTTGATTCCCCTACTGATGAAAAGTCTATCTGTCTTAAAAATACACAAGGACTCCTTCCCCACAGCTCTCCTTGGCAAGGAGATCCAAAAACTTAGAGAAGAGATTCCTCCTCATCTCAGTCCTAAATTGGCATCCGTGTTTGCTGAGACTTTGCCTTCTAGTCCCAGGCTCTCCCATGAGGGGAAACATCTTCTCAGCATTTACCCTGTCCAATCCCTTAAGAATTCGATATGTTTCAAAGAGATCACTTCTCATTCTTCTCAACTCAAGTGATTAGAGTCCCTTAGCCTTTGCTAATATCACAATCGCTCCATATCAAGGATCATCCTAGTGAACTTTTTCTGAACTGCCTGAAATGAAATGATGTTTTACTTTAAATAAGGAGACCTGAAATGCTCACAGTACTCCAAATGCGGTCACACCAGCATCAGGTTCAGTTTCAGTGAGACTTCCCTACTTTTATACTGGAACCCTCTTGAAATAAGGGCCAATATTACAGCAAAGAACAAAGCAAATTACAGTGCAGGAACAGGTCCTTCCGCCCTCCAAGCCTGCGCTGATCCAGCTCCTCTGTCAAAACCTGTTGCCTATTTTCCAAGGATCATTATCCCTCTGCTTGCCGCCCATTCATGTATCTGTCAAAATACGTCTTAAATGGCGCTATGGTGCCCACCTCTACCCTCTGCATAAAGAGCTTTCCATGCATATCTCCCTTAAACTTTTCCCCTCTCACCTTGAAATCGTGACCCCTAGTAATTGAGTCCCCCACTCTGGGAAAAAGCTTCTTGCTACCCACTCTGTCTATACCTCTCATGTTTTTGTAGACCTCAATCAAGTACTCCCTCAACCTCTGTCTTTCTAATGTAAACAATCCTAATCTACTCAACCTCTCTTCATAGCTTGCGGCCTCTATACGAGGCAACATGCTGGTGAAACACCCCTGCACCGTCTCCAAAGCATCCACATCCTTTTGGTAATGTGGCGACCATAACTGTATGTAGTATTCCAAATGTGGTCGAACCAAAGTTCTATACAACTGTAACATGACCTGCCAACTCTTGTACTCAATACTCTGTCCGATGAATGAAAACACACCGTATGCCTTCTTGACCACTCTATCGACTTGTATTGCCACCGTCAGGGTACAATGGACCTGAACACCCAGATCTCTCTCATTGCATCGGTGTGCTAACTTTCTGTGTTTCATGCACAAGTATCTAGAAGTCCATTCATGTTGCACTTTATTGCAATTTTTCTCTGTTTAAATAATGCACCGTTTTTTTGTTCTTCCTTCCAAACTGAATTCACATTTTTCCAGTTTACTCAATTTGCCAAATTTTTGCCCATTTAACCAATCAATATCTCTTTGTAAATTGTATACATCCTTCTCACAACCTAACTTTTAGCTTAATTTTGTGTCATCTGCAAATTTGCCAACAGTACATTTGCCTCCTTCATCCAAGTCATTAATATATACTGTAAACAGTTGCATCCCAGTAAAGATTCTAAAATACCCCAAGGGTCACAGGTCACCAACCTGTAAAAGATTCCTTACCTCAGTTGCTGTTTCCTGCCTGTTACACAATTCTCTATCCATGCCAATATATGGATGAGTTGGGCCAAAGAATTTGCATCACTCTATGACACTATGACAACCTCCAACACCATGGATGATTTCTTATGACCTTAGTGTTTTGTTTAGTATCTTGTCGAACACCTTCTGGAAGTCCAAATCCAAAACATCTACAGGTCGCCCTCTATCTACTCTGGTTGATATGCCTGGAAAAACTCTAATTAGTCAGACATTATTTCCCTTTCATGATGCCATGTTGACTCTGCTTGATTTTCACATGTGTTGCTATTACTTATTTTATAATTGATGCCAATACTTTTGGTCTTATCTTGCTGAACCATCCAAAACGTAGTATCATGTCCAGCCTGGCACTGAGAACATTTTAACCAAACCGAACTTATGTCTTCCTTAAATATATCAAATCACTCATGTATTATGATGAAAATTCAAGCCTGTTTATGTGTCTTCATGTCAATAGATTCCAATGTCTCCCCAAACCAAGCAATCTCCTAACCATTCCCACAAATTTCAAAATAGTCATGCATAAGGTTATGGTGGCTACAGAGCCAAACACAAGGTGACTACAGAAGTCAAAATATCCTTTTAAGTAAGTGTACAAGGGCATTTGTACAAAGTGTTGATAACTTTGAATTTACTAATCACTCTAAGCTTCTAAGATTTCAATGGGATTGAGCATGATGATGCTGTTCTTCATACCTGAGTCTAGGTTGTTTATATAATTTGGAAACAACCAATGATCCAAAATTGACCATTATGGGACATTGCTGCAACTATTCTCCCATTTGATAAGAATCCATCCACCCCTACTCTCTGCTTCTTGTCATTGACTAATTCCAGACCCACAGTGCTGTTTTCCACTCATTTTCACTGGGCTACTTTGTCAAATGACTTCTGCAAATTCATTCCGATCTCTCCCACTGATCACCCTTACCTGCTAAATCAGTAGAAAGTTTAGTCAAACGTGACATGATTCCCCTCTATTAAAGTCCTTGGTTAACCCATACCCTTTACAAAAAAGCATTTATCTTGTTCTTAATCATGATTTCCCATTATTTATGGAGGGTGGGGTGATGGGCTGTTAACCCAGAGACTCAGATAATGATCCAGGGATCTAAGTTCAAATCCCATGAAGATAAAATTTGAATTCAATTTAAAAGATCTGGAATGAAGAGTTTAATGATAATCATGAATTGATTTTTGGGGAAACCCCATCTGGTTCACCAATAAATATCCTTTTGGGAAAGAAACTGTCATCCTTACCTGGTCTGGCCTACATATGATTCCAGACCCACAGCAATGCGGTTGATTCTTAACTACGCTCTGGACAACAAATGCTGACTGGCCAGTGACACCCTGATTCAATGAGTGAATTTTTTAAAAAGCTTTAAAAATGTAATTATCTCACAAGTAGCAGCATTTGTTTCGCCAACTCTAGCCTCTTCTGCATCAGTTCCTTACTTCACCCTGTTCACTTATTTCTAAACACTAAAAACTGCCTGAATGTGAGAAAGAGATAGTAAGAACTGCAGGTGCTGGAGTCAGAGATAACACAGTGTGGAACTGGAGGGGCACAGCGGGCCAGGCAGCATCAGAGGAGCAGGAAAGGCGACGTTTCATTTTTAAAGAAGCGTCCCGACCCGAAAGGTCAGTTTTCCTGCTCCTCTGATGCTGCCTGACCTACTGTGTTATCTCTGAATGTAAGATTCTGCATGTTATTGAATGAAGATTTACCAGACTGTGGCAACTAATGCTTTAAACAGAAATAAGTTGTGGATTGGCTGACCAGCAGGTCATCTCTGACATGGCCTTCTAAGTGTGCAACTGGTGCATGGGAACTAATTTGCACGTACGATCATGTAATTTTTAGTCGTGAGCTGTGGGAGGCAGTGTACGAACTTTTAAGATGTTTGTGGAGCCCCCTTCGGGGATGACTCACTGGCGGTTGCTCATGACTGAAAGTTGGAGTTGGCGGATGCTTGTATGAGCTGATATCCGTGGTTCGCCCACGTTCTCCCTTTGGAAGGTCGACGGGGGTTAGTGCCCGCTGAACGGTGACTTGGCTGTGGGTGTTGTCTGTTCAACTTTCAAATTGTGTCTGTGTCTCCTTTGGGAGCTGTAGTTGAGAAGTTAAAGGGTCTATTTATCTCACTAAATGGCGTCTACGTGCTCGTTCACTTCTAGCGTCCTGTGGTGCACAGTGATACTTCTGCCTGCCGGTGAGTTATTAAACATCTAAAACATTCGTTTGTAATTATTTGTGTGTTACGTCAAATTGCAGATTCTTTATCCACACTTAAGAGGCGGAGTTGTGTGGACTTTAGTTAAGATATTGCTTAACTCTCCCTGTCTAGGCAGCCACCTTCAAAGGGTACATTTCGTGTTTTTTTTCACAATACTAATCACTTCCTCTCCCAGGATTTCCGAATCCAGCGCATGTTAAGAAAATATCCTTTTAGAAGTTTGTACCCACAAGAACTCAAGACGTACATCACCGAGGTGGGACTGGAACCAAGCATACCCCACTCTCTTCCAGGCTCTCGGTAGCTGGTGTGCCTGTTAATTTGGGCGAGGGAAGAATAGATCAACCAGAATTGGTATGAACTGTGATGCCCCCAGTAGTCAAATAGTCAACATACTCATTTCAAGGCTCCTCCTGAAAGAACTGACCACTTGGATCAGTGGCTGTACCTCTAAACATTAGGGGAGGCATATATCTGCAGATGACACTAAGGTCGGTGGAGTTGTGGATAGTGACGAAGGATGCTGTAGGTTGCAGAGAGACATAGATAAGCTGCAGAGCTGGGCTGAGAGGTGGCAAATGGAGTTTAATGTGGACAAGTGTGAGGTGTTGCACCTTGGTAGGAGTAACCGGAAGGCAAAGTACAGGGCTAATGGTAAGATTCTGAGTAGTGTAGATGAGCAGAGAGATCTCAGTGTCCATGTACACAGATCCTTGAAAGTTGCCACCCAGGTTGACAGGGCTGTTAAGAAGGCATACAGTGTTTTAGCTTTTATTAATAGAGGGATCGAGTTCCGGAACCAAGAGGTTATGGTGAAGCTGTACAAAACTCTGGTGCGGCCGCACTTGGAGTATTGTGTACAGTTCTGGTCACCGCATTATAAGAAGGATGTGGAAGCTTTGGAAAGGGTGCAGAGGAGATTTACTAGGATGTTGCCTGATATGGAGGGAACGTCTTACGAGGAAAGGCTGAGGGACTTGAGGCTGTTTTCATTCGAGACAAGAAGGTTGAGAGGTGACTTAACTGAAACATATAAAAAAATCAGAGGGTTAGATAGGGTGGATAGGGAGAGCCTTTTTCCTGGGATGGTGACGGCGAGCACGAGGGGGCACAGCTTTAAATTGAGGGGTGAAAGATATAGAACAGATGTCAGAGGTAGTTTCTTTACTCAGAGAGTAGTAAGGGAATGGAACGCTTTGCCTGCAACGGTAGTAGATTCGCCAACTTTGGGTACATTTAAGTCGTCATTGAACAAGCATATGGACGTACATGGAATAGTGTAGGTTAGATGGGCTTGAGATCGGTATGACAGGTCGGCACAACATCGCGGGCTGAAGGGCCTGTACTGTGCTGTTATGTTCTATGTTAAATATATTTATTGTTATGGCCTACTGCAGTTTCCTTTTCTTTTGGAAAAAAAAGTGTAGAAATTACCTTAAATTGGATGGCGGTTAAGCCAGCCTTGCCAACAAGTAAGGAATGCCCTTTGTCCTGAAGCCAAGTTAAGCAGCTGTGCATTTTCTGTAGCAATGGATGTGACCATACAAATGTGATCCATGGTTTGTATAACAGATGGACTAAGCTGCTGATCCACCTGTGAAATCTATCAACTGCATTGGATGTGATGCCTTTTCTTGCTTTAACATTAAAAAAAAGTAAATGTTGTTATTGCTTTTTGATATGTTCCAGTGCTATTGTGGTAGATGAACACGTTCAACTCAGCCTTTGACCTGGTTGTTTTCTGTGTCAAGTTCTTGACCTGCCAGCTTTTTAAAAGATATTTCTTCCTGCTCGGAAATACGTTTTTTTATGCACAGAACAATGTAACCTACATAAAGATGAGAAAATAACGTGTGACCTTCCACGTAACATTGAAAGTCACCTATATTCAGTCTATGTTAATAGTCTCAGTTGGACGGGCAAATCGTTTGATTAGGAAAATGAACTTTCTGCCTCCAGGGCTTGAGGTTAAATGTTATGCCTCATCATTATACTATGTTCTTACTGCAAGATTTGACATGAAAGGAACTTTAGTCATATGCTTTTAGTGGCTGAGTTTACAGCTTACTCAAAGTTTGGTCCAAAGTTAGGATTGTAGCATGGAACAGCATTTCATTTTGGCAAAACAAAGTGGTTTCCTCTTTAGCTGGCCATTTGGTACTTCATTTGGCCTCTTAGGCATCCTCTATTTCCTTCACCCCTCCCTGGTGACCTTGCCTTCAGTTGACCAAGTCCTTAGCTTTGGAATTCCTAGCTTAAGTCTCTCTGTCGCTCAAACTCTCTGCTCATCTGTTTTGTTCCAAATTCTACATGAATTCAGATGCAATGTACTTAGTTGTACCCTTTTACCCACTTAGCCAGTGCCCCTCAAACCAACCCATTTCTCCCACAATGGTCTTTGAGCCATGCGTTTTTCTCTCTCTATCTAATGCCCCTATTCCAATTTGCATGCGGCTCAGGTAATACTGCAGAAATTATGATGTTTGAGTTTCTGCTTCCTAATTTGACCCCTAACTCCTTGTACTGACAATGCAGAACCCCTGTCATTAGTACCTACATGAACCAGAACATCTGGCCCCTCCTCAACCCTCTGAAGGTTCTTCAGCAGCCCTGTGCAGGTGACCCAAATCCTGGCACTGGGCGGGCCATAAAATCAGGATTTATGTTCTCTGCTGCAAAGAATAATGTCAAACTTCCTCACTACACTGACCCCTAATGACCACTAATTCATTCTTACTGCTCCCTCTTGAATGGCTGTCTATACCATAGTGGTATGGTCTGTTTTGTCATCCCCATCTTGCAGCCCTCTCATCCAGACAATCTGAAATAACCTTAAACCTACTGGATAATCACAACGGCTGAGGCTCTTACCTTCTGAGTCTCCTTGTCCACCTCACTTGTCATTCTGTCCGATTCATGAACACTGACCAATTCAGATCCAACCCCACCTCTGCCCAAAGGAGTTGGGGTTAGGAATCCCTCCTTCAAAGGCATTCAATGCCTAGTTAAGGAGCCTAGATCTGGGGGGTCAGTTGCATGTTCAGAGTCACTCCCCCTAATATTCCTTCTCAGCCCCTCCCCATCCCAAGATCCCATCCTATCTTCCTTCACCTTTGCCCTGGGGGCCTTGGTGACCACTACCAGCAGTAGTCACCTCTCCCAGGGGTATTGACAGGCAATAGGGACTGCCTCTGATTCACTCCCCGCTCTTGGGGGTTGGGATCCCTTCCTTAGGGTCCTAAACTGCGGTGAAAACCTAACTGTAGTCAGTTAAGTGCCAGTTGGGATTTTAATTCTGGCCAAACTTCCCAGTCAGAAGGGTGCAGCTTTTTCACCAGTACTCCAGTTGGCAACCTACACCCCTGTATCACCGTATTGCACCCAATGTTACAGTTCTGGTTTATCTTGCCATGAGGATGGAATATATGGGATGTTAATTGTTAGTTTCATCAATTAAATTAATACTTGGGGTGTTTGTTCTGAAGAAAACACTTTCAAATTTGTCAGGACACTGTTTCAAAATAGCCACAGATGCAATCTGACTTGCACATTGGATAAGTTCTGCAGGGAATTGTGAAATTAACGCTCAAACAACGTTACGAAAGAATTGACTTGCATTAGAAAGTTGAAACTGAAAATGTGCAACAGACCTCTCATCTGTAGAAATAGTCAGACACAAAGAAAATTTACTGAAAATCATAAGGTAAAGACTAAGCTGAACCCCCTGCCAGTTTCAATGACATCCATACAGTTCTGACAATGAGAGATCAAAGCTCCCATGTTAATATTAGATAGCCTAACTGTGTGTCAATGGCCAGTTGTCACATGATCTGGGAAGAGCTTGCATTATGAGTTTACCAGTTAGCAGCAGCAAGATGGCCTGTGTGATGGAATAGATAGCAGCTCCCTCCTCTGAACAATTTTTGACCCCATCTCTGTTAGAATTTGGAATACACCCCAGAAAAGGACAGATTTCAGTTTAAAAGAGACTGTCTCTTTAATAACCAGTTTACATGGGTTACAATCTGATGACCATCAAAAGAACATATAATTCTTACACTAATTGATTTTCACTTTTTTTCAACTCCACTTCCCCCATTCTCCAACTCGTTCTGTGCTGCATATGAATATGTCACAAGATTCAGTATGGATTTTACATTTTGATAATATTTATACTTTTAATGGAATGAGGGTTTCGTAATAAAATTTAATTCTTTCCTTGCTAAACTGAATACTGAACTGAAGAAAGTAACCTGTGTTACATCAACCTCAAGAGAAAAAGGGGAATTTATTCTCCCCAATAGACTTGGTTATGTGTTGTTTATCACCACAACTTTCATTTCAAAGTTTCAACAGCTTCCTCGTTTTGGAGCTCCTGTCCATACTGCTATGTGAGGCAGTAGCAGACCATTGTCATGTGGACACCCCTCCTTTTACATAGTCCCACACAGATTTGCCCAGGCACTTGAACTGCATTTTCAATCTGACACATATTTTTCCAATAGTTCTGGCGGTCATGTAGCTTCTTGTGCCTTTTCTATATGTCTATGATTGAAGTCCTTGCAGGATTCATGAGCCACACCTTCAAAGGGTGGTTTACATTAGTCTGCAAGTAGCTATCTGCCAACACAGCTTGACATTGAAAACCTAGGAGCGTTGATTGGGACAGAGTGTGCACATCATGATAGTTTCCTGAGAATCTTGTGCCTCAAGTCATAATCTTTCGCTAATTATAAACAATCTGATTCTTGGTCGAGTGGAATCTCTCTCAATTGATGATAACTCTAGGCTGATCTGGAACTACAATCAGTGTCTCACACTAATGACTCCGATTGACAAAGCCCAGCACACAGGTGTTCTGATCCAGCTGAGAATTTCTGGGAATTATATATTAATTTTCATTTTAATTAAATTAATTACATGGTTTGAGAGAAAGGCTGAACGGGCAGCTCAATATTCTGGGATATAAAATCTTTGTGAGACATAGGTGGGTGTAAAAAGGGTAGTGGTGTGGCACTAATAATTAAGGAGCCAATTACTGCAATAAGGCGAGATGGCATCTTGGAAGGTTCCTTAAGTGAGGTTTATGGATAGAACTTAGGAATGTTAAGGTGGCAGCTACATTATTCAGAGTAATAGGCCTCCAAAGAGTCAACGAAAAATAAAGGAACAAATATGTAGACAGTTCACAGAAGTGTGTAAGTGTAATAATCGGGTAATTATACTAATTTCAAATTTCCCAACATAAATTGGGATAGTCCTAGTGTTAAGGGTTTAGAGGGAACAGATTTCTTGAAATGTATCCAGGAGTTTTTTTTCATATCAATACGGAGAAGGCCCAACAGGACAATGCAGTGCTGGACGTGGTACCGACGTCAGCTGTTTGATGTGGCAGTGGGGGAACATTTAGGTGCTGGCAACCACACCATGGTCTGGTTCAATTTTGTTCTGGGCAAGGAAAATAATAGCCTGCAAAAGATGACTTTGGATTGGAGGAAGGCAGATTTTATTGAAACAAAGCAGGATCTGGCCACAGAGATAATGGATTCTTCAGCATCTGCAGTTCCTGAGATAACAAACTGCAGTACTGGATGAACTGTCTAGGCCCGAAACATCAGCTTTTGTGCTCCCAAGATGCTGCTTGGCCTACTGTGTTCATCCAGCTCTACAGGATCTGGCCACTGCTGGCTGGGAACAGTTCCTTGCAGGTAAGTGTATAGCAGAGCAACGAGGGGCATTCAGGAAGGAGCTGGGAAGAGTACAGATCCAACATGGACCCTTTAGAGGCAAATGTAGGAGAAAACCCTGGATGTCTAGGACAAATCGGGACTGGGTGAGAAGAAGAGAAAGGCTTTTAGCAAGTCCAAAGGGACCAATTCAGCTGCAGCCCTAGAGGAGTACAGAAAGTGCAGGAGGGAACTTAAGAAAATAATTAAAAGAGCAAAAAAGGGGCATAAGAAAGAACTTGCAAATAGGATTAGGGTTACTCCTAAAATATTAAAGCCACAGGATATTGAAAGGGTGTTGAATGAATGCTTCTCTTTGGTCTTCACTCTGGAAAAGGGGAACGTAGGTACAGAATTCAAGAAAAGGGAATATGAGGAACTTGCACAGTTTGACATAGGAAATGGGGCGGTATTGGAGGCTCTGTCTGGCTTAAAAACAGATAATTGTGTTGGCCTGAATGAATTGCATCCCAGGCTGCAGTTGGAGGTGAGGCAGGAAATTGCAGGGGCTCTGACACAAATGTTTACTTCCTTTCTGGCCATCAGGGAGGTGCTGGAGGACGGCAAATGTGGTTCCAATTTTTAAAGAGTGGTAGAGATGAAATTATAGACCAGGGAGCTTCATGTCAGCAATTAGGGAAATTGGAGAAAATTCTGAAGGAGCGAATTATTACTTGCTTGGACAAGCATGGGTTGGTTAGGAATAGTCAGTACGGCTTTGTCGGAGGGAGGTCATGCCTAACAAAATTGTTTAGAATGTTTTTTTGAAAATGTCATCAAGTATGTGGATGAGGGTAAAGTTCAGTTGATGTAGCTTATATGAATTTTAATAAATCTTTTGACAAGTCCCACATAGAAGACTGACTGAATTGAGCGATACTTGGCGAGATGGATCAGAAACCGGCTCAGTAATAGGACACAAAGGGCCTCGAAGGGTAGAAGGCTGTTTAAGTGATTGGAGGCCACCGTTCAGTGGTGTACCACAAGGATCATTGCTGGGACTCTTATTGTTTGTTATATGCATAAATGATACAGATGAAAATATTGGAGGAATATTAAGCAAATTTGCAGATGACTCTGAGATTGGTAGAGTGGTTAATAGCAAAGAAGATGGTCGTAGGTTATAGGAAGACAGAAATGGGTTGGTCAGATGGGCAGAAAGTGGCAGTTGGTATTTAGCCCTGATAAGTGCAAGGTGATGCACTTTTTGGAAGAAGAAAAATAAGAGGGAATTTTTAATGAATGGCAGGATGCCGGGTAGCTTAGGGGAAGAGAAAGATCTTGGAGTAATTCTTCACAGATCCCTGAAGTTGGTAGAGTACGTGAATAGGCCAGTTAAGAAGGCACAGAGTATAAGAGCAAGGAAGTAATGTTGGAGTTGTATGGAACATTGGTCAAACCACAAATGGAGCACTTTGTGCTGTTGTGGTCACCTCACTAGAGTTATAGCACTAGAGGGGATACAGAAGAAATTTGCCAGAATGTTGCCTGGGATGGAGAAACTGAGCTCTAATGATAGACTAAATGGGGTTGGATAACAGTGGAGCTGGAGGAACACAGCAGGCCAGGAAGCATTAGAGGAGCAGGAAAGTGGATGTTTCATTATGGGAGTCTTCCTCAGAAATGGTCCATTTCGGGTGTTTTCTGCCTCCATCTCCCCACCCACAACACAGCTGTGCCATTTGTGAGTGAATAAAATTCTATGATTTTGATGTGACATTTTTGAAATGATCTTAAATTTGCGGTTAGCATTATGATTGGATTCTTCAGTTATGATTTTTGAATCTGAGTTTTGATTTTGCAGCTTGCAAAATGCAGGAAGTGTAGCATTTCATAAGCCACAAAGTTGCCTGACAATCACCCTGCAATTGAATTTGGGTGGAGATATCAATGTGTGTAATCAAGATTTGTCCTGGCATCAAACATACTGCCAGATGCTCAATTTCATCCTTAACTTATTGTTCGATTGTACTTCTGTTTTCTACGTGTGACTCAATTTCAGAGTAACAGTTAGGAGAAAGCATAGCTCAATTGTCTCTTATTCCTAAATACATCAGACAGTTCAAGCCCATTCAATACGAATACCCTAGCTAAACAAACCTTGTGTTGCTATTGTATTATTAAGATTAATATTAATCTATCTTTTAATCTATCATTTGAAATAGGAGCTGAGATTAATATAGTGACATTGCAGATTTCAACATTTTTAAATAAAGTGGAATGCTTTTCAATAATTCCTTTGGAGTGGCTCTTTTAACCAAACGTGATTAATCTGACTCGGATCTCAATAGACATGAATGCTTGTATTAAAGAGCACTCTGATATTGCATTTGTACTTGACGTCCTGGATAGTTTTGCTCTTTTTTTTAGTTTGCACTTCTCTGTTGTGTTTCAAGGCTCGTGGATTAGCCAGAAAAAGAGCCCCCATCTCCCTGTCCTTTGTGAGGAATGTTCAAGCTGTATTGTTGCTATTTGAAAACTTGGCTTGTAAAGTGAAGATAAAATAGATTTTAGTTTTAAATTTTGTGAAAGTCTGACTTGTTTTTATTACAGGTGAGAAATTGATTTTGAACCGTGAGTTAATTAATAAGTGACCTGAGTTAGCAACTTGTTTCAGTGTCTTGGGGAAGATCGTTGACTAATAAAAATAGGATTGCGTGAATGCACAGAAATCTGCCAGTAGGAAACAGATTACAGTTGTACCAACTGAACTTTAGAGTAGATATAGAGGAAATATGACACTGGGTGTTGAGCACCTATAAGACCATTACTGGGATAAGTGTTGAGTCTTTCTTTTAGATGTTTACAGTGAGATCTTGTATAGTATAATATGGTTTCTGCTCTATCCTTTATGGAATAAACTTCTGTGTTCTTTTGTTAAAAGTACATCAAGAGCCTCTTGGTGAGTATGTTCTGTGACTGACTTCTAGGGTAAACGAAAAAATATTTGGCTTGTGGCTTACCGAGTTAGGTTTTACTCTGGGGTTGGCTTGGTCTAGTATTACCATCAGCTGGGATCATAACACCTTCAACGGTTAATGGAAATTGATGGATTATCTGGAGTCTGAGTGTTTTGGTCTTATATCTGTGGTCCACCAATACACTAAAAGGCATTTACCATCTTCATTGCTCAATAAGAAATATTTTCTTGACCCAAAAGCAGGTCTCTCCAACAGATCAGGAATTCCACCATGTGTAAGGCAAGGAAGCAGACCTGAAATCCTCACAATCCATCCCTACTTTGATATTCTATACTTCTGCCAATGAAGGAGAACAGTCCATATGCCTTCTTTAAAACCTTATCTACGTGTACTGCTACCTTTAGGGACCGTGCACATGCATGCCAAGATCTTTCACTTAATGTACATCTCCCAGCATACTTGATTGATCCATATTAAATCCTGAGGACTTCTTGACAGGTTAGATATGAAAAAGGTGTTTGCTATTCTGGGAGAATCTAGAACTACGAGTAAAAACAAAAATAGAAATTACTGGAAAAGCTCAGCATCTTTGGAGAGAAATCAGAGTTAACGTTTCAGATTTGGTGACCCTTCCTCTGAACTGGGCTGGTGGGATGGTAGGTGGAAGAAGGGGCACCCTTTCACTGTTGAGGGAGGCAAGAGAGGGGATGAGAGCCGAAGTATGGGAGGTGGTTTGGATCTGGCTGAGGTCCCTGTCAACAATGGTGCTGGGGAATCCTCGATTGAGGAAGAAAGTGAACATTTCGGAGGCTGCCTTGTCAATGTTATAACCAGGAGTCACTCTTTAAAAACTGGGATTGTCCATTTAAGAGAGAGATCAGGAGAAAATATTACTGTCAGTGGGTCACATGTCATTGGAAGCCTCTTCCTCAAAGAGTTGGAAGAAACTTTTGAAAGCTTTTAAGGCAGAGGTGATAGCTTTTCACCCCCTTGCTTATTAAGAATCTATCAGGGTAGGAAGCAATGTAAAGTAACAAGATGAAATATGTTTTTACTGAACAGCAGAGCAGGCTGAATGGGCCTATTCCAGCTCTCAATGTGTGTGCCCAAAAATAAGATTAAATTTAGAGAAGCCTGTAATTGAAATGTGGTTTGAAATTCCTGTTGTTGTGCCAAATGCAAAAAAAGTCTGTAGTGTACACAAAGTGTAACTGTCCTTGGGCATATTGGAATCAAACAGATATGAACATGTTTGCATCTGCTTAATACTAAACTTCTGGAATATTGTAGGGGTTGGGTGGGGTGATGGTTGGATTTGTAGCAGAGAAAGGATTGGAAACAAAAGCAATCTTGGAATTCCCAAGTCCTTCAAACAAAGAATTTCTTATATTAATGATGAAAGTCTGTAAATGCTGGTGGCTTTTTAATATTTGTTTGAAACATTACAACAAAATAAGATTATGTCTGTCACTGGGCAGGTTAAATCTCACAAAATTCTACAAGCTGTCCTTAAAACTTGTGATAAGTTGTAAACAATGAAAATTGTGATGAACAAGCATGGCTGTGTCGGCACATGTGGTTATTCTGTCATTGAGCATGCTATGTGCATGCTTAATCAGCTGTAATGAATTTTGTTTCCATAAAGATTTAGATTGCACCTTATTGTAAAAGCATTGGGCTTAATTTTACAAGAAATTTGCTTTCTTAGCCAAGTTTCAAGGAGGGTTTCTTGGCAGTTTCCTCAAATTTTGGACCCAAACTCACCTCATTAGCTAGATACCACATCCCTAGACTGTCCTGCTCATCTGATGTGAGCTTGGTCTCCCTCTTGCTTTGGCTGGAATCACTCTTCACTGTCCGAACATCCTGGATTTCCTGCTGCCATTTTTAAAAAGCCATTGTGCACCCGGGCACCCACTGTCAATCCAGAGCTGCCCTGCACAATTGGCGAGAATAGCCCTGGAGTTGGCAGATAAAGGGAAATTGGAGGATTGCTTTGAGGGCAGGGAACTGGAGGTCCTGGTTGGTGGAATGGTGCAGAGGAGGACTGTCCTCTTGCCTCCCCAGCTTGACAGAAGAGACCACAACACCAAACCCTATCCGAGATTGCCACCTGGGTCAGGGTGGTTTCCAGGGAGCAGCAGTGCCACAGAAAAGTCACTGACCACATGTGCTCCACCAAGGAATATTCCACTAACTCTCCCTCTGCTAGTGCATACATTTCCCATTACAGCTCGTTCTGTACTACTGTCACTTGTCACTCAATCTGTCTCATCTACCTTGTGCCGCACACTATTAACCATGCAGGGCCACTTTGTTGCTAATTTGCTCGCTGGAGGTATCTTGCAAATTCACTCTACCCCTCCCCCCCACCCACCAAACTAGCGCTAAAAGCTTGAACAGCCACTTTCGTGTCACTCACTCCTTCTCTTAGTTTCAGAAAATAACCCACAATAGGGCGGAAAGAGCCCCAGTGTGCTGTGGTGCCCTACATTTTGTTCCTCACTCCCTATGAGGAGATAATCTTGACTGTGCCCACCCAAGTGGCTGCCTTTGACTTGCCGGGAGAGGAACCCTTGACTGAAGGGCGTCTCCCTCGGCTGAAAGGGGACTACTCCCATTCAGCCTTTGAGACGTGGCCATTTGATTGAAAAACTTGCTGTGGGTTTGCTTCATAAGTTGCAGGCACGTGGTGAGTTTGACATAGCATGGTGTCATACAGCAACATGTCCATCCCCTCAACTGATCACTGCTGCCAACCGTGATGATCTGCTGGGTTTTGCCCCTGCATCAAAAAGACATGCCAGGACACAAGTACTATGAGCCTATTTGCTCTGGCTGAGTGGGCAAACTGCAATAAGGCAGGGCAAGGCAAGGAAAAGCAGAGAATGCTGTGGGCATCTGAGTTGATTTAAAGTGAGTGAGCACTGAGAAAGCTAGTGGGGAGTCCTGTGCTGCATTCCAATCCAAACCATTAACTGGCTGTCTCTCCCGCTGTGTGCAAAATGTTCTTGTAACTACATTCCGATGAGAGACCCCAGTGTGCTTGAGGCACGACTTATCAGGGGGGTGCGGGGGTGGAGGGTTGGGGGGGGGGGTGTTGTAGTTCTTCCCCTGGTTCCAATTGAACCCAGCTTTGCTAGGGCTCCTTGATGCCACGCTTGATCAAATGCTAGGTAGATGCCAGTGTTATAACTAAACTGGAGCCACTTGGCTAAGGACAAGATAAGTTCTGAGCCCAAGTCTTTTAGTACTATTACAGGGAAGTTGTCAGAGCCCAATGCCTTTGCAGCATCTGCTGCCTTCAGCTGTTTAAAGATATCAAGTGAAGTGATTTGAATTGGCTGAAGACTGGCACCTGTGATGCTGGGCACTCCTGAAGGAAACTGATGGGTCGCCAATTCAGTATTTCTGGCTGATGTTTACAAAAATTAATTGGTTTAGGCAGATAACATCTCTTAAGTACTTCAGGGAGAAAAGGAGTAGTTAGGATAACAACAGAAAGTGCTGCAAAAACTCCAGCATCTGTGGACTGAGAAACAGTAATTTTTTGAGTCCAATGTGGGCTGCCTTCATAAAGGAATTAAAGATGGACTGGTAGTTTGTAATAAATAGAATAGACATGAGCCTGATTAATACAAACTATTCCTGCTCTGCTGCTGCGCCTATTGACAAGGGAGCTTCCTGTGTTTTTGTAATCAACCTGTTCAGACATGTTGTGACACACCTCTCAAATAAGTGCGATTTGAACCTGGCCTCCTTGCTCAGAAGTAGGGATACTACCACTGCACCTCAAGATACCTTTTAAGTCTGCTGTTTTCAGCTGGAGTGGGGGTGTTTCAATAGATCATGATGTCAAGGGGCAAGGGAGGCAGAAATATCTGGTAGGTTGGGCGGGCAATGGCCTAATGTTATTATTGCTGAACTGTTAATGCAGGTGTGATCTAGATAATTTCCTGGGGACCTGGATTTGAATCCTGACATGGCAGATGGTGCAATTCGAAATCAATTAAAATATGAGATTAAGAGTCTGATGATAACCATGGATCCATTTTCAATTGAGGGAAAAACTCACCTGGTTCACTAATGTTCTTTTAAGGAAGGAAACTTTCATCCTTACCTGGTCTGGCCTACATGTGACTCCAGACCCACAGCAATGTGGTTGACTTTCAACTGCCCGATGGGCAATAAGTGCTGGCCTAGCCAGAGATGCGCTGAATTTTTTAAAACAAGAAAGGTTTCTTCTAGTGACTTGTACTACAAATGTAAAATATGTGAGAATAAAATTGGCCTGTCTGTGATTTCTCATTCCCATTCTGGTCATTGTTTAGATGCTCATTTGCATGAAAGAAAGTGTCTCGTTTATACAGAGGCTTTTGCAACCTTATGATTTCTCAAGGTGCTTTACAGTCAAAGGAATTTAGTTACTGCAGGAGGCAATTTATGTCCAGCGAAGTCCTGCACATAGCAATGAAGCTTCCAATACTCATAACACTGGGCATCTGTAAGAATCATGCGCTTTAGGAGACAAGGAATAGAATACAACCAAAAATGAGATGATTGTCACAGAGGAGTTAACTGCGCAAATTTCCAAATCAACCAGTTATTGAGTTGGGACAAATTCTGAATTTAACCGAGTTAGTATTAGCTCACAGTTTGCACATTACACTTAGTGCTAAAACTTTAAGTAACTGGGAAACTCTACACTAAAACTGGTGTCCTTGTCTTCTCTTTAGAGGGATCAAGTTCAGAGTTAACAAAGTACTTGGTACTACAAATTGTTATAAGTACAGTCACCAAATCTACAGTTTGCAGCCCTACTGAGCAAAACTGAACTGGCTGTGTGGATTGTGGTTATGGTTTGAAATCTTCTGAATAATTGAAATTAGAACAAACATCAACTTGCAGTTTAATTACAGATTGATAGGTGTCTACTCAATTATCTTGTAAAATAGCAAATTCATCTAGCTGTAACATTTGATAGCTGGAGATAGTAGGAACTGCAGATGCTGGAGAATCTGAGATAACACTGTCGAACTGGATGAACACAATGGGCCAAGCAGCATCAGAGGAGCTGGAAGGCTGATGTTTTGGGCCTCGACCATTCTTCAGAAATGGGGGAGGGGAAGGGGGTTCTGAAATAAATAGGGACAGAGGGGGAGGCGGATAGAAGATGGATAGAGGAGAAGACTGATATTCCACTTGGGAAACCTGCAGCCCAATGGTATCAATGTGGATTTTACAAGCTTCAAAGTCTCCCCTCCCCTTACTGCATCCCAAAACCAGCCCAGCTCGTCCCTGCCTCCCCAACCTGTCCTTCCTTCCACCTTTCCCCTCCTCCCACCTCAAGCCCCACCTCCATCTCCTACCTACCAACCTCATCCTGCACCCTTAACCTGTCCGTCCTCCCTGGACAGACTTACATCCTCCCTAACTCCCCACTTACACTCACCTTTACTGGCTCCATCCCCACCTCTTTGACACGTTTGTCTCCTCTCCACCTATCTTCTCTATCCATCTTCTATCCGCCTCCCCCTCTATCCCTATTTATGTCAGAACCCCCTTCCCCTCTCCCATTTCTGAAGAAGGGTCTAGGCCTGAAACGTCAGCTTTCCTGCTCCTCTGATGCTGCTTGGCCTGCTGTGTTCATCCAGCTCTACACCTTGTTATCTCATATTTGGTAGCTACGCTCTTTCCAACTTTCAGAAATCTCCATTTTGATCCAGATTTTTTGTCTTTTTGTTAACCCCAGTTTCAGCAAGCACTTGCGATGACGACGATTCATCATTCTGTCGCCACCAAAACCAGTAAGTATTTGCATTTTCTTTCAGTAATTGTAATTCAGAATTTGAATTTTTTTTTCATTGTGGGTAATTGCTTTAGAATAAGTTATCCCAATTAAGCAGCATTCAGTCGTTGAGCTTCTGCTTTTGCTTTGCTGGTCACTGTTGAATGTGTTATTGATAAACAAGGCAGATTAAGTTTTGTGGCTTTGGTTTATTTGGAAAAACTCATACTGATTTATTTAACAGTTCCGACTACAATTTACATTTACAGATAACTAGGTATGCAATTTGCTTCTGACATTCTTCTGGACTACACATGGCAGTAGGTCATGTTTTTATAAGGTAGTTGGCTCGTCAGTGCACCCTAAAGCAATAGCCTCTCTTAAAATATACAGTTTTTAAAGCAATAATACACAGCATCAATCTTGTGGCCTGAGTAGTAACCTGGAACGTGTAGAGTCAGAGTGTGGGAGGAATGGTGGGACAATGGAGTGGTGGCGAAGCGGACCTTTTAATTACATTCAGGAAACTGCCCCTTGTTCTCCATTACAGACTTGTATCCAAATTGCCGGAACCCGATGCCATTTTGAGAATCTGATTTCATAAAAAATTTGCCTTAAAAGAGGAATTCAAGCCCAAGGCAATATAAATCCATAAAAACATAAAAAATAGGAGTAGGCCATTCAGCCTTTAGCCTGCCCCTGCCATTCAATAGGACCATGGCTGATCTGATACTTTGCATGTTAACTTTCCTGCCCTTTCCACATAATCCTTGTTTTTCTAACCGTTCGAGAATCTGTCTCAGTCTTAAATATACACAAGGATTCTGCCTGACAAGTCTCAGTTGCAAGGAGTTCCGAACACACTTCCCTCTGAGGGAAGGAATTTCTCTTCATCTCATTCTTAAATTGGTGCCTAATAATTTTGAGACTATGCCCACTGGTGCTAGACTCTTTCACAAGGGGAAATAGCCTCTCAGCCTTTACCCTGTCATGTCCCTTAAGAAGTGCAGTCATTTGTAACCGGAAATCAGCTGAGCAGCAAGTCACTCTGTACTGATAAGAAATGAGAGTGGGTCATAAATGCCCCTTAACCATTCATTAAGATCATGGGTAGCTCAAGTTGGCAAACTTCCTGATTCAGCTGAACACCTTGATTCAAAGGGCACTGTTAGATCCAAATTAACACTGTGGAGGTGGGTGTAAAATAGAACTAGGTTCATCAACCCCAGAATTGGCATAGAGGCAGCCTGGAGATGGATGAGCGTTGAGGACATTCATTCATCTTCTCGTTGGACAGCGAAGTGAAGTTAGTTGGAGGTGATCAAGGAGAAATGTGTATGTGTGTGGCTATGAAGGTGAAAAACGTTCTATACTTCCCATACACCATGACCTACACACAATTGAGCATTATGTTTTACCCTAACAATGTCTTAGTAATGTGTGAAGTTTCATTGGCCGTTTTATACTATAGAACTGAAATAAGGCTGTTCAAAAACTCTTAAATTTTCAAACCCTTGCAACAGAGATCATTCCAGTAATCTGATTTGGAATGTAATCTAAATTCCAGAGGCTAAATGCCCAAAACAATTATTATTTTAGCTACATCATTACATCAGCAGGATATGATTGGCTTTTTGGGGATGTAAAATCTGTACCAAGAAAGTTGATGCCAGAAGAAACTATTAAACTTGCTGGCCTAAGATGAAAGGAATGATGAGTTGTCTGGCTTCAGTTCCTGGCAAAAATTACTGGTTGCCCTCACAAAGTTACTATGAGCTTCTAAACTGGTGCAGTACTGACAGTCCAGTAAGCATCATTTGTATATTTAGCAGTGAAATTTGAATGCTGTCAAACAATTGATTAAACAGGATGTTTAGAACTGATTGTGTACAAGGCCAGAGCTCAGAAAAAAACTCACCTTTTTCTTCGGCTTTGGTTTAACTGGTGCTTTTGAATCTGTTTTACAAAGTGCTGTTTCAAAAGTGATGGGACTGTGCATTTGTATAAAACAAACCTAAAAATGATGAAAAATAGCAGCTTTTGTTGTATTTTCAAAGACTTTTTCAAAATAAAATATGATTGACTCATAAAGGCGCTCTGACTGTTCTCCTTTGCTTTGCAGTTGAATGAATGGAACCTGGTAGCTTTGTTTCTCCTTACTGTTACAAACAGATTAGGAAAAGGACTGCAATGTTATGGACAATAGTCACTAAATAGTACGGAAAACTTAGTGGCATGCTCAGTAGGGAATCCAATTCCTGTCCATACTGACAAACGGCTTGTATCTCAGATTTAAAAAGGCACTGCAGGAGGCCCAGGATGGATATGTCGTTTAAGGAATGGGAGGGGAAGCTGAAATGGTTCGTGACTGGGAGGTGCAGTTGTTTATTGCGAACCAAGCATAGGTGTTCTGCAAAGCAGTCCCCAAGCCTTCACTTGGTTTCCCTGATGTAGAGGAGGCCACAACGGGTACAGCGGATGCAGTATACCACATTAGCAGATGTGCAGGTGAACATCTGCTTGATGTGGAAAGTCTTCTTGGGGTCTGGGATGGGGGTGAGGGAGGAGGTGTGGGGGTAAGTGTAGCACTTCCTGTGGTTGCAGGGGAAGGTGCCGGGTGTGGTGGGGTTGGGGGCAGTGTGGAGCGAACAAGGGAGTCACAGAGATTGGTCCCTTCAGAAAGCAGATAAGGGTGGGGATGGAGCAGCACGAGTCTTGGGGACTGCTTTGCAGAACACCTATGCTCGGTTCGCAATAAACAACAACACCTCCCAGTCGCGAACTATTTCAACTCCCCCTCACATTCCTTAGACGACATGTCCATCCTGGGCTTCCTGCAGTGCCACAACGATGCCACCAGAAAGTTGCAGAAACGGCAGTTCATATTCTGCTTGGGAACCCTGCAGCCCAATGGTATCAATGTGGATTTCACAAGCTTCAAAATCTCCCCTCCCACCACTGCATCCCAAAACCAGCCCAGTTCGTCCCCGCCTCCCCAACCTGTTCTTCCTCTCACCTACCCCCTCCTTCCACTTCAAGCCACACCCCCATTTCCCACCTGCTAACCTCATCCGCCCCCTTGACCTGTCTGTCCTCCCTACCTCCCCACCTACATTCACCTCTACTGGCTCCATCCCCGCCCCTTTCACTTGTCTGTCTCCTCGCCACCTATCATCTCCACTATCCATCTTCGATCTGCCTCCCCCTCTCTCCCTTCCTCTTTTCTGATGAAGGGTCTTGTCCCGAAATGTTAGCTTTTGTGCTCCTAAGATGCTACTTGGCCTGCTGTGTTCATCCAGCTCCACACTTTGTTATCTCGGATTCTCCAGCATCTGTAGTTCCCATTACCTCTTGGAAGAAGTATGAAGGTTTTTCCATTGTTGGTGCACAGTGTACAAGTGATTTGAAAGCACTCTCTATATTTGCTCTTCCACTGTTTACACCTCGTCAATGCAGATGATATCACAGCCCAACTGCACAACATTGTTTGCACTGCCATTTTAAAAACTCTTTGCTTTGTCTTTTTTTAATTTAACAGGCTTGCTGATGCCATTTCTGTCCCATGTTCATTGTAGTCAGTAACTGCTGTAAATCTAACCTTTACCCACCTTCTACAAACATTTTAAGAAGAAATTAGCATATTCAAAATGACATTTATTTTCATAATTGGGTCAGATGAGGAAAATTGCTGGATAACTAAGTTGTACAATAGTCATCATTGTGGTTTGTGCTCCCATACTAATTAATTCAATGCTTATGGAGTATTCTTAATGTAGTTTAAACATGTTTGTTGGCAAGTGGGTATTCATCTAGTCTTTTAACTTTGAGTTCATAGGTATATTGTGCTACTGTACTGGAAGTTCTTTAAAAACTTCTTTCATACTGCCTCATGTCTAGGGAAAGTGTGTGTTAACCGTAACACATTCCATCATTTGGTCATTTCAATATGTAGCCAGCCTTCGCAGACTGATGTAACTCTAGTCTATTCACTGATGTAGATTCGTGGTATTGTGACAATCGAGACTTGATTGCAATGTGTTTGTATGATCTTATCACAATGTTGCTGTCGCTCCCATGTTTGCTGGTCTCAGGACTCTATCAACAGTCAGAAAAACCAATTCATGAGACCAATGGATCAAATTCCAGATGCCAATAACCAATGGAAAACAGCTTCAAGCTAACGCTTTGTTCTGGAATAAGAACAGATCTGTATTTGCCTGCAAGTTGGTGTTTTCTTTTTTGTTTTCTTGCTTCGTCCTGCTGATGTGGAAGATAAAAAGTGTATTTTTGAGCTTGTAGCTGGTTCTTTGGGTGGAATCTTAAAGGGATCTGAGTGACATGTATAATAGTGTGATTTTTGGCAGAATTTGTTTTATTTATTCATCAGACAATGGAGTCAGAGATAGCAAAAATGGTGGATACTGGAGTCAGAGTCAATACAGAGTGAAACTGGAAGAACATAGGTCTGGCAGCAGCAGAGGAGCAGGAAAGTCACTGTTTTGGGTTGGAATCCTTCATCAGAACTGGGTCCTCATCACTGACTAAGTCAGCATTAATTACCCAAATCTCATGGCCCAGAGGACAGTTAAGAGTCAACCACATTGCTCTGGCTCTGGAGTCACATGTAGGCCAAACCAGTTAAGGATGGCAGTTTCCATGCCTAAAGGACATCATTGAACCAGATGGTTTTTGTTTCTGACGATCAGCAATGGATTCGTGATCATCATTGGGGTCTTACTTCCGGATTTTTATTGAATTCACATTCCACCATCTGCCATGGCGTTATTCAAACCCGGATCCTCCGAATATTGCCTGGCTCTCTGGATTAACAGTCCAGTGATGATACCTGTAGGCTATCATCTCCCCATATGAAGAATCAGATGAGAAATCTGGTGGGACCTATATCAGTTTCAGAACCAACTTGCTGCACTTTATAATGCTTTTGCCAAGTGACATGGCAGCTGCGAGTTACCAATTAAGGAAACTGTAATTAGGTAAACATCTTGTTGATGGGACAACTCACCTCATTAATATCCAACTTACAGTTTTAAACAACATGTGAAACATGGCAAAATCTCCTTATGGAATTGTGGCAGATACCTGGTGACTTCAGTGCACTCCTGGAAACTGGGAACCTATATTTCACAGACCTGGATCACAGTTTTAGTGGGGACTTCATGTGTTTCAAAATGAAGAACTTGAAAAAGGGGAGGGAAAAGCTAGTGCCAAAGTCTAGCAACAAATTAGTGAAATTCAGCTGGAATTTAACAGTATAACACAGGTTGGAGATAATTTATTGGAGACCAATTACAAACAGTGAGAGTGTTAGGGAGTTTGAAAGAGGAAACATGTAATGCAAGAAGCCAAGCTAAGTGGGCTCAGCAGGAAGCTGCAAAATACACAAAAAAACAGGTGGGCAGGGTGATTCGAAACTAAACATAAGCTGCAGCTTCATCACGAGAGGTTGAGGGGACTTGCCAGGCCAAAGACTGACTGCAATCTGTGGCTTCAGATCAGATGGAAATGTTTCCATTGCAAAAATATGCTATATTCACAAAAACTCTTTGTCTACATCCACAGATACTGATGCAGTTCCGTACAGACTTTGCAATATCAAGAAAAACAAACATTGGAATTTGACATTCCTTGCAGTTACAAAAGCCAAAGGCATTTCTTACTCATGCCAGATACTATTTACATACATTGAGGTAAAAAGAGAGTCCTTTTAACTGAATAGACTGTTGTTATGCTTTGGCAGAAAGAGCTTAGTGGTCTTGCCCTACAGTGCCTTGGCAGCAGTTGCCCCAAGCTTTAGTGTGTTCTTCAACATGTAGTCCTGGACCTCAGAATTTGCCAGTTCTGCAGAACTTGGTCAAGGTTAAATCTCTACACTGGAAGACCAAGTTTCGGGCAGACCAGAGAGTGTCTTTCACCGAATAGATGGTTCTTAAAGCACAGTTGATGTTTGTTTTGGTGTGTGTCCCGGGTAACAGACCATGGAGCACAGCGTCCTGTGTCATGGAGCTGCTCAGGACAGAACTTGACGAAAACCACTGCATCTCTGTCCAGATTTCACCTGCAAAGGCACATTCCAGCAGGAGCTGTGTGGCGGTCCCTAAACGCCTGCAGCTGTTTCAATAGCAGTATGCGCTGGAGTCCCACGTAGTTGCTCTTCCCACCAGCAGCCAAACAGTGTCTTTGTGCTTGTTGGAAAGCTCTTCTGATGAGACATTCTGCCAAATGACTTTGACAGTCTGCTCAGGGAATAACCTGACAGGATCCAGCCTCTCCTTTTCCTGCAGAGTCTTGAGGACGCTATGTGCTGACCAATTCCTGATCAGTTTGTCATCAAATATGTTTTCCTTTGTAACTTTCTCCACGAGGAGCAGGTGATATGGAACTGTCCAACTACATGGTGCATTCCGCAGCAATGAGGCAGCCCCATCCTTCACAACACCAGGGACAGGTAGAATCTCCGTACGTAATGACACTTGGTATTTGCGTACTGAGGGTCTACACATGGCTTAATATAGCCACACACGAAGGTGCCATTGTAATGAGGATGGCGTCAGGTACGTTCTCTAAACCCAGCATCTCTCCCCCGCCCCCCCAACTTTCCCCAGAGCTTTGTACATGGTGTCCCTGTAGACACAGCCCACCTTTGACCTCCAGATGAAGCAGAGGACAGCTCGATTGACTGTCATGGCACATGTTCAGGGAATGAGTCAGACCTGTGCCACATACAACACCTAGAGTATCTCAGATGGCCAGGGAAAGGGAACAGTGCTCCCAAAAGCCCACTTTTTGCCTCACCTTGGCGAAACGCTACTTCAAATTTTGGGCATGTGGCCAAGCTCCTCCGAACCACAGACCTAACGGTTTTAGGTAATCAGTCCTAACAGTGAAAGCGATAAAGGTTTGGAGGGCCAGGTTCGCAAAGAACATGGCCTTGATTTATCTTGGTTCCCAAAGTCAGTTCAAACTGGTTGCAGATGTTCATGAGTCTGCATGCTGAAAGCAGATCTGAGCAGGAAACGGATATGTCATCCATGCGCAGGGAGGCTTTGACTGGCAGCCCTCTGCTGCCTGGAATACTCGCCCCTTTCAGGCTCACATCCTTCCTGATGAACTCGGCAAAAGGCTTTGTACAACACACAAACAAGCAGGAGAGAGATGGCTACCCCGCCTAGGGAAGCTTTCTGATTTCCATCCATTGATTTGAGACTGCAATAATTATGCCGGTATAGAGCAGTTGGGTCCAATTATGGATTCCATTCCCAAATTCCATTTGGAAGAGCATGTCCCTCATGTAGGTGTACAGTATCCTGTCAAAGGCCTTCTCCTGGTCCAGGCTGATTAGGCAGATGTCTCATCCCTGTCCTGCATGTCGACAGTTGCAACCCTGAGGAGCATAAGGCTGTCAGAGATCATCCTGTTCGGTACAGCACGGGTTTGTTTGGGGTAAATTACTAGTCCCAGAGCAGACCTGAGCTTGTTGATGATCACCTTTTAAGCATGATTTATAATCTGCATTCATTGGTGAAATTGGTTGCCAATGTCTAAATTCCGCCTCTCCTCCTTCTGCTCGTGGATGAGGCTGGTGATCTTTTTCCATGTGGATTCACACGTGCTACATGCCAAAAGCATACTATTATACACCTCAAATAGATCCTGGCCAATCAAGTCTGACAGAGCTGAATACAACTCGGCCAGTAAGCCATTGCTTCCGGGAGTTTTATTCTTTTCTAAGGACTCTAGGATCTTGGTCAGTTCATCCAGAGATGATGATTGGTCCAGTCTTTCCCGAGTGCTGTCATCCAAGTCCTTAGGTTAATAGAAAAGCCACAACATTCTGTCACCCATGTGATACCATGAACAATATTTTTTTTTAGAGAAGCAAAACAAGACTTGTAACTGTTTACATGCTGCGACTAACAGACGCATATAGATAAGTTTTCTTGTAACCTGTTTGTAATTGTTAAACTGAAAGGATATAGCATTTATGCATTTAACACCCAGCATGTAAAAAAATTCAGAAAAGCACTCCACTCTCTCTCACTTACGCTTTCAATACAACACATGCAGATCTAAGTTACAATGCAGTAAGGCACGTTAAATTATTTAAGAGTCAGGAAAGAAAATCATTTATATTCTGATCCTGTAGACTGAGAACTTGGATGGTTGCATGAAGCATTTGAGAATCTTTCTTAATTATACAGCAATATGATTTAAAATGCTGACTGATGATCTTTTGTCCTTTGCTCTGAGGTTAGCAGCTGTTTGATTAACGTTGAAGATGATGCCTATATGTCTGAATACAGGCAGGGGATTTCCTTTCAGAATGGCTGGTCACCAGGGAATTCGATCATGAGTCGACTTGCTGTTACTCACTCAGTCTTCTCATGGTTCTCCTGACCCTGGAAAAGCAGTCCCTTCAAATACAAGATAATAAAGTATGAAGCTGGATGAACACAGCAGGCCAAACAGCATCTCAGGAGCACAAAAGCTGACATTTCAGGCCTAGACCCTTCATCAGAGAGGGGGATGGGGTGAGGGTTCTGGGATAAATAGAGAGAGGGGGAGGCGGACCGAAGATGGAGAGAAAAGAAGATAGGTGGAGAGGAGAGTATAGGTAGGGAGGGGATAGGTCAGTCCAGGGAAGACGGACAGGTCAAGGAGGTGGGGATGAGGTTAGTAGGTAGGAAATGGAGGTGCGGCTTGGGGTGGGAGGAAGGGATGGGTGAGAGGAAGAACAGGTTAGGGAGGCAGAGACAGGCTGGGCTGGTTTTCGGATGCATTGGGTGGAGGGGAAGAGCTGGGCTGGTTGTGAGGTGCAGTGGGGGGAGGGGACGAACTGGGCTGGTTTTGGGATCGGGTGGGGGAAGGGGAGATTTTGAAGCTGGTGAAGTCCACATTGATACCATCGGGCTGCAGGGTTCCCAAGTGGAATATGAGTTGCTGTTCCTGCAACCTTCGGGTGGCATCATTGTGACACTGCAGGAGGCCCATGATGGACATGTCATCTAAAGAATGGGAGGGGGAGTTGAAATGGTTTGCGACTGGGAGGTGCAGTTGTTTATTGCGAACCGAGCGGAGGTGTTCTGCAAAGTGGTCCCCAAGCCTCCGCTTGGTTTCCCCAATGTAGAGGTAGCCACACCGGGTACAATGGATACAGTATACCACATTGGCAGATGTGCAGGTGAACCTCTGCTTAATACGGAAAGTCATCTTGGGGCCTGGGATAGGGGTGAGGGAGGAGGTGTGGGGGCAAGTGTAGCATTTCCTGTGGTTGCAGGGGAAGGTGCCAGGTGTGTTGGGGTTGGAGGGCAGTGTGGACCAAACAAGGGAGTCATGGAGAGAGTGGTCTCTCCGGAAAGCAGACACGAGTGGGGATGGAAAAATGTCTTGGGTGGTGGGGTCGGATTGTAGATGGCGGAAGTGTCGGAGGATGATGCGTTGTATCCAGAGGTTGGTGGGGTGATGTGTGAGAACGAGGGGGATCTCTTTGGGCGGTTGTGGCGGGGGCGGGGTGTGAGGGATGTGTTGCGGGAAATGCGGGAGACGCGGTCAAGGGCGTTCTCGACCACTGTGGGCGTAAAGTTGCGGTCCTTGAAGAACTTGGACATCTTGGATGTGCGGGAGTGAAATGCCTCATCGTGGGAGTGGATGCGGAGGAATTGGGAATAGGGGATGGAATTTTTGCAGGCGGGTGGGTGGGAGTCGGTGGGCTTGAAATGGACATCAGTTACAAGCTGGTTGCCTGAGATGGAGAGTGAGAGGTCCAGGAAGGTGAGGGATGTGCTGGAGATGGCCCCGATGAACTGAAGGTTGGGGTGGAAGGTGTTGGTGAAGTGGATGAACTGTTCGAGCTCCTCTGGGGAGCAAGAGGCAGTGCCGATACAGTCATCAATGTAACGGAGGAAGAGGTGGGGTTTGGGGCCTGTGTAGGTGCGGAAGAGGGACTGTTCCACGTAATCTACAAAGAGGCAGGCATAGCTGGGGCCTATGTAGGTGCCCATGGCCACCCCCTTTGTCTGTTGGAAACGGGAGGAATCGAAAGAGAAGTTGTTGAGGGTGAGGACGAGTTCGGCTAGGCGGATGAGGGTGTCGGTGGAGGGGGACTGGTCGGGCCTGCGGGACAGGAAGAAGCGGAGGGCCTTGAGGCCATCTGCATGCGGAATACGTCCATGGTGAAAATGAGGGTGTTGGGGGCCAGGGAATTGGAAGTTCTGGAGGAGGTGGAGGGCGTGGGTTCAAATACGAAGTGTTTTCTTTCTATCATATGATTTCACTTCACAAATTGACTAGTTACCAAATGTAGTCGCGGTAAGCTGGGAACACCCTCATTGCTAGGCCATTGTTTAAAGTGATTTGGATTGCATGGCCAATGGAATCCCCTTCTCAGCCAGGGTCAGTTTTCCAAAGTGCATTTACTGGCTTGCTCTGCTTCCATCTGAATAAACAGATTATCTTTGAATGTCTGTGAATAGTTCGAGGAATGGTCAATTCATTGTCATTTAAACTGACAACTGCTCACTTCCATACAGTCTGGTTCCTTTCTGATGGTGCTGTAATTTATAAAGTGAAGTTATATAAATGTTATGTGTGCCTTAGGATCTGCTGTTTAAGTTTCCTTAAATGTTGTTGTCAGTCCTTTCAAACTTACCCTAGGGTTTCGACCCTGTCAGTAAATAGCCATTTCTGAAATGTTAAGTAGTTTTATAACTTACACCTGAGGTGTTAAATTCAATTAGAAAAGTTGATTGTTAATCTTCTTTAGTCATGACCTAATATATTAAGACTTAATGATTTGAAACAATCATTGATATGTAGGGGTGTTACTTTTTTAAAAAGAATGCTATTATATCTGTTCTCATATTTGAAAACTGTTTTGAGCTACATTCGGGATGCCACAGTACTTAATAATGGACTGCCCTCTGTGTACCAAACCAAAAAAAAAGTATCATTCCCGCAGCACATAATGAGCTGAGAATCCTTGTTTGTTGTCAGCTGTAATACCTGTGTGAAACAATGTGATTATTTCAAACTTCTGAGAATCACGAGACAGCAGGGTTGGGGGGAGGGAGAAGGAAGGTGAAACCGGCGGCGACAATGTGAGAACACCCGAGTTTTATTCTCTTCCATCGGGCAGAAGATACGTGTTCTCAAACTTTTGTATCAACAGATTTAAGAACACCTTTTTCCTTGCTTTTATCAGACTTAGGAATGCATGTCTCATATGTCAGAGTTGATCATTCTCTGCATCTTCTCTGGAGCTGTTAATACCTTATTGCATTCTGTTCAATTACCCTAATGTACATATGTAAGTTAAGATTCGTTGGTTAGCATGCAGAATAATACTTTTCACTATATCTCAGAACATGTGACAATAATAAATTAAATCAAATCAAAACTATATGGTCTACTCCTGCTGTCTGTTTGTGAGAGGCTTCCTGAGTTGAGAAGAAACTTGCTGTAGTAAAGAGTAGGCAGTTGAGAAGGTGCTACAATAGGGGGTGGCGCACACATTTTATTTTGGTAAAGAATCCAGAGCTAGATTATATTACATGAGCTAATAGGGCAGCACTTGGACCACATCAAGTAGGCACTTAAGATGCCAAGAAACATAGGAACAGCAGAAGGCCATTTAGCCCCTTAAGTCCATTCTGCCATTCAATGAGATTTGCCATTCATGGTTCATCTGTGGCCAAACTCCATAGAGCTGCCTTTGGCTCATATATCGCTGATACCTTTGCTTAACAACAATTTATGTATCACATATTTAAAATTGACAACTGATCCTGTGTCCACTGATGTTTGCAGAATAGAGTTCTAAAACTTTTTACTACCTTTTGCATGTAGAAATGCTTCCTATCATCGCTCCTGGACAGTCTGGCCTTAAATTTAGTCCGTGTTCCCTAGCTCTAGAGCCTCCAACTAGTGGAAAAAGTTTATCTGTATCTGCCACTTTTGTTTTTGTTAATGACCTGAACACTGAATAGGTCACTTCTTAACTATCTAAATTCAAATACAAATTGGCTTGATTTGTATAATTTCCCCTCGTAGCATAAGCCCCAAGGTCCAGCTATCATTCCTGTAAACTTGCATTGTCCTCCTTCCAAGGCTAATCTATCCTTCCTGAGGCTTACAAGGCTGTGGTCCAAGTGCTGGAAAATGGGATTTGAATAATTATGGAATTGTAGAGTCATTCAGTATGGAGGCAGATCCTTCAGTCCAACCAGTTCATGCAGACCATTATCCCAAACTAAATTAGTCCTTACCTGCTAGTGCTTGGCTCATATCTCTCCAAACATCTCTTATTCGTGTACTTATCCAAATATCTTTTAAATGTTGTAATTGTACCCACATCTACCACTTCCTCTGGAAGGTCAGTGCACACATGAACCGCTCTGTAAAAAGTGAAAAAAAGCCCTTTGTGTCTTCTCCAAAGCTTTCTTCTCTGACTTTAAAAATATGCTCCCTAGTGTTGAAATTGTTCACCTGAGTGAAAAGACACCTGCTATTTACCCTATCTATACCCTTCATGACTTTATAAACCTCTATAGGGTCACCTCTCAACCTCCTGTGCTCCAGTGAAAAACATCCCAACCTACCCAGCCTCTCTTTATAATTCAAACCCTCCATTCCTGGCAACATTTTGGGGAATGTCTTCTGAACTATCTCCAGCTTAATAATCTCCTTCCTGTAAGAGGGAGACCAGAACTGGACACAGTACTCAGGAAGAGGCCTCATCAATCTCCTGGACAATCTCAACGTAAATGTCCCAACTCCTAAACACACAAGTCTGAGTAAAGAAGATACATAACTCTGAAGAAGGTTCACTCGATCCGAAACGTTAACTCCGATTTCTCTCCACAGATCTGGCAGACCTGCTGAGCTTTTCCAGCAATTCTGCTTTTGTTTCTGATATACAGTGCCTGCAGTTCTTTCGGGTTTTATTAAATTTCTAGTTGTTTTGGACCAGGGACTCTGCTTGGCCTGCTGTGTTCGTCCAGCTTCACACTTTGTTATTTCGGATTCTGCAGCATCTGCAGTTCCCATTATCTGTGATACAAATTTAACCTCAATGGACCGAAGGGCCTTTTTCAGCGCATAATACAAGAAACTGCTTTATGGCACGTTGGGGTATCTCGACTGGCTTCACAAGATGACGCCTTCGTATGTTTCACATGGGGTGGATCTGTGTTGCGTCGTTTGTTTTGATCTTGATGTCATGACAGCCTGATAAGTCATTACGATAGTCTCTCTAGCTCTGCGGAATGCTGATATTGTATGCCCATCCCTAAGACTTGCTTGGACATGTACGGATTTGAACATGAATCCTCTGTGCTAATAGAAAGCAAATTTAGATTAAGTTTCCGTTACCCATTAGTTGTACTTTCATGTGCGGGGCTTAAATGACCAGTTGCTTTTACGATTATTGTAAAAACAGAATTTTTGCAAAATAAAATTGTATTGTTTGACTATTCCTATGAGCCCATCGGTCCCTTTAACATAACATCTGTCTCTGATTTGGAAAATGAGTCACAGAAGGAAAGGCACCTTTTCCCGTTCTCCTTTCTACGGCACTTTTCTAGCTCTGAGGAATGCTCCAATCTGCTGTTGCTGTCGTTTTGCTGTTAGAAGAGCAGAAGCACGCACAGGAGCGATTACATCGAGAGTGATGAATTTAAAAGAAAAGTCTTTGCCTGGAAGATTGATTTGGTACTCTGAGACTGTAGCTTGGGAAACTGATGAAGGAAGTGCTGGAAGATTTGCACTAATTAGAGGATTTTGCCTTTCTCCCTTTGAACTGTAGGGTTCTTCCCTCCCCCCAATAAAAAAAAGCCACATTTAGTATCAGCAGGCGGTAAATAGATCAAGTGGCTACTCAAAGCTGCGAGCAGCGCGGTTCGAAGTCAATTACATCTTTCATTGTGGATATAAGGAAGGGCTGTCTGACTCTAACTGGCTGATACCCAAGTGTGATGCAGCCGAAGTGGGCGTGGCTGAACGTGGTTATTTATCTGCTGCCAACGTAGCAACCCCGCTAGTGTCTGCACTGCGTTCGATATTATGAACGCTCATTATGTTTAGGGCGTAGAGCCTGGATGATATTTATTTTCCCTTCCCAGCAAAGAGCTGGTTGCATTTGCGTTACTGATGGTGCTACATTTTACCGAGTTCTGAATATCAGCACACATAGCGTTTCGGAAACTGTGCTTAATTTCTTTTGCATTTAATTCAAAATGAGTTTTAGGTAAGTTTGAACTTTTACTAGTATCTGTTTCAATAATTTGCATGGCACAGAGTTGATTAAGAGTAAGCTGGGCCAGCGAGGAACAAAGAAAGATGCACTGTGTGATTTCCTGCAGTGAAAATGACGGCGTCTGTAGTGGTTGAAATCTTTTTGTTCCAGGAGGTATGCATTGACTCTGCACGTGTTAACACTTTTGTTGACTCCTAATTGTGGGTTTCTCTATTTTTCAACGGTTTGGGTAGAGCTCTCAGAGCTAAGATTCGAAGAACTTTGTCCCACCAAAATGCACAGCACGGTTGGACCTAACGGAGAAGTAAAATCCATTGTTCTTGACTGTTTTCCCGTCCCTTTGGGATTCAGAGAGCAAAATTGAAGGGGAGCAGTCCTGTCTATCGATTTTCCATCCCTATCTTCCAGTGCTGCCGTTCACTATTTTTGGTGGTGAGTGAGACCGAGAGCAGCTGGTCTGTTGCAGTCAGTATTAGGTGCTTGTCAATGGGCAGACTGGTTCTTATTGCATTACGTGGTAGGTAGGCCCTGACTGAGACCACATTACTTACGGTTGGAGGTTGGCATGACCCACTATAATTTCCTCCTGTCCTTCAGAGCTAGGGTACCACCTATATGACACCAGACCATCTTGGAAAAACTCAGGAAATAAGATTCTGGCCATCCTTCAAGTGAGCTTTTGACCCAGGCGCAAGTTTGCCTGCTCTGCTGACCAATTAGCTGATGAGACCAGGATGTTTTGTTTACTGACCAATAATTCTTCTGCAAACCAGTGTCACTAAATCCAGGCTAGCGACTTATTAATTTTATTGTGGGACTATGTAGACCAATAAAGCATACCCACATAAAAATTACTCATTATTTGTTTTTATTTGATTCTGAAAGGTGTAATTTCATTCTTTATTAATTGGTTAGCATAAGATGTTCATTGCCAGTTATAATTATTAGTTACCTGGAATAACGCTGAGGACTGGATTAGAGTAGTCTCCTCAAACCTGCTTAATTTTTTTTAAATGTTGGAGAAGAATTCTCCAGAATTTCCCAGTAAATTGGTCATTCCTGTTTCTTCAGTGATATTCCTCCTACCATCAGAGGAATTGATACACATCAATATGGAATGTATTTAGGAGGTATATGATGGGCTTATTCTGTCCTTTTTGCATTTATATAATGCTAATTAATGTTAAGAATCCTTTTAACTTGTATGCTGCTAGTTTTTTTTGCAGCTTTCTCATGCATTATTTCTGGAGCCAAACAAAAGTCAAATTGGTGATCAGAGATAATGGGAACTGCAGATTCTGGAGAATCCAAGACAATTAAGTGTGGAGCCGGCTGAACGCAGCAGGCCAAGGAGCCTTTCAGGAGCACAAATGCTGACGTTTTGGGCCTGAAACGTCAGCTTTTGTGCTCCTGAGATGCTGCTTGGCCTGCTCTGTTCATCCGGCTTCACACTTTGTTATCTCTGATTAGAGTGATTACTGGACAGTATTGCTACCAACGTCCATATCTTTTCCCACTACACTGGAGTGGGGTGTGAATTTAGATGGTTTTAAAGGAGAGAATCTTGCAGGCTGATGTGTTTAACCAACTCATGAATAAAGATGATCCCAGCTGCCATTGACCATAGTAATGTAGACCTTTTGAGAACTTGACTTAACAAGCCAGCTATTTGCAGATGCATCTTCTAACTCATGTCACGCTTCAAATATAGGAGTCATAGATCCATACAGCAGAGAAGCGGACCCTTTAGTCCAACCAGTCCAGGCTGACCAGACATCCCAAACTAAACTGGTCCCAACTGCCTCTGCTCAGCTCATATCTCTCCAAAACTTTCTTATTTGTGTACTTATCCAAATGTCTTTGAGATGTGGTAACTGTACCCACGTCCATCATTTCCTCTGGAACTTCACTCCACACATGAACCACTCTCTTGCGGGGGGGTGGGGGGAAGGAAGTTGCCCGTTTTAAAAGCAAACTCTCTTCTCCCACCTTAAAAATATTCCCCCAGTCTTGAAATCACCCACTGTAGGAAAATGACACCTGGCATTCATCTTATCAATGCCCCGCATGATTTTATAAACCCCTATAAGATCATCCCTTAATCTCCCTCACTCCAGTGAAATAAGTCCCAGCCAATCCAGTATCTCCTTGTACCGCAAACCTTCCAATCCTAGCACTGTTCTTGTAAATCTTTTCTGAACCTTCTCCAGATTAATAATATCCTTCCTTTAAAAGGGCAACCAGAACGGGACTTTGTACTCCAGAAGAGGCTTCACCAACATCCTGTATAACATCAACATGACTTCCCAAAATCAACATGACTTCCCAACCCTTACACTCAAAGTTCTAAGCAATGAAGGCAAGCATGCTAAACACCTTCTTAACTGCCCCGTCTACATGTGATGCAAACTTCAAAGTTTTATGTACCTGAACCCCTTGGTGCCTCTTTTCCACGACACCACCCAGGGCCTTATTATTAATAGTATAAGTCCTGCCTTTGTTTGTTTAACCAAAATGCAATACCCACATTTATCTGACTTAAACTCCACCTGCAACTCCTCAGCCCATTGGCCTAGCTGATCAAGATTTTTTTGTAATTTTAGAAAACATTCTTTACTATCCACTAGACGTTAGGGTTAGGTTGCACCCTAACATTCTCAGCACACAGTGTTAGTCACTGGAAGGCTTGTTGCTCTCTAAGTGTTAGCACCATACCACAAACAAATTGCTGGAGAGCTTACTAAGCCAGGACAGTTCTCTCCTATGCTGAAACTAGAAATCGTCACTATGAAAATGTTTTTGTGTCCCTTTTTTCAGCCGGGATAAAACAGAAGGTGGTATATCTTCAGAGAAAACTAAGAAATCTTGGAGCCTATCACCCTTGAAGTCTGTTTATCCTTTGATTTGGAAAATTGTGAGGCAGTAGGATTCTGAAGTGAAACAGAGTAACCACGAATATTATTAAGGACAGGAATGTTAAGGAAAAGTGAGATTAAAAAATGTTGTGGGGTTTGATTGGTCCAATGATAGAAATGTGTTGACCAAGTGAAGCTTGTATAACAGTTGTAGACCACTGACTTTAATGGTAATCCTTGTTGCCATTGAATTTTAACTGGTAGTTTTTTCAGATTACAATGCTGCCTTTTGTATCTTTCTTCTCCTAATCCACATAAAAGGCTTCCTTAAAGCCACAGTATTGATTGTAATGTTTAACACTTTATTACGCTCCAATAAATCTCTCTGCTGTATTTGGATATTTCTAAGTCACGTTTTGGCTACTGTGTTAGAAGCTGAAACCAGGAATTTTTCCACATTGTTAGACTACTGTCAGTAAAAGTTACCCCCAAAACATGCACTCTTCACTCCAGGGAAGTGGCTGTGGAATAGAATCGGGTACCTCAACCCTGAAGGCAGAGCAGAAGTGGACGCAGGGACGGGTGAGTTTTGAGGTGACTAGACCCTTGTCCAGTTTCTAGGACTTCACCTTAATTGTTTTACTAACTGTTAGGTCCATCCACAATCCTCTCACCATCCATGGCCCCATATTCTCTCCTTGCCAGCTGAAGCCCTCTTCCTCCAACCACTCCAAATAGCATCCACAGCCTTCTGGAGTTGAGCAAGCAATTGAGCAACACCGCCTGTTCTCTTATGCATGGTAATGGTTTTAAAACCAATTCCCATTTGTAGCATCTGTTCAAACCTTTTAATTCACAAATGGTTAATCCTGCACAAAAACTAACCAGCTTTGATTTGGATGCCCAGGATGGGTAATTGTTTATTAGACTCCTCTAAATTGTCAGGCTGTGAACTCCAAACTCTCCTGAGTCAATTGTAAACTTTGGAACTCAAACAAATGCTAGCCCTGCTGGTCTGCCCTCTCCTTACCTGCCAGCACTCTAACTCTACCCCCAGTGACCCTGCTACTGCCTCGACACTTGGCCTTCTCCCACCAGCACACTTTTTCCAGGGATGGGCGCGAGAGCTGAGAGGGTATTCCTTGGGGCTGATACTGTTTCTGTGTCTGCTCCCTGCATCCTCTTCAAACACCCCTCTTTTGTACCTCCCCTCCCCCAGCAACTCCTGCCCCTCCCCAGTGCTGTCCATGTTGAAGAAGGAGTCATCCAGCTCATAGTTCAGATTCTCAAATGGCTGCCAGCGTATGTGTGCATGGGGCCTGTGATGTTAACTGCCCACGATGCTTTGGGCTGTGTGCCCACGTGTACACCCTATGTGATCCACTTGAGGGTGGCATTCACTATAAATAAGACACTATTGAAATTGCATGACTAGATGCTATTTGTTTACAAACCTGCAGCAGATGGTCTGCCAATCAAATGTTAAGAGAAGGCCTTTTTTAACTGCAGTTATTTTTAAAATCAGTTTTAAAGGGCTGGAGATGTAAATTGTTGTCATGACATTGACAATGATCCTGCCTCTCCTTCAGAAAATATTTACTTTGATTTTATCAATTGTGACTTCCACATGGCAAGTTGTTATCCTTCAATGTCTAATCTCCTACCAGGAAGAAGTAGATCTGTTGGAAATCGGGGTGATTTCCTTCTCTCAGCCCTGTTGCTCATTTATAAAGGAATGCAGAGTGATGTCACTTCTGCAAACATCCAAACCCCATGATGGAGGAAGTGCAGACTTCCCTCATCCAGGACAGTAAACAAAGAAAATTTAATTTCTGTAACATTCATTTCTATTCACAGAGAAACCAATCTTTACTGGAAACTAGACCAGGATGTAAAACAAAAGGCAGGGTTTGCCAAATGAAAAAAGGCACAATATAAAGCTATTGTTGTAACTTAAGGCTGTTAGGAACAGTGTGCTGTTGATGTAATAACCTGTAAACCCGGGTTAGTAATAACGGGAACTGCAGATGCTGGAGAAGGGTCTAGGCCCGAAACGTCAGCTTTTGTGCTCCTGAGATGCTGCTGGGCCTGCTGTGTTCATCCAGCCTCACGTTTCATTAACCCAGGTTAGTATATGTTTTTAATGAATAGCTTTGGAATGTAAGATCGTGAGAACGAGCTGTAGGAGTAGGCGATTCAGCCCCTACTTCACCATTTGATGCAATTGTGGCTGATCTCATCTCAGCCTCCACTCCACTTTCCTGTCAGTTCTCCATAACCTTTCAAATCATTACTAATGAGCTAGCTCAGAAAGCATTTCTGCAGAATTAGTAATGTGATTATATGTTTTAAAAATGTTTCAGCAGGATTGTAAGTATTTTTCTTGGGACAGCTTTGAAGCCTATCCATGTCGTTTGCTTTAAAGTTTCTTCTGCTTGGAGTCTTGTGGGGTTAAGTCTCAGAACATGTGCACATATATTCCTATAAAACTATTTTAAGAATTTGATTTGTGTGCTAATTCTCTCCCTTGGACTTGACAGAAAGTTGCTGAGAGGCTATTTTTCCCTTGTAGGCAGCCTAGAACTAGAGATTATGGATGCGAAAATGTTCAGCAATGATTGGCAATGTTTCTAGTGGTACCATGGGACAGTGATTCTAGGGACAGACAATGCAGCTTAGCTGGTGGGATCAGTCTTATCTCTGAGAAGGTTTCTGCCCCGATACACACAGTTGTGAATACAGCCCAGTCCATTATGTGAGCCAGTCTTCCGTCCACCGACTCCATCTGTACCGCTCGCTACTTTGGGAAGGCAGCCAACATAATCGAAGACCCCTCTCACCCAGGTTATAATCTCTTCCAACCTCTTCTATTAGACAGAAGATACAAAAACTTAAACACACACACCGACAGATTTAAGAGCAGCTTCTTCCCCTCTATCAGACTTCTGAATGGACCTCTCAAATTTTAAAGTGAACTGCTGATCTCGCTCTTTGTGCACCTTCTCTGCAGCAGTAACATTGTATTCTTGCTCTGTTCTGTTACCCTAATGCACTTTGTGTGGTTTGATCTGCCTTACTGCATGCACAACAAAACCTTTGTGTGCCTAGATGCATGTGGCAATAATAAATCAAGTCAAAAGTCCTAAAGAATCAAAGTAAGTCAGTCTTGTGCAAACGTATTTCTCCTATTGTCTCAGGGTACAGGTTGGCCATTTAAGACTGAGATGTGGATAATTTTTTTTCACTTGGTTGTTAATCTTTTGGAATTCTCTACTCAGAGAGCCATGGAAGCGACATCTCGAGTATATTCGAGATGAACAGCAAGATTTTTTTGAGTATCAATGGATTTGGGGTTTGGATGGAAACGTAGAATGGAAAATGCAGAATTCTGCCATGATTTTGCTGAACAGCAAAAGAGATTAAAGGGACAAATTTGGCTGGTCTTACTCCTATTTCTTTTACTCTTCTATTTCCCTTGCTATTTATAGTAAAGTTGCTGTTGTCACAGAGCACCACAGGGCAGCTCTCTCATTAGACAGAAATGACTGGTGGTGGTTTAACCTGAGGGTCCCCATGCCCCGTATGAGGGGGTAGGTTGAGAGGTAGGATCTTTGTGATAACCTAAGCCGATATGGGAATTGAATTTGTGCTGTTGGCATTGCTCAGCGCTGCAAATCAACCATCAAACCAACTGAGCTAACTGACTCCTTAGTTACAAATATGGGACCAAGCATAGTCTATATTCATCACAGATGATATTTAGAGTGGGTTTCATTGTAGTTGCACTCTATTGGAAGCTTAGGTTCAAGATTCAGTATAAAGTTACATGTTCAAGCTAGATTGCCCTTTTTGCCCTTCCAGTTTCCGTGTGTGTGTGTGTGTGTGTGTGTGTGCATGTATAACCTGTTTCTTGCTTGGTGTGGTCACAATTAAGATTGCCACAGGGCCTTATACACTCATCTTCAAAGGACAATGAATTGTGTGTATTCTGTTTGCCCCAAATGGCATATTCTCTGTTTCTACTTGGTTGTGTAGCCCACAGCGAGCATCAGCACTGAAGTATTCCTGCATTGCAAAAGGTGCAGTCTTTCAGGTGAGATGGTGTTGTCTGACCATCATTTGGGTTCCTCTGTTTAACTTGGCTAATGATTCACAACAGAAAAGACTCGATTTATGCGCAAATTGTAATAATGACTGGACATTAGGGCAGAAGGATCTGTGGGCATTTTAGGTGTGAAGGTGCAAAATGCAAATGTTTCCTATTGTTTCTTAACTGAAGCAGTTCTCCAGATGCATTGTGTGCAAAGACTTGAGATTTGCTATTTATGCTTGAGGGAAGTTTTTTTTAAAAAACAAAACATGACTTGCATTTTTAAAATGGCTCCTGTGACCTTGGAAAATCCCAAAGTGTTTTGAAGCCGCTGAAGTGCTTTTGAAGTGCAGTACTTCTAATGCAGAATTAGATTTTGATTGGGGATAAGGTGAGTAGAAATAGCTGAGATAATGGAAGGTTTCCCCATTATGTTCATTAGGAGAATTCATATTATTGCATAATTTAAGAATAGTTGCAATAGATAAATGTGATTTGGTTTTTAAAAAAATACCATTTATTCACCATTATTATTTTCTCATGTCAGAGTGCACAGCATATCACTACAGATAATGATAACCCTTTTGACACTGTATAGTTTATTGTGAAGAAGAGCAAAAAGTGTGAGCATGAGCTGAAGGCTTGGGCTCAGTCTCTCCCATGGGAACCTGGTTGCCAATATCCTGATACTTTCTGGGAGAACATCATTTTACTGTTTCCCTACATGGTGATAAATGGACTGGCTAATACTGATATGTTCTGCACCATCCAGTACCCACTTATGTACAGTTATTGATTCTGTCAATTTGTTTTTAAAATTCATTAATGGAATATGTTAATGTGCATTTTACTTGCTGGGTCAGTATCTGCTGCCCACCCATAGTTGTCTTTGAGGTTGGAGGTATGCTGCCTTTTTTCTGATTTTATGGTGATGGGAAGATTGTTTGAAGCAGCTGAAGAACTCCTGCAGAGTTGTCTTGGAGCTGAGATGACTGACCTCCAACAAATATGATCATCATCTTAATTGCCAAGTATGACTCCAACCAGCGGAGCATACTCCTCTGTTTCCCGCCACCTCGAGATTTGCTAGGACCTCTTGATGCCACACTTAGTCAGATGCAGCATTGATATCAAGTACAGTCACTCTTACCTTTCAACTTGAATTCAGCTCTTTCTTACATGTTTGAGCCAAGACTTTTATGATTTCTGGAGTTGAGTGACCCAAAAATGATTCATAATGTGTACCAGTGAGCATGTAATTGCTAAGAAATTCTTGCCTGATAGCATTTGTGATAACACCTTCCATCACTTTACTGAAGAGTGAAATTAGACTGGGGCAGTAATTGGCCACATTTAATTTTCTCTTGAATTTTGTACACAGGACATATCTGGGCACTTTCCACATTGCTAATGAGTGGATGTAATGGAGTTTGGCATAGGATTACAGGTTCTGGAGCACACATCTTCAATACTATGGCTGGAATGTTGTCAGAGCCCATAGCCTTTGTAATATCTGGTATCTCTAGCCATTTCTTGATCTTACATTGAATAAATCAGTGAATGAAGGCTCATGTTGTTTTGCTGTGGACTTCCAGAGGGTGCAGAGATGGATTGTCCATTAGCCACTTCTTGGCTGAAGATTGTTGCAAATGTTTGAGCCTTATCTTTTGTACTGGTGCCCTGGGCTTCCCCATCTTTGACAATAGGGCTATTTGTGAAGTTGCCTCCTCCAATGAGTTGTTCATTTGTCTGCCACCAAAATATGTATGTCAGGACTGCAAAACTTTAAAGTCTCGATTAGTGGTACTATTTGGCAAGTCACAAATAGCCCTGTGTTACAGCTTTAGGTTGACACCCTGTTTTAGGTATGTCTGGTGCTGCTGCAAGGTTGTCCTCCTGCACTCTTCTTTGCCTGGGGATTGATAGCTCCCTTGATAGCAGTGGTAGAGTGGGGAATCTGCCTGGCCCTGTGGTTGTAGATTGGGCCCCCAGTAGAATTGTACTTGAACACAGAGTGCCTAGTGGATGCCCAGTCTTGTTTGGACATCAATTGTGAGCATTAAAATGCAGAGAGCTCTATGGTTACTAAGGTTGCTTGCAGTATCTTGGTACTTTCCATACTTGTCCATCATGTTTCCATGTAATAATATGACTGGAAAAACTAGCTTGTCTGCTGCTATTCTGACAGAGGAGTTGTTGTTAAAGAGTCCAGATTGATGAATTACAAGAGGCCTTGAACTTGTGCAAAGGTTGATGCTTCTATTGAAAATGAATATAACCATCCAGAGATACCAGAGAAAATCTCCACTATGTTCCTGGTAGGAAATTTTGGATTGATAGCTGCTAGATTTTGGTTATGTACATGTGGTTAAGCTACTTGATGTCATACGTGTGATTTATAGATTTAAATTCTTTGTTTGTTCAAAAGTTAGTGCAAAATTATATAAGCAATATATTCAAAAACCACAGCTGTAGCTTTCCACTGTAGACTGCTGACCATATTTAGTCCATGAGCACAGGCAGTCTGGATCTTGAGGCCTTAACAACTTTTTTTTCCCCATTTTGTCTTCTGACCTATCCTCAGGAAATGAGAAAAGTATAGAGTAAAAACGTTACTCACTGAATATAATCTCAGGATGGTTATGCTGCAGAAGGGGGGCTGTTGAGTCCATTGAGTCTGCATGGGCTGGTTCATTGAGCACTGTGACTAAGTCTCATTTTCCTGCCTTTCATGATAACCCTGAGTATTGTTCCTATCTAAGTAATTATGCTTGCCCTTCTTGAATGCCCCAATTGAAGCTGCCTCTACCTCACTTCCTGAAGGTGCCTTCCAAACCCTAACTACTTGTGTGAGAAAGTTGAATAAAACTCTGTTGCTAATGCACTGACATGGAGTTATTGTCGGAAGGACTGACAGGCTGGATTTTGAGAGGTGTTTGGAATCCTGAGAGCAACAGGAGGTTTCTGAACTAATGGCCATCTCTAGCCATGCGTGTTTTGCCTAAAGTGATATTTACCATTTCTGTGCTGAGATCTTACTTAGCACCCAGAGGGAACACTAGGGACATAAACTTGCTTCCAGGACAAACAGCAGTTGCTGCTTTGATGCGCTATGATACCCAGCGGCGTTCAAGGCTATGGTTTCGGATCTGTTTTCACTCTTGGTTTTCTTTATGCCCGATTGATAAAGCAAACAGTTTCACAAAGCAGAAGCTTTCCCCACAAATTCTATCATACCATAAAAATTATATTTTAATCACGTCATCAATTTTGGCACCCTCTTTCCTTGCTCCACATCTTGCTGTTTTCATCCTTCTTTGAAAACCTGTCCATGTAAGTCACACAGCAGTGTGACTATAAGTCCAACGTATGACTCTCCAGTTTGTCAAACATGGTGTCTTCACTATCACTCATTGTTAGCATTTTCCCTTGGGGCCTCCGATTTGGAGTCATACAAACATATACATCCAATTGTAATTTGTTTTGACACTTGCTACAATTTAATGTTGACACTTAACCTATTTGGTCCTGCAGCCAGACCAGATCTACCTTGTATAATCTCTCATTCCTCTGTGTGTTGTCTTTATTCTCAGCACTATTTGTATTCTTTTCTCTGAGTGCAGTTGTCACTCACGTCTTTGCCTGTTGTCCACATCATACATTATGTTGCTGAGGTCAATTGCTAAATAAGTTACACAGGATAAAATGTTTTCAAAAAACCTGTATGTGAGCCGGACCACCATTACAATGGATTTCTTAGTGGAACCTGTGAATTTCCACCTGTTGTCTCTATCGTAAGCTGGTGATTTTTGGTTTCCAGATTGCTGGTCCACTTGACCTTTTCATGTTCATTAGGCCATAACCATTTCAACTCCCCCTCCTATTCCTCAGACGACATGCCCATCATGGGCCTCCTGCAGTGCCACAATGATGCCACCCGAAGGTTGCAGGAACAGCAACTCGTATTCTGCTTGGGAACCCTGCAGCCCAATGGTATCAATGTGGACTTCACAAGCTTCAAAACCTCCCCCCCCCCCCACTGCATCCCAAAACCAGCCCAGTTCTTCCCCATCCCCACTGCATCCCCAAACCAGCCCAGCTTGTCTCTGCTTCCCTAACCCGTTCTTCCTTTCACCCATCCCTTCCTCCCACCTCAAGCCGCACCTCCATTTCCTAGTCATCAATGTAGCAGCGCAATATTTGTCAGGATTATGTCTCTGACCCTTGCTTGAAGACAGAATCATTCTGACTGATTTCATATATGGTGAGTTTCACAAAAGTGCCATCACGTACTTCCCAAAAGAAGTCAAACCAATTTACATTATGTCAAGATAATAAAATGTGAGGCTGGATGAACACAGCAGGCCAAGCAGCATCTCAGGAGCACAAAAGCTGACGTTTCGGGCCTAGACCCTTCATCGGAGAGGGGGAGGCGGACCGAAGATGGAGAGTAAAGAAGATAGGTGGAGAGAGTATAGGTGGGGAGGTAGGGAGGGGATAGGTCAGTCACATCTTTTTTTAATGTAAAGAAGCAATCAAAGCAATTTAAAAGCTGATCGGGGATGGGATGAAAATAACGCTGAGGCACTTAAAAAAAGTTGTTGGCTTTCTAGAAATTGTTTGAAAGTGGAGTGCAAGACAGCAAAGCAGTGGGATTTGGAAAGCAAGTTCAAGAATGCAGGGGCATGATAGATGCACTCTGGTGTAGATTTTTCCAAAGCAGATATATAGCACAGCTGGATGTTGACTTTAAATTGAAATGTGTTTCTCCTGCAGACAAAACTGTAATGGCTAACTGTAATATTTCACTACTTCAAGGTTGCTACCGTTTCAAACTCTTCAGAACATGATTATTTAGCATTACAGGCTTTCAATATGGGAAAACTTCAATAATTGCATGAGTGTCAGTTACCTAAGCAATGTTACTTCCTTGAAAGTGGAGTCTCAGGTAAATAGAATAGTGAAGAAGGCATTTGGTATGCTTGTCCTTATTGGTCAGTGCATTGAGTATTGGAGTGGGGATGTACAGGACATTGGTAAGGTCACTTTTGGAATATTGTTTACAATTCAGATCTCCCTGGCTGTAGGAAAGATGTTGTTAAACTTGAAAGGATTCAGAAAAGATTTACAAGGATGTTGCCAGGATTGGAGGGTTTGAGCTATAGGGAGAGGCTGAATGTGCTGGGTCTGTTTTCCCTGGATCGTCAGAGACTGAGGGGTGACCTTATAGAAATTTATAAAATCACGAGGGTCATGGGTAGGGTGAATAGCCAAGCTCTTTTCCCCAGAATAGAGGAGTCCAAAACTAGAAGGCGTAGGTTTAAGATGAGAGAGCAAAGATTTAAAAGGGACCTGGGGGAACTTTTTCACGGAGAGGGTGCTGTGTGTAAGGAATGAGCTGCCAGAGGAAGTGTTGGAGACTGGTAGAGTAACAACATTTCAAAGGCATCTGGATGGGTATATGGATAGAAAGAATTTAGAGGGATATGTGCAAACTATTAGCAAATGGGACTAGATTAATTTAGGATAACATGGTGTGAAGCTGGATGAACACAGGAGGCCCAGCAGCATCAGAGGACCAGGAAAGTTTGACATTTCCATACCTGGTCAGCATGAATGAGTTGGACCAAAGAGTCTGTTTTCGTGCTGTACAACTCTATGACTTTACTATATCTGGATGTCATGACCCTAAAGTGGAAAATGAAATAAACTTTCTTAACATGTTAAAATACAGTGACATAGATGTATCAGCAAACTTTAGTTGGCATAGTTTGGTGAGAGGGACAGCTGTTTGATAACACCAACGAATAGCCCTGTCAATTCCTCGGTTGATTATAAAACAAAATAGCAAGGATTGTCTAGAAAGGATGTATTCTAGATTTAAAAATCAACCACAGAATTCCTTTAGCAGTGATAACACAGTAGCTGCTCAGGATCCTTGGAGTTAAATCTTGCAGATCTGAAGGGCCAACACCCTATCACATGATGGTAATTTTTTTTTACATTTTGCTGTCATGCAATTGAATGTTTGTTTAATTATGGTTGCTATCTAAGTTGAATTTCATTTAAGTCTTTTACTTCCACTGTCTGTTCTTAATTTCCAATTTTTGGCAGACGGTGCAGGTATGAGGCCAGTTCCTAGAGTGTAGCAAAAAGCTTTTGAACTGTCCAACAAAAAAATGTTCAGAAGGAGCTCAAATGACTTTCCCTCTACTGCAAAATTGCTCAATCTTCCAAGCAGTGCAGTGTTTTGTCTCAGCTTAGTATCAGTTATGTTGGTAAAGGATCACATGATTTCTGTCTCCACTGACCACAGATCAGTGGTCTGTGGAGATAGCAATAAATGCTGATGCTGGAGTCAGAGAGACACTTGGAGCTGGAGGAACATAGCCGGCCAGGAAGCATCAGAGGAGCAGGAAAGTTGATGTTTCGAGTCAGGACCCTTTGTCAGAAATGGAGAGGGGGAAGGGAGCTGGGGAATAAATATAGAGAGGAGGGTGGGACTGGGGAAGGTAGGTGGGATGGTGATAGGTGAGCGCAGGTAAGTAGTGGTGGGGATTAACGGGTGGCATGAATAGGTGGGAGAGAAGATGGAGAATTGTGTCAGGTCAAGGAGGTGGGGATCAGAAGGAGGTTGGACATGGGATGAGGCTGGGGATGGGGAGATTTTAAAACTCGTGAATTCCATGTTTAGGCCATTGGATTGAAGGCTCCCAAGGCAGAATATGAGGTGCTACTCCTCCACCTTTTGCAGGTGGTGTCATTGTGACACTGGAGGAGGTCCAGGATGAACATGTCACCAAGGGAGGGGGAGGGAGCATTAAAATGGTTGGTGACCGGAAGGTGTTGTCGTTTGTTGCGAACAGAGCACAGATGCTCTAGAAAACAGTCTCCAAGTCTTTGTTTGGTCTCAGCGATTGGTAGAGGCAGCCACATTAGGAGCGGCGGATGCAGTAGACCAAGTTGGCTGATGTACAGGTGAACCCCTGCCTGATATGAAAAGTTTGTTTGGGCCAAGTGTAGCACTTCCTGAGGTTGCAGGAAATTTGTGATGGGTTTGGTGGGATTAGTGAGGAGTGTTGAGCAGATGAGAGAGTTGTGGAGAGAGTGGTCCCTACAAAAGGCAAATAGGGAGGGAAATATCTCTTTGGGCTTAGGGTAGGGTTGTAGGTGGTTGAAGTGGCAGAGAATGATACGTGGATGTGGAGGTCGATTGGGGGGGATATCTGAGGACCAGGGACTCTGTCCTTATTTGTGTTGGGGGAAGGGGTGTGAGGGCAGAACTGCAGGAAATGCAAGTGATGTGATTGAGACCATTTTCGATCACTGGAGGGGGGATGTTATGGCCCTTGAAATAGGAGGACAGCTGGGATGTTTGGGAATGGATTGCTCCATCTTGGAGCAGATGCGGTGGAAGTGGAGGAATTGCGAGTAGGGGATTGCAATCCTGCAGGAAGTTGGGTGAGAGGAGGTGTAGTCTAAGTAGCTGTGGGAGTTGGTGGGCTTGAAATAGAAAGCAGTTTTGAGGCGGTTACCAGAGATGGAGACGAGAGGCCCAGGAAGGAGAGGGTGGTGTCGGAGATAGTCTAGGTGAATTTGAGGTTGGGGTGAAAGGTGCTAGTAAAGTTGATGATCTATCCCAAGACCTAAACCTTGCTGGGTTTTCACTATTCCACCCTCCAGACTTTTCCCCACTCCCCTCCCCCCCCCCCCCTTTCCCCCACCCCCAACTCCCCCCCACCCCCACCCCCACCCCCCCCCCCCCCCTCACCTGAGGACAAACGGCCAGTCCTCAGCAAAGGACTTGCCTTTATTCCCTCCGCTCTCACATCAATGAATTCCATTCACGTCTGGAATGTTTAACTCTGTTTCAGCCATATCCGCCTCCGTGCCTATTTCTTTAACCGGGAGTCTAACCCATCCATAACAGACCCATTCTCCCACCACAATCACGCCCCATCCTCCTGGAGACCACCCCACAGCCTCCTCATTGCCAGCGGCTGTCGTGACATCAATTGCTTCAGCCTGTCCACCCCTCTCGCTGACTCCAACCTCTCCCCTATGGAACATGCAACCCTCCATTCCAACCCTAACCTCCCTATCAAACCAGCGGAAAAGGGAGGTGCAGTTGCAGTCTGGCGCAGGGATCTTTACATCGTCGAGGCCAGGCGTCAACTCTCTGACACCACCTCGTTCTGCCCCCTCGATTATGACCCCATCCCTGATCTCCAAGCTATGACCTCCCAGACCATCCAAAATCTCTTCACCTCCGGTGACCTCCCACCCCAGCCTCCAACCTCATCATTCCCCAACCCCCGTACCACCCATTTCTATCTCCTTCCCAAAATCCACAAATCTGAATGCCCCGGCCGACCCACTGTCTCTGCCTGCACCTGCTGCACTGAACTTATCTCCACTCACCTTCACTCTGCTATTTCACCCCCCCCCCCCCCCCCCCCCGGGCCAAGCCCATGAACTTCCCACCTACCTCTGGGACACCCATGTACTCCACCTTCTCCTCAAGACTTCCAGCTCATTGGCTCCCAGCACCTCATCATGGACATTCAATTCCTGTGCACTTGTATCCCCCATGCAGATGGCCTAAAAGCCCTCTGATTCTTCCTGTCCCGTGGGCCCAACTAGTCCGCCTCCACCGACACTCTCATTGGCTTAACAGAACTTGTCCTTACCCTTAACAACTTCTCCTTTTAACACCTCCCACATCCTGCAGTCTAAGGGGGTGGTGCCCAGGCTATGTCTGTCCCTCTACATCAACTTGTTCTACTGCATTCGCTATTCCTGATGTAGCTGGCTGTACATCGGTGAGACCAAGCGTAGACTCGTGGACTGTTTTGTAGATCATGTGCGCTCTGTATATGACAAACAACAACACCTTCCGGTCGCCAACCATTTTAACAACCCCTCCCACTCCCTGGGTGATGTGTCCATCCTGAGCCGCCTCCATTTTCACAGTGACACTCATATTCTGCCTCGGGAGCCTACAGCCCATGGCCTAAACGTGGAATTTACTAGTTTTAAAATATCCCCACCCCCGGCATCATCCCATGTCCAACCCTCCCTCTCCTCCCCACCTCCTTTACCTGACACAATCTGTCCATCTTCTCTCCCACCTATTCACCCCACCCATCCCACTCACCGATACCTACCACTCCCTACCTGCACTCACCTACCTTCCCAGCCCCATTTCAGAAGAAGGGTCCCGACCCGAAACATCAAGTTTCCTGCTCCTCTGCTACTGCCTAGCCTGCCAGCTCCATGCTATTTGGTCTCCGAGGTCTGTAGCTTGTCTGTGACCCTATGTTACATTGGTGGACTTGGCTGTGTGAAACAGTACTATAATGGTTGTGTGATGTATTGAGTCACTTTCGTCATCTGGTTCCTGGAATCAGCGACATTGTTCTGCTTCTCTCTAAGTCGCTACATCATAAACAGAAGGAAATTAATTACAATACTTTGCAATACAAATAATTGCCTTTGCACAAAAAGCAAATGACAAAAGTATAAGCTTTACTTCCAAATTGAAACAGTGTTCAAAGATCAAAGAAAAAATAATGCTTAACATGTCTGGGATCAAATGAATAGAGAAAAATAACTTCGTATTTGCATAATCCTTCACAACATAACTGTTAGTTCTGCAAGACTTTCTCGCTCTCTCCATCTATTTGGACTGGTACAGCTTTCTAAACACTAACTGGTGAGAAATCTGGAGAAATTGACAAGGTATATAAATTTTAAGCAGCACCCTACAAACTAACTACTGAGCTTTAACCGTCTCTCCAAACATTCACTGCATACAGTATAAACTTGTTGTAATCAAGTTGCTGTAGCAAGACTTGTTAACGTAGATGTAATCTTTGTATATTCAGGATATCTAATTTTTTTTAGCAGTGTCAGGCAGTTTTAAAATGTCACATGGGATTTTCAGATGATAATATGGTGTTTTCCTGTTGTTACAACCGACTGTGTTCTTGCATAGTATACTTACGATCTGAAAATCTAGTATGTCAGCCCATTTGCTATCCACATGCAAAATATCTGCCACGTTTTCCTTCATAACAGCAGTTCTGTAGTTCAAAACAAATTAGTTTTGAGATGACTGGAGGATGTAACAAGATGTAAATCTACGTTGGTACGTTCTCTTGTTTTTTGCAATATTTTCCTCTGTTCGATCTGCTCTAAGCCTGCCTGTGCCTGAAATGCAGCAGTGATACCTTCAAGATCTGTCCATCTCCTGACTCACATATTCACTCCTCCTTTCTTGCTGACCAGCCACAATTACTCCCTACCTGCAGTCACTTATCTCCATCTCACCTACCTTTCCATCACCCTCCCAACCCCCTCCCTCCACTTATTTTCGGGCTCGCCTTTCCAGCCCTGATGAAGGGCTTTGGCTCGAAGTATTGATTTTCATGCGGCTCAGATGCTGTTTGACTGGCTGTGCTTTTCCAGCCCCACATTGCTGTAGGTCTGGAGTCACATGTAGACCGGACCAGGTAATGAACCAGATGGGCTTTTCAGCAATGGCTTCATGCTCATCATTAGACTCTTAATTCCAGAGTTTTATTGAATTTGGATCCCACCATCTGCTGAATCAGGATTTGAACCTGGGCTGCCACAACATTACCTGGGTCTTTGAATTTAAATTCCCCTTTGTAATGCTGCATCAGCAATATACTGAAAATAGATTTGGTTTTAACACCTCTCCTGCTTTAAATAAAATAGATTCCTGTTTTTGTCACAACTTTTCCTGGTAAAAAGCTTTACACACAAGCCATTGGTGAAATAGTTCGGGGAATAAAGCCAAATTTCTGAGTGGTTGAGTACACAGTACAAAAATGTCCATAATTACTTCAAGTTGCACAACTTGGCATCCTCTCTTACAAGTTCCATGAGGATAACTGGTGTGGGAAATGGAAAATATGATCCGTGGTTGAGGAGGTTGTGGCAGTGTGACAGGAAACTTACTTGGCATGCCATACTTGATCGGCAAACACTTGATGCGGTGCAATGTATATTTTGTTCACCTTTACTGACCTTCCATAGCCTAGTGAACTTTCAAGTTAATGAAAAATATTTGAGCAAAGAAAACAAACTGCCCCTATTTTCAAATCTTTCAGTTGGAAGATTTTGCTGGCTATTGCTTATTCTCGGTGCTTTTTCACTCATTGCTTTTCTTGCATTAAATATTAAGATACAACTTTTCAAGGTCTTTTTTGTTTCCTCATCCCACCCAATGATGCTATATCTCTTTCTTACTTCTGCTGCAGTGAGAGCCTAGGGGGAGCAGCAGTCTCACCAATCTCGTGTCTGGTATGTGAACTTCAGAGAGTTGCTTCACTATTCAATTACATGGAACAGCTTCATCAGTTTTAATCCTCCCATTTGAGGAATGGTTCTGCATGATTTTTTTTTAATCAGAGACATGTGGTTTTGATTGATAGTAATGCTTGAAAACCCTAGCAGTTTGATAATCTGATGGATAATCACTGAATGTATTCATAAGAGGCTGACAATGTACTTAAAAGTTTATTGCACACCAAAAGCGGTGGAGCGGAAACTATTATGCACTACGAAGTAATTATTTGAAACTCATATTGAAAATACGATAAAGACTTAACACTTTTACCCTCAGCAATAACCTTATGATATTCAAACCACAGTGAAAGACAACCCTGTTTCCACTTCCATTTTTAGTTGGCATGAATAAATTATTTCCTTTTTGATAAATTTCTGCATTCATTGAATGTTATTTCTTGAGGTAATGCCACTTCCTAAGGATGTTAAACATTCAATGAAGCACCTGGTCATTAAATAATTAAATTACTCTTCCACACATTCTGCTTCTGGAGCTTTAACTGACATTAAGTTGCTCGGGAAGTCTTGTCATCTGCCTGACTGTTTTGGAGACTGTTCAGCTTCACCGAAAATGGTACAGGTCTTTTTTCCTCCCTAAATAATGTGCTTCTCTCTCTGAAAGAAACCTGCACACTCATGTAATCCCATGAAAAATCCCCAAAGAACGATAGATGCTGGAAATTGTTAAACAAACAGAACTTGCTGGAAAAACTCAGCAGATCTGGCATGTCTGTGGACTGAAATCAGACTTAACGTTTTAGGTCCACTGACCCTCCTCCAGAACAGTATGAAGTCTTCTGATTAGCTCTCTTTCCCAAATAACTTTTCTGTCTCCTTGTAGAAACCTTGCCCAATTATTTTCACTTGTCAGCCCTTCATTATAAGGCATTGAATTCTAGCTCAAAAGATGTCAACTTTATTTAAATGCATTGTAACAAATATCCAGGCATCCTTCACCACTCTTGGAACTCCAAATGAAACCAAAATTTGTTTTAACCCGTAGAATGCAAATCAAACTGAATACTATATATCGTGCTGTTCGTTCTCAAACTCCAACTTTGTAAATAATTATGCATTATGAGCCTTAATAGCTAATGAAACTTTAGACTTACTGTTAGAGTGAGATAAAATAGAGTGGAAGTGGGATATGCAGCGCACATACCAATAAAGTCTACATAAACCAAATCCTGCGCTATAACTGCCAATTTACGACGGCAGTTATCTTTAATAATAGAAGTAAATTTGAAAGCCTTGCTGTTACTGATGTAAATTGCCCAGTGAGAATTGAAATTGGATTACATCTTGGCCTTTCAGACGCTTCTGATCCATCTCTTATGCATTAGGGAGAGTCCCACAGTTTGCAGAATCATGTAGCACAAATAGGTTTGACTACAACTGAGAGCCATAAGACAAATAATTCATGCGTTGCCACACATGCACAACGCAATGCACAGTAATAGCCTCTGTTAATTTTTATTGAGGAAAAAAATTACGTAGCAAAGATAGTCAAAATTAAATTTGGACTGGGATCGCTTCACTTTAGCCTTGTTGCCATGTGTACATCATAAGTTCTGACACTCAATTCTAAAGCCTGGAAGCACAGGTTTCCACTACTTATTGCTGGTTCATCCCGTTTTGAAATTTCTGGATCTGAATATATTCACCATTGCTTCACTTAATGGGGAACGTTGAGGATTGTTGGCAACGAGAGCTTCAAGGTACAAGTAAGGTAGTGGGAATGTGATTTAGAAGCACCATTTAAATTTGCATTCCTAATAATGAGCAGATACATAACAGCAGAAGCTGTTAAAATTCCCCTTGGAATCTTTAACATGGACTCTTATTATATCGTGGTATCTGCCTACACAGCAAATAAAGACAATGTAGTTCAGTGGTATCATCATGCTGTTCGAATTTTTGTCCAGGATCGGTTGGCTCTTTTCACTGCTTGACAGCTTTTCAGCATTGATTCTAATTGACCCCGTAGGTAAGGGTTAAAAAACATTTGCCCTAAATTAGGATCCAGTTACCTAAATAAATTAGAATTGATATAGTATAATCGAAAATATACACAACCTTCTGCAGCAACGTAGTTGTAATGCCTCATGGACCAGAGCCCAGGCTAATTCTCTGGGAGCACCAGTTCAAATGCCACCATCTGTCATGATTGATTGGTGAAATTTGGCTTTGATTGTAACTATGTCACTATTGTTGATTTGTTATAAAAACTCGTCTAGTTCACTGTCCGTTTTAGGTAAGGAAATTTGACTTCTCTGGCCTACATGTAATTCCAGACCCACAATGATTTTGATATTTGACTCTTAACTGTCTCCTGGGCAATTTGAGAATAGAATCATAGAATCCATATTGTGCGGAAGCAGGCCATTAGCTCTTACCGAGTCTCTGAAGAACATCCCACCCAGATCCAACCACACTACCATATCCCTGTAACCTGCCTTTTACCATGGCTAACCCACCTAGCCAGCACCTCCCTGGACACTGGGCAGTTTAGCATGGCCAATCCACCTGCACATCTTTTGTACTGTGGGAGGAAACCGGAGCACCCAGAGGAAACTCACGCAGACACGGGGAGAATGTGCAGACTCCACACAGACAGTTGCCCGAGGCTGGAATCGAACCTAGGTTCCTGGCAGTGTCAGGCAGCAGTGCTAATCAGTGTCACCCCATGAGGATGAACAATAAATGCTGGCCTTGCCAGTGACACCTGTATTCTCCAAAAGAAGAAAAATATACCTTAAAATTTGCAGAATATAATTGTACCATTTAGCATAGACCTGGGTTCCAGGTCAAAGATTTCAACATTTTTTAACGTTTCCCCATTTTGTAATAAACTTCATCCCAGTGGAGGCCATGGTATTAGATTTACGATGCAATCTTTCAACCAAGCTCAGACGTACTGTTTAAGTCCTGCTTTGGGCTTTGTAGCTTCTGTCCCTTCTAAAAGTCTAATGACTTTCATTTGTGAATAACGTGGCCAACTTGATGGGTTTTTTTGTTGAATACAGTCTCAAATATTATTCTGCTGTAGCAAAGGTCTGTTTCTCTTGGCCTGCACTGTGCCGTTGTTAAATTATTAGATGTTGTATCACAATAATACTTTTTCTTTGATACAGCTATTTATTATCACAGCAATGGAGTTTATGACCCTGTATTAGGCTCTGATACGGTCATGTGTTCTGGTACCCATTGACAGAGTGTGCAGTACGCCACTATCCACGGTATTCATGCTAACGTACCAATGTTTTCACTTACACTGTCATCAAATTCCCTACGTAGTTGGTGAGATCACAAACCACCACATTTTTGTAGCACCTTTCTTTAATATGGCAGTATCAAACAAAATTTAATCATTTCAGGTAAGGAGATGGCAGAACAGGTACTCAAAAACTTGGTGATACAGATCGGTTTGAAAGAAGATGAGAGGCAGACAAGGGGTTAGGAATGAATTTCCAGGGCTTAGGTGTTTAATGTAGACCACTGGATTTTAGGGCTGCATGGCGGCTCAGTGTTTAGCACTGCTGCCTCACAGCGCCAGGGATCCAAGTTCGATTCCACCCTCAGGCAGCTGCAAGCACCACAGTCCAAAGATGTGCAGGCTGTGTGGATTAGCTGTGCTAAATTGTCCATAGTGTCCAGGGATGTGTAGGTTAGGTGGATTATCCACGGGAAGTGCACGGTTACAGAGATGGTGTCAGGATGTGGATCTGGATGGGCAGCTTCATAGAGGATCATTGTGGACTCATTAGACCGAATGGCTTGTTTCCACACTAGGGATTCTATGATTCTGCCAAGAGACAGATTTCCTGCTGTAAATGGAGATTTGGCTATCATTTACTATCTGTAAACACACTTTTTGAACTTAATCGTGCATGCTTAGTGAATGAGGCTAACTTGGAAATAAGACTGTTTTTAACGGAGCTTAATGACTTGTCTTTTTAAATTCATTATGAAAGTTACAAGTCACTGCATTCTTTATTTGATGTTACAATTGATTTTATACAATTTAGGTGTCTGTTTGTTAGTTTCTTGCCTTCCAGTTACTATTCATTTTTGTGCATCCTGATACGTTGGGAAGGAGTGACAAGCTAACAGTGAATTCTCACTGTGCAACAGCATGATTCAGTTGTTAGAGATTGGAGAGGTCATGAGATAGGGAGCACAACAGAATGAAGGCTCCTTCTTTTGTCTCCTTTTCTTCAACACCCCCCCCCCCCCCCACCCTGATCCCCTGCTGCCCTGTTCAGCTGACAGTCTGACATAGTTGGCAGAGAAAACAAATGTGTTTATAAAGTTGCTCTGGTGATCATAAGCACAGTGCAAGTTTCCAAATGGCAGCTGTACCGTTTTAATTCTGATCATTTGAACAGATCATATGCGTGATGCCTGTTATTGACCTCCATGTTTCTGCAAATTGACTCACCAGTAGTTAGAGTTGTATAACTGTGCGATCAGACTTAAGGCCAATATAGTGCAGCAGTTTGTGCTGCTGGAGCCTCTGGCTGAGGATGAGTGGGGTGGGATAGGGTTGGGTGAGAATCTGGAACCACCCATGTCCCATTGAGGCTGTGTTCCTTTGCACCCAAAAATAATTTTCCTATTTCCTCCTTTGTTTCCATACAGTACAGAAATCCCCGCCTCTTTGACCAGTCTGTCTCCTCTCCACTTATCTTCTCCTCCATCCATCTTCTATCCGCCTCCCTCCCCCTCCCTATTTATTTCATAAACCCCTTCCCCTCCCCCATTTCTGAAGAAGGGTCTAGGCCTGAAACGTCAGCCTTCCTGCTCCTCCTCTGCTGCTTGGCCTGCTGTGTTCCTCCAGCTCTACACTTTGTTAGCATAGAGACAGACCCTTTGGCACAACCAATCCACACCAACTGTGTCCCCAAACTATACTAGTCGCACTTGCCTGCATTTGGCCTCGCTCAGTCTAAAGCTTTCTCATTCATGAATTTATCCAGATGTCCTTAAAATGTTGTCTGTGTCAACCACTTCTTCTGTCATGATAGGCAAAATTGCTGAAATCTGTTGTGTCTACAGCAGAATGGTGTCACTGTGATGGAGAATGTGTGTGCGTGTGCGTGTGTGTGTGTGTCACCTGTTTGCTTTGTGCTGGTGACTATGATTTTTAATTATAAAAGATGTTTTATTAAGTTCTCAAATTGTGTAAGTCGACACTGCAGCATTACAATTTAATTAACAAAAGCCGTGATTAGCGTAGGGAATCTTGACAGAGTTGGGACAAGCCATACTTGCACTACAGTGTACACTGTCAAACAGCACAGCTTCAGTTTTGGCATGGTCATGTAGCCAGATTGTAACAGCTTCAATAGATTTGGTGTGTCAAATGGCAACAGATGCAACAAACACAGGGGTTAGACAAAAATGCTGCCTTCCCTCAACTTTGGGGAAGTCCACAGAGTCCAAAATGTTGTCATGATTTAGAAAGCACTGGATTATGTGTCATCGCTGTCTTATTCCATTTCTGTTCTTGATGTTGTCTCAATCTTTCCAGGCACAGACTGTGGTAGATCAGAGAGGCTCCCAGCTACTGCCATGTAATTTCAATGGACCAGTAATCCTTTTATGTTGTGTACACCCCAGAAAGAAAGATGTGAATAAGGCCGTAGTTGTACTATGAAAGAAAAGAGTTGCATTTCTATAGTAACTGCAATGTCCATGACGTGTCCAAGCACTTTATAGCCAAAGAGTTAATTTTGAAGTGCTGTTACTGTTGTAATGTTGTAAATGTGGCTGTCAGTTTCCCAATGCAAACTACCTCAACCATAATATGGTTGTGATGAGATAATCTGCTTCCGTAGAGGAAGTTACTTGACTATCAAATCTCGGCTGCTTGGGTATTGAGTCTTTTTGCTTTCCAGTTGGTATTGGAAGGCGATGATCTATTGAGAGTGAACCCACAGAAAGCAACTGGCTGGTTGGAGTTCCAGGTCATGCACTCGGATTGCACATGGACCAGCTGGTGACAGCGTTCCATGGGGAACGGTGCCGAACCACTGTTGTTTGTCATTTATACAAATGATTTGGATGTGAATCTAGGAAGCATGGTTAGAAAATTTGCAGATGACATCAGAATTGGTAGCGTAGTAGACACTGAAGAAGGTTATCTAAGAGTACAACAGAATCTTGATCAATTGGGTCAGTGGGCTGAGGGGTGGCATATGGAGTTTAATTTTGGATAAATGCAAGGTATTGCATTTTGGTAAAACAAACAAGGCAGGACTTAATCATTTAAAAGTAGAGTCTTGGGTAGTGTTGTAGAACAAAGAGACCTGTGGTTTCAGAAACATAAATCTTTGAAGTTAAGTTTGCATCACATGTCGACGATGGTTAAGAAGGTGTTTAGCATGCTTGCCTTGATTGCTCAGGCAGATGGGAAGTCATGTTGAGGTTGTATATGACGTTGGTGAGGCCTTTTCTGGAGTACTGTGTCCAGTTCTAGTCGCCCAGTTATAGAAAGGATAACATTATCTGGAGAGGGCTCAGAAAAGATTTGAGGATGTTGCTGGGATTGGCAGGCTTGAATTATAAGGAGACGCTGGATATGCTGGGACTTTGCTCACTGGAGTGTTAGAGGTTGGGGTGGGGTGATCTTACAGAGATTTAAAAAATCATGAAGGGTATAGATAAGGTGAATGGCAGGTATCTTTTCCCCAGGGTTGGGGATTTCAAGACATGGGGGCATATTTTTGATTCTACTGTCACATGTACTAAAATACAGTGAAAACCTTTTGTTTACGAGCTGTACAGACACATATCCCCAGAACATTAGCCTTGGGTTCTGCGTCACTCGATTTAGTGATGATACTAATGCATCATTGTCTCCTATCACAAAGATGAATGCTTTGGTGGACTAATGGTTCAAGTATTGGGCAAGTTGTCAGAGGAAATCTCCGGAGACAGATTTAATTGCAGTTGGCAATGCTAATGCTAACAGTAGCATAAGCAGAGGCAACCCTCTCTGAAATCCTGCTCATGTTAGACATGTAAATAGCAGCCTTAACCACATCCAGGATCGCATGCAGCATGAGGTCCTTCAATCCATTCATTGTGGTACTGTGGAGAAAGGAACTAATACCTTTTTTAAAGAACATGTGGTATCCACACTTGCCTTTTTCAGATTATCATCTATTCAGCCTTAAAAATAAATGGATTTTGAGATGCCAAGTTGACAAAAATGGGTTATCTTGGTCTGACCAATTAATTTACAGGGTTATTTATTTAGAATATTAGTGCCTGTTGCAATGATGTTGAATCCTGGGAGTAATAAATGCTGGTGTTTGAGGGAAGAGTTGATTCACCTGTGCAAGTGATAATTTCACTGGATCTCTGCTCCTCTACTTCTGAGAAAATTGTTGAGTACCTAATGCCAGTACAATATCCCGTGTGGGAATATTGTAAATAAGTATCATCAGTGTAATACACATGTTCTGGATTTAAAAAATATTATTTCAAGCTTTCTGAGCTATAAAGTCAGTGGTAACTTTATCTTTTCAGGAAATAAAAGCAGATTAAGTGTGTTTTCAGTGATAATCTGCATTGGCACAAAGTCATCATCCTGCTCACACCGTATCTCACCGTACTTTATAGGATGATGGCGCATCATGGTGTTAATGTCACTGGATTAGTGAATGAGTGGCTCAGACTACTGCAGCAAGGGCCGGGGTCATATCACACTACACCACACGTTGGAATTTTAAGTTCAGCCAATTTTTTTTTAAGCTGTAATTTAGAATGCTAGTATTAATGATAGCAACTGTGATTGTTGTAAAGGTACATCTAGTTCATTTATTGTGCCTTTGGGCAATGGGAAATTTGTCTGAAACCAGTCTGATTTATCTGTGACACCAGATTTACGGTGATACGGTTGTCTCTTAAATGGTCTCTGAAATGGTCCAGTGAGCCATTCAGATCAAGGACAATAAGGTAAAGACAACAAATTGTTGCTCTGCCAGTGATGTCCGCATCCCATAAAGCAACTGGTTCAAATCCTGATGTCCTAAATCTATAAATATTTTAACATTTTTACTCCTGTTATAGCTTTTAATCGTGAGTACGAGAGTGATCTGTGTATAATAATGCTGTCCTTAATAGCTCATTGTTCACAGTTCTTCTGCTAACCTGCAGTGTTTTTCGTCTCTTTCAGTTTTAGCTCTGTCGTTGCAATTGGAGTGAGCTTCTTTGGGATTTTTCTCTTCTCACTTGTGATCTGTTTATGCTGTCCTTGTTGTCTTCTGTACAAGATGGCACGAAGAGGACGTCAGCGTGAGTAGCCCAGATTTATCATTTTAAGCAACTTCCTTGACCTTGATGGCACTTGTGTAACCGCAGCAGATTGTTTATCTCTTTGGTGAAAAGCACAAGTACATGAAAAACATACTGTTGCGCTGGAATCCTGGACATTCTATGTTCTCTCTTGTACTACTATCCACAAGAAGAAAGTTGTAAATAAATTGATAATGGATTTCAGTCAATCCGATTCGTTCATCTACCCATCTATTGCTAACCATTCCAGACCCCAGACAAACCATGCACTCTGAGTTTTGAGAAGATTTATAGCTCAGGTTGAGGTTCTGGATGTGAGTTTGCTCACTGAGCTGGAAGGTTAGTTTTCAGACGTTTCGTCACCATTCTAGGTAACATCATCAGTGAGCCTCGGATGAAGTGCTGGTGTTATGTCCTGCTTTCTGTCTATCCGTTTAGGTTTCCTTGGGTTGGTGATGTCATTTCCCACATTGGTGATGTCATTTCCTGTTCTTTTTTCTCAGAGGATGGTAGATTGATTTGGAGCCAATGTGTTTGTTGATGATGTTCTGGTTGGAACGCCATGCTTCTAGGAGCATAGAGGAGCTTCTATATCTGTCCTTTTGTGGGTTTAAACTAGTAAAGGTACTTCATCCTCTAATTCTATCCTTTCATGTTTCAGTTTAAAGTTATATCTAAGGTTTTTATTCTCCAAACCAGTGTGCCTATAAAATCATCATTTGGACGCATCTCTACTCAGCTGAAAGATACATTTTGTTTTTTCCTATCCTGATTCATTGGGATTTTTGTGACTTTTCTCCATTGTTCTAGAGCTAGAAGTTAAGCAGCATAACCAATAATTATACAGTTCAATACAGTCTTAATCAAGAGTTTCTAAGACCATGTCTATGTGCTCCTTCTACATTTTCTCTCTCTGCCTCTTTTGGCTGTTTTCATTCATAGTGTGCGTAAATCATCTATCCTTCCTTTCTTTTAAAGGTCTAAAATGCAGCGAATTCCCAAGATCTGATACCCATACCCTAGGGATCTAAAAGAGAGAGTTGCAGAGAAAATGGATGTGCTGGTTGTGATTTTCGAAAATTTCCTGGATTCTGGAATGGTTACAGCAGATCGGAATTGGCAGTTAGCAAATCTGGCATTGCTGTAGAAAGGAAAGAGAAACCCAATGATGGACCAGTTAATTTGATGTCAATTGGAGGTGATTAGTTGGAATCCATTGTTAAGCAAGTGTTAACAATGCACTTAGAAAGTCAAAGTATGACCAGACGAGGTCAATAGATAAATGGATATTTACCTGTTAACCAAGAGGTTGAGGGATGGAGTAGATATTTTCAGGTTGGCAGGTTGTAACTAATGGAGTGTCATGACAGTCAGGGCTGGGGTTTCAGTTATTTACATTCTGTATTAATAAGTTTGAAGAGTAGAATGTAAGGGTTTATTGAGACTGAAGTATATTTTAACCTGAGATTTTAACCCGTTTGTATCTTGTAGCCTCTTCGTGTCCTTCTCAATGCTAACTGAGTAGACAACAAAGTGACAGACAGAATATAATATAGGGGAAAATGTGCAGCTGTTCACTTCGGTAGAAAGATAAGCTTCTTTTTAAATGTTGATGTTCAAGGGGCTTGGGTGTCATCTGACAGGGAACGTAGTACATTCGCATGCAGATACAATGAGCGAATAGGAAGACAAATTGCATGTCCGCCTTCATTAAAAAGGACTTAGAATGCAAGAGTAAGGATGTCTTGCTGTAACAGAGTCAGGTTTTGTGACCACATCTATAGTATTGTGTAAAGTTTTCATATTTTAAGGAGCAATCTATTTGAATGGTATGTGGTACAGTGAAGGTTTGTTAAGCCAATCTATGGAATCAGGTATTAAGTGTGATAACTGACTAAATTCGACATATATTCATCAGGCTTTAGAAGAATGAGAAGTGATTTCATTGAAACATACAAGAGGAGGCTTAAGAACATGGATATGGGGATATTGTTTCCCCTTAATGGGGAAGTCCAGAACGCAAGTACAAGGTTGGAGAATGAGGGGACAATTTCTTTAAGAATTAGATGAGAAATTTCTTCACTGAAAAGATCATGAAATTCTCTACTCCAGAGGTTTGGATATGTCTATCTCAGTGTTAAAACAAGGTTTTTGTGTCTTGGGGAATTGAGGGATACGGGGACAGAAATGAAAGTCTCCGAAGTCAGTGATTGTTCCTGCTCTTAGTGCGGACTTGAAGACTCAAATATCTAATTCTGTTCTTGTTACTGAAGTTCCTCTGCTGTTCATTTCTATGCTTTACATTTGTCTTTGTGGAAATTTCATTTTTCATCGTTCAGCCCATTTTATATAGCATACCCACACATCTGGTAAGTTGAGTTGCTTCCAATTTTCATTGACCTCTAGGTTGGCATCAGCTGCAAATTCTAACATTTGTGTGCATTTAAGGTGATGGGGGGGATGGTTCAATGGAGATGTGAGGGGCAAGTTTTTTTTTAAATACATTATATATTGGGATTCTAGAACATGCTACCAGGGATGGTGGAGGAGGTAGATAAGAGAGGGGTGTTTTTAAGGGGCTTTTAGATCAGCACATGAGTCTGCAAGGAATGAAACGATAGGGATCAAGGGCAGGCAGAAAGAGTTAGCTTAATTTGACATCAGTGTTACAAAATTGTGGGCTGAAGGGCTCATTCCTGTTCTGTATTGTTCGATGATCTAAGCGTTTCTTAGGTTGCTTTGTGGCTATAAGCTGCAGAATTGTTCCTAACTGGGTTTTATTTGTTTTACCATGACTGGCTCTGTCAGTGTGGGTGACAAGCTCACCCTCTCCAAAGATATTACAATTCCCTACGCTACCATCCCCTTCTTATTATCTAAGTACCCATGGGTGTAATGAGGAACTGTGGAGTTGTACTGTCAATAATCCGTTGCTGTGAAGCGGGAACCATTTTTACTTGAGTTGTTAGCTCCAGTTGAATGGAGACTCTGTCATATGACCAGCTACCAATACCTGCCTTTCACTTTAATCCAACAGCCTTTAGTCTCCATTCTAATTTTCTTTGACCATTTCCATATTTAAACATACACAAAGTTTTGGTTTTTTTCAAATGCGCCTATAACCTTTCTCATGGTTGACAGGCAGCAGTGCCTTGTGATTAATCATTAACTTGTTGAGAGTCTAGTCCTGGAGGGCTGGCTACCCAGTTTGCATCACCAACTATGTGACTCCATTGTTTTGAATATGAGCCTTTTCATAACTTTTGTCTCATTTCAGTACATTCTGAAATGAATTGATTCAATTTTAATACCATCGGTAACTGAAACGCCACTTGCTGAAGTTTTAAAAACAAAAACAACATTTTACTGACAATATTTGTGTAAAAGTATGGGCTTCCCAGGGTGATGATTTTTTAATTCTGATACTAAATATGCCTCAATAATTTTCATTGCTTGCACAGTGAAAGCAGTTTGAGGGTTGGGTTACAAGGATATTTTGTCACTTCCCATGTAGGCTGGTTGCAACTTAACTAAAACCAGAAATTGAGTGGGCATGTTCGATAGTAAACGCTTCAAATTAAATGTGGATAATAAAAGGACATCAGTGCCTAGATTTACAGAAGTGGAACAGGGTACATCTCTGGAACCCTGTTGCACCATTTGTTTAAAAATCAAGCCATACTTCTTTTTAACTTAAGCTTTCTGTATCTATAAATATTCTGATCAATGTGCATGGTGGGAAAAAGTTTGACTTCTGTCACTGAATGAACTTTACCACGAGCTGGTGGCTTCCTGACTGAGTCATTCAGCTGACCCTGTGTATTCTGCATCACACGATCTAAACTGGCAAATATTTCACTTAATGGGAGCCTGAGAACCTTTTAAATGGCCACAGTAACAACATGCCATCTCATTGACTCATCTTTTATTTATTTAATCAAGGCAATTCTAGTACAACACTTATAGCAAGAAGTTGAGATATTATAGTATTTCAAAGTAAGCTCAGTAGCTAAAATTGAATCATATGCTCATCCTTTATTGTTAAAATTAATTAAAATTGATCTCTTTTGTGTTAAACCAGAATCTTTTTCATATTTTGTCAGCATCTACCACCTTCCACAAACTTGCTCTTGGGCACTGCCATGTAAATTGAGCTAGCGGTTTCTCAGCTTCAGAACAACCTGAAGAACTTCGACACTATAGAAGTAGTTTCAACTTTAGTACCTAATGTAATGTAGCTGTCAGTATTTGCTTCAAGGTCCCTCAAACTCTAGATAAATAAATATTTTATGTTGAGATTGCTGAGGACATTGGTGAGGCCTCTTCTGGCGTACTGTGTCCAATTCTAGTTGCCCTGTTATAGGAACGATATTATTAAGCTGGAGGGGATTCAAAAGAGATTAAACAGGATATTGCTGGGAATGGAGAGTTTGAGTTGTAAGGAGAAGCTGGGTAGACTGGAACTTTTTTCACTGGAGCACAGGAGGTTGAGGGGTGACCTTGTAGAAGCTTATAAAATCATGAGGGGTGTAGATAAGGTAAATGGCAGGTATCTTTTCTTTTAAGGAGGTTTCAAGACGAGGCAACGTATATTTAAGGTGAGAGGAGAAAGATATAAAAATGACATGAGGGCCAACTTTTTGTGTGTGGAATGAACTTCCAGAGGAAATAGTCGATGTGAGAATAGTTACAACATTTAAAAGACATTTGGACAGTACATGAATATGAAAATTTGGATGAGGCAGGTGGGACTAGTTTAATTTGGGATTACGGTTGGCGTGAACTGATAGGACCGAAGAGTCTGCTTCCGTGCTGTACGTATCTGACTCGAAATGGTGTGGTTTGGTCTGCTGAGATAGGAAGGGAGACACCTGACATTTTGACGATGAAAACAGGATGTGCCATCAAAAGCATGAGTACCGAAGTAGGAAGATAAAACAGCTGAATGCATGGCTAGAAAGATAGTGAGGAGTTGGAGGCAGGTGTCGGGGGCACTTACTTCCAGCATACTGGGACTGTTTCTAGTGGAGATGGCACCAGTTGCACTGGCTGCATTAAAACACAGCTGGACTGAGTTCTTTGCAGGATGTTTTGCTAGTGTGGATTTAAACTGACTCAGTAGGGGACTGGAAACCAGGAAGAATTATAATAAGATAAAAACAGGCTGCATGAAATGCTGGTAGAGGCTGAAAACACTATAAAGTAGAGAAAAATAGGTGAAATCAAAATGAGGAGGGAATGGTGAAGTGTCAGACAGAGGTACAGTGTATGGAGTGTACTTAACATGATTTGAGATTTACAGATACAGATTATCTTGTGGAGTTGTAATGTTGTGGCAGTAACGGTGACCTGCTTCGAGGTAGGGCTGGTCTGGGTGTTAAATGTTCCAAGTGATAGTGTTCAGAAAAGGTAGGAAGGGAAATAAACAGGAGAGCGGGTGACATTCTGGCTTAAGGAAAGCATTGCAATACTGGAGAAAGAGGATATTTTGGAGGACTGAAATTGATTTGGTGACAGCTACCTATTGCTTGGTGTAATCTGTAGACCGTCAGCTAGTGAGAAGGATATAGAGAAACAAATCTGTAAGGAATTTACAAAGAGCTTTAATCATCATAGAGTAGTTATAATTGGCAATTTTAAATGCCCATGTGACTGAGTAATGGTAGTATGAGGGGCAGGTATTCCTGGATTGTCTTCCAGGAGAATTTCCTGCAGCATTGTGTCCAGTATAACAACAAGAGCCAGAGCTAGGCTTAGTTTTCAGGAAGGAGGCCGGCCAAATAAATTAAATGACAGTGGGGAAGCAGTAATCATTGCATTGTGAAGTTTAGGAAGATGGTGGAAAATTGTATTGGTCAGTTTAGAGTAAGAAGATCAACTACTGGAGAGCCAACGTCAGTGGGCCGAGAACTAAGCCTGAACTCTGTAGAGTTTTGAAAAATGTGAGGTGATTTTGTTGAACCTTACAAAGTATGTAATGGGGTAGTCGGTGGGGGGGCGTCTTGGATAACCTGTTAGTGCTTAAAGTTGATAGGGTAGGATAAGATGCAGCATCCAAGGATAGAATTCCCTAGATTTGTCGGTGGTGCTGGCAGACTAGAGAATTGCAAACTTTATGCCTTTGTTCAGTACCCTGTTCCTGCATTCTACCCGTATCCTTTAATCCCTCTAGTGCTAATAACAATATCTAACTTGACGTAATACTTTGGCCTCAACCACTTTCTGTGGCAGAGAATTCCACAAGCTCCCATGGTGAAGAAGTTTCTCCTCGTCTCTGTCCTAAGTGGCCTACCTGGTACAATTATGTTGTGACTCCTGGTCCTGGATAACAAAACAGTTGCAGAACAAAATGCCAGTTGGAGGAGTTAGGGGCAAAGAAGGTTTGGAATTGTTGAAGTTAATGGCCACAAGAATTAATCCCCAGAGATTCACAGAACGTAAGTTGCTGCTATCTTCAGTAAACCAGTGATTGTGTGTGTCTGTAAATGCAGTAAATGGCTTCTACCAGATTACTCTTAAACGAGACCATATTGTTGGATAAAATTGATTCGGTGGAATGTGAACCAAGTTGTAAAGTGCTGTTAAGTAAGTTGCATTAATTATGGACACTAACCTTTAGCAAAATAATATCTCCTTGTAAGGGGAAATATGACAACATTGGGAGGAGAGAATACAAAAAAAAAGTGTACATTTAAGTTGCTTTAAAACGTTGTTGCATGCTCCATACTTATAACCTTTTGGGACATTGTATTATCTTGGTTTATCTGCTTGGTAAACGTGTAATTTCCAGTTGTGGCTGTTTGTTACATGATAAACTTAGCAAATGAACTACCAACCATTGCTTTAAATCAGTGTTTCTGTATTAAATAACAAGGTGCAGAGCTGGATAAACATAGCAGGCCAGGCAACATCAGGGGAGCAGTAAAGCTGGTGTTGCAAGTCTGGACCCTTTCTGAATGGGGGTCCAGACCAAAACGTCAGCTTTCCTGCTCCTCTGTTTGGCCCGCTGTGTTCATCCAGCTCTACAACCTGTTATCTCAGATTCTCCAGCATCAGCAGTTCCTACTATCTCTTTCTGTATTAGATATGTTTTGAGGTGGTTTTTATTAACTTTCTCTGGTATGGATGATAGTGTGATCTCTTGCACTAAAAATGGATACCCTTGATCATTTCTTCAATTTTCAAAGTGCACTTTGAACTCACTAAGTAATTTTGCCATTGTAGACCAGAGTTGTGTGTGGGGAATTTTGTGGAAACTCCATCAAAGCATACTCTGAGGGAATTGTGAGGGAAACTGAATTTCCTGCTGGGCAAATCCTTTACACCGCAACATTCAAAATCTTATTAAAAATCAGAATTTGCTTTGGTTCCAATGAAATTAACTAAAATAGCTACACAGGAAATGTTAAATTATTAAATATTTAGCCTACGTCCTGCGTAATTATTCAGTAATTGATTTGGTTAGCTCAGTTGGTTGGATAACTGGTTTAGAATGCAGAGTGCTGCCAACAGCATGGGTTTCATTCCCAGACCAGCTGAGGTTACTGTGAAGGACCCTCCCTCTCAAGCTCTCCCCTCGCCTGAGGCAAGGTGATCCGAAGGTTAAACCACCACCAGTTGTGTTTCTCTCTAGTGGGAGAGTAGCGTTATGGTTCAGCAGGACAATGGCACCTTCCTCCATTCAACTGACCCTAAAATTATCTCTTGTTCTCCTAATTACACTACATCTATACCACTGACACCCCAATCCCACCAAGGTCCAGGCCCTGTCCTGACACCCTCACCCTGAAACCCAACGGATCTGTTGTTCTGGGATTGGATTGGGCTGGACTGTACATGACCACCTTCACTGCTCCTCCAACGCTTATCTGCCACCTTACACTCTGGCACTGTCACCCATCTGGCCCCCTATTCATGTGGCACCCAGTCCTCCCAGCACTCTAACATCACACTTACCTTGCAAAACGTGACCTCAAAAAAGGCAGCTGTCTGCTGTGAAAGAGGGAATGGTTTACCTTTTACTGACAGTTCTGTACTATCAAAGAACCCTCAAAATAAAAGTTCATGGACCAGAACAAACTGCCTGTAAATATATAAAATGGTAGTCCAGTTAGTCACCAGCATTAATAAGAATAGCAATAATCTGATTAATCTGTCTTGCCCTAAAGATGCTAAATCCAGGGACTAGAATAGCATAATGAGCAGCAACAGGTCTGAGCTTAACTGTAGACATGGTGGGAGTGAGTGGAATTTAAGGGGTTCTGGCACTGTAGTAGTAGTGCCTCTGTCTCTGAACCAGGAGGCCATGGTTCATGTCCTGTTTCTCCAGAGATGTGTACCAATATCTTTTAAACAGGTTGATTAGAAAATATCACATCTCGTGTACATCTAATCCTGGTTTGAAGTGGATGGTTCGGCAGTTTGAGTTCAGTTTGGTCCAAAGCGCCAACTGCTAATTTTTGATTCAAATCAACCATTAGATTATCACTTACATTGACACCCTTTATTTGAATGTGAAAGACTTTGGTACTATTTTGTCCGCATACATCTTCGTACTTAAAGCTGTCCAATCTGTTCCCATTACATCTACATCCATTCCTAAGCACCGTGACCTGATAGGTGAAGAGAACCTGCTATCCTCATCTAGAGGATGATATTTTCTCTGAAATTGCTACGGTGTCCTGCTGATCATAATGATTCTTTTGTTAGTTCAGGTTTCTAAGAGTCCACCTTGCATGGCACTTCTGGTTGCTGTTGAGGTGAGAACCTCCCGTTCTTGTCTCTGGGTCCGTATTCACATGCAACAAGATCTGGACAATATCTAGGCTTAGGCTGATAAGTGGCGAGTGACATTCCCGCTACACAAATGCCAGGCGATAATCATCATCAATACAAGACAATCTAACTTAGCATCCTTGACATTCAGTGGTGTTACCATCACTGAATCTCCCACTATCAACATCCTAGGGGTTACCATTGACCAAAAATTCAACTGGATACACCATATGAACACAGTGGCTCCAAGAGCAGGTCAGAAGCTAGGAATACTGCGGCGAGTAACTCGCCTCAAAGCTTGTCCACCATCTACAAGGCACAAGTCAGGAAATGTGATGAAATATGGTTGATATCCAGAATCAAAGATGCCAATCCTCATGTAGACCCATAAAAGCTGAGAGAAAGATAAATGAACAAATCCTTACCACTGCACAAAGCGGAGAATGTAAGCTGTTCTCAACCTTACCTTAGCTGCAATATTTGCTTTCATGCAGGAGATTTAAAAGGTGATTTTTGCTTTGACCTTTATAACTTGTACATCACCCTGTTTTTGGTTAGAGGACAATTTTACAATCAAAGAACTGTTTGTCTTTGTCATTGTTCTCCAAAGGTCCTTTCCTTTTTGACACATTTAATGATAAAAAGGTGAGCTGGTTTTAATGAATGAATTGATATTTGCCTGCTCTTCTCTTTTAGCTGTTGTTACAAGTTCAACTACAACTACAGTGGTACAGTCAGCATACCCACAGCAACCACACGTACCAGCACAAGGGTTCGTTCCTTACCAAGGATATACTCCCATGCCAGTGCAGCCAGCACCAGCGATGGCTCCCTATCCTCCAAGTATCGCCAATCCACCACCATATCCAACTCCATATTCTGGACAACCACCGTCATATCAAGATACTGTAGCAAGTAAGTAGATTATTGTAGCTCTATTTGGGAATAAACTTCTTAAATACTAGTAATGTGATGCAGAATCTGGTTTCTAGCTTGGGCGTGGAATGTCATTATGTTTTGTAGGCAATAATCCAGTATTCTCAGTAAACAAGATTGCCAATGGATTGGTGCAAACATGTAAACTTAAAGGGAATATCAAAGAAATGAAACATGACTTTGAAAAAATATTCAGAAAATATTAGCCCCATTGCAGCTGGTAAGGTCTCATGATCATGTGCTAGAGCTTCCAAAATTGAAATGGAAGAATTGTGAAATTGAATTAAACTGCAGAACTGACTAGTCACCCAAAAAAGGCCACCATGCCAGTTTTAAGTTCTTTTAGAGTTGAGTACGATTATGAAAAATCCAAAAGTGGAATATATTATTTGGGTAGAGAAAACATTGAAAAACATAAAATGGAGCATTTTGTTCTGAAACTTGTTCATTGAGAGCGGCCAAGAATGTGAAACCTGTATGGTTTTTAGCAATGCTTCTTGTGCAAATCTGTGATGAATTCTCAAGTGTAGATGAGTTTATAACTTTTTGTTTGGAGACACGGGTAAATGTTGTCCTTTTTAGCTTGAGAAGCTGAAAAGATTTGAAGAATGGTGCTTTTATTTAAAAAAAGAAGTCTTTTTCAATAGCAGAAACTCTTGGTAAAGTGGCAGTGATGGGTTTTTTTTGGTGTATTGAAAGTAATTGTAAAAGGATTCAGCAGCAATATACCCATTGTCTGCAACATTGATCATAAACACCTATGGGATAATGTACAATCAACAATATGCATGAATGAAAGAAGAATGTGTTTGATATTTATAGTTTTAAACAAACACTCGTAAACAGAGAAATCTCTAATTTTGAAATGGGGGTGAATAGCAGCAGTCAGCTGCCTGACTGCTTTACAAAGGAAGGAGCAAATTTTTAGAAACTATTAGAAATACTGGAAAAGTGGCATTTGGAATTCTAATATACAGCAAAAAGAGGAATATAATATATTTTCATTCTGCACCATGTTGTCTTTATTTTTTCTGTTTTTCATGATTATACGACTATATCAATTTATTTTAAAATGTAAGAAAGGGGAATCAATTATTTACTCGTCACACCCTGCAGGGTATCTGAGGCCACATTGGACTAAGGGACAGGTGATGGTGATATGTTAATTGAGAGTCATTTGAATGCGAACTTGGCTGGATGTAGTTCCCATTTCGATAAAAGCAAGTGACCAAGTTAACATATTCCAGGCTATCATAGACTGAGACTGAGTCATTTCTGCACATTCCATTCCCCTCCTTTTTAATTTGAAGATATTCTTACCTCATGCCCATTTACACAATGTATTCCATACTCAGGAGAAAGTTGCTTCAACTCATTGTGTGTTGATCTCAGGACAATGAGGTGCTTGCGTATTGTGAACTCTCATTCCAGGTACTGTCAGGATGTGGCAGCATCTGTGGAGAGAAATCGGAGTTAATATTTTGGGTCAAGTGACTCTTCCTCAGTTCTGAGAAGGGTCATTCAACTCAAAACATTAACTCTGATTTCTTTACACAGATGCTGAGCTTTTTCAGCTATTTCTGTTTTTGTCTCTGATTTACAGCATCTGCCGTTCTTTTGGTTTTTGTTTAGTTTCAGGATGTATTGACCATCAATAAGCCACTTAAAATGGTAATGGGCTGCCACCTTAAAAAAAAAACCTGCATTCTGTTGTTTTTATTTATTATTATTATTATTATTATTATTATTATTATTATTATTATTATTATTATTATTATTATTATTATTATTAGATTTGCTTTGCACTTCAGGGGGCTGTTGAAAGTCAGCCACATTTGGTGTAGGAGACAAACCTCTGAGAGACTGTTCTGGGTATAGAGAGTTCATTTCCTTCTATAGAAAACATCAGTGAACCAGTTTTCTGGACAATTTGATTTTTGTTGTCATTTTTACTTTACCTGTTGCAGACTTGGATCTAAAATGAATTCAGATTCCAAATTTAAATTCACATTCACTGGATAATTGGTCAGGAAATTTGGATTACTGCCCAAACCCCTCAATCACCAATTGGTTTTGGGACAAATGCTTGATTGCATTTCTTACGCCATAATGTCTCTGGTGTATTTCACTTTCACTGCTGTAAATTCCAATAAAGTTTAAAGTATTACAGATTTTAATATTTTTGGGAATTTCTTACTTATGCTCCAATGCCTTATGGTCTTATTCCCCCCCTTCTGAATTCATACTGCCTGTTCTCCCACTGCCTGCTCTTGGAGAGAGATCTTTTGCTGCAGGTGAATCTATAGGCCTTTTTTCTTCGATTTCAAGAAAAGCCCACAGGACAATGATACGTGACTGCTAATGAAAGTCAGAGGTTATGGAAGGAGTCGACAGGTTTACGATTTCAAAACCACTGTTCTTTGTCCCTCCTGCATTTGATAAAAGTGGGGAGTATGATAGGTTTTTAAATTACTAGAAATGGAAATGAGTAACTGCCAGTCAACTGGGACAGTGATGCCACCTTCCAAAAATATAGCAGTGTGTTGAGGACAATAAGACTGAGAGCAGAGGGAACAACAAGAGGATAGTGAGTCTGCTGGAATCGCTGCTTAAAGTACAAGCTCTATTCTTGCGTTTGAGGAGGTTAGAAGCAAGGAAAAGGAATAAAGGGTTATGGTAACACATGGAGTTGAGAGGAGGACAAACAACATCTCAATGTTTTATTTCTTTCGGGTCCCTGTGTAGTAATTTTAAGAGTAATGCGTAAACATCATTGCATTGAGCACCAATGCTGTCCTCCATTTTCATTTCAGCTAGTGCAAATGTACCTTATCCAGGACAGCTGCCGTACAACCCTGCCGTTCAGCCGCCGTACAACCCTGCCGCACAGCCGCCATACAACCCTGCCGTTCAGCCGCCGTACAACCCTGCTGCGCAGCCGCCGTACAATCCTGCCTACGGAACCCCAGAGAAATTACATTAATAAATATGCGGCCACTTCTGTTGTTAAGTACATTAAAACTGATCTATCTTAGCCTGTTACTATTTTGTACAAGATGAATGCTGGAAAGGAATTATTTCGTAAGCATTTCGGATACGTTCAGCAGTTAACTGTAAATTACTTGTCTTTAATGGAGTTTATTTTTTTTTTGTTTTCTCTCCCCCCTCTTCCCCCCCCCCCCCCCCCCCCCCCCCCTTCACTACACCACTTCACTTTGAGCAGATGTGAAGTCTGTTTTGTCTTGGATGTCTTGATTTTGTTTTTCAACTCTTTTTGACAGAGGGAGCACAACTTTGTTTTGTATATTCAAAAAAAAGAAAAACAGTTGCTTTGAGCTATCTTTCAATGCAAACAGGTGTTTTGATATCTGCCTATTTTCCCCTTCTGTGAAGGCTACTATTTTCTTGTTTGCCATTAAAGAAGTGTTTTACATAAGTGGCTCTTTGGATCCTTTTTCTAAAAGGAAACAAAAATATGTTGTATTTTGTTAGCTGCTCTTCCTTCGAGGGTTATTGGCCATAAACCAGTGCAGATATAATTCCCAAGTGTATCATTGATTACGCCAGCGATTGTCATCAATCTTTTACTCCTGAAATGTCAGTTAGCACATCATGAATCTGATGACTTTTTCTTTAAAAAAAACTTGACAAATGGCCGGCAAAGTATTTATAGATTTCTCTCATTCTCTTGTTACTTTTATCTCTACTACCCCTTTCATGGCCTACATTGCTTTTTGCCTTCAACTATCTGGCACAACTTTGGTCAGTGAGTGAACTGAAGAGCAGTTATCTTTTGTAAGAGTTCTCTGCTTTTTCACATCTCGAGCTCTGGGGTTTCTTTTGTGCCCCCTGACAGGCAAAAAGGATCCAAAAAGTTGCTTGTGCAGTTTGTGAAAGTGAAGACAAGTGGGCACATGCAGTACATTAGCAAAGTAAAATTGACCCAGGATCGGATCTGTTGCATTACCTAACGCGCTGCCAAGTAGTTCCTGAACCTCAGATGTACCATTTGCCACAACGTAGTCATTTCCCTGAAAAGATTGAAGGGAAATAAAAGGAACTATCTCAATGATGTAAAGATCAGCTTGACTGCCAGCAGCGAGTGCATTGGAGCATGGGAAAAGTCTTTCACCCAAGAGAGCATGATAAACTGCAGAGACTAAGAGGAAAGAAGTAAATAAAATCATTCTAAGTAAATAAAAACAAAGCCTCAAGAATGGTTTTCACGTTTTTTAAATTCTATGATTTATAAACAGGAACATTTGAAGTTTTTACTGAAGAGAAGTGTTAATGCGTAGCTGCATAAATGTCAAGAAAACTCTTCTACTTGCCACCCTGCCCCACCCAAGATGCAAGCAAATGTAGTTAGGTTGTGGAATTTTCTAAATAAAAGCTTGTATCTGCTGAGCGCAGCACATTTGCTGCCAAAAACCATGTTTGTTTCCTATTTGCTCAACCACTTTAAGTTACCTTTCTCGATCCTCCTGCACTTCCCACCCAACATTCTGAGACTGGGAATGAGCACTTTGTTATCATTTGCTTTATAACTACTTTGTGACAGTTGTCAAATGAGTTTTTTTTAATATAACACAAATTTTGATTTCACTGAATTTATCAGGGGCAATTGTTTTAATTCAGATGCTACAGTATCATTTGAACAATATACATTACATTTTAATGTAGATATTAGAATGGTTGTAATGTACAATAAAGTCAAAACGTTCTTTCAAAGTATTGTTGGTTTATCTATTGTTTTAAAGCTGTAACTGAATCAACCATAGGAAATCTGCACACTGCTCCTTTATGTATCTTTTAACCTGGGGCATTAGCATTTTGATGTGGGCTTCTCCCAGTCTAATCATTACATTTAATCAGTATTAAACATTCTGTGGATGAATATCCAAGATTTTGGGAACCAGGTAAAATCGCCTCTGTGTGATTCCATGTTCTGTATCACCTTACCTTACTTTCGGTATGATTTTTTGAGTTCTTACACCATCCTTCTGGGCGTGTCTTAGCTATAATGTCAAATTGTCATAGAATCACTGCAGTATGGAAGCAGGCCATTTGGCTTATTGAGTCCACACTGACTCTGAACAGCATCCCATGGCTAATCCACCTGGCCCACACGTCCCTGCCCACCATGGGCTACTTAGCATAGCCAATCCATCAAACCTGCACATCTTTGGACTGAGAGGAAACCCGAACAGACACAGGGAGAATGTGCAAATTACACACAGTCACCCAAGGCTGGAATCAAACCCGGGTTCCTAGTGCTGTGAGGCAGTGCTGACCACTGAGCCACCATGCCACCCCTTTCACTTTGACTGTTGTAGACCTGTCCCACTCCATGATAGAAACACCCACCCTGACTGAGTACCAGCGAACAAAGCATTGAATAAAAAATGTTAAAAACAAAATACAGTGAAAACTGGAGCATTAAAATTTAAGCCAAAAATGCAGGAAATGCTCAGATCAGTCAGCACATGCTCTCAGAAATGGCCAACGTTTCAGATTCATGACCGTTCATTGGAGTATGGAAAGATGCCGGTTCACTATTTTTCCCCAATATGGATTCAACTCGACTGTTGGCCACAACTAGGGGAAGATTTCTGGGAAAACAGTCCGAAGTGGAATTTTTCTTCAGACCCCTCTAGTTCTGTGTTTACAACGGACACTAAACAGCAACTAGCCGTGATGTTTAGGTGCGTGACCATAATCTCCAAAACATCACCTACAAACCTCAATTTTGCTCAACACTAGTAGCATTAATTTTATATTCTACATTCATATACAAGTTCCATTTTTATGGTACTGTGGTGATAAACAAGAACCTCATCAAACTTGCCAGCAAGATGGTGGCTGAGTAAGAAGCTCCATTGGACCTTCTCTGCTCTGCCCATTCTTTTCATTCTCTCTCTTTCCTGTCCTCCTTTGTTTTTTTTCTAGTAATGACTTGGACTTATCTGGAAGGGAATGGAGGAGCTGGCGAGTCCTGGAGCGGAGGCCAGTGTGGGGATCGAGTCCCAGAGAAAACTTACCTTGGAGCATCTGAGAGCCAGTGCAGAGCAGATGGAGGCTTGAGAGTGGAGCGGAGATGGTTGTTGGGCTGGGGTCTGGTGTGGGTGATCAGACCACAGGAGCCTCTGTACTGAGCTACTGCAATGTAATGTTTATTTGTAATGTGTTTATCTGACTGTGATGTCTACCCTCTTAATTGTCATATTTCTGACTTACACTATGAATCACTGTAAAATAATGCCTCTACTTTTTTTTGTTTCCCTTTTTGTATCTAAGCTTTGTACCTAAGATGGTACCATGAGCGGTGCCATTGTAAAGCATTTCACTGTACTCCTGTACTCGAGTATGTGACAGTAAAGGATATTCTATTCTAAATCTGACATTAAGCTGCATAATGTAAGATTACAACAAAAGATCAGACTTCGATTGCAGGAATAGTTGTTAATCTATGCCTGAACAGTGAGGAGAAGTTTAGGGAGCAAATTCCAGAGTCCAAAGTCTGGAAGGTACAGCATCTTAAAATTGTAGATGTTTTAAAACCAGGTATTGCAAGACCCCAAACTTGGAAGAGTGAGGAGCTTGTAGGGTTATGGGACTGGGGGAGGGGTATGGTAGGTTGAGACCATGGATGAATTTGGACAATATTTTACTTTTAGACTTTAACTTTGTGAAGTTATAGGTGAGGCTACTTTGTTTCTGTAGGTTTTACACCTATGTGCAGGGTCCCAAAGTATGAGCCAAATCTAGTTGCTGTGGGATGTTGGTAAGATTGTGGGCTATGAAACATCGTATCAGAAAACAGCATGTTACAAAATATCATATAGGAAAGTATGAAAACAAAATACAGTGGATGCCTTACACCTCCCCAGCCCCATAACTGTATGAACTCCTCACTTCTCCAATTTTGGGGTCTTGTGATAGCGGAGTTTAAACCAATTCTGCTTGTGGAGGCCATATCTTTTGGATAGTAAGCTCTGGAATTTGCTCCCTAAACTTCTCCATCTCACTTTTATGTTTTATGATGTATTTTTATCTAGATAAGATTTAATGATTTGTTTAATTTATTAATGTACAAACTTGTGAATAGAATTGATCCAGACTTTCAATTTTTTAAAAGTATGATTTAGTGAGCTCAGATGTTTCATCCAAACTGGAAGGTTTGGAGACTCGTGCCTGGATTTGGTATAAAATTTGCCAAAAACTTACCACTACCCTGTGAATCTGTGATATTGTTGAGTGTTTTGCATTTATATCAAGTGAGACATATCATATTGTGTAATTGTGAACATGTAAACTTTATGCAATCAAACTATGGTCTTCCACACCTGAGAGTTGGAGCATTGATTTTGTAATCCACAAATACTCTTTTTGAAATGGTGTCTTATTCAGACTCCTTGTGAAAATTGGACCAAACTACAATTGTTTCAAGTTTTGGCTATTTTGTTTTTGTACTGTGTGCTGCAAGTTAGCAGCAATAAGTTTATCACTTTTCTTGAAAAATCTTCATTAGTATGACAAATAATTGGATCCTGGGTTGATCATACAGCACTGATCATTTTTGGACTTTATGTAATGCATATTCATCTCACTATGCTTTCCTAATTTAGAGTTGCTTAGCTTGGCAAAAATCCAATGAGATTAATGTTACTTCAACAGAACAGTGTGGGAAATGTAGATTTTAATTTGTGTAGTTAGTATCTACTTAATTAGTGAACTGGAACAAACCATTCGGGACCAAAGGGGAATTAATGTTGGTGTCTCCAACTTAATTCTAATCAATATTGTGAAGCTATTGTTACAGGACGGTGTGTGTGTTCAATAAATTGCTGATTTTTAATGGAATATTGTGTTGTAATCTGTCATGGCATTTATTTTACCTTTCTGCTATTCATCTGGTCTGAAAGTAAATTGAGTCACTATTTGGTTCATTGTCAGCAGCCAGAATGGGTCATTTAAACTCCCCATGGATTTGCCCTGAACAAACTTGCTTATGTTGTTATTTAATGTCACAGTGGTGGAATAGAGAACTAATGTAGTCAAAATATACCGTTGAAACCAAGAGACTTGCAGTGCGCACACTCTCTGCTGTTTCTGAGCTGACAGCACTTGATGTTGACAGAGTTTGTACCATGGAAAAAGCATACAGTGCTTCACCGTAAGCAATCTTTAGCAGAGTGAAAATGTTACTTTTACAAAATTAAAGAAACCAATCTGTTCTTGGAGCACCACTGTTGAGAGTGGAAAGCAATGTATAAAATGACTGACTGACACTATGCTGCATCTCAGTTCCTCTTGCATGCAATATTCTGACATTGCTAGATTCTGTCTTCTTACAATGAGTAGAGCCCTTCCCACAAAAAATGTCTTGTTGGTACAGCTTAAGTGCTGCCAGTGTGTGTAGTGTTTGGTATTAATCAGCACTCGATTCCTATCTTCAAGAATTCTGTTCCTTTTATTATCATTATACTGTTCATTGTTTTTAGCAATAGCTTATTCCAGATCGAAGAGACAAAATAGAAATAAACTAGATATTGACCGTTGTTCTTGTCTTACAGATCAGTGAGGCTGTGGACCGTGTTACCGAATGCTGTGGAAGATGTTGACCCTGTTTCAGTACAAGAGGAGTTTGAAGTAGTTCTCAGGAACAAAACAGAAGTGCTGGAAAAGCTCAGCAGGTCTGGCAGCATCTGCAGAGGAGAAAAGTTATTGTTTCGGGTCTGGTGACCCTTCAGGTTAACTCTGTTTTCTCCTCCACAGATGCTGCCAGACCTGCTGAGCTTTCCCAGCAACTTTGTATCCTGTAAATCAGGAACAAAAACACAGTTCTTTTGAAGTAGTTCTCGAAGGGCAAGAATAATATTTGATCTGTATTAGATTAGATTCCCTACAGTGTTGAAACAGGCCTTTTGGCCCAACAAGTCCAACACTGCCCCTTGGAGCATCCCACCAAGACCCATCCCCCGAACACTACAGGCAATTTAGCATGGCCGATCCACCTAGCCTGCACATATTTGGACTGTGGGAGGAAACTGGAGCACCCGGAGGAAACCCACACAGAGAATGTGCAAACTCCACTCAGACAGTTACCCGAGGCTGGAATCGAACCCGGGTCCCTCGTGCTGTGAGGCTGCAGTGTTAACCACTGAGCCACCGTGCCGCTATTTGGGCTGAAGTAGTTGGAGAGAATTTTAAGTTTTTTTTTCCTTTATTGCTCCTAGCAACTATTATTGTTGTATTATTCTACCCAAGAGATTGCTTAACCATAAGATATGGATGTGATGGTGAATATGGAGGATTGATGGAAATGCTGGTCATATCCTGTCCATTGAGTTTGGTATCTTACTGTGCTTAACACATTTTACTCCATGTACTGGTATCACATACCTATACTTACTGATATTAAAATCCCATCTTGGCACTGACCTGAAGATTTACCAGACTAGTTCCAGGGATGCAAGACTGACGTATGAAGAGACAGACATGGTGTTGGTGGTTAGCACCACTGCCTCACAGTGCCACCCTCGGGTGACTGCGTGGAGTTTGCAGGCCTGGTGGACTGGCCATGGGAAATTCCGGGTTACAGGGATAGGGTGCGGTTAGGTCAGGGTGCTCTTTAGAGAGTCATTGTAAACTTGACAGACCAAATGTTTACTTCCACACTGTATGAATTCTATGCTTTCAAGGCACTGCATCGGTTAAGACTATATTCACTGGGGTTTAGAAGAATGAGGAGCAATCTTCCAGAAAGTATAATATTCTAATAGGACTAAAGAGGGATATTTCAGAAAGGATATTCCCAATGACCAGGGAGTCCAGAACCAGAGATCTGTGGATATCTCTACCACCAAAAATGGATGAAACCAAAACATTGTTTTCAAGGAGTTAGATATAGTTCTTGAAGCTAAAGGGCTCAAAAGGGTAAGGGGCAACAGCCAGAAGAGGGTATTGAGTGGATAATCAGCCATGATCACATTGAAGGGCAGGGCAGGCTTGAGAGTTGAATGGCCTATTCCCGAGAGTGTGGAAACAGACCCTACAGCCCAACAAGCCCACACCGACCCTCAAGAGCGTCCCACCTAGATCCATTCCCCTGTAACCCACATAACCTACACATCCCTGAATACTACGGGCAATTTAGCATAGCCATTCTATCTAACATGCACATCTTTGGAGTGTGGGAGGAAACCCTCGCAGACACAGGGAGAATGTGCAAACTCCATACAGTCTCCTGAGGCTGAAATCAAACCCAAGTCCCTGGCGCTGTGAGGTGATAGTGTTAACCATTGAGCCCCTGTACTCTTGTGCCACAAGTCCATCATGACTCCCTGAGGAGCATCCACCCAGAATCGCTCCCCTACCCTATATTTCCCTTGGCTAATCCACCTAACCTACACATTCCTGGACACTAAGGGGCAATTCAACAACCAGAACGTCTTTGGACTGCAGGAGGAAATCAGAGGAAACCCACACAGACATGGGGAGAATGTGCAACCTCCACACAGAGAGTTGCCTGAGGCTGGAATTGAACCCAGGCCACTGGCACCATGCAGCAACAGTGCTAGCTATGGAACCACTGTGCACCATTAATGCCAAGCATTATTCACTCTGCAGCACTTAAGCTGGACCAGCACAAACATATTTCTGGGGAGGGCTCTACTCATTGTAAGAGGACGGAATCTAGCAATGTGAAAATATTGCATGCAAGGGGAACTGAGATGCTGCATAATGCCAGTCAGTCATTTTATATATTCCATGATTTTATTATCCCCTCTTATTGCCTTGTACTATGCTCTCCCTCTTTTGTTTTATCATTCCTGTACATGTTTTCATTGACTTTTATTTTCCCAACTGAGCCTTTGCAGCAACTTCTGTTGTCAGTTCTTGCATAAGAAACCTTGAGTGATAACAGTTAAAACATAGTGAGAGAGGCAAAATTAGAGGAACTGTAAAAATTCAGAGATCTGTGGTAGCTATCTGAGTGCTTACTTTAACTGGACCTTTTGTTGTATATTCCAGTGGCCGAGTTGAAAAAATTTGCATTGTCATAGCACCTTTTCCTGATCACATTTTGATCCTGAAATTCACAAAACTCAGTCAGGAAAGCATTGGCAGGCCAGCCTGAAATCGCTCAATTAGGAGAGCATTAAGGTTCATGGTATGGTTCTTTTTTTGGAAGTGATGTCTATTTTGTTCCCACTGATGTCGCTATCCCTCTTTCTGTTCCTCTAATCTGTAAGCCCGCCTCTCTTTTTCATTGTCCTTCTGGTGGGTTCATACACTTCTTGTTTTGAAATAATAACTAATATGCAATAAATATTAAAGCAGACCGTTAGACTTGGTTAAAGAAGTAAAATTAAGGGGAAAGGAAAATTCATCTCAATGAACTCTGCTGTATGTTCCAATCCATCTCCCACATAGACCTTTCAACTGCTTTTAATTGGCTACCACTACTAACGTACAGTGGTTCAAAATGTTTTGGAATGGAGCAATAAACTGAATTTTCGAGCATGTCTACCTCCACTCTCACCATTATCAGGGCTTAAAGATTCTGATGAACATATTTTGAAGAATTAGATTTGTTATTAAACTCTCAGGGTTGACATAGATGTCTGAAATGTACTGTTTCCTCCTTCCAACATGTAGTCACTGTGATACATTTGTTGCAGTAGTGGATATTGGTGAATAAGCATACAAAACAGACATTAAGAAGCGACAGACCAGATATTATCTGATTTTTAATCAGATTATCACACAATGCGGAAGGGTGTCATTCAGTCCAACATGACCACGAAAGACCTATTTAAATTGACCCACTCCTCTGCTCTTTTCCCGGAGAACCCTGTTGTTTCATGTGTCGCAAACTACTTTTGAAAATTATTATTGAATCTGTTTCCAGTTGAGGTTAGTGCATTCAAATTGCAACAACACTGCATTTTTTTGTGCCAATTATCTTAAATCTTTCTTCTTTGGTTAATTTTCTGTAAGGGAAGGCAGCAGTCAGGAAGAAACTATGAAAACCGCAATTTTGAACACCTCTGTAAAGTCTCCATTGAATCGCATGCTGATTTAAAGAGAATTAGATTCTATCTCCCTACATAAGCGGATATGTGGATTGCTGCTGTTAACTATTACATACAACTGGAATGAAATTGGTGCTGGCACCATTTCCAAAGCTAGGGTACTGGAAGGTGACGTGGGGGTGGTGCTCTCGTGAACTTTGAGGAACTCGATTTTCACCATAGTTTGTGTAAAGGAAGTGCATCCACTGTCAGAAACTGTACATTATGATGAATACAATCAGCAAGTTTACTATTTTAACATTAATATTTTTTAAGCTTCAAAAGAAAACTAAATGCAGCACATTAGAAGCGACAGATTTAATGATGAGGCAATTGGAGGGCTATGTCCTTGAATTTGCCTTTAATTATTAAACTTCAGAAAAAAACTATCTGCCACCAGTGAAGCTGCTTATATACTGTTGACAGCATCTGATCTGATTTTCCCGACTGTAATATTACCCAGAGGCTCGATCAGAAAATAGTTTGCATGCTAAGCTTCTGTTGCGGCACGCAGATAGCTATCTAACTACTTTGTATGCGCTACGTGTAGCATCTGACCTTTACGGACTCATTAGAGACGGTACTGTATGGAAAAATACAAGGGTGGTGCACACTTCCCATTTTGTTAATGATCAGCTTATTGCTCCCTCTGGTGGTCTATTGTGTGGCGGTAGCGCTGTCGCATTTTGCCCAAGGAGTCATGGACAGTCATAAAAATTGCTCAATTATAATCTTTTCAGCATGCAAATAATTCTGATGCACCTTTACAGAACAGAAATGAGGTGTGAACAGCAATTCACACTTCAAGTCCATAGATAAGGCTGAGTTAAATTCTCAATAACTGACACAATTGTGGCGGTAATTTGCAGTTTTACATATTGTAGTTAGAAACAATAGAGAACTGAGTGTCCTTTCCATCGTAGAATCTCTCCTACATTTGGTATCTGTATAAATTGGAAAGGATTTACCAGACGACACTTCATCTCTATGGCTACACCTTTCTTAGCATCAGGCCCTGGTAGGGACTTGAACCTGGAGCTCTGCCTCAGCGGGAAAGACATGACCTATTGTACCATAGGACCTCCTGGTGTATTGTAAGTATTTTGAACATATTACAACAAATTTTTGCAGTAAGTAACACTTGAACCCAGACTTTCTGGCCTAGAGAGAAGTAAACTACCATACAGCACACCAGCCCTTTCTGGTCTATTGCATTCTGGCTATTTAATGCAGCGAAGTCTGTGTAAATATGCCATCAGACAAGCCAGTACTGTACCTACAGCACAGGTACTGTCAACTGAACAATCATGCAGAGTTTCAGCGTACAACATGTTTAAAGAACCAAGTTTCTCATGTTGAATTTTGTATTATTCTTACTTTGAAACACCCCCAATATCACCAGTACGATGCAGGAATGTGAAAAAATGCACTATTGCACTAATAGGCGATAGAGTCTCTTCCACCATAATCCTCAAAACCGGTGCCCCGCAAGGCTGTGTAATCAGCCCCCTTACTATATTCCTCATACAGTCACGACTGTGTGGTCAAATTCCGTCCCAGCTCCTTTTACACATTTGCTGACGATGTCACCGTTGTAGGTTGGACGTCAAACGACAATGAGAGACAATACAGGACAGAGATTGAGTGCTTAGTGGCATTGTGTAAAAACAACAATCTCTCCATCAACATCAGCAGAACAAAGTCAATTAATGTCAGGAAGTGGAATAAAGGGCATGCTCCTGTCTGCATCAATGATGCTGAGGTGGAGATGGTCAATAGTGTCAAGTTCCTGGGAGTGATGATCACCAACAGCCTGTCCTGGTCCATCCACATCAACGTGACTGTCAAGAAAGCACAGCCACGTCTCTCATTCTGAAGGAGGCTAAGGAAATTTAGCATGTCTGCAAGAATTCTTACCAATTATTTTGTAGAGGCGTGATAGAAAGCATCCTGTCTGGATGCATTACAGCAAGGTTTGGCAACTGCTCTGCTTAAGACCACAAGAAAATAAAGAGAGTTGTGAACATAGCCCACTCCAGGCAAACCAGCCTTCTGCCCAATGACTCCATCTACACTTCCTGCTGCCTCAGGAATACAACCAACATAATCAAAGATGACTCCCACCCCAGTTATGCTCTCTTCCATGCCCTTCCATTGGCTATACATACAAACAGATTCAAGAACAGCTTCTTCCTGTTCTTATCAGAATTTTGAACAGACCTCTCAAGTGTTGATGTTAATCTCTCTCTCTCTCTCTCCCTCTATCTCTATCTCTGCACCTTCTCTGCAGCTGTAACACTGTATTCTGCAACCCTGATCCCCTTGCATGGTATGATCTGCCTGTACAGCATGCAAAACAATGCTTTTCACTGTATCTCGGCATATGTGACATTAATAAACTAATCAGTCAATATATTGGCCCTCATCTTAATTTTGTTTTTTTTTAAATTTCCACAATATATAAATCCTCATTAGTTGAATTAGTTTAAAGTTCCATCCAGATTGGTATATAAAAGGGAAGCAGTTAATTAAAACTAAAATCAAATTAATAGAAACAGCTTCAATAGCCCCAGGGTCCTGAACCTCCCTCAGGAGGCCGCTCCCAATGGCCTCACCCAACTCTTGGGCATGTTCAGTGTGTCTTTTCACTTTAAAATGAGGTGTTTTTGTACAGGCTGCTTCTGCACACCTTCCACCTTGATTCTTATGCCAGTTGCCCAAGCACACCTTAGCATGTTTATTTGCTGCCAGGTGACAGAGGTCCTCAGTAGAGGGCTCCGTATGTGCGACTCTGCCCATTTTCCATCAGGGATCTGGGGTGGAGGGTATTGCATGCAGCAGTCTCGTATCCTGCAGATTGCAATGATTCAAAGACTCCCATCCAACAGTTAATTTTATGGTGCTACGGAGTCCGTGGACAGTGGTGGTCAGTGATTGCACACACTTTTTAGTGTCTTCAGAAATCTTTTTTGGTTGCACCTCAGCCCACACTTCTGATCTTTGGGCTCCTGGTGCAGAAGGATACAGGCAGATCTGAGGAATTCCTTGTGGATCTGCTCCTGGGCTTGGCCAGGCTGGCTATAAACAGGTCCAGGCAGTGGGATGTGAAATGGATCATCTCTGCTGACAGTTTACCCCTCTTCCATGGTTAGGTTCATGCTGGTTGTCCTTGGAGAAGGAGGATGTGGTGTCCATCAATGTCTCAATACCATTAGAAAGAGGTGGGCACCATGCAGCTTAGAATGCTTTAACATCCACTCCATCTGCATTTTAATTTAGTCCCTTCTTTCTCTCATTATCTCCCCCTCATGTCTGAAGCCTAGTATTGTCCTGAATGGGCATTGCACCTCATTATCTAATTGGCTACATGGGTATTTTACAGGTATTGGTTATTGTTTAAAATGGAAAAGAAAAAGTCACAGTAATTTTGGTTGGGAGAATGTTGGTTAGTTGTGTGTGACAGCATTTCTGAGGATAGAAAAGAATAGAGACAGCTCATAGCTTTAAATTAAGGGGTGAAAGATATAGGACGGATGTCAGAGGTAGTTTCTTTATTCAGAGAGTAGTAAGGCAATGGAACGCTTTGCCTGCAACGGTAGATTCGCCAACTTTAGGTACATTTAAGTCGTTATTGGACAAGCATATGGACGTATGTGGAATAGTGTAGGTTAGATGGGTTTGAGATCGGTGTGACAGGTCGGCACAACATCGAGGGCCGAAGGGCCTGTACTGTGCTGTAATGTTCTATATTCTCTATGTTCTTACTCCTGTGGCCCAGTGGTAGCCTCCCTGCCTCTGAGCCTGAAAGCACAAGCTCAAATCCCACCTACTCCAGAGATTTGTAGCAACATCTTTGAGCAGACTGATTTGAAAATATCCAGAAACAACATTGTACAGTTATATAATAGTTGCTAGTGTGTCCTGCAATGAAAGTTCGTGCATCGAGAGTAATGCAGTGATGGTTTTGAGGGGTTAACATATGCCAGTGGCCAAGGATGTGGGCTGCATACAAATGATTCCATTGGATTGTGCCCTAGTGTGCAATTTGATCACAGTGTTTGTTTGGAGCAAGCGATGAGCTAAACCCACCGGGGCATTCACTCTGGTTTCCACATCAAATTTCTTTTTGCATATTTGGTACAATGGAAAGCTGGAAATTATTGAGTGTAGGTAGGCCATCAATGAGGTGTTTAACAAGGAACTGTCCTCTTCGTTGACAACTTGCCATGCCACTTATGAAAAGCACCAAAGGCGCCCATTTCTGAAGAAGGGTCTCGACCCGAAGCATCAACTTTCTCTGATGCTGCCTGGGCTGCTGTGTTCCTCCAGCTCCACACTGTTATCAAAGACGGCATGTGGACGTCTGTGGAGTATTGGTAGTGTCCCCACCTCTGGACTAGAAAGCCTGGGCTCAAGGCCCACTTGCTCTAGAGAGTGTCTCATAACATCTCTTAGCAGGTTAATGAGAAAAAAATGTAAAAGGCAGCATGAAATCCCCTGATGTCAATATCAACCTCAATGGACATTCTCATCTGATTCTACCACATATTGTGTCATTAACCCTCACCCAGACACCTATAAGCTTCTTCCCTATGGTTCGGGTCAGGAACTTTCATTACAATGTAATCAGGTTCCCAGCATCAGCAAGATTTCCCGAAGGAAGGAGACGGTATGGAGGAAAACTGGGTTAAGAATGCCGTAGGAGAAAAGCTCAGTAATTGAACAATGATGACACACAGGGAGTGAAGTATAAGAAAAGCTCTAGTATTTTGAATATAGAGGATGCATGCAGGGGCATGTGCAGGTGAAAATCCTGGATGGTTTGCCTATATAATCCTTTGGACCATTTCCAGAATGCTGTAGTTAATCTGATTGAATATCCTAGATAACAAAGTGTGAAGCTGGATGAACACAGCAGGCCAAGCAGCATCTTAGGAGCACAAAAGCTGACGTTTCGGGCCTAGACCCGTCATCAGAGACGGGGATGGGGAGAGGGTTCTGAAATAAATAGGGAGAGAGTGGGAGGCGGACTGAAGTTGGATAGAGGAGAAGATAGGTGGAGAGGAGACCCAGTCGCGAACCATTTTAACTCCCCCTCCCATTCCTTAGACGACATGTCCATCCTGGACCTCCTGCAGTGCCACAATGATGCCACCTGAAGGTTGCAGGAACAGCAACTCATATGCCGCTTGGGAACCCTGCAGTCCAATGGTATCAATGTGGACATCACAAGCTTCAAAACCTCCCCTTCCCCCACCTTCCCAAAACCAGCCCAGCTTGTCCCCTCGCCTCACTGGATCCGAAAACTAGCCTAGCTCGTCCCCGCCTCCCTAACCTGTTCTTCCTCTCACCTATCCCCTCCTCCCACCTCAAGCCGCACCCACATTTCCCACCTACTAACCTCATCCCACCATCTTGACCTGCCCGTGCTCCCCGGACTGACCTATCCCCTCCCTCCCTCCCCACCTATATTCTCCTCTCCACCTATCTTCTCCTCTATCCATCTTCGATCCGCCTCCCCCTCTCTCCCTATTTATTTCAGAACCCTCTCCCCATCCTCCACTCTAATAAAGGGTCTAGGCCTGAAACGTCAGCTTTTATGCTCCTAAGATGCTGCTTGGCCTGCTGTGTTCATACAGCTTCACACTTTGTTATCTCGGATTCTCCAATATCTGCAGTTACCATCATCTCTGAATATTCTACAGACATCTGTGAAAACGAATTCACAGTTGAGTAACTTAGCCCACTACAGAAGTGTCTGGCATGGCTGATAAATACCTGCCTTCTGAAGTGATGCACATGTCAAATTACCGAATGACAATAAAAGGATTAATTCCTGCTCTGGGCCAAAGTTTAGTGGATTATTTCATGTGAGAATTCAGATTTCAGTTCAGAGGCAGTGAGGACTAATCCATGGCAGAAAGTGTTTTTTTTGCATTGAGAGGGGATGGTAAAAAGAAAATTAACGGGAAACTGCTGATACCAAATGAAGGCCTCAACTTCCAAAAACAGCTTGCTCTAGGTTGGCTCAATATTGAGTGCCATTGGCTGACATGGGTTTGCAGACCAGCCTAGGAGTTGGGTTGTGATATATTTTATTGTCTGTAAACAGCCAGGAAGTAAACAGTCGGAAACTGTTAAAATGTGCAAGTGGCCCAGGAGACCACATACATGGCTGCAGTAGACAGGCATTTACCACGTAAGTAATCTAACCTAAACTAGTTCATTTGAACAAGACAGCAAGGCCAGTCTTAAACAAAATTGTTTCCCATCTTCTAGTTTAAAGTTTGATTATTTCAAACATCTGCAAGTGAAAAAGCAACCAGCTTCTGGGGGAGTGGGGAAGTGGTCTGGCAAATGTTCACATTTTGTGCGAGACCTGAAGTGTATTCCTTCCCTTTTCTGGCTCCCTTTCGACTGAGTTGTCAGGTGACACTGTATATCCCGGGAGCCTGATGTACATTATAGCATCACCTTGGCACTTCGAAAGCACAAGCATTACCAAAGCTAACTGAGTTCTCCATAAGGAGACAAGCCACAGTAGTCAGCTTTACCCCACAATCATAAAGGTGCTGCCGCCCTGTTTCAATCCAGTGGCACCAATGCATTTCTGTCCTACCCCAACGCAACACAAAAAAACAAAAAACAGATTAACACATCTAATAAAAGCAGGCATTTTCAACAGATCAGATAGCAATCGCAGAGAGGGAAACCATATTAATGTTTCAGACTGTTCAGAGCTGTCAGGCGTTAGAGATGTGACAAGAAATGGGGAGAAGGGCAAGAGGAAAATAGCAAAGGTCAGTGATTGGAGACAGGAGAAATCAAAATGACAGAAGAGGTGACATTGTCAGATAAAAGAGTGGGAGAGGATGAGATGAAGAGGAGGCACGTGGCATTTGCTGCACTCATGTAGAAAGGTGACGTAGGTAGATGAGTTGAGGGTGGTTGAGGCCTAAAGCCCAGGCGGGAAATCATGCCTTTGGAATCCTAAAAGTGGAGGGAACATTTTGGGAGTGACATTGTGCTGAAGGTGGGAGAAACAGCGCAGGTGATGTATTACATGTAAAAGCTGGTAGAGTGGAAGATGAGGATCAAGGAACCCTAGCATTGTTCTAGGAGATTGGGGATGGGCTGAGAGACATATTGTGGAAAATGGGACAAGTTTGGCAAGGATCTTTGACTGAGGAAAACAAAAACCATATCAGAGGCACTGGGAATTTTCATTGGATTAGATGCAACAAAGATGGAGAAACTGGAAGAAAGGAATTGAGTACTTACAAATAGTAAGTGGAAGGAAGTATAATCAATATAGCTGTGAGAGTCAGTGGCTTATAATATATTGGTCAACAGCCTACATCTACAGCTTAGACAGAAGAATTGAGAAAATGAAAGGAAGAGCCAAAGACTAAACATGTGGAGGGAGGAATTTGAAAGTAAAGTTAATGATACAACCATCGGTGTAGCAGAAAAACTGCTAAGGGATAGGAAGTGAGCTAGACTAGAACAAAGAAATTCCCTCATTCCCCTGAAAAGGCAGAAAGAGCGAAAATCCATGTAGGTTCCCTGAGGAAATCTTGTATTTGAAAAGGACGAGTGGAGCCAAAGAAGAAGTTTTCTACTCTGAGAACAAGTTCAGCCAGGTAGAGTTGCGTGATGGTGGTGATGGGCTCTGGTTAGAGCTTCAGTGATCGAAGATGTCAAGACCATCTTGGTGGCAGAGACGATATGGAGAGATTGGATGTCCATGGTGAGAGGTGACAATAGTGTGATACAAGATCATGAAAATGAAAGGGTTAATTTGAGCTAAACTGAAACTCCACCTACTCTGATACACAACACAGCCACTGGTTGAAGCAACAGGTAATTTGGAAGGTTAGCAATCTGATCCAGTTTCTTCATGGAGATGCATGCGCCTTACCTACTTCTTGTTAATGAGCATTACCCTGCCTCAGTGCTAATATAGCCCATTTATTGTTACCGCAATGAGGTAAATCTTACCTTGTTACCAAAGATAAGTGTCTTATGCTGAGATTTATTTGTGGTTCATCATTCACCAGTCACTATTGGAAAACCCCTAGATTGTTAAAGGAAGAACAATTGGTGATAGTGTTGTACCTAATTTACCCAGCACTTACAATAGACAATAGGTGCAGGAGTAGGCCATTCGGCCCTTTGAGCCAGCACCACCATTCATTATGATCATGGCTGATCATCCACAATCAGTATCCTGTTCCTGCCTTATCCCCATAGCCCTCACCATGATGATTACAAGTAAGAATCCATGGAGGGTAATATAAAAGTTGCAGGCATAGGAAACCAGGCTGGACAAGGGGAAAGAAAACAAATTTCAGTGGGGTAGGTTCAGATGGATACAATAGGACAACCAGGGCTGTTCTATTGTAGATCTTGAAAAGCAGCAGAAACAGACAATTTGGGATTGGTAGACTATGAATTTGGAAATCATAAGTGGAACATCTCCATAGGAACTGAAATCCGTGACTGTCCATGAAATGGTGGCTTGATATTCAGTGGTAGGGTCATGGTATAGCAGAAGTAGGGTGTGAGAAGAGGAGACCAGAAGTTGTGGCTAAAATTATTAGCTTAAAATACTGAGTGTGAAACAGTTTTGCCCAACTAATCATCACTCTTTATGAACAAAGATCTCTTTGTTAACAAAATCATTAGTCTGTGGCTATTGCATTTTGACCACTCTCTGAATGACACTACATGGAGACGACAGAACCTATGCTATTTGCTGCTGTCTGCACTAAGCTTCCTGAGAAGAAACACCAAACTGACATGTGCTCAAACATGCCCAGACGTGGCATATATTTATTGATGGTATATTGTGAGCAGTAGTTTAAAAGCATTCCACAGTCACTTCAAAAGGGGACAGAAAGACACAGGTAGTCTACAACTTGTTAGCAATAGAGTCAGTTTTTCAGAGGTGATGAATATTGGAAAATCTGCAACTCTCTTCCATTGAATGCTGCCAAGGTTAAGTTAGAGTAATAGAGTTATAGAGACACACAGCATGGAATCAGACCCTTCAGTCAAAATATTCCACACTGACCATTTCCCTAACCAAACTAGTCCAACTTGCCTGTGTTTGGCCCATATCCCTTCAAACCTTTCCTATTCATATACTTATCCAAATGTCTTTTAAATGTAACCATACCTGATTACACCACTTCCTCTGGAAGTTCATTCAACATACAAACCACTCTAAAGCCGCTGTAAAAATGTTGCCCCCCACCCCAACCCCGATGTCCTTTTAAAATCTTGCTCTTCTCACCTTAACAAAAATGTCCCCAAGCTTTGAACTCCCCACCCTAGGGATAAGACCCTTGCCATTTACCCTATCCAAGTATCTCATGACGTTATAAACCATTATAAGGTCATCCCTCAACCTCCTACACTCCAGTGAACAATGTCCCAGCCTATTTTCAAAACTCAGATTGTTCATCATCTTTTAGGTGAATGTGTGAAGGCTTATGGAAGAAATGTCTTCAAATACAGGCCATCTTCAATCTAACTGAATAGCAGAGGAAGCTAGAGGGCTGAATTCTGATTCCAAAGGTCCTCATGTTTGAACTGATACATCGAGGTATGGGGCTGATGCACAATAGTTTTCAAACAGAAAAGTCAGGGGTAGATGGAAGACCCATATTGCAATTTTCCCATCTCCAAGCTTCCCTCTCATTACCACAACCCCCATCTCATACAGGCACCTGCAACCAGAAGCTAGATAACCATCAAAATCAATTTCACTGTTGAGTTAGTGAACTTACAACAGAGGTCCATGAAACAGTGAAAGACCTCTGCTAAAGCAAGGTCTTGATACTATGTATAGGACCACAACCCCAAAAAGTGTAGAAATTTTGGACAGTTTAAAAGGTCATAAAATGACGTTAAAAGCAGTCATGCAGTTCCTTGAAATAGCAAAGACCAAGGAATGAGGCTCAAAATAGTAGATCTGAACTATGCAGTCAGTTATACATTGTTTTTCAGCCACCCATTTATGCCTCCTTCTGAACATAGGATTCCCTACAGTGTGGAATCAGGCCCTTCAGCCCAACAAGTCCACACCGCCCCTTGGAGCAACCCATCCTCCTATAACCTTCACACACCTGAACACTACAGGCAATTTAGCACGGCCAATCCACCTAGCCTGCACATCTTTAGACTGTGGGAGGAAACCGGAGCACCCGGAGGAAACTCACGCAGACACGGGGAGAATGTGCAAACTCCACACAGACAGTCACCCGAAGCAGGAATCGAACCCAGGTCCCTGGCGCTGTGAGGCTGCAGTGATTAAGATTTCGTCTCGTTTGCAGATTGGTTGTTAATGCACTGTAGAACCACTAGAGGGCTCCATCTTCAAAATTATTATAAATTTCTTTGGCTCTCATAGTTGTTGCTAATCTTTGGACATCTTTCTGTCAGCTCATGGGCAGGATCTTTGTACTTCTTCGTAGGTGATGGGGAGTTTTGTTTATAAATATTTCTAGTAGAAGCAAAGGAGGTAGTTGCAGGGTAATTTTCAACCTTCACAGTGGCTGGATCAGGACGGGCAGTTACATTTAAAGAAGTGGAAAATTTGACCCCCAGCCTGCTCTAACATAGATACATAACAGACAGAAGCAGGAGTAGGCCATACAGCCCTTTGAGCTTGCTCTGCCATTCACTATCATAATGGCTAATCATCAAGGTCAATACTCTTATGTCACCCACCGCCACCAACAGAGCCCTTGATCTTTTGAGCCATCCTTACAACCTTCTTGATAACACAGGCATCTACTTCTGGTTTCACCACAGGAGACTTTGATGCCATCTGAGTAACCTACTTTACAGAAGCATGTTGGAAATCATATTTAAATGAGGCTGCGTGTCAGCAATTTGAATTAAATAACTGTGGTTTCGTTTTTCCCTCGAGTAAAATATAAACCCCAGCAACTGAAATGAGTTGGGAGTAGCTGGATCCAGTACGTCAGTGTTCTTCCAGCACTGTCTTTGGGATCATGAGGAGCAGGAGTGCTACACCTCACATTGAATGCTGCCAAGGTTAGGTTAGAGTAATAGAGTTATAGACACACACAGCATGGAATCAGACCCTTCAGTCAAAATAGTCCACGCTGACCATTTCCCAAACCAAACTAGCCCCACTTGCCTGTGTTTGGCCCATATCCCTTCAAACCTTTCCTATTCATATACTTATCCAAATGTCTTTTAAATGTAACCATACCTGGCTACACCACTTCCTCTGGCAGTTCATTCAACATACAACTCGGGGGCTGGCACCCATTTGACTGCTTCCCTCCTCTCTGCTCTGAGTCATAGAGACACACAGCACAAAAACAGACCCTTCTTGTCCAAGTTGACCAGGCTTCCTATCATGGACTAGTCCTATTTGACTGTGTTTGGCCCATATCCCTCTAAACCTTTCTTCTCCATGTACCTAACCAAATGTTTTTTCAGTCTTGTAATTGTACTCACCTCTACCACTTCCTCTGGCAATTCATTCCACATATGAGACACAGTTGCTCCTCTCAAATGTCCCTTTTAAATGTTTCCTTCCCTCACCTTGAATCTATGTCTTCTAGCTTAGAACACTGGGGGAAAAGACCTTGGCTATTCACCTTATCTATGCCCCTCATGATTTTATAAACCTCTATAAGATGACCCCACCCTCCAGCCTCTTATAGCCCAGGGAAAAAGTCCCAGCCTGTACAGCGTCTCCCTATAACTGAACCCCTCCAGTCTCATTAATGTCCTTGTAAAATTTCTTGCACCCTTTCTGGTTTAATAACATCCGTCCTATAGCATGGCAAATGGGACTAGTTCAGCTTAGGCAACCTGGTCGACATGGGCAAGAGGGGCTGTTTCTTTGCTGTATGATTCACTGACTTAGAGCACAGACGAGGGAAGCAGTTGTGAGGTCTTTTGAGGAATAGCACTCCTACTCCTCATGACCTCAAAGGAAGCACTGGAAAAGCACTCCAAATGTGTCCATACCAATGTCTCACACAACCGTAACCTGATGTCCCAACTCCTGCACTCAATGCTCTGACAAATGGAGGCAAGCATGCCAAACATCTTCTTCACTACCCTGAGATAACACAGTGTGAAGCTGGATGAACACAGCAGGCCAAGCAGCATCAGAAGACCAGGAAAGTTTGACGTTTCAGGTCGAGACCCTTCTTCAGAAACGTCCTTGTAAAATTTTTTGCACCCTTTCTGATCTCAGATTCTCCAGCATCGGCAGTTCCTACTATCTCTGTGACTTCTTCACTACCCTGTCTACTTGTGGCTTTACTTTCAAGAAACTATGTACCTGAATTCCTGGGTCTCTGTCCAACAACGCTCCCCAGGCGGCTACTATTAACTGTGTAAGTCCTGTCTTGCTTTGTGTTACCAAAATGCACCACTTCTCACTTATCTAGATTCAACTCTCTCTGCCACTCCTTGGTCCACTGGCCCAGTTGATCAAGATCCTGTTAGATAAACTTCTCCACTATCCACTGTACCACTACTTTTGCTGTCATCCACAAACTTATTAACCATGCCTTCTGTATTCTTATCCAAATCATTTATACAAGTAATAGATAACATTGGACCCAGCACCGAAGCTTGCGGCACACTGCTGGTCACTGGTCTCCAGTCTGAACAACAACCCTCTGTCAAGCCAATCTTGTTTCCAATTGGCTAGCTCCCCTTGGAGTCCATGTAATCTAACCCGACTAACCAGTCTACAATGCAGAACCTTGTCGACGGCCTCACTAAAGTCTAGTTCTTGCTGACACTGAGATCCCACCCTGTGTTCCTAATAATCCCATTGCATCCTGTGCATTGAGCCCGAACTGCATCAGAGTTTCTCTGATCTTCTTGTCTGATCGGGGCCAGCCCTTGATTGGACCTGCAGCCTCAGGTTTTCGTACCTGGCAGGTGGCCACCCTCTCAAACTAACTGTGTGCTGGGCTGGCAATGGCCTAAAAAAACTTCTATAATAATAAGGTCCTGCAAAATTTCCTGGACATTCCAAATTTCCTGGACATTTTCAACCTTCCTGCAAACATTATGGCTTTTGTACCTGTGTTTTTTTGAGAAACAAGAAAAGACCCTCCGGTGCTGGAGCATGGGAGATTTAAAATTACAGAATCGTTCAGTGCATGAGGCCATTCGACTCATGGAATGGAATCTTACAGGGACCTAACCAATATAGGCTCTTGTGAGATTTGAGGCAGACTCATGTGAGAAATCTAGTGAGGCCTGTCTCAAATCACTGCACCTTTTATCCATTTGCTGAGCTGTACAGATGAGTTTCTCACTTGGCAGTAACAAGTTGCCAATTAAGGAGAATTGTTGTTTGTTAAACTTCTAGTTAACAGCACAGGCTCATCTCATTGGCATCAGCGTTGTATCTTGCTGAAATCTCCATGTGGAAGTTGAAGCAGGTACCTGGTGAGTTCAGCTCACCATTGGCTGGGAGGAGTCTCCATGTTGCCCAACACCAACCAGCATGATCCATGGCAACCAGCCACAGGCACAAATTGTTCACAGGCATTGACATCTGACATTTGCCAACACCTCACAACCCTCATGGCGCCTCTCTGATCTACCGGCAGGACACTTAGTATGCACAGACCTAAGATGTTGCAGTGTACACTGACAGCCAATATTGAAAGGCAGTGACAAGGATGCTTTGTATGCATGTTCAGGCACCCAGCATTGCATCTCAGAACTGCCTATTTGCTCTCTTAACTCTCAGGCATGTAATACCTACTTCCATGTTTGCAATATCCATTCCTTGCCTCGCCAGTTAGTGTGTTGGTGCTTCAGCCAGAGCTATAGAGGCTTTTGTGCATATACACTTTTGTTTTACTTAAAAAATATACTTTAGTCATAAAATATCATTATATATAGTAAATGGAAAAGTCCTAGGGAAAATTGATGAACAGAGAGATCTGGGTGTTCAGGTCCATTGTTCCCTGAAGGTGACAACGCTGGTCAATAGAGTGGTCAAGAAGGCATACGGCATGCTTTCCTTCATCGGACGGGGTATTGAGTACAAGAGTTGGCAGGACATGTTGCAGTTGTATAAGACTTTAGTTCGGCCACACTTAGAGTACTATGTACAGTTCTGGTCACCACATTACCGAAAGGATGTGGATACTTTGGAGACTGTGCAGAGGAGGTTCACCAGGATGTTGCCTGGTATGGAGTGCACTAGCTAGGAAGTAAGGTTGTGTAGATTAGGATTATTTTCATTAGAAAGATGGAGATTGAGGGGGGACCTGCTTGAGGTCTACAAAATCATGAGGGGTATAGAAAGGGTGCATAGCAAGAAGGCTTTTCCCAGAGTTGGGGATTCAATTACTAGAGGTCATTGGTTTAAGGTGAGAGGAGGAAAGTTTAGGGGAGATATGAGTGGAAAGTTCTTTACGCAGAGGGTGGTGGGTGCCTGGAACGCGTTGCCAGTGGAGGTGGTAGACGCAGACAGGATATTGTCTTTTAAGATGTATCTGGACAGGTACATGGATGGGCAGGGAGCAAAGGGATACAGACCCTTAAAAAATAGATGACTGGTTTAGACAGAGGATCTTGATTGGTGCAGGCTTGAAGGGCCGAAGGGCCTGTTCCTGTGCTGTAACTTTCTTTGTTCTTTGTTCTTTGTTCTATATATACATAATCACCCAAATGCAGTTTAGTTCTGTACAGTAGCACATCAAGGAAACAAACATTGGAGCTTGACTCTTTTCCGAACATACCAAAAGCGTCTCTTACTTGAACCAGACTACATTTACATGTATCTGAGGCACTAGAATGGTCCAAGAACCAATGGAGCCCCATTTATCTTCAGCAGGAATACCTTAGACAGTGGTGTTTCCCCATTGCACTTTGGCAGCAGCTGCCTGTAGATTTAGTAGCCTGAACCTTGGAATGTGCCAGTCTTCAACACTTGGTCAAGGTCAACTCCTTGTTCTGAAAGACCAGCAAGTTTCAGACAGACCACAGAGCATCTTTCACCAAGTCGATGGACCTCCAGGTTCAGTCGGTGTTTGTTCTCAGTGTGAGTCCCAGGGAAACAGACCATTCAGCACAGAGCCATGGAGCTGCTTGGGACAAACCTCAACAGAAACTACTGCATCTTTCTCCAGATTTCCTTTGCAAAGGCACATTCCAGCAGGAGCTGTGTGACAGTCTCTACACCTCTGCAGCCTTGTCAGGGGCAGCGGGTGGTGATGCAGACCAGCTAAGCATACATGAAGGGCCTCACAGGTAGGGCCCTTCTCTCCACCAACCAAGTAATGTCATGATGCTTGTTGGAAAGTTCAGGTGATGAGACATTCTGCCAGATGACCTTGACAGTCTGCTCGGGAATAACCTGACAGGATCCACCTACTCCTTTTCCTGCAGGATCTCGAGGATGTGATGTGCTGACCACTTTCTGACGGGCTTGTGGTTATTTTCTTGGTAAATTTCTCCATAATGGACAGATGATATGGAACGGTCCAACTACATGGGGTGTTCTGCGGCAACGAGGCCAGACCCTTCCTTTGCGACACTGGAGACAAGTAGAACCTCAGTAAGGAAGTGACACTTGCTGTTTGTAAACTGAGAATCTACACACAGCTAGATGAAGGTGACCATCAGGATGAGGGCAACATTGGGTATGTCCTCCCCCACCACCCCCACCCCCCGCACCACTTCTCTGGAGTTTTGTACATAGAGCCCCTGCAGACGTGGTCACCTCCAAATATAGTGAAAGGTGGCCCAGGTGATTGCAATGGCACAGTTTCAGGAATGGACCAGACCTGCGCCACATACTACAACAACAGAGAATGCCTCACACCCGAGACACAGTTAGGGTGCAATAATTTGAGGGAACGTTGCCCCTCATCCTGCAGTGCTCCACTGTCCTCATTGTGACCATGGCCCAGAAAGCAGAGCCATCACCTTACTTCACTCTCAGAGACCTGGAAGGGCTGGTGCTTTTTCCTGCTGGCCAGCAAAGGAAGCCACACCTGCAGACAGAAAGGTAACAGCCCAGGTCAGTGCTGTGTCCTGGATTAAAAGGAATGCCCAACCATGTAGGAAGAACATGAATGATTGTTTTCGCTCTGCTACATCAAAGGACCATCCCATACACTCTAACTTTATCACTGCACCCACCTCTTACCAAGGCTTATTGACTACTACTCTTAGTATTGGGAATGATGGGTTTTTGATTGGATTTTATTTACTATTGTCACATGTACTGAGATACAGTGAAAAATATTGTTTTGAGTGCTATCCAGACAAATCATACCTTCCATAAGTACATCAGGATAGGAGAACAGAATTCAGAATATGGTGTTACAGCTACAGAGAAAGTGCAGGGAAAGATAAACTCCAATATATGAGAGGTCCATTCATTAGTCTGATAACAGCAGAGAAGGTGTGCTTTCTCGGGTGGGCTATCTGCAGATACAAGGATTCTTACCTCATATGAAGAAAAACCGTTGCAATGGGCTAGAGGAGAGTGTGACTGCTCATGTAGGGATGTGGTGAACTCATCACTGACATGTCCCCTGGGCTGGCAGAGATAAGTAACACCCCGGGGCCTGCACTCCATGGCTCTAGCCAAATGTGCACAGTATTAATGGCAAGTCAAGAGGAGGACAAAAAGTAACTATGACCTCACTCCTGATGCCTCTCAGGAAGACAGGGATTTGCTAGCATGGTCCCATGGGGAGGAGGAGCCACCCACCCACACCTTCGGAAACTTCCTCTTGGGACTCTCCAGAGATGCTCAGCTTGTCCACCCCATCCATTTGTGATGCCAAAGCCTCACAAATGAGACTTTGATTAACTACTCTGTAAAGACCAAGAAATACAAAGAGTTGTAAATGCAGCCTAATCCATCATGAAAACCAGCCTTCCTTCCATTGACTTTGTCTACACTTCTGTTGCCATGGGAAAGCAGCCAACATAATCAAAGTAAAGGAGAGTTTTTTAAAATTCGTTCAAAGGATGATGTCATCGCTGGCTCAGCAGACAATCACAGTCATCATTACACTCTTAATTCCAGATATTCAATGAATTTCACTATCTGCTGTGGTGGGATTTGAACCCAGGCCCCCAGAATGTTATCTGGGTGTCTGGATTAATAGTGGCAATACGACTAGGCCAGAACCTCCCCTGGAGGGTGACTCTGGATCTGCACAGGAAGCTCTCAGCAGGCCTGGATCCAAAGGCCCTTAGGGACAACTCGCCAAGTCTTCCAGGCCACTAGAGGCAATGACAGATTAGGGTCTATGTACCCCAGTTGTGGATGTTGGATGTAATGGGAGGGGAAGCATAAAAACCTACTGAGACGACACAGTTGGTATGATTGATACATCATTGTTACATTTCCTGTATACTTTATAAATATATTTGTAGTTAACATTTTTAAAATGTTTGCTCTAATGTCTTTGTTATTTTTAAACTGAGTGAAGTTGATCCAATTTAAAATTTACCAACGTCTACAGACAGCCCAAGGAAGAAAGAAGTTGTAATGGCCAAGGGTAAACCAACTCATTGACTGCAGGTATCATCGAATTCAGGGATCCTTGAACTGTGATGTCGATGGCTGCAAACAAGATGTATGTAGATGTACATGTGAACAACACCGAAGCAATTTACAGGAATTGTGCGCTGGGGCCTTTTCTGCAAGGGTATCCACATTTATGCCCACCTTTTGAGTAAGTGAGGTATCCATTTTAGCTACAGGCATTGTCCCAGAAGACTGGAGAAGAGCTAATGTTTTTCCTTTGTTCAAGAATGGTGACATGGATAATCCCAGAAATTATTGGCCAATGAGCCTTATGTCAGTGGTCGGGAAATTATTGCAGAAAATTCTTAGGGACAGAATTTACTTGCATTTGAAGAAGAATACACTTCCTTGGGATAGTCTGCATTGTTTTGTGTGGGGGAGGTCCTGTCTTACAAATTTGATTGAGATTTGACTGAGAAAGTGACAAAGATGATTAATGAGGGTAAAGCAATGGATGTTGTCTATATGTATTTTACTGAAGCATTTGACAAGATCCCACATGGTAAGCTGGTCTAGAGATCAAATGGCTTGGGATCCCTGGTGAGTTGGCACGTTGGATGCAAAATTGGCTTGGCCATAGAAGATGGAGGGTACCAGCGGTATTCCACAAAGATCAGTACTGTGACCTCTGTTGTGTGTAATACTGTTTGGATGAAGATGTTGGTGGCCTGATTAGTAAGTTTGCAGATGAAACAAAAAGAGGTAGAATTGTGGATGGTGAGGCAGAATATCAAAGGATGCAGCAGAATATAGATCAGCTGGAAATTGGGGCAGAGTAATGGCAGATGGAATTTACTTTAAGCAATTGGGAGCTGCAGAGAAATGAGGCAAGTTTAGCCAATAAGGAGGGGCAAATCTATGGAAATGAGGTAGTCACTGCTGATTAGCAAGATTCTGAATTCACTGTTTAAATTTTAAGGGGAACTTTCTTGACATACAGAATTTTTTTTAATTTTTGCATTATTTTCCCAACTTTCTGGCCATTGATAACACTGTTAAAGGAATGGAAAATTTGGCTCTTAGTGCAATTTGCTTTTAAAAATTTATTCATGAGATGTATGACCATCATAAGATTTATGACCATCTGGAAGAGCATGGCTTGATCAAATACAGTCAACACGGCTTTGTGAGGGGTAGGTCATGCCTTACAAACCTTATCGAGTTTTTTGAGGATGTGACTAGTAAGGTTGATGAGGGTCAAGCTGTGGATGTGGTGTATATGGACTTCAGTAAGGCATTTGATAAGGTTCCCCATGGAAGGCTCATTCAGAAGGTCAGGAGGAATGGGATACAGGGGAACTTAGCTGCTTGGATACAGAATTGGCTGGCCAACAGAAGACAGCGAGTGGTAGTAGAAGGAAAATATTCTGCCTGGAAGTCAGTGGTGAGTGGGGTTCCACAGGGCTCTGTCCTTGGGCCTCTACTGTTTGTAATTTTTATTAATGACTTGGACGAGGGAATTGAAGGATGGGTCAGCAAGTTTGCAGACGACACAAAGGTCGGAGGTGTCGTTGACAGTGTAGAGGGCTGTTGTAGGCTGCAGCGGGACATTGACAGGATGCAGAGATGGGCTGAGAGGTGGCAGATGGAGTTCAACCTGGATAAATGCGAGGTGATGCATTTTGGAAGGTCGAATTTGAAAGCTGAGTACAGGATTAAGGATAGGATTCTTGGCAGCGTGGAGGAACAGAGGGATCTTGGTGTGCAGATACATAGATCCCTTAAAATGGCCACCCAAGTGGACAGGGTTGTTAAGAAAGCATATGGTGTTTTGGCTTTCATTAACAGGGGGATTGAGTTTAAGAGTCGTGAGATCTTGTTGCAGCTCTATAAAACTTTGGTTAGACCGCACTTGGAATACTGCGTCCAGTTCTGGGCGCCCTATTATAGGAAAGATGTGGATGCTTTGGAGAGGGTTCAGAGGAGGTTTACCAGGATGCTGCCTGGACTGGAGGGCTTATCTTATGAAGAGAGGTTGACTGAGCTCGGTCTCTTTTCATTGGAGAAAAGGAGGAGGAGAGGGGACCTAATTGAGGTATACAAGATAATGAGAGGCATAGATAGAGTCGATAGCCAGAGACTATTTCCCAGGGCAGAAATGGCTAGCACGAGGGGTCATAGTTTTAAGCTGGTTGGTGGAAAGTATAGAGGGGATGTCAGAGGCAGGTTCTTTACGCAGAGAGTTGTGAGAGCATGGAATGCGTTGCCAGCAGCAGTTGTGGAAGCAAGGTCATTGGGGTCATTTAAGAGACTGCTGGACATGCATATGGTCACAGAAATTTGAGGGTGCATCCATGAGGATCAATGGTCGGCACAACATTGTGGGCTGAAGGGCCTGTTCTGTGCTGTACTGTTCTATGTTCTATGTTCTATGTTCTATGTGGGCATCCCTGGCTGGCCAGCATTCATTGCCCATTTTTAGTTGCCATTGATGAGGTGAGGGTGAGCTTCTTTCTTGAACTGCTACAGTCCATTATGGTTGACCACAATGCTATTAGAGAGGGTATTCCAGGATTTTGACCCAACTACAATAAAGGAATGGCGATACATTTCCAAGACAGGATGGTGAGTGGCTTAGAGGGGAACTTGCAGATGTTGGCATTCTCATGTATCTGTTGCCCTTGTCCTTCCAGATGGAAGTGATGATACATTTGAAAGATGCTTGCATGAAGTCATGGTGAGTTTCTATAAAGATAAGAACTATATTAATGTTCACCAGATTAATTTATTTATGGCTATGTGCTTCATTTGCATAATTAGGTTAGATGTGCATGATAAAAGCCATATATAGATACTGTTATTGTCAAAGAGAAAGGAGTTGTTTTAAAGTTTGCATTCCTTAATACTGCTACCTTTTGCAAGCAACCACAATAGATAGTGAACAATATTGTGGTCAAGATCTTATTTTATCACTCCTTGCCTGTCTATTTTTCACATTGTTAAATACGCAAACAGCAGTGACTAGCGGGAGAAAATGTCATTGAGGATGATAGATTCTGGGCTGCCTGTACCTCCTGAGGGGACTTCCAGTTGTGGTTCCCCATGCGAGCTGCTGCTGACACAGAGTTTGCTGGCCTATCTGTCCCTCCTCGATATTTCTGCATCTTTGTTTTGCTGCAGCTGCTGTGACCTTCACCTCTGCTGTGGCTGGTGCAATTGGTCATGCTGGCAATAAACCTTTGTGGAGAATACCAGAAACAGAACAGGTTCTCAGTAATGTGAATTGTGACATTTGCATCATTCACAAATGCTGGTTTGGATTTGTCCTCTGTAAAGCAGAACATGGAAAACTCTGACCACTAGCTTAAACACAGGGTCCTTATTCCAGTAGATGCAGCACAGGCCATGCTAGATAAGTCTGTCAGAGGCTGTAAGTGCTGTATGATGATTTATACCTTGCCTCACAACCTCCACACTACCCCAGAAACATGCATCTAACAGCATGCTATCAAATACTTACAGTTCAACTTGTGAGGAAATCAGGTCCAGATCTTTGAGCTGCTTACAAGGTAGTGGATTGTTTTTGTGAGTTGTGAGCCTAACTGACATTTCGAATGCTGTTTGTGCTCGTTTCTGCTTCACAGATTTTAATTTTTTTCCTTTATTCATTCATAGGATGAGGGTGCCAATGGCCAGGCTGCATTTATTGCCTATCCCTAATTGCCCAGAGGGCAGTTAAGAATCAATCACATTGCTGTAGGCCTGGAGTCACATATAGGCCAGACCAGGTAAGGATGGCAGTTTTCCTCCCGAAAGGACATTGGTGAATCAGATGGGTATTTCCGACAATGCATTCACAGTCATCATTAGATTCTTAATTCCACGCATTTTTATTACATTCAAATTCCAACAATTGCCATGGCGGGATTCAAACCCAGCTCTCCAGAATTTATCTCAGTGTCTGAATTAACAGTCCAGTGATAATACCATTAGGCCATGGCCTGGATGACTATCTTCAATTGACAATGACCAATGGCAATGATAAGATTGCTTGTAATCAGGATTTGTATCCCACACAGTTAGACACCTTCACATGCAGGATACCATGATCACAGATTTCTTTAACATATTCTGTATTAGTACCTCATTAATGCATTTGCCCCTTGATTAGCTTCACACCACTCAAAATACAGCCCAACTACTTGGAGAAAATAAATCCACTTGCTATGTTCCACTCTTGATCTGGCTGTAACTATTTTCCATATCCATTGAATATTTACATTTTGCCTGAGAATGGAAGCTAATGCAGATTGTGTTTGACATAGTGAGTGTCAGGTTAAGCCTAGTCATCTAGTGAAGACTCTGTAACAACCCCCAATCCAAGTTCCTTTCCTCCTTATACTCCTTGTCAACCCTATCAGTACTGAGCATCCAAACATGTAATTTACATTTTCACCTCCCTGTGCTCCAGCACTACAGCTTAGCCACGCCAGCCACTGTGCTGCACTGCCCCTGTCAAAGCCAGGGTGTTTGTGACAGTCAATGTCTTCCTTCTGCAGTAACCCATATTATCTAATATACTATTGTCACCCCCAGTTTGTTCAGTTACTCCATTCACAACTATCGTCCCCTCTGCGTCCCAGTGTGCTGCCTCTAATCGCCAGAGTTGAATTTCCCAACCAGCCTACCACAGCAGTGATTCTTGGTAACCCTCCCCTCCTCCCCAACCTTGACTTTCATTGAGCTGACTCCAAAGACTAACCACAGCCCACACCCCTGAATGACTTAGTCAGACAGCCCAGACTGGTGGCTGACCTACCTCTGTGTAGCTCCCTGACTGACTGACCATGAAACTCCAGACTGGTTGCAATGAATCTGCAGAATCAACTGTGGCCTATTCTCCAGACTATGGTGCGATGGATCTGCTGCCCCGACTACTCCAGCTAGCTGACTGCCCATGTTTAAGTTGTTATGCCAATACAGATGCTGCCTTGACTGAAGGTCTTCTTTCTTGACTTGACCCAAGGATTGTTTTAGACTCCAGTTAGATTTTGAAACATGGCCTTTATGTTGAGCACACCCAGTGTGTTTACTGTGTAAGCAGCTGGCACATTGGTGAAGGTGCAACATTGATGTAACACAGTGCTATACAGCAATGTGGCAACACCTTTGACTGACCACTGCTGACAATCATGACAAGCTGTCTGTCTTTGTGTCAAAGCCAGACAGAAATACCATGTGTCCTTAACTTCTGAACAAGGCGGCATTGAGCAAACATGCAAAGGAAGCAAGGCAGAGATGTTGTGAGCATCCGAGTAGGTGTAAAATGATTGAACACTAAGGAAGCAAACGATGAGCCCTGAGATGCCCTCTGGTTTTACCCTGACAGCAGCATAACTGAAAGTCTGCTCCAGAGTATAGAGTGAGATGGAGAACTGTACTGTAAGTGGGTCAAAGATGAGCCATGAAGATGCTCAGAGGCTGGTGCATGTGCAATGCCAATTTCTGCAGATTGGTTTGTGAATGTTCACTGAACAAGGAACATGCCTGGAGACGTTCAGGATTGCTTGTCGAGATGGCACATTCAAGGAGAAAGAACCAAGCTGGATCCTACTGACAAAAACAGTAAAAATAGATAGCACAAATTTCTACAGGTAATAAAATAAGGAAAAGAGTCAATAAAGTGGGATAGCAGAGTGTGGAGCTGGAGGAACACAGCAGGCCAGGCAGCATCAGAGGAACAGGAAAGCTGATGTTTCGGGTCGGGACACATCTTCAGAAATGGGGGAGTGGAAGGGGTCTCTGAAATAAATGGGGCTGCAGTGTTGGCAGGTAGGTAGTGGAGGGGATTGGTCAGTGAGTTGGGAAGAGCAGATAGGTGGGAGAGAAGACAGACAGGTCAATCAGTCTGGGATGAGAGGAGTTGTTGGCCTAGTGATGAGTTTGGGGATGAGAAGATTTTGAAGCTTGTAAAGTCCACATTGAGACCATTGGATTGTAGGCTTCCAAGGTGGAATATGAGGTGCTGTTCCTGCAGTTTCCGGATTGCATCGTTGTGACACTGGAGGAGGCCCAGGATGGACATGCCATCCAGAGAGTGTCAGGGGAAGTTGAAGGGGTTCGCGAATCAAAGGTAGTGTCCCGGATATAGGCGGTAAGTTCCTGGACTGGGGGGAGAAAAGAGAGTCGAGATAAGCGAAGATAAGTTTGGTGTGGCAGGAGCAGGCAGAGATAATGGGTCAGCCGGGGCAGTCAGGTTTGTGGATTTTGGGAAGGAGATAGAAACAGACGGTGCAGGGTTGGGGAACGATGAGGTTGGAGGCTGTGCCTGGGGGTTCATCTGAAGTAATGAGATTATGGATGGTCTGAGAGATGATGTTTTGGTGGTCAGGGGTGGGACCATGATCAAGGGGGCGGTAGGGAGAGGTGTCAGAGAGCTGGCTTCTAGCCTCGGCGATGTAGAGGTCAGTGCGCCATACCACAACTGCGCCTCCCTTGTCGCAGGTTTTATAGTGAGGTTAGGGCTGGAGCAGAGGGAGTGGAGGGTTGCCCGTTCTACGGGGGAGTGGCTGGAGTGGGTGAGAGGGATGAAGAGGTTGAGGGGCAATTGATGTCGAGACGGCAGGTGGAGACAAAGAGGTTGAGGGAGGGTAGGAGGCCTTGGGGTGGTGCCTAGGAAGATGGGGTGTGTTGGAGGTGTGAGAAGGGGTCAGTAGAGGTGGGGTTGACTCACAGTTAAAGAAGTCAATGTGGAGGCGGGGGTGGCGGAAAAACTGTTCGATGTCCAGGCGTGAGTGGTATTCGTTGATGTTCAGGTGTAGCAGGATGAAGGTGAATCCTTTACTGCGAACTGACCATTCATCCTCAGTGAGGAGGAGGTCTGGGGGGGGTGAAGGAGACTCAGCAGGGCCGGGGGGACTGATGTTGGCTGTAGAGCTGGTGGCTGTAGGGGCGGTGGGCAGAGCAGTGTTGGCGTCGGGAGGGGCATCCTTGATGTAGGCGGTGGCAGCGGCGTCTTTGATGTAGGCAGTGCTCACAGTCTCGGCGACGGAAGTGGCGGTATCTGCAGCATGGATGGCGGTAGCAGAGGCATGGCTTGCAGTACCAGAAGTGGCGTGGTCGATGTCGGCGGATGTGATGCAATCTGTGGCGTCTGCAGGTGCTGCGATGGTGACCGCGTAGTCAATGGCGCCTGTAAAGTGAGAGTTAGTCCTTCATTGAGTGAGAATGTGGACTCTTTCATGTTGTGAATTGTCATTGTTTTATAGCTCTGTGGCATCTGGGACAATACAATAATATATATCAATGTGGTGAGATTAGGTACTAATAGCATGCAAATGTAGGTACTTGCTGTTCACCAGTGAGATTTCTGTCTCCTTATTTGAAATATGGTTGCAGAATCGTTTTTATCTCTCCAAATTGAGAATCTTATTTTTGACAATCTCATCATATTTTCCCAAGTGACTCATCATTGCCCATGTTGTTCGGGGTTTGGGAAAATTCCACCCAACGTTTCAGATAAATAACCTGTCATTGGATCAGCTGTAAGGTTCTGAGTTGAGAATACTGACTCATGCTTACCGTTGTGGAAAATAAACACTTGGAATTGCCTCAGAGTTTCACCCTGATTGACTGATGTAGTTTCAGTAGAAATTGTCAGTGGAAATGCATACATACTCTATATTGATCATCTAACATAAAACCACTGAGCATGCCCAACAAAACTGCCCAATGAATAGATACCTTGTAAATTTAAGTCAATACACCCTCAAACCTGAAAATCACCTCCAGGAATCTCGATTGCTGGGGAATTTCCAGCATTAAGATAGTTGCACTTAGCTGCCAATCCAGAATATTGTTGTAGATGTATTGGGACTGCAGTTAAGCAGGTGATGTCAATGCTTTCAATTGTAAATTAACATTCTGTGTTTGGCCTCCATATAACCGATATTATTTTTTACAAATATCTGTCACCTTCCTTGGAGTGAAAGATAAAATTACAGCAGACTCTGAAAAGTTCTAAAATGCTCCGGATGGGATGTAAAAATCAGGGAGGTTAAAATGCCTCCTTTGACTCCTCCAGAGGAAAAGATTAGAATGTGGGCTGAAACCAGAGATGAATGTAAAAAGGGACAATAGAAGTTTCTATGGGTATTGAAATTAGGAAGAGAAAAGTAAGAATGTGGAGATAATGAAGTACTGGGGACGAAGTGAACAAACATTTTGCTTCTGTCTTCACAGAAGAGGACACGGCAAACATTCCAGATATAGCTGTAACCCAGGATGTGGAAGGGGAGAAGGAACATAGTGAAATTGCAGTAACGAGCGAAGTGATACTAAGCAAACCGAAGCAGCTGGTCATTGACTTCAGGACGTGAAGCAGAGAGCACACCCTGCCTGCATCACTAGTGCTGAGATGGAGATGGTCAAGAACGTCAAGTTCCTGGGATTGATGATCGCCAACAATCTGTCCTGGTCCACCGATGTTGAAACAATGGTTAAAAAAGATTGACAATATCTCTAACCCTCACAACGCTAAGGAAATTCGGCATCTCAGCAAGGACTCTTTCAAATCCTTACAGATGCATGATAGAAAGTGTCCAATGTGGATGCATCACAATGTGGTTTAGCAACTGCTCTTCCCAACAATCTACAGAGAGTTGTGAACACAGCCCAGTCCATCAGGCAAACCAGCCTTCCATCCACTGACTCAATCAATACTCCCTGCTGCCTCTGGAAAGCAACCAACATAATCAAACACCCCTCCTACTCTGGTTATACACTCTTCCATGCTCTTCCATCAGGCAAAAGATACAAAAGTTTGTATACGCATATAATTAGAGAACAGTTTCTTCCCTGCTGTTGACAGGCTTTTGAATGGACCTCTCAAGTTTTAAATTTAAAGTTGATCTTGCTCTCTGTGCACTTTCTCTACAGCTGTAACATTGTATTCCTTGCTCTGTTCTTTAACCCTAATGCACTTTGTATCTTATGATCTGCCTGTACTAAACGCAAAACAAAACTTTTCACTGTACTGAGGTATATGTCACAATAACTAATCAAGTCAAATCAAACCACGTCAATCAAATAAAGTCAAATCAAAGGCTGACAGTCTCCCAACCATTCAGAGATAATGGGAACTGCAGATGCTGGAGAATCCAAGATAATGAAGTGTGAAGCTGGATGAACACAACAGGCCAAGCAGCATCTCAGGAGCACAAAAGCTGACGTTTTGGGCCTAGACCCTTCATCAGAGAGGGGGATGGGGAGAGGGCTCCGGAATAAATAGGGAGCGAGGGGGAGGTGGACCGAAGATGGAGAGAAACGTCAGCTTTTGTGCTCCTGAGATGCTGCTTGACCTGTTGTTATCATCCAGCTTCACACTTTGTTATCTCCCAACCATTCAGTCTGGATTTCTGTGGATTAAAAGAGGTTGCTAATGAGATAACATATGCATTGGTGTTAATTTTCCAAATTTCCCTAGATTCAGAAAGGTTCCACCGGCCTGGAAAATAGCCAATATAATTTGTCTATTCAGGAAAGGAGGGAAACAGAAAGCTATAGCCCATTAGCATATTCTGTGAATTGAGGTTATAGCAGCACACTGGAGAAACTCAAGATGACCAAGAAGAGATGTCTAAGTTTCATTAAAGGGAAATAGTATTTAGCAATTTAGTGGAGTTCTTTGAAGTAGTAGCATGCTGTGGATGAAGGGGGAGCCTATTCCCCCTTCATCCACAGCATGCTACTATGGTTTAGTATGGATCTCCAGGAGGCATTTGGTAAAGTTGCCACATCAAAGGTTATTGTGGAGAATAAAAGCTCACAGTGTGGACAGTAACATATTGGCATGGATAGAAAAATAGCTGGCTGACAGGATGTAGCTATTAGAGACCCAGACAGAGGTCTCTGCTGGGGATTCAAATTTGTTACCAGCAATGACAAATTATTTTCTGAGATTCTGTTTCCATTGGAGTTCAGAAGACTGAGGAGTGACTTCATTGAAGTGTAAATGATCCAGAATGGTCCTGACAAGGTCAAGATGGAAAACCTCTTGTTGATCAATCATTGACAAACATCTTTGTATCCTTCTTGGACACAGATGAGATGCCAGATGACTAGAGAATAGCCAATGTTTTCTCATTATTTAAGAAGGGTAGCAGGGATAAACCTGGAAATTACAGTCCTGTGAGCCTCTGGTCGGTGGTAGGGAAATTATTGGAAGTGATTCTCAGGGACAAGATCTATACATATTTAGAAGGAAATTGAATGTATTAGCAATACATTTTGTGCAGGGAAGGTTGTGCCTAACTAACTTGATCAAGTTTTTTGAGGAGGTGACATAGATGATTGATGAGGGAAAAGCAGTTGATGTTGTCTACATGGATTTCAGTAAAGTCTTTGACAAGGTCCCTCATGGCAAACAGGTACAAAAGGTGAAATCAAGAGCATCAGGGTGAGCTGGCAAGAGGGATACAGAACTGGCTTAGTTGTAGGACACAGAAGGTAGCAGTGGAAGGATGCTTTTCTGAATAGAAGTTTGTGACTAGTGGTGTTCCCCTGGGATCAGTGCTGGAACCTTTGCTGTTTGTGGTCTACATAAATGATTTTGGAGGAAAACATAGTTGGTGTAATTAGTAAGCTTGTGACTGAAATAAAGTTTGGTGAAGATAGTGAGGAGGGTGGTCAGAGGATACAGCAGGATATAGATCAGTTGGAGGCATGGGCAGAAAAATGGCAGATAGGGATTAATCTGGGCAAATGTGCTGTGATGCATTTTGGAAGGTCAAATTGTACAGTGAATAGCAGAACCTTTAGGAGTATTGACATGCAGAGGGATCCTGCTGCGCCAGTCCACAAATCACTGAAGGTGGCAGTGCAGGTAGATAAAGCAGTATAAAAGACCTATGGCAATCTTCCCTTCATTGAAAAGGGCATTGAGTATAAGGCTGGACAAGTTATGCTGCAGCTTTACTAAACTTTAGTTAGGCCACACTTGGAATATTGCATATAATTCTGGTCACCACACTACCAGAAGGATGTGGATGCTTTGGGCAGGGTGCAGAAAAGGTTTACCAGGATATTGCCTGTATGCGGGATTTTAGCTATGAAGAAAGGCTGGATAGACTGGGTTTGTTTTCACTAGAATGCAGGAGGCTGGGGAGGTGACCTGACAGACGTTTATAAGATTGTGAATGGCATGGATAGAGTGGATAGTATGGAGGCTTTTTCACAGGGTGGACGGGTCAATTACTAGGGGACACAGGTTCAAGGTGTATGTGGTGGGGATGGGGGAATGTTTAAAAGAGATGTGCAAAGCAAGATTTTCACACACAGGGTGGTGAGTACCTGGAACACGCTGTCAGAGGAGGTGGTGGGAGCAGTCACAATGACAACTTGCAAGAAGCACCTGGACAAATCCATGTATTAGCATAGAAGGGGCAAATGTCTTGGTGTAGGTTTGCAGAGCCAAAGGGCCTGTTCCCATGCTGCATTGTTCTTTGTTCTAATCCAAAACTAGGAAGCACTTTTTTGAAAATTTAGGGGTCGCCCTTTCAGGACAGAAATGAGGGAAATTCATTTCTGTCAGAGAGTTGTGTGCCTTTTGAATGCTCTGCCTCAGGGCGTGGTGGAGGTGAGGTCCCTAAGTGTTTTTTTTTAAGATAGTGGTGAATAGATTCTTGCTGGGTAGGAGAATAAGGAGTAATTAGGCATAGCTGGAAACGTAGACTTCAGAACACAAACAGATTAGCTGTGATTTTACTGAGATGTGGGTCAGGCTCAAATGGCCGAATGATCTATTTCTGCTCCTACTTTATATGCACTTGCTGTGATTTATCGCAGCTAATTCAGGAGCTGTTATAATGTTGGGATATCTGTCACAATTTCACACCATTAGACCATAAGAAATATGAACCAGAGTGGGCAGTTCAGTCCTTCAAAGCTGATCTGACACTCCTCACATCCACTCTCCTGCCCTTTCCTTATAACTCTTCATTCCTCTACTGATGAAGAATCTATCTATTGCAGCCTTAAATATGCACAAAGACTCATCCCCTGCCCTTGACAGATCTCTCTGGCAAGGAGTTCCAAAGGCTCTCATCCCTCTGAGAGAAGAAACTCCCCCTTACCTCAGTCTTCAATTGGCACCTCTATATTCTGAGGCTATGTCCTGCGGCCCTAGACTCTCCCATGAAGATAAACAAAGCACTTGGTCTTCCTCACAGCCCTTTAGCAAGTATTGTAGCTGCTGGTGAGTGTCACCCAGTATTAATATTCACACATCAAAATGGAACTTGGCAGAAGGCAGAGGAAAAATATGGATGATTGGAAAAACAGACTGTGGATTCTTTCTTTTAGCTGTTCTTGAGTGCATTGCTGTGGAATTCTTGCTTACATCTGTAGATGTTTGTAGCATATTTCTCTCATCATTGTCAGCGTCATTCTCTGAAGATCATTCTTTTGAATTAAACTGGAAGAAAGCAGACAATGGAAATAATGAATGGAACCATCTGCTCCCAGAGACATTGTACTTGAAGTCGTGAGAAGCAGCTGTTTTGAGGATAGGTGGGGATGGGGAGTGGCAGTGGTTGGGGTGGGGGATAGTGTACCCAAATGATGCCACCTTCCCATCTCCACTGTAACTGAATTCTGCGCAGGAAGACCTATGATCATCCTACATGTACCACTGCCAATTGAGGCCATTCTGTGGCCAATTAAGGACAACTTGGGACTTCGCCTTTCTGCCGCTGGGATTGACTCATCTGCAGATGGGCCTGTCACCAGGTGCCAGCCATGGTAGGTGCCACCCTGTGGGCACTTGTCTGGATCCTTTATTCAAATGGAATCAGAGCCTGGTCAAGTTACTGGACATGAGGCAGGGAATGATGCCTCAACGTCACCAAAATTATAGAGGGTGAGTGGATGTCATTTTGAAATTATGGATTAATAATTAGCAACATCAGTACAAAAGACAAGCCTGAAGTGTTTGCAACCACTGTTGCACAGAAATGTCAAGTGGGTAAGTCATCTCAGCCTCCTCCTAAAATGCCCAACATCATAGATACCAGCTAAAAGATACCCATCATAAACTTGATTCATTTCATGAGATTTTTAAAAAAAGGCTGAAGACACAGGAATTACTGGGGCTGTGTACCCTGACATCATGTTGATAATAATACGGAGGATTTATGTTCCAGAACCAGCTTTGCTCCTAGCCCCTGATGCAGTACAGCTACAACACTGACACATACCTGGCAATGTACAAACTGGCCCAGGAATGCCCTGCCTTCAATAGGCACGACAAACGCAGCCTCTCAGCTGACCCTTGATCATTGGTTTATAATGATACTTAAACCAATATCAAGAACAAGATGGCACAGGTGTAAACTGATTTGAAAAAGAAGTAAAATATGATGCGGGAAAAATCTTTTTCAGGTAACGAGTGGTTTGCATCAGGAATATACTGCCTGGAAGTGTGGTGGTGGCAGGTACAGTAAAAGCACTCAAGAGGACATTAGATGCCTATTAAATAGAAGCATTAAGCAAGACAATGGCACTAAGTCATGGCGCTCGTTTGAAGAGCTGGTTTGGACACAATGGGTCAGAGGCCCTCTTTCTGCGATTCTGTGTCAGACTGTGCTTATCCAGTGGCACTTACTCAGCAATGACCTGGTGACTGATATTCAGTTTATGTCTCGGCTCCTGGCTTCATTAACATGACCCAAAAGGGCTGAACGCAAGAAGCAAGTTGAGTGTGACTGTCCTTAATACCAAAGCAGCATTTGACTAAATATTGCAGCAAGGAGCCCTTGAAATATGAAACAGGAGGAAAGATCCTTATTGGTTGGTGTCATTCTTACCACTGTATAAAATGATTCTGGTTTTTGGAAGTCAATCATCCCAGTCCCGGGACATCTTTCCACTAGTTCCTCAAGGTAGTGTCCTAGGTCAAGCCATCATCAGCTGCTCATCCAATGACCATCCCTCTATCATATGGTCAGACTGGGGATGTCACTGCTAATTATGCAATGTTCCATACCATTTGCGATTCCCCAGCTATTAAAATAATTTGTAACTGTATTTGCTACAATTAAGGATGTCTCTAAATATTTCATGCATATTATTAAAGGTGAGATTAAGAAGCTAGAAATTATTGTACACATTAGTAGGAGTGACATTCTCAGGGAACAGATTAAAGCAGTACAGAGTGAATTTAAGAGGTCAGGTAGAAGACTAAAATTAAAAGAGATAAATCAATGGCTGAACCGCTGATTCATTGTTCAGGGACTTATGTTTTTGGACAATTGGAATGTCTTTTGGGATAGAAAAGACCTGTTCAAAATGATGGGCCTAACCTAAATAAAAACCGAAAGAACTGCGGATGCTGTAAATCAGGAACAAAAACATAGTTGCTGGAAAAGCTCAACAGGTCTAGCAGCATCTGTAAAGGGAAAAACAGAGTTAACATTTCGGGTCCAGTGACCCTTCCTCGGAGGAATGCTGCCAGGCTGAGCTTCTCCAGCAACTTTGCTTTTGTTCCTGGGTCTAACTCAAACTGAAACAGGACCAATATTTTAGCAGGGAGATTTGTTCATTTCATTAAGGGAGATTTTATACTGATAGAGAAGATCAGTGGAGGAATTCTAAGTAACAGTATAAACAGAAGGATTGATGGGGAAGGTTCTGAATGTGAGGACAGCACGTCAATTAGAAATGAAAGGCCAGAAAGAGTTAGCGTATGTAATAACTCTGAAGAACTAAATTGCATTTATTTCAATGCAAGGAGTCCTACAGGTAAGGCTGATGAACTTAGGGCATGTTTAAGAACATGGGTTTGAGACTTCATAACTGTTACAAGAAACTTGACTGGTAGATGGACAAGACTTGCAATTCAGTGTTCTGGGTTTTAGATGATATGGGAAGGACAGAAAAGAGGGCAACAAAGGAGAGGGTGTGGGTGGCGTTTTTGATTAGGGAATACATTACTGCTACAACTAGGGAAGATATTTCTGAAAAATCGTCCAGTAAAATATATTTGTAGAAATTACAAGTAAGGCTCCGACAGGCTACGACAGCATGTTAGGGCTAAGATTCCTTCAGCGAATAGCCTCCTGATTTTCTAAAGTGTACCCACCATCTATGAGATACAAATCAGAGCTGTGTTGAAATACCAGATAACAGAGCGTGGGGCTGGATGAACACAGCAGGCCCAGCAGCATCTTAGGAGCATAAAAGCTGACATTTCGGGGTCCATGCCCGAAACATCAGCTTTTGTGCTCCTAAGATGCTGCTTGGCCTGCTGTGTTCATCCAGCCCCATATTTCATTATCTTGGATTTTCCAGCATCTGTAGTTCCCATTACGTCTGTGTTGAAATACTCTCCACTTGCCTTGATGAAAGAAACAGACAGTTTTGATTGATACCCACCAATCATCTTCAACTTGTATTCTCTCCACTGCTGATGTGTAGCAGTGTGTTCCATCTACAAAATGTAATGCAGTTACTTACCAAGCCTCTTTTCAATGACTCAATCATCTGAAAGATTTTGTTGCCCACTGCCTTTTCAAAATGTCGGCTGAGAAACAGTTTGACTATCAGTGCAGCAATGATGAGATGGCATAAGGGAAGGCAAAAAAGCCTGGCACTGAGTCTACGCCTGGATGTAGTGGCAGGTCTTGCCAGTGAAAATGGCAGCATCTCTTTGTTTGTTTGAAATTAGTTCATGCAGTGTTATGAGCCTGCAATTGTTTAAAAAAATCAGGCTTTCAGGAAGGATCTAAACCATAAACTACTTCCTGTTTGCGTTATTACCCTGTGCTGCATGATATCCTGGCCTGTAGTGTGATTGGGTGTGGAGTGCCTCTTTGCTTCTCTACGTGGGCTCCAATTCAACGGATGGCCAGTAACTAGTCTTCTGGCCTTTGACCTGGTGAGTCAAGCATGACAAGATAGTAGCAAACACAACATTCTGTGTCAATTCTGCATTATGAGCATGGTGAAAATGTAAAATTCAGCCCCAGTCCTTCAAAAAGTGTTCAACACAAAAGCATTGGACTATTAACTCATTGCAAAACTGCTCAGTATGAGAGACTGCTGTACACTGTACATTGTGCTTCAGGTGAATTTTTAGCATCTGTGCCAAGTCATACAAGAGTTTTGGATTTGAACAATGTTGGAAAACTAACATCAGCAACCTCAGAGAAGAGCAAAGCAAAAACCTTTGTTCATTGGACTTTGAATGTTAACTCTGTTTCTCCCTCTTAAGATGTTGCCAGGCCTGCTGGGATTCTGGAGCACTTTCTGTTTCTCTTTCAGAGGAAGAACAAGCAAGAAGGGTGTATTGTAATGACCCACACTTAGAAACCTCTTTAGTGGCACCGTAAGGGGGAGCTGGTGGTGTGGTGATAATGTTACTGGGCAATGTTACCATGTTGGCAATCCAGACTCCCATCTTGCCTTACAAAATGGTGAAATGTGAATTCAATAAAGGAAAATCTAGAATTATAAGCTAGCCTAATTGTAACCATTGCTACCAAAACTCATGTGGTTCACTAATGTTCTTTAGAGAGAAGGAAATCTGACTTCCTTACCTGGTGTGGCCTACATGTGATTCCTAATAATTATTTGATTTTAAGGGCTAAGTCAAAGAAGGAAGCCATAGTATGCTCCTCCTTCTTCATGTGGGAAGTTGTTCACTGGGACCAGAACATGTGCAGCAAGTATCTACAGCTGCAGCTCCTGGAAGCCAGGGATCCAGAGCAGGATCATCAGGGGACGGAGCCCTAAAAGCAAAATAGAGGGAGTTAGAAACCAATCTAAAAGGTAAGACCTCAAAGGTAGTGATGAACAAATGAACAAAATAAACGAATGAAAAAGTACAGCACAGGAACAGGCCCTTCAGCCCTCCAAGCCTGTGCCGACCATCATGCCCTAATTAATCTAAAAACAAACCTGCTATTTTTCGATCCGTATCCCTCTATTCCCTCCCTATTCATGTACCCATCTAGTTGCCTCTTAAATGTCTTAACTGTGCCTGCTTCCACCACTGCTTTGGGTAGCACATTCCAGGATGCTACCACTCTCTGCATGAAAAACTTCCCTCGTACATCTCTCTTAAACTTTCCCGCTCTGACCTTGAACCTGTGCCCCCTTGTAATTGAATCTTCAACCATAGGAAAAAGCCTCTGACTATCCATCCTATCTTTGCCTCTCATAATTTTGTAGATCTCTACCGGGTCTCCTCTCAGCTGCCATCTTTCCAGTGAAAACAATCCTAGTCTTTATAATCTGTCCTCATAGTCAATGACTTGGGGACCAGGCAAAGTCCTGGTGAGCATTCTTTGTACTCACTCCAAAGCTTCCATGTCCTTCTGGTAATGTGGTGACCAAAACTGTACGTAATACCCCAAATCTAAAGTCCTCCCTCCTACACCAGCTCTGTAGCTATGTGTTCAACTGAACTCACTCTCTGCTCCCTGCCTCACTAGCCTATGGCACAGGTAGCAATCCTGAGATTACTACCCTGACAGTCCTGTGTTTTAGCTCCCTACCTAACTCCCTGAATTGGCTTTGTAGGACATCTTCCTTCTTCCTCAGGATTATTACCAGTATCATGTGCTAATAAGAGTAAAAATAACAGGATCTATCAGGTTAATACATGGCTGGAGAGATTGTGCAAGTTGGAGGGTTTGAGATTCCTGGGACATTGGTACAACTTCTGAAGGAGATGGGACCTGTACAAGTTGGATGGGCCTCATCTGTTTAGGACCACAAGAGAGGTCCAACAGCTAGAATTTCCTAGTGCAATTGAGCAGGGTCTAAACTGAAATGGCAGGGAGGTGGGAGACAGAAGAGAGGGAAGCAAGTGCAAAACAAAAAAAAAAGCAGAATGGGAAATAAGAAAAGTGACAGCAAGAGAATTCAAGGACAAATATCAAACAGGGCTACAGTATAAAATGATACAAATGGGACTAAGAATGTTAAAAAAAACAAACCTTAAGGCTTTGTGTCTTATTGCATAGGAGATACATGCTAGAATGAATGAATTAGTTGTACAAATGGGCATGATGTAGTTGGGATTACACAGACGTGGCTGCAAGGTAACTAAAGAATTGTATTATCCAGTGGGATTCAGTTTTTAGGAAGGACAGGCAAAGAGGAAAAATAGAGATAATAAGATGTAGAGCTGGTTGATCACAGCAGGCCAAGCAGCATCATAGGGGCAGGAAGGCTGACGTTTTGGGCCTAGACCCAAAACGTCAGCCTTCCTGCTCCACCGATGCTGCTTGGCCTGCTGTGTACAACCAGCTCTATGCCTTGTTATCTCGGATTCTCCAGCATCTGCAGTTCCTATTATCTCGTATACAAAGAGGAAAAATAAGTGAGTTAGCATTGACTTCCTGGTTAAAGAGGAAATTAATGCAATAGTGCAATGCAAGCAAATAGGTACAGCTATAATTATGGATGACCTTAAGCAACAAATAAATTGAGAAGATTAAAGCAGTGTACTGTGGAGGAGGAATTCCTGGAGCGTGTACAGGATAGTTTTCGGGATCTATACATTGAGGAACCAACAAGAGAACATATCATCCTTGTCTGCGTTTTATGTAATGAGAAAGGAATAATTGACAATCTAGCTGTGTGTGACCCTTTGGGGAATAGAAACCATCATATGTTAGTATCCTTCATTAAGATGGAGAGTGGTGTAGCTGATTCTATGACTAGTATCCTGAATCTAAGTAAAGGCAACTGTAATGGTGTGACGTGTGAGCTGGCTATGATAAAATGAGGAATGTTACTTAAAGGGATGATGGTAGGTGAGCAATGGCAAACATTTAATGATTACATGGAAGAGCTGCAGCGATTGTTCATTCCTGTCTGGCAGAAAAATAAAACAGGAAAAGTGGCCAAAACTTAGAGATAGTATCAAATCCAAGGAAGGGCTGCAGAAATTGCCCAGAAAAGTAGCAGATCTGAGGGTCTGAAATTTCACTAAAGGACCACAATGAGATTGATTAGGAGAGAAAAATTGAGTTGAAGTGTCTACTTGTGGGGAACAGGCAAATTGATCGCAAAGCTTCTATAGGTGTGAGAAGAGAAAAGAATGAGTAAAGACAAATGTACATCCTTTACAGTCAGAAACCAGGGAAATAACCAGTGGGAATCAAAGATATGCAAACCCATTAAATATATACTGTGGTTACATTCAACAAATAATGTTCCAAAGATGCTGGGGAACATAGAGTCTATTGAGACAGAGGAACAGAAGGAAATTAGTATCAGTAGAAAACTGGTTTGAGTGAAATGGCCTACACCTGCTGCTATTTTCTCTTTTTCTATATTTCCACAATGTAATTGATGCTTAATTACTGTGTGAAATGGGCCTCACAAGCCATTTAGATCAATTAGGGCAACTTGGGGATAACAAATACTGGCCCAGCCAGTGAAGCCCACATCTCATAAAAAGGGCCCAACTTAAGTGTACAATTCGTCTTCTTGTCAGAGCCATTCTCTCTGCCTAGGTAGACTGAGAGTAGTGTGGATCTTTTAGCTGCTCCTGAGATTCGGATTTATTTCTAGACCTCTTGATTTCTTGCAGTTGTTACATTTAATTAACTTTCAGAGGAAGTGATGGGTGTGGGTACAGTTACAATGTTTTAAAGACATTTGGATGAGTACATTAATAAGAAAGATTTGGAGGGAAATGGACCAAGCGCAGGCAGATGGACTTATTTTAGTTTGGGATTATGGCTGGCATGGACTGGTTTGACCAAAGGGTCTGTTTCTGTGCTGTATGATTCTATGACCAGTGTTATGATCCTCGCTGATGGTAGTACTGGAAAGGTCACAGTCCACAATGAAATCTGCCTTGATAGTTCATAAGTTAATTTTTTGTAGTTGATTAATGTGTTAGTTGTCACTTAAACATATTTGCATGAAGCTGTCAACATCATGGAAAGACAATGGTTTATTTCACCAGAAGGACAATTTAAAGCTTTATGCAAGGCAATTTAGAAAATGTTAACAAAAACAGTGTTAATTTGGTTTTCAACAAGATTCTTTACTTACCCTAAATCCCAATGAAATGTTTAAGTAGTGTAATGGCCTGGAAACTTCTTTCCAGCTCTGACGGTATAAATGTCTTTTCACTCCTGACAGCTTGAAAACTTCCACACGAGCTCATGGCTTGAGACTTTACAATTTAAACCTTGTGCTAGGGAGAAACATTTCTTCTGAACTGGAACTCTGTTCTGAACTGAATTCAAATCACTGGTTGCCTCTGGTCTGTTTTCTCTGTCATAAAAATTCAACTTTGTAAACAGCTCATCAAGTTAAATCACAGGTATCCTGCTGGGCATTGACCTGAGGTCTCATGTTTTCTTAGAAATTGTGTAACTGGTTCACTGTTCCAATCAAATTTCTGACCTTGCAAAAGGAAACAAAAGATCCATTTTCAAACTGAAACTACACACTCATTTTACTTGTACTTTAAAATCTAAATTCCCAAAGGCGTAACAATATACTATATATCCTTGTTACAATCTAAATGACATTTGGTGAAATACGTCTACTCTCCAATAGAGAGAGCAAAAGCTGTTTGATGATTCCCTTTATCATTACTAAACATTAGAGGGCACTGCAGTAAGCTTCCAATATAATTTCATACTAAGACTCCAAATTGTAATATTAACAGCCTATAACTCCCAGTGCAGGCTGCTCATAGTTACTTCCTCTTTCATTCTTTTGAAAGGCCTGCAAGGACACATTTTCATTGTGATCTAAAGCACATGCTTTACAAAGGAATAGGATTGTGATTTAATCGGTTGTTTTGGAATTAAACACTTTAACGATCTTGAAAGAGAAGATATCGTGATGGACAAGTTGGGCTTGCACATTGCTTGTTTGTTGATGGCTTACATGACAATTTTGCCTTCTGGTAAGTTTAGAAAATTCTTGCATGTTTACTGTAAAGGGATTTAGTGTAGCATTTATGGAGAAGCAAATTAACAAAAATGCTGGTTTGTTAAATTAAGTCAAAAAATATACAACAAAACTGAAAAATTTGCTAAAGCCTTGGGTGTCAAACCATTGTAAAGCTTTTGGTATTTCTTGTGCAAATCCTACCGAATCAAGTTTAAGAGTTAATGTATAGCAGTTGGCAATCGTTTTACATTCACCACAAATGTATGAGAAAAGGAAATGACTTTTTCCATGATTTTCCTCAAAAAGTGCTGTAACCAAGATTAAAATTGAATGTTATCAAATAACTTCACACAGCTCCAGTTATTGAATTTATCTGTAAATTCCACATTAATTGCTAAAAAGGTACAAATGTTTTGTGAAAAGTGTTGTGTCTCATTTTCTGTGGTAATTGTGTCAAAAATTGGGTTTAACCTTTTTGGAAACAATTTGCATTTGGCTGTTGATCAAAATCCCTTCTCCTTTTCAAATACCGACTCTTCTGATACGTTTGCAGTTTGTACAATATTCAGTTAGCTTTAACCCTAACAGGTTTACACTAAGGAAAGATATTTAAGCCTCATCGCATGAACTCAATCGCAAAATGACTTTTTCAAGTATCAGGCCTATACATGTTACAAGAAACTAGTTTACATTCTCAGTAAAATTAAACTACAAGATTGTTCAAACTTCTCTTGATAGCTCAAAATACGGATGTAATCGGCATTTTTTGAATAAAAATTCTTACTTCAAATTAAATTTTAAAATATTGACACTATTAACTAGAAGAAGACTTAATGAGATTATTATTTATCAATGTTCCACTGCTATTCAATTCAAATTTAAGTTTGAGACCTGGTTCTTCTGAATATCACTAAATTTAGTACAACTTACACACCTTTGACTAGAAATTGGCCAGTATGGTTCCACTTTTGCGGAACATGGACTCCCTAATTCTGGAAAATGGCATACAGGAAGCAGACAGCTCTTCTGAATAGCCGTGTGCAATAATCCAAATTGGGTAAATGCAAACAAGAAGCATCAGCCCAGAGTTTCCAGTCTCCAATCATTCTGGAGGCCCGTTGGAGCCTGACACACTGGCACCATGGAAACTAGCCTGAAAGTTGGAACTTCTGGTGGACAATATCCTGGAATTCCCCTCTGAAAGGCTGCCTTTACCTGAAGCAGCCACTGCCATAGAATCATAGAATCCCTACAGTGCAGAAAGAGGCCATTTGACCTACAAAGTCTACACTGAACGTCTGAAGAACATCCCAATCAGTCCCAGCCCCTACACTATCACTGTAGCCTGACATTTACCATGGTAAATCCACCTAACCTGCACATTCCTGGACACTATAGGGCAATTTAGCATGGACAATCCACCTAACCTACACATCTTTGGACTGTGGGAGGAAACTGGAGCACTCGAAGGAAACACACACATAAATGGGGAGAATGTCTGTTCGGAGTTTTGCACAATCAGCAGAAGGAATAGAACCTGGGTCCCTGGCACTGTGAATCAGCAGTGCTGACCAATGTGCCACACCACATCCTCATCCAGGGGGTGCAATGAAAGAATCCTAAAATACAGTACTCATATACCAAAAAACAATGGAACTTGAGGAAGCATGAATGTTTCTCAAAATGCAACACTAGTCATCAATCACTGTTTTTAACCTTCTGAGTTTCCAAATTGCCAAAGTCTTGGCTCTCTGGTTCCTGAGACATGATTCCTGATCTCCCTCATCCCGCCGACACATGCTCCACCTTAAACCCTTGCTCCATTATCCCCATGTCTACTGACCATGGTCTCTCTCATCCTGTCAGCCACAAAATGCCCTCACTCTCTCTTTCTAAGCTCTCTAATGCTGACAGGTAATCGATCTCCCTCCCGAGACCTAAAAGGTAAAATTGTTCCCACAAGAACTTCGGTTTTTCCTCTACTTGATAATATCAATTGCGTATCATGCATACACAGATTCCAAAAGTGTCAGATCAAGGTCTTTCTTTCCCTTTGTGATCTGCAAAATAAAAGTTTGCTCTCAACCATCTTGACGTGATTAGAAGCTCTCTGCATCACGATTGGTCACTGGTTTACAGACATTACACGCACATGCACACACACCAACAGTTCTGGTGGTAAGAATTGCGTAAGTACTTGGCTGGGGTCCAAAGCCCCTTCACAACAGGCATGCATTGGCTTACCAGTTTCTTTGTTGTTTGAACTGTGCAATCTTGCGGCTGGTAACTGTTTCCAACATAAATGGTTCACAGAACATTGTGGAAACTATGAAATAATTTTAACAAAACTGAGTAAATATTCAAAAGTGCTTCAGAACTTGACTGTAGTGATTGTAACAAGGTCAGCCAGGTGGACTTCATAGAGTATGATTTCCCTGATTGGGGCTGATAATCTGGTCCAATCAGGAAGCCCCAGCTGACAGACATAAAAATGCATGTCAGGGGTTCTGGTCACCAGGAGCTGACTCTGTGCTAGCTGGGTCAGCGTCGGATGATGGAATACAAGCCTTTGTAAAGTTATTCCATGGACATCTGCTCACTAATCTAAATCAAATCCTGCGCTTATACTTGCTTGAAACTCAGTACAGTGCGATAGCCTTCGGGGAAAAAAGATGTTTAAAAGCACAGTCAATGACCCCTTGCTCTGAACCAACAATGTAGCTTAATTCAACCTCTGATGCATTTTTCATTTTCAGTTATGCTCCTCTATCAAATTTCTGTTTTTGGTTTTTATAAATGTTACATTATTCTCACCCTCTCCATTCCCTACTCTGTTTTTTTTCCTGTGGATCTGTGACCATTGTCCATTCAAGATAACCCACATGCTCCCAAATCTCTTCCAATGTTGTCCTTGAGCACACCACCCTGGTGGATGCTCAGATGAGACTCGTTTTCACATCTGCATGGAAAAACATCAGCATTCAATCTGTCCTGTGAAAACATATGCAGAGATTCAGATCCTTTCCCACCTTTGTGTAGACCATCAGAACATCAAAGCATTTTTGAAAATTCATTCATCGGACGCTAGTGTTGTTGATGGTGAGCATTCACTACCCATCCATAACTGCCCTAGAGAAGTTGTCTGTGTGCTGTCTCCTTGAACTGTTGCAGTCCTTGGGCTGTAGTAACACCCACAATGCTATAGAGGCAGGAGTTCCAGCATTTTGCGTGATGGTGAAGAATGGCAACTTCATTCTATGGCGTGAGATGGCATGTGGTTTGGAGGAGTGATTTCAGTTGGTGGTGGTCTCATGCATCAGCTGCTCTACGTTATGCTTAATTCCCAGCTTACCCTTTCAAAAAGTAATCAATGTATAATTATAATTTTAAATAATGCTGGACTGATGCACTAGGCTGAATGACTAATCCTATTGTGACAGTATCATTGAAGCCTGATAATTCTAATATGTTCATTCCTTGGAACAAAGCCGTCAAATCTTTGTAAAAGTATTGATTTTTAAACTCTGCTGAATTCAGTGTCCCATTATAAGCTCCCAGTTCACAATATCTCTCTTTTGTTTCAAAAATATGATTTATTCATATACATCTTTATGTATACATTGTCGCAAATGCACTTTGGATCTGCATATGAGGAAAGAAGCAAAGATTGGAGTTTGACTCTATCCAACAAATTGAAGCATAGATGCACTAAAATAGGGATGCAGGCAGGCAGGCAGTTCATGAGAATTGGAAGTAGGCAGATCATCATTAAAAAGAGGATCTGGGATGGAAAGTAGATAGGAGTTGAAATGAAAGCAGAAATTGTGGATATTTCTTCTATAATGTGTGTTTAATGAAGACAAATTGGCTAAATAGTGGGTAAATTGGTAAATTGACAAATTGATAAATAGTGGGTGCTGTTTGGATAGTGCAAACTTTCTACCATAGAGTATAGCAACTTTCTATAGCTATTTTCTTATATAATGATTCTCTGTGGCTATTTTCTATAGCTTGAAATCACACAAGAACGCAACTAAAGTGTTATAGGAGAATTACCTGTAGTCTGATTTAGCCTATGGTAGTGGCATGTGCATTTATATGCATTTGAGGCACTAGGAGGATCCGATAACTGAGCAAACCCCTATTTAACTTCAGCACAAAGACCTTGGACAGTGGTCTTTCCTCACTGTGCTTTGGCAGCAGCTGCCCCAAGCTTCAGTAAGTCCCTCAGGACGTAGTCCTGGCCCTTGGAATGTGCCAGTTGGCAACACTCAATTAAGGTCAACTTCTTGTTCTGGAAGACCAACAAGTTTTGGGCAGACTACATAACATCCTTCACCGAATTAATGCTGTCCAGCCATATTTGATGTTTGTCTTGGTGTCATCCTGGGGTAACAGAGTGCAGAGCACACAGTCCTGTGTCATGGAGCTGCTTTGGACAAACCTCAACAGAAGCCATTGTACCTCTCTCCAGACATTCTTTGCAAAGACGCATTCCAGAAGGAGATGTGCAACAGTCTCAAATCCCCCCAGCAGCTGCTTCGAGGGCAGCGTAGTGCTGTTAATTCCCATCTACTTTCTATCCTACATCCTCTCTTTCATGATGATTTGCCTAATTTCAATTCTCACAAACTGTCTGCCTGCATCCCTATCTTTGTGCGTCTAATCCTGAAAGTCCATGAAGTGTTGCCTTCAGAACCAGTTACTGCAATGTCCTCTATGCTTTAGAAATGACACTAGTCTGTCTGTATTCAAAGGATTGCAGCATTGAAAGGGCACAGGCCTCAAGCAGAAATGCAAATGGTTAAAATATTCTTAGTTTGAATGTGGAGTCAGGAGCACAGGAATGTTCCTCATGTGAATAATGCCCTACATTGAAGCCATGACACTCCCAGAGCTTCATCTTCTCACCTCCTCTTCATTCTCAACCACAACCCTTCCTGATCTCTGCCAGTCACAATGCTCCCTGTTCACTTTCCACATCAAACCCCACTTCCCTTTCCTTCCGATCTGTAACCATTTGTAAGACTTTAACAAACTTCCTGAATTGACTCTTACTCAAGCTCCTCACGTGCCTCCTTTCATCCCATCATTGGTACCTCTTTGACCAAGATTTTGGTCACCTCTCCTCCATATATCTCTTTCTTTGGCTCAATATCCTTTTACTTTCCTACTCCCCTGCAGATAACAGCATGTGAAAACATGCTTAAGCTCAAACAGAGAAACCTTCCCTGAACCTTGCCAAACCAATCACCATCAATTTCTAGTAAAATTCAGCCTCTAATTTCAGTGCATACCTTGATAATGACGTCTCAGAAGTACTGACTAATTGGAATTGCTGCCTTTGCTGTGTGAAAATTAGCTGCCGCATTTCCTAGTATTTCTACTTCTCATGGTCAATATCTGTACTTTATCCCACACTAAATCGTCTTGATGCCGCTGATTAGAATCGTAGAGTTATATCGCACAGAAACTTGTTAGCACCGACCAGCCATCATAACCTGATCAATCCCATTTGCTAGTACTTGTCCTATGTCTCTCTAAACCCTTCCAATTCATATACCCATCCAGGTGCCTTTTAACTGTTGTAATTCAACCCATGTCCACCAATTCCACTGGCAGCTCGTTCCATACATGCTCCACCCTCTACATGAAAATGTTGCCCCTCAGGATCCTTTTAAATCTTTCCCATCTCACCTTAAACCTATGCCCACCAGTTTTGGACTCCCCTACCCTGGGAGAAAGATTGCCTAATCACCCTAACCATGCCCCTCATGATAATACCAACATCTATAAGGTGAATCCTCACCTTCCAATGCTCCAGGCAAAGTAGCCTCAGCCTATTCAGCCTCTCACTATAGCTCAAACCCTCCAGTCCCAGCAACATCCTTTAACCCTTTCTGCACCCTTTCAAGTTTAACAACATCTTTCCTATAGCATGGAGACCAGAACTGAACGCGGTATTCTAATTGTGGCCTCACCAATGGTCTGTATGGCTGCAACGTGACATCCCAATTCCTATACTCAACGCACTGATCAACAAGCAAACATACCAAATGTTGATTTCTCCAGCCTGTCCATCTGCAACTCCACTTTCAAGGAACAATGCGCCTGCATTCCTAGGTCTCTTTGTTTTGCTCCCTAGGGCCCTACCATTAACTGTATAAGTGCTGGCCTGATTTGCCTGACCAAAAATGCAACACCTCACATTTCTCCAAATTAAACTCCATCTGCCACTCCTCAACCCACTGGCCCATATGATCACCTTTCCATTGTACTGTGAAATAACATTCTGCACTATCTACTACACCTCCAATTTTAGTGTCATTTACAAACTTACTAACCATACCTCCTATATTCACATCCAAAACATTCATATAAATGACAAAAAGCAGTGGACCCAGCACTGATCCTGGTGGCATACCACTAGTCACAGGCCTTAAGTCTGAAAAACAATCCTCCACCACAGACCTCTGTCTCCTACCTGCAAGCCGGTTTTGTAACCAATTGGCTAGCTCCCCCTGGATTTCATATGATTTAACCTGGCTAAATAGTCTATTTTCTTCTGTCTCATTTTGGAGATGGCTAGCACAAGGAGACATAGCTTAAATTGAGGGGTGATAGATACAGGACAGATGCCAGACAGTAGTAAGGGCGTGGAATGCCTTGCCTGCAACAGTAGACTCGCCAAGTTTAAGGGCATTTAAATGGTCGTTTGGATAAACATATGGATGATAATGGAATAGTGTAGGTTAGATGGGCTTCAGTTTGGTTTCACAGGTCGGCGCAGCAGCGAGGGCTGAAGGGCCTGTACCGCATTGTGTTCTATGTTCTCGTGTTCTATTTTCTCACACCCCTGCAATGAACCTGAGTATTTTTTATGGTGCGTATTAAAGGTGATCTCTACATTCTTGTTCTTGTTGCTTATATCCTAACTCAATGTTTAGGTCACCCGTTACGTGTCTGTGCTTACTGGCTCACATTAGTTCTCAGTCACTCCAGTTTAAAGGTTCTTGCCCATATTCAACTATCTCTATTACCTTGCACTTCCCAATCTCTGTAGACTCAACCTTGCCTGCAAACCTCTGAAATATCTGCACTTCCCCACGCACACCGAGACCAACATCAGCTGCACCTGGAGGACCGTCAATGCAGTGAATGATGCTCTTTGGTCTGCCCGCAACTTGCTGGTCTTCCAGCTGAAAGAACAAACCCCGACCAAGTGGAGACTGGCGCACTCCAAGGTTCAGGACTACAGGCTGAGGGACGCGCTAAAGCTTGGGGCAGCCGTCACCAAGGCACAGTGGCGAAAGACCACTGTGTAAGCCCTCACCCCGGCCAAAATGAAGCGGTGGTCCTATTCAGTAATTGGGCCCAGCTGGCGCCTCCTCCAACTGGTCAGGGGCCGACTGTGACTGAGCGGTGAGACAACCGCTGGAGTTTTATTTCGTTTTTTTTTCCCTTTAGCTGCTGTGCGTACCCTCAGGGTAACATGGAGCGGCTAGCATGACCGGGTAGGTGTGTAAATATGTTTAGTTTTTGTATTTCTATGAATAAAGTATATTATTTTAAATTTTAAAAACTGCTCTTCTTCAATTCTGGCCTTTTGTATCACTGCCTTGCTTCCTTATCACTGGTGACAGTGACCTCAGCTACCTAAGCCCTAAGGTCTGGAATTGCCCTCATCTCTTCCTCTCAATCCATCATTCCTCATTTAATCACATGGACTGCAATGGTTCGAGAAGGCAGCTCAACACCACAGTCTTAAAGCACCTAAGGATTAGCAATAAATGTTGGCCAGCCAGTGATGTCCACATCCGAAGACTAATTAAAGAAATATAGAATCATAGATCAGTGCAGAACAGGAGATTGCCTTTATCCTATCCAGCCTGGACCTTTAAGCCTTGATTCGAATTTTTCTCATATCTTCATGTTTCCGCTTTTGGATGTCATCAATTTGTTTGCGTGATTTTGTTCCAATTAAATGCTTTGGGATCAAAAACAAAGTTGCTGGAAAAGCTCAGTACATCTGGCATCTGTGGAGGAGAAAACAGAGTTAACATTTCTGGTCCAGTGATCCTTCCTCAGAACCCGAACCCGAAACGTTAACTCTATTTTCTCCTCCACAGATGCTGCCAGACCCGCTTTGGTTTTGTTCCTGATTTACAGCATTCGCAGTTCTTTTGGTTTTTAAATGCTTTGGGATGTTTTACAGTATAGAAGTTGGTATACGAGTGTAAATGCTTGCTTGCTACTACTGTTTCTGTTGTGTTTGCTTAACACTATTTTAATTGACATGAAATCCTAAAGTATTCACATCAGTGTTTGTTAAATGCTGTCACTGTTGTGTTATGTGTACAGAAGAATTAGCAGCTTCAAGATGGCTTAACATGGGATGAGGTATCGATGTTGACCATGAGAAGTGGAAATAGCAATGTAGGAAATGTGGCAGCTAATTTGCACACAGCAAAGGCAGCATTTCCAATCAGTCAATATTCCTCAGACCTCATCATCAATGAGTGCACTGAAATTACAGGCTGAATTTACCTGTGTCCATTTTGATAAGTGTTGAGGAAGGTTCCTTTCTATGAACCCATGCTTGTTTTCACATGCTGTTGTCTGCAGCTTGTCTCACCAGCTATTCTCTTAGCCTGTAAGGGCCTGCTTGCACAATTTTCCACTCTGCAATGGGTGAAGTACCCAACACTGCTGATACCCCTGTGGTTCCTCAAGATGGCATCATATTTCAATCTCAAATGTGCATCAGATCAAATGTTTGCGGCCAGGAGCTGCCCTGCACAGTGCATGTAGTCGGAGCGGAATGAAATAAAAACACTTCAACAGGCACATAAGTGGCATGGCTGATTCTTAGTGTCATCCCATCTTAGAACCCTGTCTGAGGCAGCTCTGCTTTTCCCTAATTGACCAGTAATAGCCAAAACTTCATTTCACTGACCAATGTGGGAGAATCACATGCTGAGAAGCCATCAAACGTTGAAAATTTCCACTTTTATCCTGCAACAACAACAGTGACGAAGAACACTCAAAAGCTGAAATGAACACAGAAAATACCAGAGAAACTCTGCAGGTCTGACAGTATCAGTGGAGAGAGACACAGAGTTAACTTCCCGAGTCAGATATTACTCTTCCTCAGAGTTTAAAGGCGTTGGAAAATGGCGTTTTATTAAATTCTTAACAGAAGCAGAGAAGAAGTGAAGATAACAAGCCAAAACCAAAGCTGTATTTGTTTCTGGAAGAGAAGTGGGCTGCTGGCCTTTTAATCAAAACCATGCATGTGTTCAATGAGTGATCACTGTACCTAGCTCAACTCTAGTGGAACTGGATGCCAATTAAGTACCTGAAGCTGCACCCCTTCATTACACAGAAGGTGATATTCCTCCTACACAATATCATCGTCCTCTTCAGAAGACTACTGCCCCCTCTCAACTCTTCAAATTCCATCATATTCCCTCTTTGCTAGTTGTGCAGAGCGCAGCATGCTAAGATAATCTGGCAGAATCTAAGAGCCATAGAGTCATATAGTCATACAGCACAGAAAAAGACCTTTTGAACCAATCAGTTCATACCAAACATAATTCCAAACTAAACTAGTTCCACCTGCCTACTCCTGGCCCATATCTCCCCAAACCTTTCCTATACATGTACTTATCCAAATGTCTTTTAAACATTGTAATTGTACCCATAACTAACAATTCCTTGTGCTCCTAACCTTATTTAACTTTGTCCCTGATGGTTAAGAACTGTTTCCCTGACTTTTATGCAGATAGATAAAAATACATAGCCTTCCATCGGAAGCACTGATAGACTGCACTTATTAACAATATTTGTAAAGATACCATTTCTTACAATGGTGTGCTTGACATCTATCCATGAGAAATAGGGGCTGAGTGCATTCAGGGACAAGTGATGGAACATTTGTTAGGATTTGTGCTTGGGTACTTACTCAGACCTCACAAACATGATAAAAGTTTTAGTCATACTCCTTCTGATCCTCAAAACCTCTGTTCACCAGCTGCTGTCAAGTGGCAGCAGAAAGAGGGGGGATATATTATTAAGCTGGAGATGGTTCAGAAGAGGCGTTCCAGGATGCTGCCAGATTTGGAAGTTTGAGTTAAAAAGAATGGCTGAATAGACTGGGACTTTTCCCACTGGAGTGTAACTCCTGAGATGCTGCTGGGCCTGCTGTGTTCATCCAGCCTCACATTTTATTATCTTGGATTCTCCAGCATCTGCAGTTCCCATTATCACAAATTCCTCAGGAAGTTCATTCCACTTGTGAACCACCCTCTGTGTTTTAAAAAAAATGCCTCTTATGTCTTTTTTAAATCTTACTCCCCTCACCTTTAAAATGTGCCCCCAGTCTTAAAAACCCCCATCCTTGGGAATAGACAATTACCATGAACTCTATCTTTTTTTCCTCATTATTTTTTAAACTTTTATCAGATCTCCTCTTGACCTCCCACACTCCAGTGAACAAAGTCCCAGCTGAACCAACCTTTTATTATAACTCAAAACTTCCATATCTATAAACATCCTGGAAAATTTCTTCTGAACCCTCCCCAGCTTAATAATAAACTTCCTACAACTGGGCAATCAGAATGCGGCACAGTATTCCAGAAGAGGCCTCACCAATATTCTGTACAACCTCAGCATGATATCCCACCTCCTGTGAGCAATGAAGGCAAGTGTGTCAAATGCCTTTTTAACCAACCTGTCTGTATGTGATACAAACTTTAAAGAATTATGGTACCTGCTCCCCTAGGTTCCTCTGTCCTCCAACAGTACCCAAGACCCTACCAAGCCCTTGACTTGTTCATTTCACCAAAATGCAATACCTCATATTTATCCAGATTGAACTTCCATCTGTCATTTTTCAACCTTTTGAATCCCCCTCTCCCCATTTGATCAAGAAAATCTCTTCACTATCTACTATATCACCAATTCTGGTGTCATCCACAAACTTACTAACCATGCCTTCTGTATTCTCATCCAAGTCATTTAAATAAACGACAAGCTATAGAGGTCCCAGAACCAATTTCTGTGGAACACTGCTGGTCACAGGCCTGCAGTCTGAAAAGCAACACTCTACTATTAGTCTCTGGCTCCTTCCATTAAGCCAATTATGGATCCAGTAGGCAAGCTGTCCCTGCATCCCATGTGAGCTAACTTTATGAATTAGTGTACCGTGTGGAACCTTATCAAAGACTTTACTTAAATCCAACTTAACAATGTCTACTGCTCTGCCATCATCAATCTTTTTGGTAAGTTCCTTAAAAACTCAATGAGGTTAGTGAGACGTGATTTTCCTTGCACAAAACCATGCTGACTATCCCTGATCAATTTTTGCCTCTCTAAATGTCCATAAATCCTATCTTTCATAATCACCCCTAACAATTTACCCATAACCGACGTCAGACTCACAGTTCTACAGTTTCCTGGTTTCTCCTTATAACCTTTCTTAAACAACGGTACAATATTAGCCACCCTCCAGTCATCAGGTTCCTCACCGTAGTTATAAATGATGCAAATGTTTCTGCGAGGGATCTCACAACTTCCTCCCTTACATCCCACATGTTCTGGGATATATTATCAGGTCACAGAGATTTATCCATCTTTATATTCTCCAAGACCTCCCAAACTACCTCTTCTGTAATGTGAACTATTTTTAAACATCAGAGTTTATTTTTCTGCATTCTCTAGACTTCATTTCTTTCTCCACAGTAAAGGTTGAGGCAAAGTGTCCATTTAGTATCTCTCGCATCTCCTGGGGTTCCTCACCAGGATGACTTTCTTGATCTTTAAAAGACCCTACCCTCTCTCTAGTTACCCTCTTGCTCTTAGTGCATTTGTAGAATCTCTTTAGATTATCCTTGACCTTATCTGCCAATGCTTTCTCTACCCCGTCTTTGCTTTCCTGAATTCTTTCTTAAGAATGCTCCTATACTCTTTATACTGATTAAGAGATTCATCTGAAACAGGTTGTTCATATCTAAAATAAGATTCTCTTTTATTCTTGACTAGAACCTCAATATCTTTATATCTATTGTTTCTTAATCTTATCTGCCTTACCTTTCACTCAAACGGGAACATAATGCCTCTGAAAAGATTTTGAGGGTGCTTGATAGGGTAGACATTAAGAAGATATTTACACTAATAGAAGAGTCTTGGACTAGGCGACATAGTTACAGAATGAGGAGCACTTATCAAAGTAACATGAAGGAATTTCTTCTCCCACAGGCTAATAAGTGTGTGGAGCTTCCTACCCCAGAGAGCTGTGGAGGCTAGATCACTGAAAACATTTAATAAGGAGGTAGATAGATTTCTGAAGGAGTGAGGAATTTAGGGCTTTGAAAATTTGCCCTTGAAGATCCTCACATCACTCACATAATCAATGCTTCAACAGAAAAAAAGTCACTCCACTCACACTGTGTCTGGTTGCAGTGATTTTCTATTTCCATTGCGCATTCATGATTCAAATGAGAATATTAGGTTGTGGCTGACACAGTGCGTCACAGACTCAGTCTGATAATCAAGTGGAGGCCTCTATGTGCAACTCTTCATAACATTTCCTGTTGAGGCCATTGGTACTGACCTTCACATGTTTCCATGGATATCTTTGAATTACGACTTCATTTGCCAACGTTACCCAGCCCTGCAGCTTCGTCACGTCAACCCTCATGCTATACTGTCTACACCACTCAAAGCCAGAGTGGTTGTGACCATCAAAGAGTGGTCCCTTATCCTCCCCCATAACTTCAGCACTAACATATGTCCTCTTATTATACTACCGATACAGAGTCACCGATCTTGAAACTTTAACTTGGCTTTCTACTCTCAGATGATTCCACACCAGCCCCCAAGTTTCTACTGTAACTTCTGTTTTTGTTTCAGATCTCCAGCATCTGCCATTCTTTGTCTTATCCTCTTATTTACAAACTTTATCCCCACCTTTTAAGCAATGATTGTCCTCCCTGCATTGCAGCAGGCTGCTACAAACCAATAGCTGTCTTCCCCATCTTCGGTACTGTGGCAAATGTCCCTTATAAACACCCCCACCACCCTGCCTCTGCCACCCCCAAGTCTAGGACTGACCATGGCCCACACCTCTGTCTGACTTGGAATGACAGCACCAACTGGTGGATGATCTGTCCCTGACTGGTCTCTGTACAGTTCCCTGACTGTTGTACCACTAATCCCTGGACTGACTGCACTGGAGCTACATGTCTGAGCTTATCTCACTTCCTGGACTGTACTGATACATACTCCATAGCCCTGACCGCCTCAAGTAGTCAACTGTCTATGTCCAAGCCCCTGGACTGATACCTGTGCTGCATTTTTCACACCATGTCATAACCTCTTTACTGAAAATTTTTCATTTTTTTTCTACAAAACAGTATTCTCCTTAGACTTTGAGATATGACCATTTAGTTGAAGCATATGTAAATGTTTTCTGCATAAGCTTCTGGAAAACGATGTAGAGATAACATGGTGTCGAGCTGGAGGAACACAGCAGGCCAGGCAGCATTAGATGAGCAGGAAAGTTGATGTTTCGGGTCGGGACCCTTATTGGATTAACACAAGACTGTACAGCAGCATGTCCACCCTCTTGACTTATCATTGAAACCTATATACACAAACAGGTTTCTAGACTCCAGACTCAAAATGCTAACTCTGCTTTTTCCCCACAGATGCTACCAGGCCTGCTGAGTTTCTCCAGAAATTTCCGTTTTTGCATTAGATCTCCAGCATCTACAGTGCATTATTTTGTTTTCGGCTTCGAGACATCTTGGCAGCAAAGCATGAAGCTTACAAGAACAAATCTAAAAAATGGTGCTGTTACCATGACTCTCCGTTGAAGTGCACATAATCCACAAAATACTAATTAAATGTAAATTTATACATTATTCCCAATGTGACGAAAGTTAATGAGTTCTTCTAGGAAACCTGGCTTCTAAAGTGAACAGAACTGCAAATTGTTTGTGTCAAGGAAGAAACCATAGAGTCATGGTTTCATGTTTTCAGTTTTGTGTGAGACAATGGTCTGTCTGAAGTTTGTTTTGTGTGCTTCTACATAAGGTCTTGCGGTGAAAAGCTCAGTGCACCAGTGAGAAAACTGCTGATGCCTAGCAACAAGGTGTCAAACAATGTAGGGACATTAAGTTCATATCAGAAGAAAGTGTAGTGCATGTTTCTTTCAGGGAGAAGCAACTCATTCAGATAGAAATGATGTGGAGGTGCTGGTGTTAGACTGGGGCGGGCAAGGTCAGAAATCACATGACACCAGGTTATCGCCCATAAGGTTTATCTGAAATTTGGAGCACTATTCCTTCATTCGGTGAAGTGAAGAGGAGAGAAACACACAGGCACAGAATTTATAGGCAGAGAGATCGAAAGATATACAAATGGAAACAGATCCTTTGATCCAACTCACCCGTGCTGACCAGATATTCTAAATTAATTTTGTCCCATATACCTCCATTTGGCCCATATCCTCCTAAACCCTTCCTTTTCATATACCCATCTAGATGCCTTTTAAATGTTGTAATTGTACCAGCCTCCACCACTTCCTCTGGCAAGTCATTCCATACATGCACCACCCTCTGTGTGAAAACGTTGTCCCGAAGGACACTTTTACATCTTTCTCCTCTCACCTTAAACCTATGCTGCCTTGTTTTGGACTTCCCAACCTTGGGAAAAAGACCTTGTCTCTTCATCCTACCCATGCCCCTCATGATTTTATAAACTTCTATAAGGTTTATAAAATCAACCTTTAATGCTCCAGGGGACATAACCCCAGCCTATTCAGCCTCTCCCTATAGCTCAAACCCTTCAAACCTGGCAACACCCTTGTAAATCTTTTCTGAATGCTTTCAAGTTTCACAACATCCTTTATATAGCAGGGAGACCAGTATTGAACACAGTATTCCAAAAGTGGTTGAACCAATGTCCTGTATAGCCGCAAAATGTCCTCCTAACTCCTATACTCAATGCACCAACCAATAAAGACAAGCATTCCAAAAGCCTTCTTCACTATCCTGTCTACCTGCAACTCCACTTTCAAGAAACTATGAACCCACACTGCAAAGTCACTTTGTTTAGCAACACTCTCCAGGGCCTTAACATTAAATGTATAAGTCTCGCCCTGATTTGCCATTCTAAAATGCAGCACTTCACATTTATCTGAATTAAACTTCATCTGCCACTCAGCCTATTGTCCCTCAAGATCTCATTGTACTCTGAGGTAACCTGCTATGCTCTGCTAGACCTCCAATTTTGGTGTCATCTGCAAACTTACTAATCATACCTCCTATGTTCACATCCAAATCATTTATATAAATGATAAAAAACGGTGCACCCAGCACCGATCCTTCTGGCACACCACTGGTCACAGGCTTCCAGTTTGAAAGGCAGCCCTCTACCACCACCCGCTGTCTTCTACTTTCAAGCCAGTTCTGTATCCATATGGCTAGTTCTCCCTGTATTCCATGTGGTCTAGCCTTGCTAATCAGTCTACCATGAGGAACTTGTTGAATGCCTTACTGAAGATCATATAGATCAAGTCCACCGCTCTGCCCTCATAATCTTCTTAATTATTTCTCCAAAAAACTCAATTTAAGTTGGTGAGACACGATCTCGTGTGCACATGTTGACTGTCTCCAATCAGTCCTGTCATTCCAAAAACATGTAAATCCTGTCGCTCAGGATTCCCTCCAACAACTTGCCCACCATCAATGTCAGGCTCATTGGTTTATAGTTCCCAGGCTTTTCCTTACCACCTTTCTTAAATAGTGGCTCCATGTTAGCCAATCTCCAATCTTCTAGACCTCACCTGTGCCTATTGATAATGCAAATATCTCAGCAAGGGGATGTGATAATAATAAATCAAATCAAAAAGATCATGCATAGAATCTACTTTTAAAATAAATTTACTCATAGGATGTGGGTGTCGCCAGCTGGGCCAGCATTTATTGCACATCCCTAGTTGTCCTTGAGAATGTGATGATGAGCTGCCTTCTTGAACAGCTGCAGTCCATGTGCTGTAGATAAACCTATAATGCTGTTAAGAATGGAATTCCAGGATTTTTACTTGGTCTTGAAGCCAGGAGTCAGGTGGTGAGTTACTCCCTAGCCTCTAAGCTGCTTTTGTAGCCAATGTGTTTAGATGACAAGTCCAGTTCAGTTTTTGGTCAATGGTAATCCCTAGAAAGTTGATAGCAGGTGATTCAAAGAAGGTAACACCACCGAATGTTGAGGGACACTGGTTATATTTTGTTGAGTAAAGCTCTCAACAAGGTTCTGAATGGTAGATTAATCAATAAATTTAGGTCACATGGGATTCAGGGTGAGTTTGCCAATCAGATATATAATTGGCTTAATGACAGGAGTCAGAGAGTGGTGGTGAACGGTTGCTTTTCGGACTGGAGGGATCAGTTCTAGGTCCTGAGATAATGGGAACTGCAGATGCTGGAGAATCCGACATAACAAAGTGTGGAGCTGGATGAACACAGCAGGCCAAGCAGCATCTTGCTCCTAAGATGCTGCTTGGCCTGCTGTGTTCATCCAGCTCCACACTTTGTTATCTCAGTTCTAGGACTTCTTTTGTTTGTCATTTATATAAATGATTTGGATGAGAATATAGAAGGCAAGGTTAGTAATTTTGCAGATGACACAAACTGGTAGCATTGTAGACAGTGAAAAAGGTTTTCTAAGATGACAAAGGGATCTTGATCAAATGAGGTGTCAATGGCTGAAAAAGGGCAGATGGAGTTCAATTTGGATGAATGCAAGGTATTGCAGTTTGGTGCCGAGTTAAATGAAAGATATTATTAAGCTGGAGAGGCCTCAGAAGAGATTTACCATGATGTTGATAATTATGGAAGGTTTGACTTATAAAAAAACGTTGGTTAGGCTGGGACTTCTTTAAATAGAGTGTCAGAAGTTAAGAGGTAACCTTAGAGGCTCTTATAAATAATGATAGGGTTATAGATAGGGTTCATGGCAGATGTCCTTTCCCTCGGAGGGAATTTCAAGCTAGGTGACACATTTTTATGGCAAGAGGAGGGAGATTTAAAAAAAGACATTAGGGCAAATGTTTTACACAGAGGGTGGATCATGTGTAGCATGAACTTCCTGAGGAAGTGGTGGTTGTGGGCACAATTACAACATTTAAAAGATATTTGGAAAGGTACATGAATAGGAAACATTTGGAGGGATAAGGGCCAGGAGTAGGCAGGTGGGACTAGTTCAGTTTGGAATTGTGTTCAGCATGGACTAGTTGGACAATAAGTCTGTTTCCGTGTTGCATGACTATATGACACATTGCCTGACATCTGTGTGATACAAATGCTTTTTGCCACTTTTCAGCCCACATCAGGATATTGCTCAGGTCTTCAATCATTACAGGTTGTCATCCTGAAAATTTCCCCTTTATACCAATTCCCTGTCTTGTGTTTTATAGCTAATTTTTAACCTTGCTAGTATGCTGTCACCATCATGGGCTCTTATCTTATGAAGTAGCTTTATGTATGGTGGCTGATCAAACGTCCTTGGAAATCGATATATATTATATGGATTGGTTCCCCTTTAACTATCTTGATTGTTACCACAAGCAACTGTGATACAGGCACATTTTACCCTTCATGAAGCCATACTGACTCTGCTGTTTTATGTTATGTATTTCCAAATGCTCTGCTGTTATGATCATTTAAAATTCACTCAAACATTTTACCAAAGACATATGTTAAGCTAACGAGCCTAGAGTTATCTTTTCTTGCCTCCCTGTTTTTTTGAATACCAATTGGCCTGTTGGTCCAAATTTGTGGTGTTGATTTCACATTGAATGAGAACTATTCACATGATTAATCAGACAGGTATCAGAAAGATTGGGTTATTTCAGCATCAGCAGCAGCGGTACAGTCCCAGTTTGTTGTCACAGATATTGTTCCACCTTTTTAATTTTTCTTCAAGGCCATCTGGAAGAAAATGTCAAGCATGATCCACTTTCTTAAGTGGTGGTTGAACAGAGCCATCAATTTGGAAAAGAAAATGACGTACTCTTTTCCCAGCTTTCTGTACTTCAATAATTTTGAAATGTTTCAATTTTTGCTTCCTTGAAACATTCCTGCAGTTGGTACTGTTCCAACTGCAGTATAGTGATAGCTAATACAGTGCTAAAAAAATTGACACAAGGAAAATTCTTTTCAATTAATTGGTCTGTTTCCAATAGTCTAATCAATGTAAGAACTGATGGCAATAAGTTCTCCAGTAAAACCCAGCATTCCTGTAAAAAAAATAATTTTTGTTGTCCCTTTATTCAGAGGATTATGGTAATTGCATTTTTATTAGCCCCATCAACTCAGGAGGTCACGATGATCTTTTTGATGTATTACACTCAATATCTGAAAGCTCCAGTAGGATTCCACAAAATAACATGACTTACATGAAGTCACACATATATAACTTCTCCATTTTTCAGAGAAAAAAAAAGAACTGAGGAAGGGTCATCGGACCTGAAACGTTAACTCTGTTTTTTCCTTCACATATGCCGCCAGACCTGCTGAGCTTTTCCAGCAACTTTGTTTTTGTTCCTACTTCTGCATTACTTCTCCACGATTATACCTACATCTGGATTTTCTGTATAAAACTTTGCTAAAAGTATCTTAAATTAATAAATTGAACTTTGTAGTTATTCTACTGAAGCAAGAGATGATTGCATTATATTTCTGGTTGCTGTTTGAGTACGTTTGTTGAAAGCAAATATTTCTATAACATTTTCCTTTTCTAGTTGCAGCTTTAGATGTAGAATGCAGTTTGAGTCTCAGTGGAGTGTCCTGTAGAGAGAACAACACCACGTAAGTAATCAATAACTATTACTCACAGCAAAGATTTAAATCATCTCTTATTGTTTGAATATTCTTTATATTTTATGATGTTGAAGAAATTAGACAATCAGACAAAAACTAAAACAAAACTGACACATGGGATTATTAATTACTGAATTCAAAATGTTAATTAAATTTGAGTTTATCAGCAAATCAAATGAATTGAAGCAATTAAAGTAGAACATGAAACTCATCAATTAACAAACAATCATAATCAATAAACATACAAACTTCATAAATGAGGAGTAGATTTGGAGAAATGTTTCCATTAAAAATATTGAAATGACGGGTAAGACATACTTGTACAGAACTAAAACAAAGTGAATTGAATAGAATTGGCATTATCTAAATGAGCAAAATAGAGATGGATTGCAAAATCAGTTCAGTAAAGACTTAGGCCTCATGAATTTACAGCAATCTTACGCAGAGCTAGTGGAAATGGCATCATGTAAATTCACTCAAGATTGTCAGCAATGGCAGGGGCAAAGCATTGAGGTAAATTGAGGACAGATGTTAAAATTAATTACATAAATTTTTGAACTTCGTGAATGGAAAATAACATCATGCTGAGTCAGGAGAAAATGAATTTTGACAGAAGAATTTTATGCAGTGGCGACAAACCTGGCAACAATATCAATATATATTTGGATGACATCGTTAAAACATTCTCATTCTTCAACATGAACTGCAGGAACATGACAGAACAAAATATGGCACTGAGCCACGTAGGAGATACTAGGTCAAATAGCAAAAATCTCAGGCAAACAGGCAAGGTTCTTAAAGTGTCTTAAAGAAGGAAAGGGGAGTGGAAAACTCACTGGATGTAGAACATGGGAGGGCAGCCAGATGTGCATTCGTACTGTCATGTCTAGAGCTAACAAGGGAACAGGTGACAATTCTGGCAGCATGTCAGCTGAAGGGGAGATGGAATTGGATGATGTTATAGATGTGAGAAAGCATAGTCTTAGCGATGCCATGGATATGTGGCTGAAAGTTCATCTTGAGATCTAATATTAAAGAAGGTTGCAAACAGTTTGGTTCAGCCTCGGTCAAGTCATCAGGAAGAGGATGGAGTCAGCATGTACCAGGAAGTGGAAACAATGCCTTTCTTTCTTCCCAGCAATTAGTTGCAGGAAATTTCTACATATGTAGTATGGATGGAGGATAAGCAGTCTGATAATTTCACAAAAGTCGTGGAGTAAAGAGATAGGCAGAAATGGGTATGTGAAAATTGAGGCTGTGTTTTTGAATACATTTATCAAGGGGCAGCATGTGAACAAAAAAAAAGAAACCCAGCAATAGATTCTTTAGTAGGTGAGAGGAAGAAATTAAGGTAGGGGGAGAGAAAATCATTCAAGTGATTATTTGGCTCTGAACAGATATGATTGTAACCAGATGAATGGACTCACACCCAACTTGATATTACTAGGGAGGAGAATTCTTGTAGCATAGTGGTATGTCCTTACCTCTGAACCATAAGGCCCAGGTTCAAGTCCCATCTGCCCCAGAACTGTGCAATGAAAGTTTGGAACAGATTGATTAAAAATTGTCAAATGTTAGGGAGGCATTGGAGGAGAATGTTATGGGCAATTGTATCAAAGACTGCAGATGATGTACCTCTGTCACAAACACATAGGATATCAATTGGAATTTGATAAGAATATTCATGGCAATGTGACAAGACTGAAGCCTGATTGGTGGAATTCAAATCTGGTCTTCATGGAAAGAGGGACACAAGTTTGGGAGTGATAGCGTATTCAAGGCCTTTGGAAAGAAAGTTAGAGATAAGAGTGTAAACCTGCAAAAGCATATGAATTAGGGGTTATTTCTTCTGTGGACAGAATGAAGAATTGAAGGATAGGGACAGTACATAGGAGAGAGAACTATGGTGAACCTCAGCTAAAGTAGGATTCAAATGGGCATAGTAAGTGGGCTTTATGGAAAAGTTGAGCGCAGCGAAGTCTTGAGGGGAGAAAATTAGACAGAGAAGCAAAATCAGAACCAGGCCAAGGGTGAGTGTAATAGAAGTTTGGGATTATTCAGCTAAAGGTAAGAAGGGAAGCAGCAAAGACAGCTTAGCACATGGTCAGAAGTAAGTGGGATGAGAAAATTCCTGTGGTTAGGTGTTTCCAAAATTCTTTTGTCACGAAACCTCTGAAGTCTGAATTTTAAGCAAGAAATAACTATTTACTTGAGAAATTGACAATAAGGAACGTCTAACGAAAGTACAGGAGTAATGATCCAGCATCTGAAAGAGCAAGATAGTTTTATAATATATAGAACATAGAACATAGAACATAGAACAGTACAGCACAGAACAGGCCCTTCAGCCCACAATGTTGTGCCGACCATTGATCCTCTATTATCAAAATCACGTTCCTTAGCTTGTCTGCTGCATATGACGTAGGAACTTATCATGCTATTTCACTTGTTGAACATTTCCAATATTTGATCAAAGCATTCTGGAGAACAAATCATGGAACTGTGCAAAAGTCAAGGATAAAGCATTTGAAACCACTATCAGCAAGAGGATTGAAAGGAATGATACATCCCAGCCTCCTCCTGAGGATTACAGTATCACAGTTGGCCATCCTCAGTCAATTCAATACACTCTATATGAAAATAAGAAAAATTCTGCCCTATCAGTCCAGTCCTGATCACCAATGAAGTAATAACAAGTGTCATTGATAGTGAATGTGTGTGTAAGTTTTATTTAAAAGTTGATTTTAATCAAAGATTTATGTGTGCCTTTCTGTGAATATGTCTGTATCTGTGACAACTGAATGAAATCAGCATTGAAAACACTTATAAGTGTGCTGATGCTGACAAGTGATATTTGCACAACACAACTGTGGATCACTACCATCTCCAAAAAGAGAAAGCCTAAACAGCTGCCTTTGCTCTTCAATGGCATTAATATCATTGAATTCCCCATCATCAACATTCCAGGGTTATCTTTGGCCAGAAACTGACCTAGAATAGCTATACAAGTACTGAGGCTACAAAAGCAGGACAGAGACGAGGAATTCTGCACTAAGTAACTCACCTTCTGATTCCCAGAAGCCTATCCATCAGAGTGATCCCCACTTGCCTGATGTATGCCCATAAAACAACCCCAAAAAGGGTTGGCACCATCCAGAACAAAGCAGCCTACTTGATTGGTATTCCGTACACCACCTGAAAAAAATCACTGCCTCTACCACTGACAGGGGCAGGGTCAAAAATCTTCGGCCACATGCTTCTCCTGGCTCAGTTCCTCAGATATCGACATGTACACAGCCACCCCTCTCCTGTCCCAACTTCAATAGTCCTAACATCCTAGATCCAAGCACTGTTGGCTACATAACATCCTGGGTCCTGGTTATTGGGCCTTGATGTATACTCTTGACCGAAACCCAACCATTTACGAGATGGAGCACAGTAACCCCACAAATAACAGTACAATACCTTCCAAATTGTTAAATTCTACGACGTGGGCAGGAAAGGGGAAATATGGGAACACCACAGCCTGTGAGTTCCCTCCAAGCGACACAGCATCGTCACTTGGATCTATATTGTCTATCCTTTGCAGCCATTGGGTCAAAACCCAGGAACATTCTTCTGAACAGCATTGTAGAAAAACCTACACCCCAGAGACTGCAAGAAGGCTGTTAAATAAAGACATTAATTAAACTTTCCCTATGATCAGTAGGCAACTGGAGCAATTAATAAAGATAGCTAATTGAACGAGGGATTTAAAACAATAATTAGTGGATAAGATTGTTTCTGGAAAGGCCCACATAAATTCCCCTGAGAATGTAATGTCTTCATGAACTGCCTTAATACACTCACAATCTCCTAGCATAGCCTCATCCCAAATGCTGTTAGAGAAGGATTTCCAAAATTTTGACCCAGTGACAATGAAGGAACATCAGAAGTAAGTGTGACTTGGAGGGTAAATTGTATATGGTGATTCTCCCATACATCAGCCACCCCTATCTCTTTCCCATGAAGTAAAGTCTTTGAATGGAAGGTGCTGTTGAAGGAGACATTCCTAGTTACTGCAGTGCATCTTGTCTGTGGTACACACTGCTACTATTGTGCATTGGTAGTGGAAAAGGTGAATGTTAAGGTGCCAATCAAATGGGCTGCACTGGCCTTGATGGTGTTGAGTTTCCTGACAGTGTATTGGGGTATACTCGATTCTTGTGAAATGATACATTGTCTGAGTGGGATGAAAGAAGCTTAGCTGTATTGATAACACAAACAAGACACAGACTTATAAATTGTCTCATGGTAAGATAAAAATTCAAAGGGATTTTTTGAAATAGTTCCAAAACTACCACAAAACCATGTTTCACAAGGAATTAAATTCTTGGCTCAGAACTGAGTTTAAAGTTAGTTTAGGTCATTCACTGGATTATTCATGGAGCCATAAGTTGTTCCCAATGGATTAGAGAGGAAACATCTGCTTTTCATCCATCAAATCCAAGAGAAGTCATTCTATTGCTGATGATGGTATTGTTTATACTGAAAGAATATCTATCCATTGCCATCAGCTTAGAATTCAGTAGTTTGATTGAAATAAGGTGGAATTGCAGTGGAACTGGATTCGAATCCTTCCCTGGTAGAGATCAGACATGTCATCTCACAGAGAGAGGTGCAAATTTGACTCATCTTCAGTCTTATAATTGGCTTACTGCTGCAAATCAAAGTTTTCTTTCCTCCAGACCTTGTTATTATCACTTTTCAGCTCCATATAGGGTATATGAAATACAATCAATTCCATAGGTCTGCTCAAGCCCTGATATCACATGCCATCTGGAACAACCATTCCACTGTCAAGACACATCTGGAGTGGCATTGTGGCTCAGTGGTTAGCACTGATGCCTCACTGCATGAGGGACAAGGGTTCGATTCCACCCTCAAATGGCTGTCTGTGTGGAGATTGCAGATTCTCCCTTTGTCTGCGCAGATTTCCTCTGAATGCTCCAGTTTCCTCCCTTAGTCTAGGGATGTGCAGTTTAGAGTAGATTAGATTCACTACAGTGTGGAAACAGGCCCTTCAGCCCAACAAATACACACTGCCCCTTGGAGCATCCCACTCAGACCCATCCCCCTATAACCCACACATCCCTGAACACTATGGGCAATTTAGCATGGCCAATCCACCTAGCCTGCACATCTTCGGACTGTGGGAGGAAACCGGAGTACCTAGAGGAAACCCACGCAGACGCGGAGAGAATGTGCAAACTCTGCACCTGAGGCTGGAATCAAACCCGGATCTCTGGTGCTGTGAGGCTGCAGTGCTAACCACTGAGCCACCATGACATGGATGGGTTGATTAGCCACGGGAAATGCAAGGTTACAGGGATATGGTAGGGGAATGGGATGCTCTTCGGAGGTGTGGACCGAATTGCCTGTTTCCACACTGTAGGGATTCTATGTTCTGAAGATGTACTTCAGTATAACTTCCAGAGAGGCATCTAATGCAAGCTGCACAATTTGGTCCCAGTCAAAGAGCTCTTCAACAGCAGATCCCCCTTGATTGTGAGCTTATTATTTCATCAAGAACTGCCTCCAAGTCTGTGTCAATCCATCCTTGGGTCTGCATTCAACTCAAACACAAGCATAGAGTTTTCTTTAACAAATGGTTTCATGGTGCACGTGCGTCATATGATCTTATGAAAGTTTATTCAGCGTTGCCACGTTATCTCCCAGTATTTTTCAATAGTCCTATTTCACATTTTCATACTTGTTTTCTTTTTCATCAGTCAAAAGATATTAATTGGAGTTGGAGTGGCCCTATCAATACTGGTGGTTGTTGGTGTCTTAACATGTTGCTGTTGTGGCTGTTGCGCATGTTGCAAATCAGAGCCAACGCGTCCAAGTAAGTAATGGTTGGATTTAAAAGGACATTTCTGTAAATAAGGTGCACAAAATTTAATGGCAGCAATTTGCATTTGCCCATTGGGGCAGATGGTAGACATGACTTCAGGAACATAATCTCGACTTGATGCAGCACTCAATCAGAGGATGCCTTATATTAATATTTAAATCCAGGTCGTTGAGCCTAATGTAACCATGGCCACCTTTTCCATGTACTACTGGGCAGAGTGTGTGTCATATATGCTCTGTGTTACAAAGCTGCTTGATGCTGAATTACTTAACTTGAAAGAGACTGAAGTGCAATTCTCACAACCTTAAAAATGCTCTTCTTGTTCCTCCAACAAGAATGTGTCGACAGTTCATATCCTCCATCCTCAGATTGCCCTATCCCTTTAAGTCCATACATTTGACTCAGCTCTTTGCCACTGTCCACCAGCTCCCACCCAATACACTACCACTGTCTCTATACCAACTATCATCACCTCTGACTAAAGTACTGCCTTTGAGTTCTGCTAATTGCTCAAAGCTATGAAAATTGGTTGTGCCTTGGTCAATTTTGTTCGCTGGAAAATGGGTTGGCTCCTAAAATTGCCCTAATTGACTTAGCTCCTGACCTTATTACGGCCTTGGTTAAATCCTGGACAAATAAGCTGAACTCCAGATGTGAGTTGTAGCTTCCCTTGACATCAAGGCAATCTCTAAGTATGTATCAAGGAGCCTGAGAAAAATTGATGTCACTGGAAATCAGAAGGAAAGCTCTCACTGGTTGGAGAAATACCTGGCACACAGAAAGATTGTTGTGGTTATTTGAGTTCAACCATCCCAGTCCTAGCTCAGCAGGAGTTCCTCAAGGTATTGGCTGACGCCCAACCATCTTCATTTGCTTCATCAATGAATTCTCCTTTATCATTAGGTCAGAAGTGAGGATATTCACTGATGATTGCACAATGGCAGCTTATCACCACCTTCTTAAGGTCAATTGCAATGGGCAGTAAGTGCTGCCCCAGGCAGCAATATCCACATCCTATGAATGGATGAAAAAAACCACCAAGAACATTCCAACATAAGCTGCTCAATTAAAAGCATCTTCTGTTCAAGCAGTTGTAAAAGTTCAACTATCTCTGTCGTTCCTGCATAAATGCAAAATCTGCACTTCAAAATGATTCATGCAATACACGAATAGGCCATTCTAAGTGTTGAATCCAACTTCCAAGTTCTAATGTGCCAACTGGATTCTCAACTTATTCTAAGTCCTTTTCACAATCCATGTAAGCATCAGACCTGACTACTTATTTACTACCAAGCCTATCCTAAACTTATCAACTGTTGCCTGAGACCTCAGGGCAAAAAGCAAAGTGATACTACTTGATGTGTTACTAATGAGAACATTATTTTTAATCAAGCTGTTCAGACATGTTATAGTATACTTCCGGTATAGGGGGTGCTTGAACCTTCAAGCCCAGAGGCAGGAGCACTGCCACCATGCCACCAGTTATTTTAGGCAATATGTTCAGATACGCTGTGACACACCTCTGAGCAAGGCGGGACTTGAATCCTGATCTTCTGGCCCGGATGTAGGGACACTGCTACTGCACCACAAGCCCCTCAAGTAAACACATTGTACAGTGGAACAAGCTTACAGGCAGGATTGACTGTTTCGGCTGCTCCTGAGAAGAAACCAGTCAACAGGAATGTTTAGTTTAAAGTACAGGAGGCAATGACCTAACAGGAGAGCAAACAGAACTCTCAGATCAGTGGCACTATGGCTGTTTGCTAAAGTATAACAAAATAAAAGTAATTTAAACATCACATTGACTTGCTGAGATACATGTAGTATCTGAGCTGCAATCTGATGGACTCTAATGAGTTACAACAACATCCTAAATGGAAATTTGGACAAACCATGAGGAATGTTCCTGTTATGTTTGAGTGTCATTTCATCTTAAATTTCATCACCATCCATAAGACCATATAGCTCTGGAGCAAAAGGAGGCCATTCAGCCCATTGAGTTTCCTTTTCGTTCCATGAGATCAATTTCCACTTTCCCACCTTTATCCCATTACCCTTGAGCCCCTTACCAATTAAAAATACATGCCCTCATTAAAAATCTATTAATGGCCCTCAGCTCTCTATCTTCTGAGAGAACAAATTCTGTCTCATTCCTGCTAAAGTGCGCTACCTCTTATTCTTATGACTCTGGTCGTAGACTGTCTCACTCAAGGAAACAACCTATCTGTAATCACTTTGGTTAGTTCCTGAAGAATCTTATATGTTTCAATAATGTTGCCTCTCATTCTTCTAAATTTCAATAAGTATAGGCCCAACCTACACAACTTCTCCTCATACGACAGTTCATCTAAATGTTATATTAAGTAGTTTCTGAAAGAGTTAACCATTTTATCCATTCATGGAATGAGGGCATCACTAGCTAGGCAGCATTTACTGTACGTTCAGAAGGCAGTTAAGAGTCAACCATATTGCTCTGGGTCTGGAGTCATATGTAGGCCAGACTAGGTAATATTGAGCTGTATTGAGTTTTACTCAAACTAATTCATCAGATAGTCTTTGGTTAGAGAAATTATTAGTCATTATGAGGTCCTGACATGCCTGGCTCCTGATAGTTGTAATTATGTCTAACTCGTTAATCTTGATCGTACCTATTACTTCAATGCAATAAATTATACTTTTCAATATAAGACAAATACCTCTTCTTGTTAAGACTGTCTAGTCGTCTATCCTATATCACTGATAATTAGGCAGGTCCTTAGACTCAGCACACCAAGAAAGTTTATGCTGTTTGACCATTTTCTAATTTGTCATTTTAAGAGTAGAAAGGAAAAGTTACCTGGGTCATGTGGCCCAGTGGTGGTGTCGTTTTCTGAGGAAGGGTCACCGGGCCTGAAACGTTAACTGTTTTTTTCCTTCACAGATGCTGCCAGACCTGCTTAACATTTCCAGCAACGTTGTTTTTGTTCCTGATTTACAGCATCCATAGTTCTTTTGATTTTTATTCCCTAACTCTGGACTAGAGTCTGAGTTCAAGTCCCAATTGTCATAGTTGTGTGTCATAACATGTTGATTCAAAAAATTTTTAGAAAAGTTGATTTCCCCAAAATGACATTTGAGTTTGTAATTTTCGATTTCAGTTACAACGCCCTTCAGGAGATGCCAGTTTTAATTCTTGTTTCAGTTTATTTGGTTTAGTAGAAAGGAAGAGCATTAGTGCTAGCTAATTACCTCAGGCACTAGCCACCAGCAGTTGGTAAGCAGAAATATGATATGCTGGCAGCTCTATTAGAATCCCTACACAGTGCGGAAACAGGCCCTTCGGCCCAACCAGTCCACACCAAACCTCACAGCATCCCACCTAGACCCATCCCCCTATAACCCACCTAATCTACACCTCCCTGAACACTACGGGCAACTTAGCACCGCCAATCCTTCTAACTGGCACTATTTTGGACTGTGGAAGGAAACTGGAGCACCCAGAGGAAACCCACACAGACACAGGGAGAATGTGCAAACTCCACACAGACAGTCGCCCGACGCTGGAATTGAACCTGGGTCTCTGGTGCTGTGAGGCATCAGTGCTAACCACTGAGCCACCATAAATACAGCAGAAACATAGAAACATAGAAAATAGGTGCATAAGTAGGCCATTTAGCCCTTTGATATGATCACCATTCAATATGATCATGGCTGATTATGCAATTTTAGGATCCTGCTCCTGCTTTCTCTCCATACCTCTTTATCCCTTTAACTGCTAGGGCTATGTCAGGCTCCCTCTTGAACATATGTAATGACCTGGCCTCAATAGAATTCTGTGGTAGAGAATTCCACAGGTTCACAACTCTGAGTGAAGAAATTCTTCCTCATCTCAGTCCTGAATGCCTTACCCCTTATTCTTTGACTGTGACCCCTAGTTTTGGCCTTCCCCAACATCGAGAACATTCTTCCCACATTTAGCCGGTCCAGTCCCATCAGGATTGTATACGTTCCTATGAGATAACCCCTCATTCTTCTCAATTTCAGCGAGCACAAGTCCAGTCGATCCAGTCTTTCCTCATATGTCAGTCCTGCCATCCAGTGAATCAGTCTGGTGAACCTTCACTGGATTCCCTCAGAAGATACAGGTCCAGTTAAATAAGTGGTTAGCATAAATAAGCTAAATAAATAAATAAAATGGTTAAATAAGCACATCAGATACATAAATATTTGAATGAACATTGGAATTGTCACTTGATCTGAATAAGCTCACAACAGCCTAGAGAGAAAGTAAGATGTATAATTTTGTTAGCAACCAAGAGTAGCATCAAGCTGAGATGAGTAATATACAAATGTTAGAAAGTCTGTTGTTGGATTAGAAGATTATATTATTCATTTAACCTGAGGACAAGGCACTTTGCATTTCTTGATACTTACTTCAAATATAATATGTTCACAACTTTGGATAGCAAATGGTACCCTCCAGCTCAATGATCAAATTATAATATTTGAGGTATCTGGATAATGCAGAAAAGAAAAAAAATGTTTACATTGTATAATGTCTCTCAGAAATGCCCAAAGAGCTTCACAATAAGCACTTTGCGATCATTGCCATCAGACAGTTGTTCTATTCTGAAGCTGTATATTTTGTCTTGATTCAACAAAGTTATAATGATGTGTGGATGACAATGAATTCAGCTAAAATTGAACTTTCTGTCAATGGTAGATGCAGCTTTGATTTATTTAGCATTTATCATTGTATGGTGCTAGTCACCAATGTGTTTGTAAATCAATCTCAGTTCAAAGAAATATATCACCAGAAGTTTTGTCTTACTATACACACATTCAGCCATTGATAATTTTTTTTATACTAAAGTCTATGCTGTCCCTGTTTAACACTTATCCTACAATTATCAACCTACCCAGAAAGAAGAGTTTTCTACAGATTTCAAATTGGATTTGATAGATCCCATAGTTGCTTTTACCGCAGTGCTATTGAACTGACCTATTGACTGGAATGTTTTTTGTAATTGGCACGAACAGACTGTACTACTTCTCTGGCTATTATAACCTCCAAATCATAATCTTACTATGAGCTCCCCATGTACATCACATATGGTTAAATGTCACATTTTATTTTTCCTCTATAGTCTCTCAAGATTCCTCTATTTTCTACCTTGTTAACCAGAAGTGGGCTAGACCCATGCACAGATACAACTGGACTAATTCCCTGAGATGGCAATGCTCAATATTGTTTTTGCACATTGATAATATTCCCTTATTCCACCCCAACTCTCTGTATGCTTTCTTATACCACAACCCATTGTTAATCGGTGCGTGAATATCAACATTCCAGATCATTTTATTGTCTTCTTTGGTGCTGTTCAAATTATAAAGTATCTATGTAACTATGTGGTAGCCTGTCAGATGCCAGATAGGTTACACATTGTACCCTGAAAGCCTCAGATAGTGTGGAAATTTGAAAGCCTCTGGCTTGCAAGCCCCACCAAATTCATGTGACCGCATCTTTTTATGCATATCCAACATATGGATCACCATTTCCCAGAATGTTTAAGACATGTCTGACATTGTGTTCGGGCTTCCCATATATCAGAGACACAAAACAGCTGACAGCTAAGCTGTCCCTCTCAGCCTGTGCAAAATGGCTGACAAGTGGTTGAACAGAATTAAAAGCCTGCCCCAGCATTTGAGGGTGACACAATGGTGCCTTTCAAGAAGGGGTTATTCCGAGGCAAAAGGGAGCCTTGCACTCACAGTGGCAGAGAGATTTTTTAGAAACAGTTTGATAAGACAGAGAGTTGAAGATTTGAAGGGGAAAGTAAACTCAAGCAATAACAAACACAGATGAACTAATGGGATTGTGGCTTGTAAAAATCTGGAGATTCAAACAAGTAAACAAGTTAATTAAACTATGGCCCTAATTGAGTTTAGTCTCAGTCATGAAAGGATGTTGGGCCAGTAGGTGAAAAGAGTTTGTCAGGGTAAGGACAATAAATCTCAGTTCAGAAGACAGCAAATGGCCAGCCTAACTTATTGCACAGCTGTGAAAACAGCAGATAATGTCATTTTTCAGTAATTAGTTCTTTCTTCGACATTATTCACAACTTTAAGAAATAGGTTCTGGATAAAGATTCTTCAGATAATCTCAGAGATAGATATCAATGTAATTATAAATACACATTTATAACAAAATGCAAAGATCACTGAAAACTTTAGGGGAAAAGATTAAACTACAGATATGAAAGTTGATTCAGAGAAAGTAAGGACTGCAGATGCTGAAATCTGAGATAACAGTGTGGAGCTGGAGGAACACAGCAGGCCAGGCAGCATCAAAGTCTGACTCATGATGGAAAATGACCACCGGCTTCAAATGCTGATCCCTAGGAAGGAACTTAAAAATCCTAATTGGCTGCTTGCTTCCATGGAAGAGGCTGCTTGTTTTGTTTGATGACCGTGGTGAAATCCTCCAGGGGACTGGGAAAACTCAGCCCATTTCCTCTCATATGGAGTGAAGGAATTTGTCATGAAATCGTGTACAAAATGCTTTCTTCATAACTTTCTGTTTCATGATTTACATTACGCAAGTGTTATTTGAGCTGGTGAGAGCTGATTTTACCCTATATTTATCAAAGATTGGATAAATAGATTACTTTTATAATGCCCAATTTTTGTGATTGACATATCTCGTCTTGGAACCATTTTATGTTATCTATGCTCACACCGCTGCTAATTTGACATGAAACTACTTCATTTTTGACAAAGTAAGTTAGCACACAGGCAAGATGAATTGACTTCCAATGTTGTGAGGTGAGTCAATGAGAACTAATTCTAATTGATAAAAGTGATACAAACCAATGGGGGTAATTTTAGTCAATCCATTAAACCAGAATGCAAAGGGTGTGTGGAATGTGAGGAAGAAGCATCTTCTCATGCAGAACAGAACAGAAATTTCAAAATCTCTTTCCATATGTGGATGCTTGTGGCTAAATGTTTGAGCAGTTTTTGTGCAAAAACCTGCATATTTGAGGGAATAAGAATGATGGCATAGCCAGAAGGCTCCAACATCAACCACTGACAATGTTGAAAGACAAAGACCCTGTTTGATTTTTAAATTCATTCATTCACGCATACTAGCACTAAGAAACTATAGCTTCCTTTAGAAGTGGACAGTTGTAGGCAGTGAAAAGTGATGTTAGATGCTGTGGTCACTCCAAATATGTTGAGAAACCAGTCATACACATTCAGTACGGCTAAATTGGAGGGAAATCAAAATGACTAATTTGAACAAAATATTTAGGAATCTTTACATTATGAATATCTTAGTGCATTTCAATTAATTCCTGAGTTTTCTGCCTCCTGATTTGTTTCAGCTGTTGTAACCACTGTAGCTTGTTCACAACAAATGGCAGCTTATCCACAAGCCCAAGGATATCAGCCTTTGCCTCTTCAATGCCATCCTGGACAGTTAGCAGTTCCCAGAGCTCCGTATTCTAATAATTATCCAATGGCATATCCCAATTTTGGACAACCACCAACGTACCAAGAAGCAGCTTCATGTAAGTAAATTGAATGTTCTATGGTCCATTTTAAGTGGATGATTTAAATCTTCCATGCAATGAAATGCATTTGCCAATAAAAGGTTACGTTTTTCCAGTGGAAAATTTTGAGATTCCCTAACTGTTAATTTGTGGACCCTGTTGTTTTAAGTGAACAGCTGCGTTACTTTCAAATAATACTTTATGATGGGCAATAAATGCTGGCTGGTCAGGAACACCCACATCCCAGGAATAAATAAATAAATTCTGGGTCTCATATGAAATAAGCTTCTCATCATGGACTGAAGAAATATATAGACACTGTTAGTGGGAAGTTATTTTCAATGATATAGGCCCAATTATGTTGATTAAAAGAAAACTGCACTGAAGTAGGAAAATTTGTTTTGAATCACTACAGTGCAGAAAGAGGCCATTTGGCCCATTGTGTCTGCTCCCACCTTTCAAAGGCCACCCCCACCACATTACTGAACAATTTAGCATAGCCAATCCACAAATCTGCACATCTTAGACTGTGGGAGGAAACTGGAGCATCCAGTGGAAGTCCACGCAGACATAGGGAGAGGGTACAAACCTCACACAGACAGTTGCCCAAGGCTAGAATCAAACCCAAGTCCCTGGTGCTGTGAGGTAGCAATACTTGCCACTGAGCCACTGTGTCTACCCTCTTACATGCATTCCTAATTTGAAATATGAATTTATACCAGAAAGTAAGAGAGTTAATTTGATCCTTATGCAGTTTTCTGGCAGATATAGTTGGGAACAGTAAGCTGGATAGTAACAGTGCTTGATCGTGCCTCACTTGCTTTGGGACAGTAGTATGTGGGTGAGGGCCCTGGGATCTAGAACACTCAATATTTTGGCAGTCCTTCCAGCAGCCTGGCCAAAGCAGCTAGGGCCAATATGGAAACAAGGAGACAGTGGAATGTTTGGAGGCAGTAGGATCTGGAGCAGCTGTGGATGAAGCTGGAATTGAGGATTGTAAAAGAACACCAGTACTCCTTCCAGCCTCAGTAGATGAGGAGGAACTTGAATCTCAGTGTGCAATGCAAGCTGTGAATGCCCATTTACTTAGTGAATTAGAGCAACAATAATTGTTCAATTAAGAAAACTAAGTACAATCGTTGCAAATCCTAATTTTGACATTTGACTTCTTTTTTTAACTATCTCTTGAAGTGTCACATGGAAACCTCATTTGAAGTTATAATTTAAGAATCAGGATTCCATTTGTACAGATTGTTGGGTTTTCATGTCAGTTTACAAATTGAAAAAATTGAAATGCTTTCAATTTCCTTTACCTATTTGTCCAGTGGTAATGGCTGTTTGTTTTTGTTCTCTTGTTACAGTGAGTCAACCTCAATATCATCCTGCAGTTCAGCCTTTTCACACTCCAGCCCCAATCCCTGGGGATAATCCAAGTTTTGTGGATCCGATGAAGCCATACAATTGAAAGCCTGACCAGCTCTGCCTTCAAAATGCCAATGCCTGCTTTCATTCTTCTCCCTATTTTTTTCAAAATTTGACAGAAAACCACTTCAGTACTTTGAACACACAAATGCTCTACTACATCTTGGCCTTGAAAGCTAAACAAGGAGAAAGTTACTTTAGAACATTGATTTGCAATGAGCGGTTGTTCCTTTATTCCCATTAGAAATGGGTATTCAGTTTTTCAGAGCTAGCCCCAAGCATGATGGACCAAATCATCTCCATTAGTGCTGTACCATCTACATGCATCGGAATTATGAGCTGAAGTAAGCCACAAGGCTCCTCAAACTTACTCTACTATTTAATAAGATCTGAATATTCTATATTCCTGCCTAGTCCTGATAACCCTTTGCATCATCACACAGACATAGGGAGAGGGTACAAACCTCACACAGACAGTTGCCCAAGGCTAGAATCAAACCCAGGTCCCTGGTGATGGGAGGTAGGAATACTTGCCACTGAGCCACTGTGTCTACTCTCTTACGTGCAATTCTAATTTGAAATATGGATTTATACCAGAAAATAAGAGAGTTACAATGATCCTTATGCAGTTTTCTGGCAGATATAGTTGGTAACAGTAAGCTGCATAGTAGCAGTACTAGATCATGCCTCACTTGCTTTGGGACAGTAGTATGTGGGTGAGTGCCCTTTGCTTAACTATGTATTTCTGCCTTAAAAAGATTCATATAAAAATATTCTGCTTCCACCTCCTTTTGAGGAAAGTAACTTGGCCAAGTGTGAGAAAAAGGTTTTCCTTATCTCTGTTTTCTTTGGATGACCCCTTCTTTTTGCACAGTGAAGTCTCGGTTCTATTCTTCCACAAGAGGAAATATTCCTTTTGCATACACCTTCTGAAGACCCCTCAGGATCTTATTTGCTTCAATCAATGTCACCTCTTACAATTTTAAAATTCCAGCCGATCTAAACCTAGTCTGTCCAAACTTTCCTGGATTTCCAATTCAAGCACAGTAGCTACCTAATAGACCAGCCTGCTAATTTGGGTAGAGGTCAGGTCCAAAGCGAAGCACAATCATTTTGTATTCAGTTACAACGCTGTCCCTGAGCCATTGAATCACGCAATCAAGTCAAAGAGACCCTGTCAGTGATAATGGGAACTGCAGATGCTGGAGAATCCAAGATAACAAAGTGTGAAGCTGGATGAACACAGCAGGCCAAGCAGCATCTTAGCTTTTGTGCTACAAAGAGACCCTGTTATCCTACTTTGTTGACATAAACCCTGCCACTATGCACAATTCTACATTCCTCAGAAAGATCCTTCTAAAACAACATAGAAAATAGGAGCTGGAGTAGGCCATTCAGCCCTTTGAGCCTACACTACTGTTCAATAAAATAATGGCTGGTTCTCCAACTCAGTACCAGGTTCCTCTTTTGTCCCTTTATCCTTTTAGCCCTAAGAACTGTATCAAATTCCTTCTTCAAAATAGAAAATGTTTTGATCTCAATGCCTTTCTGTGGCAATGGATTCTATAGGCTCACCACCCTCTGGGTGAAGAAATTTCTCCTTTTGTCAGTCCTAAGTAGCATACTCTATTATTAAACTGTGACCCCTGGTTCTGGGCTTCCTGGTCACCGGGAGCATCCTTCTTATGTTTACCTGTTAGAATTTCATAGGTTTTTTTGACTTTATTCTTTTAAACTCCTGTAAATATAGTCCTAAGCAATCCAATCTCTCTTCATCTGCCAGTCCTACCATCCCAGGATGAGATGACATCTTTGCTGTCTGTATGTTCAGAAGTGGGGAATCAGAATTAGCTGCCTACATCTTCGTAAATGGTGTCTGCTTCAGCTTAACTCCACCCTATGCTCTTCCTCCTCCTCCCTTGTCCCAGTGATATAAATTAAGAGGTCCATGAAGAATGTTATACGAAATCCTAGAAGTCCTACAAGGTGTGGGAGGGGTGAAATTCCAAACATGACTGAGTGCTCACCATAGAGAAGATTAGTGTGAACAAAGTAGAGGATTTTCTAATCAGAAATCAAAACCAGCAGCCCATCTAAAATAAGGAAATAAATAACTAAAGGGCCAATTGATCCCAATATTTCCCAGACCACGCCATAAAACAGTTGATGAGACTAGACTAGTGTAAGTGGGCAATCTGTTTTCTTTTAAGCATTTCATATGGCAGGAAGGAAGGGTGTACAATCTTTGTAGGGCATCCTTCACCCATAGGGGACATGCCATGACAAGTTAAGGAGTTGATACAATGGTAATGTCGCTGGACTAACAAACCAGAACCCCAGCCAATGTTCTGGGGACATGTGTTTGAATGTCCACTTTATCAGGTAGTGAAATTTGAGATCAATTAAAAAGCTGACTCTGTGGTGACCAATGGGAAATCTGCTGTCTTTACCTGGTCAGGCCTACATGTCACTCCAGATCCACAACAATGTGGTTAACTCTTAGGGTACGCTTTGGGGAATTAAAGATGGACAACAAGCCAGTGATACACATGAAAAATAAAAATAAACAAAAATCTCTTGCCCATTCCTAAACAAATCCTCCCACCAATGCCCACTATTCCCCTCGGTTGGGTTTGCATTGGGAGCTACCTGCCTACAGTTTTAGCAGTGATCACTATTGAGCTCTGATGCTGACCAGTTGGATTGGTTGGCAGCTTGAGAGCTTGGGACTTGCAGCCTCTGAGGGATGGAGCTCTGACTCTCTGGATGCCAGGGGAGCTTCTGTTGGCTGACCACAGGTCTTTCCTGACACTGTGTAGAGGTGAAGAAGAGATAATCAGGCCACCGCCCCATCCTTATCCTCCTGTCCTACAGCCCTGCGACATCTACGCTCCCTCAAACTTTATCAGTTTGTGGCTCCCCCTGACTAGAATTACTGTGTCATACTTTCAGCTGTCCAGTCTTAAATTCTGGAATTCCATTTCAAAATCACTCAACCCTCACTCATGCTTCAAAGTCTTCCTTTTCCACCAACCTATCCAAACATCTTCTAGTGCAGGTCTGTGCCAAGTGTTGGCTCCTAAGCCTACTGCAAAGCACATGAGGGTATTTCACCACATCTAACATGTTGTATACAATATATTGTTATTGTTTAACTCTTCAAAAGCTTCAATGCAGCAAATCTCCTCACTGTGACTTGATCTGATGGCCCTGGTAGTTGAAAATTATGTCCCATTAGTGAAAAAATACTGAAAGCTTGTAGTTGTATTGTCCATTTCTCTGGTGTATAAAAACCTCGCCCATTGGACATGATGGACTAATCAAGGGATCACTTGGAAACTTATGGATGAGAGGTACCTTAATAGCCAAAAATAGATTAAAATCACTTCCATCTGCAATTCTTGCCATCACATAGTCAGAAAATTTCCCCACTCAGAGTGTTTAATATGATACATTTCCTGTGAGTTTACTGTTTCTGAAGGTTTTCGCTTCAATTGAATGTTATTGCAGTCAATTCCTGGCTTAAATTTTGACATCTCTAAAACTATGGGTGCAAATGTAAAAGTTCAGGTGCAGCTAGAAAATTATGCTGTTTTTATTTAGGATGGTGGGTGATGTGCCACTCTTGTTTTCTTTAGACTGCTTCAGGCAATGGATTTACTCAATAGCTACAAGTTTAAAGAGTGTTTTTCATCAACTTTGACGTGCACTTAAAATCTGTGCTTTTTATAGCAACTAAGTCATTTTACTTTTCATTAGGTTTGCTGTTTGTGATCTTTTGTAATACTTTAGGAGATGCTTGGTTTTGAATGAATATAATGTAAGTAATCGATACGTTCCTAAGTTGCAATTCATGATCTTAAAAACTGTGCAAAAGTTTGCAAGCATACAATAAATTCAATTTATTTCTGAGCATTAATATTTCTCTACACAAAGATTACAGAATGGGTGGAATTTTCCAATTTTGAGATTTGGTATGGCATCGGGCATTGTAAAGTTCAGCATTTGCACCAGGACCTGGAATATGTTTTCACAAGCAATCATATCCTATTCAGCACATGACGTGCAAAGGGCTGTTCTTTCCTCAGAGAGAGAAAACTGAAGGTGATTTAAACTGACGGTCACCATGCCTCAGACAAGGGGAGAGGTTGAGAAGGAGAATCCCTTCGTGGTAACCTCAGCTGGTGCAGGGATTGAACCCATACTGTTGGCATCACCCTGCGCTGCAAACCAGCCATACCAGCTGGCTAGCCTTTGAGTAAGTTGAATTGCAAGTCTTACAGTGCAGGAGTTAACAGGAATTTCTCACCCACTCCAGGACATTGTGGGGTCAGAGTTCAGTCACTATACTTAAAGGTGAACTAGACAGGTACTTACTCACTGGAGGGACTCACAGGATTTCGCAAAACAACAGCCTGGATTGTACTGTATCTTTATTGAGCTGGCTGTAATGTGGATGCTTGCAGTGACTGTCTCATGGTAGGGATCACATTACAGCAATCCAAGAAGGCACATTAGTGCAGTATTGCGTTTCTATCCCAAACACCTTCAAACAAAAAAATTGCATCTATTACTGTTTAAAATGTGACCTACCCAAACCGACAAAACTGAAATCAATTACTCTCATGTACCAACAAATCAATTTTCTCATTGGTCTCTGCAAATTTATTGCACACTAGGGGGCTGAATTTCACCCGAAATTGGCTTTATTTATTTTAATGAGATTCATGGAGGGCTTCTCTCCATGGGCCCCAGAGGGTTCCTTACACTCTTTTCCAAAACCTGCTTCATTAGCTGTGTACCACGTCTCAAAAGCATGCTGCTTGCTCTATCTTCCTTCTCTCCAAAGCCACTGCCAGGATGTCCTAGGATTTCCACTACCTGTGCAACTTTTTAAGACCAGCTTAAAAATGTTGCTAGCTAGGAGATGCCCTTTAGTATGCACTGAGTGAAAGGGGAACCAAAAAGAAACAATCCCGAGGTCCTATTGGTGATACAGTTAACATCATGTTACACATACAAATGTACATTCATAGATATGTTGCTACTAAAGAACAAAGCTATGCATGGTCCCTATCATTTGCATCATCCCACCTTAGAACACATTTTTAAAAGGGTTCTTGTGTTCATTAGCAATCAATTTCCTGCCAAAGCACTTTTGGAACAGGGCAGTGAAGGTAATGTACCAGATACGATCATCAGTCCAGCAGTTGTCAGCCATTCTCATGGTGTGAGAGAACTGGATACACTTTGTTGAGCCTTGCTCGGGCAATGACATATCTTCTATATAAAGTTTCAAGAATAAAACTTTTTTTTTCCCATGGAGACATCTATTTCTGGACAGTGAAGCATATTCTGAATATAGATAAGTAAAAGCAGTGGCAAAAGTCTTGACTCACCTCCCACATTACTTCAAAGAACATATTTTAAGGAATTAAATACCATTCTTCAGAATAAGCAGGCACAATACTTGCTTCCAGGTTGTGACCCCTAAAGGATATTTGCCACCTTTTCTATCGGCACATTTATAGTGCCCTATCTGGGCCAACGTGATGGTGAAAATGGAGGTGTACTAATTTCAGAAAGTTTGGCGCTGATTAATACTAAAAATTGAGGGTCAATGTATAACTGAACACTGGGGAGAGTAGATCCTTCAAAGAGGGAGATAGAGCTACTTGGATGAATAAAGATAGTTGGGCGGGGAGGGGAGAATTTTCAATAGTTTCCTGTTTTCATTCTAGGATTGTGATGTCCAATCCCATTGAGGCAGGTACCACATGAACCTCACTCTCTTTCTACTGTTTAACATGAAGTACAAACTATAGGTCACGTGACTGCAGGCGTCTCACTTACCTCCTGTAAGGCCTTTTCTTCTCTCCAATCTTTCCCTTCGCTATTACTGCTATATTCCTGTTACCAGGCCAATAGCGTAGCACGGTCCATGTTCTATATATGTTGTTCACACATCACCATAAAATCCAGGAGGGGAGCCATGAGCCATGTGTATAGGTAGGTGGCACAGGTCGGCCAAAAGCCAATCTCTGCTGTCTCCTGACCTTCAAAGATAACAAATATGGCTGGCTCGCAGACAATAATGCATTATGGTTACATCAGTGCTAAAGATTAGCCTGAAACATTCACAGCAATCTTCAGCTTAAAGTACCAAGTGGATGATCCAGTGGATTTTAGCATTACAGATACCAATCTTCAGCCAATTCAATTCAAAAATTCTTGCAGACACTGGACATTGGAGAGGCAATGGGCTCTAACAAAGTTCTTGCAACAGTACTGAAAAATTGTGCTCCAGAACTTGATGTTCTCTTAGCCAAGCTCTTCCAGTAAAATTAGAACACTGTCATCTATCTGACAATATGAAAACTTGCCCAGGTTATGTCCTGTACATAAAGCAGGACAAATCCAACCCAGCTAATTGCTGTCCCTTTGGGCTACTCTTGATTATGAGTAAAGTGATGGAAGATGTCATCAACAGTGCTATCAAGCAGCACCTGCTTAGCAATAACCTGCTTAGTGATGCCCAGTTTGGGTTTTGCCAGGGCTACTCAGCCCCTGATCTCATTACAACCTTGGTTCAAACATGAATTAAACAGTTGAATTCTGGAAAACAGACAGTGCTTCTCATGTCCTATGAGTGAATAAAATAAAGGATTGTTGGAATACACCAGTGGAAATAGAGATGATTGTAATATGACTTTATCCCATTATGCAGACATGATTACAAGGGGATCAAACATGGTATGACAGGTCGGCACAACATCGAAGGCCGAAGGGCCTGTACTGTGCTGTAATGTTCTATGTTCTATGTTCTATAAACCTGAGAATGGAATACTCAGGGGCATGTGACATTTCCAAAGGACTCGCAGGATGGAAAGGCTGATGGGGTATTTTATTAATCCAACATGGAATAAATACAACAGCAAGAAATTATTTTAGATCAGAAGATGAAGAGTCCAAATGGGAGAGTAAGGACTGATAGAACACGCCAGTGAGGTTAGTCTGTAAGAACATCAAGAAGGTACCAATAAAAGAGAACCCCAAAGAATAAATCAGAAAATAATAAGCACATATAAAACAGGTAGTGCAATGATCATGGGTGACTTTAATCTTGATGTAGATTAGGAAAATCGAATTGATAGTGATAGCCATGAGGTAAAAATGTTTTTTAGAGAGTATGTGGAAGAGGTTCCTTTAAAAATATGGTGTAGATCAACGAGGGATCAGACTGCTTTCGTTCTGATAATACGCAATGAGGCAAGTTTAATAAATAATGTCAGAGTAAAAGACCTCAAGGGAACAGTGACCATAACTTGGTACAATTTAGCATTCAGGTTGAAAGGGAGAAACTTGTTCAGAAATAACTGTGCTTATTTAAATAAAGGTAATTTCAAAGGAATGGGAGCAGAGTCTTACCTGCTTATTAGGAGTCCATGGTACTGGGGATAGTATGTTAGCATGAGAAGAGGATTGGCTAATGAATAGAATCAGAGGATTGGAAAAAGGGAGCATTTTCAGGATGACAACCAATACCTAGCTGAGTATCACAGGAATCTGTGCTGGGGCCACGCTGATTTACAAAGAGTATCAATGATTTAGATGAGGGAAGTGATTGGACTCTCACCAAGTTTGAGATGATACAAAATAAGTGGGAAAGCAAGTGTTGAGGATGACACAAGGAGTCTATAGAGAGACATAGGCAAGTGTGTGGCCAAAGATTTGTGCAGTCACAGAGTCTGTGTGTGTGTGTGTGAGAGAGAAACAGTGTATGTGTGCATGTGTGAGAGAGAGAGTGTGAGTGTGTGTGTGAGTGTGTGTGTGTGTACACTGAAACCCGCCTTTGTGAAATGTAACCACTATGGTTGCTTCTCCTGATTGAATTAGTGGTAAAGGTTCTTTTTTGTACAGGACTTTCTATTGAGAGCCTTCACGCCCTCCTTCACCCCTCCACCTAAAAGTAGCATGTAGTCAGGAGGAAAAGCATGTAGTGGACAGCTCATCACCCTTCTGACACCACCAAATAAAATCAGGAGCGGGGAAGCCAGTCTGCCTGCCTTTAGGCCAACTGAAACTTTTAAGTGGTCAATTAATGGCCCCTTAAAGAAATTGTCCCACCTAAGCCGATGTTCTACTCACTGGCAACAGGGAAAGTTTAACAAACTGTCATATTGATGTGTTGTCATATATATCCTGTTGTCCCCCTTCTGGGTTCAGGGGTCAGCTTTTTGATCAGACAACCTGGGCAGGGTAGCAAGGGTCTCTGTGACTGGTCCCAGTCAATCAGTTCCCTCTCATCTTCCTCTGGCTATCTGTCATCGGCCATTTGTCTAGCTGGTGAGGCTGGCAGGAGCCATTGTAGGCATGATCTTCACAATGACCTGGGATCCTGGGAGAAGAGAGTAAATTACTTTCCTGGGCTCCAGTAAACGGTCACAGCACATTTAACATACACCAATTTTCAGAGTGGTGAACTGTCGCCACCTATAAAGCCAGCCGATAGGTCGGTCAGTTTGATGTCAGTGGTGAGTAAGCTTTTTGAAAGGGATTCTGAGGGACAGTATTTACACATGTTTGGAGAGGCAAGGACTTATTATGGATAGCCAACATGGTGACAAAGAAGATTGATGAGGGCAGAACATTAAGCAATGTCTATATGGAATTCAGCAATGTATTCAACAAGGTTCACATGGTAGACTACTTAATAAGGTTAGATCACAAGGGAGCTAGCGACTGGATACAAAATTGGTTTGAACGCAGGAGACAGAGGGTGATGGTAGAGATTTGCTTTTCAGACAGGATCCTGTGACCAGTGGTGTTGCATAAGGATCAGTGCTGTGTCTGCTGCTTTTCATCATTTATATAAATGATTTGGATATGAATATAGAAGGTATGATTAGTAAGTTTGCAGATGACTCCAAAATTGATGGTGTATATTACAGTGAAGAAAATTATCTCAGAGTACAATGGGGTCTTGATCAGATGGGCGAATGGGCCGCGGAGTGGCAGATGGAGTTTAATTTAGATAAATATGAGGTGTTGCATTTTGGTAAGGCAAGCCAGGACTTATACACTAAATGCTAGGGCCCTTAGGAGTGTTGCAGAACAAAAAGACCTTGGGGTGCAAGTGCATAGTTCCTTGAAAGTGGAGGCAGGCATGGTGGTGAAGAAGGCATTTGGCAAGCTTACCTTCATTGGTTGGAATGTTGAATACAGGAGTTGGGATGTCATGTTACAGCTGTACAGAGTATTGGCGTGGTTTCTCTCAGAATACTGCATAAGATTCTGATCACCCTTCTAAAAGAATGATGTCGTCAAGCTTGTGAGAGTGCAGAAACAATTTATAAGGATGTTGCCAGGGCTGATGGTTTGATTTATAGGGAGATGCTGAATATGTTGGGGCTTTTTGCACTGGAGCATCAGAGGGTAAGTGGTGGCCTCACAGAGGTTTATAAAATCATGAGGGGCATGGATAGAGTGAATAGCCAAGGTGTTTCCCCTAAGATGGGAATCCAAAACTAGAGGGCCTAAGTATAAGGTGAGAGGGAAAAGATTTAAAAAGGGCCTTAGGGATAGCTTTTTCATGCAGAGTGTGGTGCATATATGGAAGAAACTGCAAGAGGAAGTGGTGGAGGAGTGTACTATTACAACACATAAAATATATCTGGATGGATATATGAATAGGAAGGGTTTGGAGGGATATTGGTCAAATGTTGGCAAATGGACGAGCTCAGATTGAGGTGTCTGGTCAGCATGAACGAGTTGGACCAAAGGGCTTGTTGTTGTACTGTATGACTCTATGGCATTATGACTCTAAACATTTCTAAAATTCCAGTTCTGCCTCAGCTAGAATGTTGTGTTCAATCCTGCGGCTCAAAACTCTCAGAAAGATGTCAAGGCTTTATTGAGGGTGCAAAAGAAATTTACTAAAATGGTGCCAGGGATGATTATCAAAAGCAATCTCACTGCAAAGAATGTCTAACTATCAAGTTAAAATGCAAAACTATAAAGTACTTAAAAAATAAACTTGAGTTGGGGTCAATTTGACCTCTGTCAATTATTTATTTGGTGCAGCTTCAGTGCTTTAAAGTGTGACATTATTCGGTGTTCTGTGATCTCCCTATCCTAGTTTTGCAATAGTTGTTGGCAGCAATACAAAGACTGAGAAATGAGATTCACACATAATTTCTTTGCTATTACAAAATCAACTGCTGCTGGATCTGCACCTTTTTCTCAAGTGCTTGTAATAAAAGTACAAGTTGTGCAGCTGAAAGTGCTGAACATGTTTCAAAACAAATTCTGAAACTTTTAGAAAGATTAATTCCTTACACTCTTCACATTGAGAGATTTCATTTCTCCATTCATTTAAAACTTGGTCTTGAGCATTCTAGGGACCTCTCCAATTACCACATGAGTTATTCAGCAAGGATAATCCTGTCATCAACTGACACTTACTCCCCAACAAAATCCATTTCTAGCATTCTGCTGGGAATATAACATTTATGGGAAGCAGGCAGCTCCAGATGTTGCTGAATTACAATATTCAGTTCTGACCCTTGAAAGTGTTAGAGTTTATTGCAAGGTTTGTGTTAGGTTACTCAGGATAGTTCTGGAGCCAATGGAAAAGAGCTCCGAACAAGATCATAACGTAAAGTTGGTGATCTAATTGGAGATTGTAACAGTGCTCCTCAGTAGAATTCACTGGATAGAGAAAGCATATGGAATTACCGACACAAAATCAGAAATTGCTGGAAAAACTTAGCCGGTCTGGCAGCATTTGTGAAGGGAAAGCAGAGGTGACATTTCGGGTCCAGTGACCCTCTTTCAGAACTGAAAGTTCTGACAGAGGGTGATTCATATGTGAAATGAATTGCCAGAGGAAATGATAGATGCAGATACCATTACAACATTGAAAAGACATTTGGACAGGTACACGACCAGGAAGAGTTTAGAGGGAAATGGGCCAAATGTAATCAAATGGGACTAGTTTAGTTTGGGAAACTTGGTCGGCATGGAAAAGTCGGACCAACAGGTCTGTTTCCACACTGTACGACTCTATGACTCTAAAAGTTGAGTTCTGGAGAAGTTTTACTGGTCTCAAAACAGTAACTCCACATTTTCTTCATAGATACTGCCAGACTTGCTGAGATATTCCAGAAATTTCTGGTTTTGTTCCTAATTTCCAGCACCAGCAGCTCTTTGTTAATTTGTTTAGGTATTATTGACTACGGATTTCTCCTTCCTAGCCCAACATCCCTCACCTGCTCATTCAAGCCATGCTGTAAACTACCCATACTGTAATCTCCCTTTACTCTCTTTGTAGGAAATCTTTCATTCTTACTGGCCAATGTATGATTCCAGAACCATAACAGTGGTAGGCAGATAGGTAAAGATCTTTTCTCGAGCTGCAGAAATGCCTTGAATGTTGACGGAGCCCAGAATGATCTGATAACATCAGGTGTGGTCGAACCACAAGAGCAAATTAATTCACAAAGCATTGATTTAATTTGTAGAAAACCAGAAAGAAAGACAAATGCCAAAAAACTAGAATAATGCTAAATAATCTGACAATGTTCAACCTTAGCATTAATCAAAGCCACACACACGTGCTGGTACATTGCAATTAATGTTTGTGAAAATGTTCACGGTAAACCACTCCTTCCTGAGTTACCTGTAATAAAAAACAGAAGAACATAAAGCTCCCCTGTCTATGAAGTAGGTCAAATTTTACCGGAAATAATGGGCAATTAAGTGCATGGGTGCTAACTCAGCTGTTATCAAAGCACAGCCATTAAATTAAACTGTGAAACAGCTTTAGCTAAAATAGAAAATGCTCGAAAAAAATTCCTGTCCATTTGAAGGATTGTAGGATATGCACATATTTTCATGGCATAGACTCCGACTATGTGGTACCAATAATCAGGTGACTAGCACATTGATGGAATGGAATGCTATTATTGGGAGAACTCAGCCACATTGTGATATGATGCTCTCAACACAACATGTGTATATTCCACCATGCCCTGGGCCCAGGCTTACCAGATGTATTGGCAAAGCCTGTTGTTTTTGGTAATGTCAGAGTCAGCAATCATACCCACATGAATGGAGGTTAGCACAGTCCTCCATACTGTGGAAAACGGAGGACTCTAACAAGGAGGGCCTTCCAATGTTTCTACATGGACGTTTGACATAGGGACATTGTTGTTACGTATGAAAAACAAGCCATGTCAAACAAAGATAACAAAGTGTAGAGCTGGATGAACACAGCAGGCCAAGTGGCACCTCAGGAGCAGATGCTGCTTGGCCTGCTGTGTTCATCCAGCTCTACACTTTGTTATCTCGGATTCTTCAACATCAGCAGTTCCTATTATCACTCTTATCCATGTCAAACAAATATGGTTGGAGATTATAAGTACTGTATCATTACTCTTAGCTTATATATCCACACCCTGTAACATCCAAGAAAAGAAGATCTCATTTAACAGTGTGTGAGTGAATTAATGCTTTAGGATATGAATATTCACAAAGGTCTGAATCTTACATTTTTTTGAATAAGTTATATCAAGGTTTTTCAGAAGGAATCTTGCTATGAGGCCCAACAAGTTTTCTTACCAGGTCTTACCAGACTTGTTGCATTAATTGCAAGCCTGCTGGTATGTATGTCTCTCAAGTCCAATGTATTCCTCATCTTTGCACACACCATTTTTGTAAGAACTCACCACTCAGTGGATATCCACTGAAAGACCAGCATCCCTTGAGTCCGTGCCATCTTTGAAAACCATCTGTTCACCTGGAGGATTGTTGGCTTCTGTCAGCTGCCCTGTTCAGATTTTGGAGGCTGTGAGGAGAGATGACACCTCATTTCTGGTTGATGGTTGATGGGCTGGTGCAACGAAGAAGTGTCCTGTTCCTGGAGCACTGGCAGGGCAGGCCATTGCACCAAACAATGTGAACCCAGCTGGAGATCACCACCTGGGTCTATGCCATCTCGAAGGTGCAGAGGATCAGGCTTAGGGCAGGAAGACCATCAATGACCATCCCTGCTTTGGAGATAATGGGAACTGCAGATGCTGGAGAATCCGAGATAACAAGGTGTGAAGCTGGATGAACACAGCAGGCCAAGCAGCATCTTAGGAGCACAAAAGCTGACGTTTCGGGCCTAGACCCTTCATCAGAAATCATTTCTGATGAAGGGTCCAGGCCTGAAACTTCAGCTTTCCTGCTCCTGAGATGCTGCTTGGCCTTCTGTGTTCATCTAGCTCCACACCTTGTTATCTTGGACCATCCCTGCTTTGCCTGGTTAAGTGCCCCATTCTACTCTCTGCTACCTCATACTCAGTCTAGCCCTGATACTGCACTCACTTCCTGTCAAGGTTCATTTTCTGATACCCTTCTGTTGCATGCAATATCTTGCTTCACTTGCTCTCATTACCCAACCTCGTCCTTACCCTCCAATAACCCTGCAGGCCCACAGTGTTGCCTTTTCAACCCCTCAATATTCCTCTGCACCCTTGCTCGATGTGCACCAGTCCCAACAGCCATGCCAACCCTTTGTGTCTTATTCATTCACACCGTTTCTGTCATTATGGGAGAAGACATCCCATAACAGGATGGAGTAACACTGAGGGTGTGCCTGATATTCTGATACCCACTACAAGGACAGAATCTGTGCTCTTTGAGGAGAAGACAGGGACCACTCCTGTGAATGGTCCTTTTAACCAAATAAACACCATTTGCCATTCCATTGCAACGCTCACATTAACCAGGCGGTCATTGTAATGCATTGAATACCATACAACTAGGGGCTGCACTACTTTCTGCCTGCTGTGTCTTACTGGTACTCCAAATGTCCCAAGGAATCTGCAGAAACTAGCACAGAAACATGTCCTGGACTTCTTCAGGTGACTGTGTTGAAATCCCAGAGGAAAATTCAACAAGAGTTGCTACTCCAGCCGCTCGGCAGCCAAGAGCTCAGTGGGGCAAGTAGGCAGACGGAGAGAGTGGGGGGTCAGAAACTGGTGGGCACATCCACAGATGGATGAGATAGAAATGCCTAAGGTCACTGGTACTCGAGCTGCACCTCGGGATGTTGGGGAGGTGATGGCCAAATGGTACTATCACTACACTATTACTCCAGAGACAAAGGTAATGTTCCAAGGAACCTGGGTTCTTATTCTTTTCTAAAGAAGGGTCCAGACTCTTTCAGCCTTCCAGCTCCTCTGATGCTGCTTGGTCTGCTGTGTTCATCCAGCTCTACACCCGGTTATCCCTGTGTTCATATCCTGCCATGGTAGATGGTGCAAATTGAATTCAATAAAAATCTGGAATTGCGAATGTAATGATGATCATGAAATAGTTTTGATTGTTGGAAAACCCACCTGATTCACTAACATCCTTCAGGGAAAGGATTCCGCCATGCTCATCTGGTCTGGCTGACATGTGATTCCAGACCCACAGCAATGTGACTGACCCTTAACTGCTCTCTGGGCAATTTGGGATTGGCAATAAATGCGGTCCTAGCTAGCAATGTCCACATCCTGTGAATGAATATAAAAAATATATTCTCAGCTCCAAGCAGGAGAGGCCCTCATTTCCCAGAAGTTATCGCAGTGAAGCAAATCCTATGACAGTCAAGTTGTTTCTATGGACAGCTTGATGGTTGTCATGGAGATCCAGGCCCAGTGCCCTCAGGGTATGGAAACCTACACTCCGTCACCAGCCATTGGTCCCAGGATGATAGAGGGCAGGGAGTCTTGACCCCAGTCCAGATATGGATTACACACTGGTCACTCAAAACTCCAGACCGTGCAGGTAGCCAGGCTTTCCACTTCCACCTTGGCAGCCCCCCTCTGACCCTTGGAAGGTCATGCCATCCGCTGAGTACCTCTGCCAAGAAGACCCTCAGCATGCCTGAGCCAACCAGACAAAAACACCTCAAAGATCAGCTCATCAAATCTCCAAGACTAATAGCACTCACTGCAGAACAAGCTCCCTCCATCCTAGCTGAGGAACTGAAGAGCTTACAAAGACACTACAAGAGGAAGTGGAAAATCTACTGACGTCATGTCACTGACATGGGTGATTTTATTCTGTAAAGACTTGAGAAATGTTTTTATAAGTGTTTGTTTTACGGTGTTCAAGTGGTTGTTTGTGTCTTTGTGTATGCCCTCATGTGCTTCATTGCACCCCCCAGCCTCTCTTTGTGAACACTGAGGAAGGATGGGGATGTCCAATCAGTGCCTAACACATGTTGGACCAGAGACAGCAACACATGGATGTGGCTTTGGGACATTCTGACATTGCAGGCAGCACCTGCTGAATATTTCCTACTGATCAGCTGGCTGTGTGCACACAGGGTACCGCCAGCAGTGACTGTCAGGGACGGTGCAACACATATAGCGGGTCAATGTTGCAGGATGGCCAAGGGGTAGGCAGCCTGTATGCCCGTGTTGTGACTTGTCCACAGGTCTCAGCCATAGCTATTCTCTTCAGAAAGTCCAAAGACTGGCGACTGGTGCAGTTCCCACTTTCTCACATGCTTGCTCACTAACCATGTCCATTCTGAGTGTAAGGATAGCAATTTTCTTACCCAGTGTGCCCTTTTTAATTGTTACATGGTGGAAGGACACACTGAGTGCTCCTCTGCTAGTGCCTCCAGCCTCAGCCTGAACACACGGGAAATAATGCCTGGGTCTTTTTGCATGTGGAAACAAAGCATAGGATAGGATTGTTCCCTGGTGCATCCCTGACGGCAATACTTCAATCTTTTAAGGGCAATTAAACAAAAGCTTGGGATAATGGCTCCCTGCTGCATTCTTCACGATGACTCATCAAATAGAATCCATTTGCCAAACAGTCAGCACCATTTTATCATGCAGTGTAAATTGTTGCTCCCTTTAAATTTTGCCGTTCTTGCATCTATCTTGATGAATGCAAAACAAAGGCTTCAATAGTGATAATGGGAACTGCAGATGCTGGAGAATCCAAGACAATAAAATGTGAGGCTGAATGAACACAGCAGGCCCAGCAGCATCTCAGGAGCACAAAAGCTGACGTTTCGGGCCTAGACCCTTCATCAGAGAGGGGGATGGGGTGAGCGCTCTGGAATAAATAGGGAGAGAGGGGGAGGCGGACCGAAGATGGAGAGAAAAGAAGATAGGTGGAGAGGAGAGTATAGGTGGGGAGGTACGGAGGGGATAGGTCAGTCCAGAGAAGATGGACAGGTCAAGGAGGTGGGATGAGGTTAGTAGGTAGGAGATGGAGGTGCGGCTTGGGGTGGGAGGAAGGGATGGGTGAGAGGAAGAACAGGTTAGGGAGGCAGAGACAGGTTGGACTGGTTTTGGGATGCATTGGGGGGGAGGGAAAGAGCTGGGCTGGTTGTGTGGTGCAGTGGGGGTAGGGGACAAACTGGGCTGGTTTTGGGATGCATTGGGAGAAGGGGAGATTTAGAAGCTGGTGAAGTCCACATTGATATCATTGAGCTGCAGGGTTCCCAAGCGGAATATGAGTTACTGTTCCTGCAACCTTCGGGTGGCATCATTGTGGCACTGCAGGAGGCCCACGATGGACATGTCATCTAAAGAATGGGAGGGGGAGTGGAAATGGTTTGCGACTGGGAGGTGCCACATTTCCACATTAAGCAGAGGTTCACCTGCACATCTGCGAATGTGATATACTGCATCCACTGTACCCGGTGTGGCTTCCTTTACATTGGGGAAACCAAGCGGAGGCTTGGGGACCGCTTTGCAGAACACCTCCGCTCAGTTCGCAATAAACAACTGGACTAATGTGGTATACTGCATCCACTGCACCCGGTGTGGCTTCCTCTACATTGGGGAAACCAAGCGGAGGCCTGGGGACCGCTTTGCAGAACACCTCTGTTCGGTTCGCAATAAACAACTGCACCTCCCAGTCGCAAACCATTTCAACGCCCCCTCCCATTCTTTAGATGACATGTCCATCATGGGCCTCCTGCAGTGCCACAATGATGCCACCCGAAGGTTGCAGGAACAGCGACTCATACTCCGCTTGGGAACCCTGCAGCCCAATGGCATCAATGTGGACTTCACCAGCTTCAAAATCTCCCCTTCCCCCACCGCATCCCAAAACCAGCCCAGTTCGTCCCCTCCCCCCACTACACCACACAACCAGCCAAGCTCTTCCCCTCCACCCACTGCATCCCAAAACCAGTCCAGCCTGTCCCTGCCTCCCTAACCTGTTCTTCCTCTCACCCATCCCTTCCTCCCACCCCAAGCCGCACCTCCATCTCCTACCTACTAACCTCATCCCACCTCCTTGACCTGTCCGTCTTCCCTGGACTGACCTATCCCCTCCCTACCTCCCCACCTATACTCTCCTCTCCACCTATCTTCTTTTCTCTCCATCTTCGGTCCGCCTCCCCCTCTCTCCCTATTTATTCCAGAGCGCTCACCCCATCCCCCTCTCTGATGAAGGGTCTGGGCTCAAAGGTTTCAATAGAATGAGAGATAATGGGAACTGCAGATGTTGGAGAATTCCAAGAAAATAAAATGTGAGGCTGGATGAACACAGCAGGCCAAGCAGCATCTCAGGATCTCAAAAGCTGACGTTTCGGGCCTAGACCCTTCATCAGAGAGGGGGATGGGGAGAGGGAACTGGAATAAATAGGGAGAGAGGGGGAGGCGGACCGAAGATGGAGAGTAAAGAAGATAGGTGGAGAGAGTGTAGGTGGGGAGGTAGGGAGGGGATAGGTCAGTCCAGGGAAGACGGACAGGTCAAGGAGGTGGGATGAGGTTAGTAGGTAGCTGGGGGTGCGGCTTGAGGTGGGAGGAAGGGATGGGTGAGAGGAAGAACCGGTTAGGGAGGCAGAGACAGGTTGGACTGGTTTTGGGATGCAGTGGGTGGGGGGGAAGAGCTGGGCTGGTTGTGTGGTGCAGTGGGGGGAGGGGACGAACTGGGCTGGTTTAGGGATGCAGTAGGGGAAGGGGAGAATTTGAAACTGGTGAAGTCCACATTGATACCATATGGCTGCAGGGTTCCCAAGCGGAATATGAGTTGCTGTTCCTGCAACCTTCGGGTGGCATCATTGTGGCACTGCAGGAGGCCCATGATGGACATGTCATCTAGAGAATGGGAGGGGGAGTGGAAATGGTTTGCTTCAATAGAATGTCTCTTTTACCGATCACACTAAAACAGTTTAACACCTCCAGTAAACAGCAGATTATGGAATTTCTTACAGTTGTATTAAGTATTTGGCTGCCACTGTTACTGACTGCAACTTCTACTCTACGAACATGTTTTAACATGCTTTTCTCATACAATAAAATCTCAGTTGAATTGCTGTGGGACTCCCCACAGAATTCAAGCCAAATGAAGCCACTCAATAAGCAGCACAGCAGGCTGTAGAGGTTGGTTTCAGTATATTTAAAGCTGAGATACATAAATTTTTAATCGGTCAGGGAAACAAAGGTTATGGGGTAAAGAGAAGAAAGTTGAGTTGAGGATTACTAAATTATGATCGCATTAAATGATAGAGTAGGCTTGATGGGATGAATGGCAGCAACACAAGCTCTCAGCTCATTTACTGTTTCAGAGTCAAGGATGAAAATGTTCTGAACCTTGCCTTTTGGATGCAAGTTTAAAAGAATAATGCATAACTACCTAGAGTATTTTCCAGCAAAACTCTAATACTGTACATTTCCCACTTGCTTTCTCCAGTGAAGCAACCAGAGAGCCACTTAGATAGAGTCTCATTGGGAAATGCTCCAAATCTTTCTGCCGTTTTATTTTAAACTTGAAACCTATCTGAGCTTTTCCTCTTTTGGCACCTAGTCTTCGTACCAGCAATCAAATGTTGTTTAAAAAGGCAGCTCAAATGATATTGCTCATGTCCAAGCTGATTAACCAAGAGTAAACTGTGCTATCATTTGGCTTAACATGGGAATTGCTCAATGGGATTTAACATTCTGCTGACAGGAATGGCTAATGACTTCAACAAAACGTGCAATTTTGACATATCTGACTTCACTGCAAAAAGATTATCTGGGTTTATGGAAACAAACATTAATTCACATTGCAGTTGATTAAAAAAGAACTTTAATCTACAAAATTATGGCATGCTGGATGAGGCGTGGGGGATCGCTACACTGAACGCTCTGCTTCTGCAATTGCATGTTGACTTTGCTTCTTATTTTGTCCAATCCTCGTTGTTCTGTGACAAGTATAATGCCTCAAAAGGATCTCATCATGACTTTATAAGCAAAATGAAACGACAACTTACACACAAATAGGTCACAGATGATAAGACTGCATTGCAGAAAAACTTAAAGATTGGAATCTCAATATAACTTTAGCATTTAATTAGATGCGTTCCTCTTTCCAATCTCATCATCTCTCCCTGAAATCTGTCTTTCAAATATTCAAGTGATGCAAGCAACTCACAATTCTCCCTGAACTAGTAATATAGAATGGTGTAGGACAGCAATGGAAGGATTATTGACTTGGGGCCAGGTTCTCAGGAGTGAAAAGGAAGAGAACAGTATTCGTAACAATATCCTGAAGCTCAGAGCACTCAAGGGATGGGTAACCAGTGGACAACTGCATTGGGATGAAGTCAGGCAGATACTCGTGAAAATGCTATCAATTTCACTTGACTAGGCACCGGTTACTTTTATCTTTGAGTGAAGAGAAGACCTGATAATGCTAAAGTTGCCCCAATGAAAAAGAGCTGAGGAGTGAAGATAAAGTTGTCTTGGTTTCAATGGGTCATAGGGCTGCTGTCCCATTAGAAAGAGAGATCCATTGGTTGTTTATACTGAGGGTCACCACACCTCAGGTAAGGGGAGAAATTGAGAATAAGGATCTTTCATGGTAGCCTCAGACAGTTCTGGTCTTGAACCCACTCTGACTGGCACCGCAAACTGGCTGGCCAGCCAGCTAACTAACCCCAAAGTTAATGTGACCATAGTCCTACTCTCTAACCAGACAGAAGGAGGGATATGACTGGTGGTGGTTTAACCTAATGGCCAATGTGCCCCAGGCAATGGGAGAAGTTTGAGAAGGAAAGTCCTTCAAGGTAACCTCAGTCAGAGCGAGAATTAAACTCACTGTTGGTGTCGCAAACCAGCCACCTCCTAAAGTGAGCTGAGTGAACCCATGAGGAGTATCACCACTTTATTGCAATAGCTAGGACAACAACATTGTGAGAGTCTTGCCCCACACTGTCTAGGGTGAAGGGACAAGGTAGTCATTTCTATGACTGAAGAATACAGATTCATTTCTTCAAAGGACAGAAATAATGACTGATAAGAAACAATGGAAATCTTCTCAGAAATGGGGCAACTTTCACTGGAAAAGTCACAGCCACAGTTGCTGGTACTGCCTCTACAGATTATTTGAACCCTATCACGACACTAAATGCTGAGTAACCTGTGCGTGAAGCAGCAAGGCCCTCTAAACGAAAACTGCTCATAAAATCACAGCCGAAAAATGTGGCTAAATCTAGTTTCAAGGAAGATAGTCAAATAAGATAACAGTCAGTCAGTTCAAGCAAAGTCATTTGAAGAGAATTACAAGTGAATTCAATGTATTTAAGATAACAAAGTGTGAAGCTGGATGAACACAGCAGGCCAAGCAGCATCTCAGGAGCACAAAAACTGACATTTTGGGCCTAGACCCTTAAGAGAGGGGGATGGGGTGAGGGTTCTGAAATAAATAGGGAGAGAAGGGGAGGCGGACCGAAGATGGAGAGAAAAGAAGATAGGTGGAGAGAAGAGTATAGGTGGGGAGGTAGGGAGGGGACAGGTCAGTTCGGGGAAGACGGACAGGTCAAGGGGGCGGGATGAAGTAAGTAGGTGGGAAATGGAGTTGCGGCTTGAGGTGGGAGGAGGGGATATGTGAGAGGAAGAACAGGTTAGGGAGGCGGGGACGAGCTGGGCTGGTTTTGGGATGCAGTGGGGGGAGGGGGAGATTTTGAAGCTGGTGAAGTCCACATTGATGCCATTGGGCTGCAGGGTTCCCAAGTGGAATATGAGTTGCTGTTCCTGCAACCTGCGGGTGGCATCATTGTGGCACTGCAGGAGGCCCAGGATGGACATGTCATCTAAAGAATGGGAGGGGGAGTGGAAATGGTTTGTGACTGGGAGGTGCAGTTGTTTAATACATTTAATATCCTTTGCTACATTTTGAAGGGTGGAAAGAGTAAACAGTCACTAAATGGAGCATGTGTGATGACAACTTCCTTGAACTAAACTCTTCACCCTGTTCCCTTGCTCAGGTACTACAGATCGGTTGAGTATTTATCCAGCTCTTTGCTGTTATTTCAGACTTCCACCACCCACAGTATTTTACTTCCATTCATAAACCATCAGTTCATTTTAAAAACTAATCTGGGAAAATACTCTCTTTGATAACACAATGTGGAGTAGGAGGAACACGGTGGGCCAGGCAGCATCAGGGGAGCAGGAAAGCTGACGTTTTGGGAGGGGACACTTCTTCAGAAAAAAAATATGCTGCCTGGCCTGCTGTGTTTCTCCAGCTCCACACTGTGATATCTCCGACTTCAGCATCTGTCGTTCTTGCTATCTTGGAGATCTCTTTGATTATTTGGCTGAACAGCCTTCTGTTGAAAAGTTCAATTAACCCGCTTTCTTCTGACTGATTCAAGCAACACCTTCTAAATCTTTTGAATGGTTCTGAAAATCTTCAGTTTAGCTTCTTAATTCACTGGCTCACATGAACATTCCAATGTCAAAAGAGAATTGGAGTTGTCTTATTGACCTGCCTCTGACCTGCTCTGACAGCTAACACTACTTTCTCAAAGCCACAGAACAAAGGAATTGGAAGTCCTCTTGCATTAGTCAGAGAAAAAACAGTATGCATGTCCAGCAAGTGATAGAGAAAACAAATGTAATGCTGGATCTTATTTCAAAGGCAATGGAGAATAAAAATAGAGTAGTGTTGCTTAAGCAATACAATGGCACTAGTTAGATCACACCTGGAACATTGCGTACAGTTTGCTTCCCTTATCTGAGGAAAAATCTACTGGCATTGGATGCAATCCAGAGAATGTTAATTAAGTTGATCACTGAAGTTGAGGGATTGTCTTCTGAGGAGGCATTGAGTAGTTTGGGTCTGTATTCATTACAGTTTACAAGATTAAAAGATGGCCTTATAGAAGAATTCTAAACATGGAGATGGTTTGCCCTTGTGGGAGAGTCTAAGACCAGAGGCAATAACCTTAAAGGAACAAATTGATAATGGGAACTGCAGATGCTGGAGAATCCAAGATAATGAAATGTGAGGTTGGATGAAGATAGCAGGCCCAGCAGCATCTCAGGAGCGCAAAAGCTGACGTTTCGGGCCTAGACCCTTCATCAGAGAGGGGGATGAGGTGAGGGTTCTGGAATAAGTAGGGAGAATGGGGGAGGCGGACCAAAGATGGAGAGAAAAGAAGGTAGGTGGAGAGGAGAGTATAGGTGGGGAGATAGGGAGGGGATAGGTCAGTCCAGGGAAGACGGACAGGTCAAGGAGTTGGGATGAGGTTAGGAGATGGGAAATGGTGGTGCGGCTTTAGGTGGGAGGAAGGGATGGGTGAGAGGAAGAACAGGTTAGGGAGGCAGAGACAGGCTGGGCTGGTTTTGGGATGCAGTGGGGGGAAGGGGACGAGCTGGGCTGGTTTTGGGATGCAGTGGGTGGAGGGGAAGAGCTGGGCTGGTTGTGTGGTGCAGTGGGGGGAGGGGACAAACTGGGCTGATTTTGGGATGCGGTGGGGGAAGGGGAGATTTTGAAACTGGTGAAGTCCACATTGATGCCATTGGGCTGCAGGGTTCCCAAGCGGAATATGAGTTGCTGTTCCTGCAACCTTCGGGTGGCATCATTGTGGCACTGCAGGAGGCCCATGATGGACATGTCATCTAAAGAATGGGAGGGGGAGTTGAAATGGTTTGCGACGGGGAGGTGCAGTTGTTTATTGCGAACCGAGCGGAGGTGCTCTGCAAAGCGGTCCCCAAGCCTCCGCTTGGTTTCCCCAATGTAGAGGAAGCCACACCGGGTACAATGGATACAGTATACCACTCCACCACCCAAGACATTTTTCCATCCCCACCCTTGTCTGCTTTCCGGAGAGACCACTCTCTCCGTGACTCCTTTGTTCGCTCCACACTGCCCTCCAACCCCACCACACGTGGCACCTTCCCCTGCAACAGCAGGAAGTGCTACACTTGCCCCACACCTCCTCCCTCACCCCTATCCCAGGCCCCAAGATGACTTTCCATATTAAGCAGAGGTTCACCTGCACATCTGCCAATGTGGTATACTGTATCTATTGTACCCGGTGTGGCTTCCTCTACATTGGGGAATCAAAGCGGAGGCTTGGGGACTGCTTTGCAGAACACCTCCGTTCGGTTCGCAATAAACAACTACACCTCCCAGTCGCAAACCATTTCCACTCCCCCTCCCATTCTTTAGATGACATGTCCATCATGGGCCTCCTGCAGTGCCACAATGATGTCACCTGAAGGTTGCAGGAACAGCAGCTCATATTCTGCTTGGGAATGGCCAATGGTATCAATGTGGACTTCACCAGCTTCAAAATCTCCCCTTCCCCCACCGCATCCCAAAACCAGCCCAGTTCGTCCCCTCCCCGCACCGCACCACACAACCAGCCCAGCTCTTCCCCTCCCCCCACTGCATCCCAAAACCAGCCCAGCCTGTGTCTGCCTCCCTAACCTGTTCTTCCTCTCACCCATCCCTTCCTCCCACCCCAAGCCGCAAACCCATTTCCCACCTACTGACCTCATCCCACCTCCTTGACCTGTCCGTCTTCCCTGGACTGACCTATCCCCTCCCTACCTCCCCACCTATACTCTCCTCTCCACCTATCTTCTTTTCTCTCCATCTTTGCTCCGCCTCCTCTCTCTCCCTATTTATTGCAGAGCCTTCACCCCATCGCCCTCTCTGATGAAGGGTCTAGGCCCGAAACTTCAGCTTTTGTGCTCCTGAGATGCTGCTTGGCCTGCTGTGCTCATTCACCTTCACACTTTATTATCTTAACCTTAGAGGAACAGTTGTTTCAGAGTTAATGGGAACTGCGGATGCTGGAGAATCTGAGATAACAAAGTGTAGAGCTGGAAGAACACAGCGGGCCAAGCAGCATCAGAGGAGCAGGAAGGCTGACTGTTCAGGCCGAGACCTTACTTCAGAAATTGGGGAGGGGGAACGGGGTACTGAACTAAATAGAGAGAGAGGTGGATGCAGATAGAAGATGGATAGAGGAGAAGATAGGTGAAGAGGAGACAGACAGATCAAAGAGGCAGGGTAGAGTCAGTAGAGGTGAGTGTAGGTGAGGAGTTAGGGAGGGGATAGGTCAGTCCAGGGAAGACGGACAGGTCAAGGGGGCGGGATGAGGTTAGTAGGTCGGAGATGGGGGTGGAGCTTGAGGTGGTAGGAGGGGATTGGTGGAAGGAAGGAGAGGTTAGGGAAGCAGAGACAAGCTGGGCTGGTTTTGGGATGCAGTCGGGGGAGGGGATGAGCTGGGCTGGTTTTGGGATGCAGTAGGGGGAGGGGAGATTTTGAAACTTGTGAAGTCCACCTTGATACCATTGGGTTGTAGGGTTCCCAAGTGGAATATGAGGTGCTGTTACTGCAAACTTCGGGTGGCATCATTGTGGCACTGCAGGATGGACATGTCGTTTGAGGAACTGGAGGGGGAGTTGAAATGGTTCGCGACTGGGAGGTGCAGTTGTTTAGTACGAACGGAGCATAGGTGTTCTGCAAAGCGGTCCCCAAGCCTCCACTTAGTTTCCCCGATGTAGAGAAGGCCACAACGGGAAGAGCGGATGCAGTATATTACATTAGCAGATGGGCAGGTGAACATCTGCTTGATGTGGAAAGTCTTCTTGTGGCCTGAGATGGGGATGGGGGCTGTGTGTAGGGGCAGGTGTAGCACTTTCTGCGGTTGCAGGGAAAAGTGCCAGGTGTGGTGGGGCAGAAGAGGAGTGTGGAGTGGGCAAGGGATTCCTGGAGAGAGTGGTCCCCCTGGAAAGCAGATAAGGGTGGGGATGGAAAAAAATCTTTCGTGTGGGGTTGGATTGCAGATAGCGGAAGTGTTGGGGGATGATGCGTTGGATCTGGAGTAGTATGTGGGCATGAGGGGGATTCTGTTTTGGCTGCTAATGCAGAGAGGGCGTGTGAGGGATGAGTTGTGGAAAATGTGGGTGACACGGTAGAGGGCGTTCTTGGCCACTGAGGGGGGCAAGTTGCAGTCCTTGAAAAATGAGGACATCTGAGATGTACAGGAGTGGAATGGATATCAGCTTCCAGGTGGTTGCAGAGATGGAAATAGAGAGGTCCAGGAAGGAGAGAGAGGTATCAGAGATGGTCCTGCCTCATTGTAGGTTATGTGGGACAATCACTCTCCCGTAGCGACACTGGCCCTAAACCCAAGCTTTTCCTCCTTAACATTGATGACTGTTTCGGCGCTGCCTCATGCTCCCACGAGGAACTTGAACAGTTCATCCACTTCACTAACACCTTCCACTCCAACCTTAAATTCACCTGGGCCATTTCTGATACATCTCTCACTTTCCTGGACCATGCTATTTCCATCTCTGGAAACCACCTGGAAACCAATATCCATTTCAAGCCCACTGACTCCCACAGCTACCTAGAATACACCTCCTCCCACGCACCTTCCTGTAAAAATGCCATCACCCATTCCCAATTCCTTCGCCTCTGCCGCATCTGCTCCCAGGATGAGGCATTCCACTCCTGTGTATCTCAGATGTCCTCATTTTTCAAGGACCACGACATCCCCCACTCAGTGGTTGAGAACACCCTCAACCGTGACTCCCACATTTCCTGCAACTCATCCCTCACACCCTGTACCCGCAATAACAACCAAAACAGAATCCCCCTCGTCCTCATGTACCACCCCACCAACCTCTGGATCCAACGCATCTTCCTCCAACACTTCTGCCATCTGCAATTTGGCCCCAGCACCAAAGACATTTTTCCCTGCCCACCCTTATCTGCTTTCCAGAGGGACCACTCTCTCTGTGATTCCCTTGTCCGCTCCACACTCCCCTCCAACCCCACCACACCCGGTACTTTCCCCTGCAACCACAGGAAGTGCTACACCTGCTCCTACACCTCCCTCGTCAGCCCCATCCCAGGCCCCAAGGAGACTTTCCACAACAAGTTGATGTTCGCCTGCACACCTGCCAATGTGGCATACTGTATCCGTTGTTCCTGTTGTGGCCTCCTCTACATTGGGGAAACCAAGCAGAGGCTTGCAGACGCTTTACAGAACACCTCCGCTCAGTTTGCACTAAACAACTGCCACCTCCCAGTCGCGAACCATTTCAACTCCCCCTCCCAGTCTTTGGATGACATGTCCATCCTGGGCCTCCTGCAGTGCCACAATGATGCCATCTGTAGGTTGCAGGAAAAGCAACTCATATTTCGCTTGGGAACCCTGCAGCCCAACGGTATCAATGTGGACTTCACAAGCTTCAAAATATCTCCTGCCCCTACTGCATCCCAAAACCAGCCCAGCTTGTCCCTGCCTCCCTAACCTGTTCTTCCTCCCACCTATCCCCTCCTCCCACCTCAGGACCTATCCCCATCTCCTAACTACTAACCTTATCCCACCCGCTTGACATGTCTGTCCTCCCTGGACTGACCTATCTCCTCCCTACCTCCCCACTGACACTCACCTTTACTGGCTCCATCCCCGCCTCTTTGAGCTGTCTGTCTCCTCTCCACCTATCTTCTCCTCTATCCATCTTCTACCTGCCTCCCCCTCGCTCCTTATTTCCTATTTATTTCAGAACCCCTTTCCCCTCCCCCATTTCTGAAGAAGGGTCTCGGCCCGATACATCAGCTTTCCTGCTCCTCAGAACACACTCCTGCTGTGTTCATTCAGCTCCACACCTTGTTATCTTAGATTAACAGTTACCCATTTAAGACAGAGATAAGGAGGAATTTCTTATTTCAAAAGTTACTGAATCTGTGGATTTTGTTTTATCGCAAAGGGCTGTAAAGGTTGCGTTATTATGTATATTTAAGGCTGAGATAGGCAGATATTTAAATAGTAAGTGAATCAAGGATAATGGGGAAAAGGCAAGAAAGTTGAGTTGAGGATTATCAGGTAAGCCATGATCGCATTGAATGGGTGGAGCAGGTTTGAATGGATGATTGGCCTCCATCTACTCCCACATCTTAATTCGCTATCAGTGACAAATGGGATTCGAGCTAGTGATGCCAATATCCAGTGGATGAAAGAAGAAGGAAATACTATCACAAGTTATTTCATTTCATAAAATGAAAATAAAAACAGGAAATGTTGAAAGGGCTCAATAAGTCAGATAGGACCTGCAAAGAGAAAATCAGTCAAAATTTCAATTTGACAACTTTTCATCAGAACTGTAAAAGTCAGAAAAACAGTTGGTTTTAAGTCAGTGAAAGTGAGGATGGCAGGGGAAGAACAAAAGGGAAGGTTTGTGTTAAGATTGAAGACAGAAAAGATTAAATGTCAAAAGAGTTGGTGCTGTCAGGTCAGGAGAACCGATAATGGAACAGGGAAGGAAACAGTAAAATATCCGGAGGAAGTGTGAATGGCAGACTGGTGAACTGGTGCCTTCGATACAAGAATAGAAAAATTACAATAAAAATGATTGCTGCATTGACTTGTCTCGCAAAACTTGCTAACTTGTATTAGATTGGAAACACTATGGTAAGAAATAGAAGCCACACAGATCCAGCTCATTATGAATTCCTTTTCTAAAATCTGGCTTGTCTAATGGCATTGTAGACAAATCCTTGCAGTCCAAGCAAAATATATAGTTCTATTTGTCTGTGAACAACCAATTTCCAAAGATTTCTGAACACTTGGTACACAGCATTTGAAACTGATAGTTGAACTGGCAAATTACAATTATTTTGTTTTCTTTTTAGCTTATCCCTTAACTGTGATAGGCTATGTGTGAGTAGTGGTTATGATCAAAGAAGATTGGGCTTTAGATTGCAGATAATAATTAGGCTGCTTTGTGGTTTATCTGTGTCCTGTTAAAGTTACATTTTTAATGATAGATTGCTCTTTTTTTAAGTTGTAAGCTTAGAGTCCAAGATTTACTATTCATAAAGTCTGATTAGGAATAGTAGGGCAATTTTGAGGGTCATTCAATGTTTTAATTTTACTGTATTACAAACCCTGTGATCGTGAGGTTGAAATTGTATCAGTGATAATGGGAACTGCGGATGCTGGAGAATCCAAGATAACAAAGTGCGAAGCTGGATGAACACGGCAGGCCATGCAGTATCTCAGGAGCACAAAAGCTGACGTTTCGGGCCGAGACCCTTCATCAGAGAGGGGGATGGGGTGAGGGTTCTGGAATAAACAGGGAGAGAGGGGGAGGCGGAGCGAAGATGGAGAGAAAAGAAGATATGTGGAAAGGAGAGTATAGATGGGGAGGTAGGGAGGGGATAGGTCAGTCCAGGGAAGACGGACAGGTCAAGGAGGCGAGATGAGGTAGTAAGTAGCAAATGGAGGTGCGGCTTGAGGTGGGAGGAAGGGATGGGTTAGAGGAAGAACAGGTTAGGGGAGCAGAGACAGGCTGGGCTGGTTTTGGGATGCAGTGGGGGGAGGGGATGAGCTGGGCTGGTTTTGGGATGCAGTGGGGGAAGGGGAGATTTTGAAGCTTGTGAAGTCCACGTTGATACCACGGTTTAGCTTGCGAACCCTGTGACATAACACATGAGTTCAGGGGATAAATTAGTGGCATTAACAGTCATATAAATGGACTGTGCTGAAAAGGAGGGGCACCTGAGAGGTCACAGGAGACACACCAACAGCAATAAGAAAGGGAACATGAAGGAAGGGGATGTCCATCATTTGCCTCAGGCAGATCCCACAATTCAATAATGAGGACATGAAACTGATATCTTGCCTAACTGAGGTTATCCTTGAAAAGGTGGTGATGATCTGCCTTCTTGATCCATTTGGATTCGGTGGATCCAAAATGATACTAGACAGTGTGACGTTACTATGGCTTTTAAGAGATTATTTTGTCCTATTTTTAAAAGAAGTGTTTTAAGACAGAGGTGCTGAGATATCTATTTTTACATCAAGGTTATTCAAAGAAGTTATATATAGTTTAGGAATAAAGCAATTCAGATCCACTGTGAACCATCCAGAATTGCAGGGAACAATAGAATGGTGGCATTAAACTTTAAAGACCATTTTGAGGGCTTATAGTCAAAACTATCCAGAGGATCGGGAAAAAGAAATTAAATTTTCAATTTTTACAATGCGGTGCACAAAATTAATCTTCCAAATCCAGTCCATTTGAATTAGTTTTTGGATATGAGGTGAGAGGATCACTGAAGTTAATTAAGGAGAAATTGTTGAGTAAGAGTTCAGAGACCACAGATTTGGATTGTGTGTCAAACTTTAGAGGAAGATTAAATAGAGCGGGTGAGTTGGCTAGACAGCATTTACGGGTAGCGCAGCACATGATGAAACAGGAAGCAGATGAGAAATCTAAAATTCTCAATTTTGCTAATCGAGATAGAGTGTTAAGAGTTACTCCTAATGGGACACGAACCTTTAAAGGCAAGTTTTAGTGCACCTTGTCAAATTGAAACTAAATTGAGTGAGGTAAATTATTTATTAAGAATGCCAAATAGAAAGAAATCTCACAGAGCTTGTTGTGTGAATTTGCTGAAAAAGTATATTGGTAGGGAAGGAAAGGAAAAGGAGATTATGTCACTGGCTACAAGACGGCGTGAAGAACCAAGTTCAGACGATTCTGAATCGGACAGTCCTCAAATTAAATTAGACAATGAGAAAATTCTCAAAAGTTGGGCTAAATTACTGAATTGCCTTCCAGAGGAAAATTGAAATGACCTGAAAGAATTATTGCAATCACATGGGGAGATATGTGGGAATAAGCTGGGAAGTAGTAACCTAATTACAGATGTTATAGATATAAGAAATGGTGTTCTAAATAAGCAACATTGTTATAGACTTAACCCTCTAAAGTTGGGAAAAGTTCAGAGACAACATACCTGAAGTGAGTTGCAGCCAATGGGGCTCACTCATAGTAATGGTGCCAAAATCAAATCGTGCCCAATGATTATGTGTGGACTATCGCAAAGTCAATGCAGTTACAAAACCTGATTCACTTCCTTTTCTACGTTTGGAAAACTGTATTGGGAAGCTAGGGCAAGCAAGTTATATTTCTATGTTAGACTTGCTTAGAGGATACTAGCAGGTACATTTATCCAAAAGAGAGAAGATACTTTCGACTTCTGTGACACTGAATCGACTATACTGATTTAAAAGTCACGCCATTTGGTATGAAAAATACACTAGCCACATTTCAAAGACTAGTGAACACAGTTATTTCTGGATCTCCCAATCGTGTAGTACATTGATGACCTGTTGATTTTTAGTCACAAATCGAAGGAACATTTGGGGCATCTATTAGATTGTTCAATCAACACCAGGAGACAGGCTTGGTGATAAACCTGGCCATGAGTGAGTTCGCAAAAGCCCAAGTCACATTCCTGGGTCCTGTCACTGGACATGGAAAGATGGTCCCATGGCATGCGAAATCAAAGGTTGGTGGGGAGTTTCCCATACCATCAATGTAAAGGGAAGTACTACGACTCCTGGGATTGAGGGTTTTTTTATTGCAAGCTCGTAACAGATTTTAGCAATGTAGTTGCTCTACTGACTAAGTTATTGAAGAAATGCAGAAAATTTCAGTTGATGGAGGAATGTCAGAAGGCATTTGACAGCCTGAAAGCTGTGTTAACGACAGTTCCAATTTTAGACGAACCTTATTGTGCAAAGCCATTTAAGGCTCTTATTGATGCCAGTGGTGTGGGTATTGGTGCTGTACTCTTGCAAGAAGATAAGATGGAAAGATCTATTGGATATTTTTTCAGAAAATTGATCAATCATCAACAGAAATATTCCACAACTGAGAAGGAGACGTTAAGTTTGGTCTTGGCATTACAGCATTTCAACATTTATATTGCCAGTAAATGTCTGAAACATTTGTAACTACTGATCATAACCTCTTAAAGCTTTTGGAAAAAATTAAGGACAAAAATCCCAGATTGTTTAGATGGAGCTTATTACTGTAGCCAATCAATTTGAAAATTATATACGTTGCAGGACATGAAAACATAACTGTAATGAAAGAAGATGGAGGCTTTCAGTGGCAGGGAGGAAAGGGATTGTAGTAGTGAATGTTTGCACGCTTAGAGTCAATGTAATGTGTATTTACTGTGGAGTACTAATAGAGTAAGATTAAAGGTTTTTTAAAATGAAGCCATCTTTGCGTATTGATAGTTTTTAAGGGGAGAGGTGTGACGATACTATATCTTTAAGAGGTTATTTTGTCCTTTTTTTTCAAAGACAGGTTTTACGTCAGAGGTAATGTGTGTCTATTTAAAACTCACAAACAGTTTGGGAAACCTCGGGTTGTTTTTTAGAAGTGGAACAATAGAAGCAGTCTGAGTGAGTGTGCTCAAGCCGCCACACAACCAGGATTTTTAGTTTTCAGCAGGAGCAATTGTTGTTGGGTCTGTTGCTTCAGTACATCTTTTCCTGCCACACTCTCTTCAGAGTTCTCTTGGACTCTTGTCCTCCTAGGCTGCTGGAGTTGCATATGAGAACTCTGTTTTCTGAATTTGCCTTTTGCCAAAGTTGTGTTTATTGGATGCTACCAGGGGATGAAACAGTTAATTAGTAATAGTTACTGTATGTATTATGTTGTTAAGTACTTCAACAGGGTTACAGCTAAGTCATTTTTTTCTTTCTGCTTTCTTTTATTGTATTTTAGCTATATCATATGAATAAAGTGTGTTTTGCTTCACGTTGAATAGTTTGACCAATTGAATCGCATCTAGAATTTACCTTTTGTAGGAGCAAATTTACGGTGGTAATAAATTTTCAGGAGACAGCAGAGTACAAGACATGGGGTAATTGCAGTACAATGCAGGGAGAGGCCAAAGACTACCCTGAATCCAGCCTCAACCTGAGGGTCCAATTACCGTCTTAATGTTCAGCTCAAATCAGAAGAAACGTTAATGACATTCTACCATAAATGTAAGTAAATTTTCTCTCTCTTTATTCATTAACGGGATGAGGGTGTCGCTAGCTAGGTAGCATTTATAGCCCATCCCTAATTGTGCAGAGGGCAGTTAAGAGTCCACCATATTGCTGTGGGTCTGGAGTCACATGTAGACCAGACTGAGTACAGATGTCAGTTTCCTTCCCTATGAGACATTAGTGAACCAGAGATAGTAGGAACTGCAGATGCTGAAGAATCTGAGATAACAAGGTGTAGAGCTGGATGAACACAGCAGGCCAAGCAGCATCAGAGGAGCAGGAAGGCTGATGTTTCGGGCCTAGACTCTTCATCAGAAAAATTTTTCTGATGAAGAGTCTAGGTCCGAAACGTCAGCCTTCCCGCTTGTCTGATGCTGCTTGGCCTGCTGTGTTCATCCAGCTCTACACCTTGTTATCTCACATTAGTGAACCATTTGGGTTTTTCTGAAAATTGACAATGGATTCACAGTCATCATTAGATTCTTAATTCCTGATATGTTATTGAATTCAAATTCCACCTTCTACCATGGCAGGATTCAAACCCAGGTCCCCAGAATGTTATCTGGGACTCTGAATTAACAGTCCAGTGATAAAACCACAAGGTCATCACCTCCCCATTTATTTTATCTTTTATACATTTTGCTTGACAATTTAACATGGTGGCACGTACTCTCTTCCCCCTGTATACAATTGATAATTTGTGCTGGGTGTTCAACTATGATTGTGTTGCCATTACATCACTCTATTAGTAATCCTTTGCTGCTGTGATCTGAATGGGCCCTCTTGGTTTATGGGAAACTAAACTCTCCATGACTACCCTTTATCTCTGAACTAAGACAGTAATACGATAAAGAAGACCTCTTGTAATTAACTCTTAAACCTTTCTTTCTAATATTTTCTAGTGACTTTTTATCTCTCAAGTATGATATTTCATAATCTATATCTGATTCTCTTGAAGAATCTTAATTGAAACCTACTTACAGTATTATAACTGATTGGTTAGAGAAATTTTAAGAGAAACACTAATTGCGTCGCTGACTAGGCAGCATTTTTTGCCCATCCCTAATTGCCCAAAGGACAGTTAAGAGTCAATCACATTGCCGTGGGTTTGGACTCACATGGAGAACAGACCAGGTAAGGATGGCAGTTTCCTTCCCTAAAGGAATTGGTGGGAAATGTTCTTAGTTTTAGGACTGGCAAAGAATGTTGCTCATCCAATTTTACTTTAACAGACAGCTCTTGTTTTAAGTGCTCAGGACACAAGCCTTTCCCACATACTCTAATTTCTACTAAACGTGTACTGCAAAGCCTGCTGGGGCTGTTGTTGGCCATTTTTTGCTGTTCTTTCGTGGGCAGCCCTAACAACTTTAAAATAAGAAAGTTTAAAATAAGTTAAGGTCTGGGCCACCTTCTTAATATATTTTGAGGCGGTTGGTCTGGGGATTTCCAGCATTTTGACCCAGTGATAATGAAGTAATGATATATTTCCAAGTCAAGGGGGTGAGTGGCTTGAAGTGGTGTTCCACTTATTTGCTGCTGGTCCTTCTAGACAGTAACAGTCATTTGGAGAGAGATAATGAGAACTGCAGATGCTGTAGAATCCGAGATAACAAAGTGTGGATCTGGATGAACACAGCAGGCCAAGCAGCATCTTAGGAGCACGAAAGCTGACGTTTTGGGCCTAGACCGTTTCTGATGAAGGGTCTAGGCCCGAATCATCAGCTTTTCTGCTCCTAAGATGCTGTTTGGCCTGCTGTGTTCACCCAGCTCCACACTTTGTTATCTAACAGTCATTTGGAAACTGCTGTCTAAGGAGCCTTGGTGAAATTCTGCAGTGCATTTTGTAAACTGCATCTACTGTTGCAATTGACCATCAGTAGTAGAGGGGGTGAATGTTTGTAGATGCTGTCCACATCAAGTGGGCTGCTTTGTCCTGAATGCTGTCAAACTTCTTGAGTGTCATTGGAGTTGCATTCATCTAGGCAAGTGTGGTGTGTTCCATCATACTCCCGACCTGTGCCTTGTAGATGATGGACAGGCTTTGAGAAGTCAGGAGGTGAGTTAATCATTGCTTCTAACCTGCTCTTGTAGCTACTTTGTTTATGTGGCAAGTCCAGTTTAGTTTCTGGTCAATGGTAACCCCAGCTTGTTGATATTAGAGGAAACAGTGATTGTAATGCCATTGAATGTCAATGGGTGACAGTTAAATTCATTCTTGCTGGAGATGGTAATTGCCTGGCACTGGTGTGGCACCAATGTTACTTAGAGATTTTCAACAGAAACCTGATATTGCCCTGATCCTGCTGCATTTGTACATTGGTTGTTTCAGTATCTGAGGAGTCGTCAATGGTGCTGAACGTTGTGCAATCATTCGTGAACATTCCCACTTCTGATGTTATGATGGAGGGAAGGTCATTGATGAAGCTGCTGAGGATGGTTGGGCCTAGGACACCACCCTGAGGAACTCCTGCAGTGATGCCCTGGAGCTGAAATGACAGACCTGCAACAACCGCAGACATCTTCCTTTGTGCTCGGTGTGACTTCAAACAGCTCTCCTGATTCCTACTGAGTCTAGTTTTGCTGGGACCTCGCAATGCCAAAACTTCGCCAAATGTGGCCATGATTTCAAAGGCCGTGACTCTCAGTTCACCTCTGGAATTCAGCTGTAATAAGGTGAGGAACTGAGTGGCCGTAACAAAACCCAAACTAAGTGTCACTGTACAGGTGATTGCTAAACAAGTGCTGTTTGATAGTGTTGTTGATGACACCTTCCATCACTTCCCTGATGATTGAGAGCAGACTGATTGGGCAGCAAGTGGTTGGGTTGAATTTACCCTGCGTTTTGCTATGGAAAATATATGGGCAATTTTTCCACATTGTATAGCATTGTAGCTGTACTGGATCAGCTTGGCTTGCGACGTGGCAGGCTCTAGGGTATAAGACCTCAGTTCTATTGCCGGAAGATTGTCAGGGCTCTTGGCTTTTGCAGCATCCATTGCCTCCAGCTATTTCTTGATATCAAGTCCAGTGAATTCAATTGGCTAAAGAGTTGTGTCTGTGATGGCTGTAGAGATGGTCAGCATGGATCTTCCACTCAGCAATTCTAGCTGAAGAATGGGGTAAATTCCTTAGTCTTATCTTTTGTATTGATGTATTGCGTTCTTGCAGCAACATGGATTGGGATATTTGTGGAACCTCCTCCTTCAATGTGTTGTTTAATTGTCCACCACAGACTGTTCATGACTATATGTGGCAGAACTGAAGAGCTTAGATCTGATAAGTTGTTTGTGGGATTGGTTTGCTCTGTCTGCCACTTGATGCTAATGCTGTTTGTTAATGCAGTCCTGTTTGAGAGCTTGACCAGGATCACACCTCATGTTTAGGTATGCCTGGTGCTGCTCCTGACATACCCTCCATTTAACCAGAGCAGTGAAGCTGAAGGATGTGAAAGGGGATCATATTTTATGAGGGAGGTATTGAATGTGCTTGTTTCCTGGCAGTAAACTGGGTAATGTGGCAACAGAGCAGGATCATAGAATGTCCAGGAAAACTCAGGACTTTAAAAAAAAGAATGAACATCATAGGGTCAAAGTGTCATGGAGCACAGAAACTGACACTTCGGTCCAATTCATCAATGCCAACCAGATATCCCAAATTAATCTGGTCCCATTTGCCAGTATTTAGCCCATATCCCTCTAAACCCATCCTATTCACATGCCCATCTAGATGCCATTTAAATATTTTGTAACTGTACCAGCCTCCACCACTTCCTCTGGCAGCCCATTCCATCTACGCACTGACCTCTATGTGAAAAGGTTGCCCCTTACGTCTCTTTTATATCTTTTTCCTCTCACCTTAAACCTATACCCTCTAGTTTTGGACTCCCCTACCCTGGGAAAAAGACCTTGGCTATTCATCCTATCCATACCTGTCATGATTTTATAAACCAGTGTAAGGTCACCCCTCAGCCTCCAACACTGCAGAGAAAAGCATTCAGAAAAGATTTACCAGGATGTTGCTGAGAAGGGAAGGTTTCAGTTGTAGAGGAAGGCTGGATAGGCTGGGATGTATTTTCATGGGAGCACAGGAAGTTGAGGATGACCTTATCGAGGTTTATAAAATCATGACGGGCATAGACAAAGTTACAGGAAGTGTTGTTTTTCCCTTAGAATGGGAGGTTTTCAAGATCAGGGACATATTTTTAAGATGAGAGGAGAGAGATTTAAAAAAGACGTGAAGGGTAAATGTTTTTACACAGAGGTTTGTTCACGTGTGGAATAAACTTCCTGAGGAAGTGGTGGATGTGGGCACAGTTACAACACTTGAAAGACACTTCTGTAAGTACACTAATAGAAAGGATTTAGAGAGATATGGGCCAGGAGCAGATAGGTGGGACTAGTTTAGTTTGCGATTATGTTTGGCATGGACTGGTTGGATGTAAAGGTTTGTTTCCATGCTATATGATGCAATGACTGTGTGACTCTCCCTATAGCTCAAACCCTCCGAACCCAACAACATTGTTGTAAATCTTTTCTGCACTTTTTCAAGTTCAACAACATCTTTCCTATAGCACCAAGACCAAAAGTAGCCTAACAAATGTCCTGTACAGCTGCAACATGGCATCTCAACTTTTGTACTCAACACACTTGAATAAAAGAAGAGGCAGCGAAGTTTTTGTGCGTTTATTAGAGGGGACAGCTGCACAAATTTCTAACAGTACAAGTGTAGCGATTGGAACTAGGTGGATCTGATTGACTATGAGATCTTTGATTGGGGTTGTCCACCTGGGCCAATCAGTGAACTCTGGCTGATAGATATAAACAAGAAATACAGAATCTCCTCCATTCAGGGGACTGATCCTGAGCTGGCTGGCCACATCCAGGGTACTGGGCACATCCAAAAAAAGGGTGACTTGGTGACAGGATACCAGCCTCTGTGAAGTTATTTCAACAAGCTACAATTTTAAGGGCAAACATCTAACCTGAACCAATACCTATTATATTCAATCTCTCAACTTCATTAGTCACTTGTCTTCCATTCTCCTGGTATTCAGTACATATCATTGACATGTTTTATTGATATATCCATTTGGGTGGAAAAGGAGAGTTGGCAATTCATTCCTGGGACATAGATATTTCTCTCTGAATGCTGCTATAACTTTTAATGACAAAATGCTAACTTTGTTATCAATAAAACAAATTCTTTATTCCAGATTGATAAATTAACTGAATTTAAATTTCCTCATTTACCAGACGAGATTTGAACACAAACCGTCAGGGCACTATTCCAGGTCTCTGGTTTGTTAAGCCAGTTAACATTGTCATCAAGCTACTGTCCAAACACTCAGGTTCCCAAAACCTTTCACTACTCCCCGGTTAAGAGTCACTGTTCTGAAAATATTTCAACAGTCCTGCCTGGATCTCCAGTGGTTGACCACATACTTCCCTACATTGAACTTCACCCATCAAAGCTTTCCCAGACACGTTATCTGTCAACATTTCTTTGTAATTTCAGGTTTCCCTGACACATCGCTTATTCTGCCTTTTTCCCAGCAGGAAGCAAATTGGCAAGGTCAGGATACAGCAGCAAGTGGCAGAACCAGTGAATTTATTTGGAAAGTTTTTCCAGATTTACTTATCCGCTTCTTACAGCAGCTTTCATCTACAGCTCATGGCTGTTGTAGCTGGTGAATTGGAAGGGAATCATATTCAATTATCTGCAAATGGTTCATATTGCAGCAGCTCAGAGTTAACGGTAGTTGTCTTTACCCTAAGACGGGGAATTTCAAACCTGGGGACACATTTTTAAGGTGAGAAGAGGGAGTGTTACAAAGCACGTGGGAGGTGGATCTGTACACGGAGGGTGGATCCAGTGTGGAATGAACTTCCTGAAGAAGTGGTGGATGTGGATACAATTAAAACCTTTAAAAGACATTTGGACAGGTACATGAACTGGAAAGGGTTGGAGGGATATGGGCTGGGAGCTGACCGGCGGGACTAGCAATCTCACAACACTGAGAATACACTCTTGGTGAAGTAAGGATAGCTGTGAATGGAAGACTACCTGTATAGAGTTATCTCTTCTTGATTTTTCTTGAGTCTGACATAGTGCAATATGTCATTTCACGCGTCACAGTTCCTTTACTCTCCAACTCTGTATTCGTTACCATTATTTAGTGCCATTTATTTTGGACACATGTAACCTGTGCTTCGGTCACAAATGTGGCTCTTCTCATACCTGCATGATCTCGGTCCTCTCCTTACAAAAAGCAGTGTAATATATTTCAGTTTGTAGATCGCTGGCTCCAGTACAGGAGTAGAAGAGAGCTATTCTGGTAGAATAGGTTTCACTTGAATGGTGCTCAGACCGATGCCCTGGCAAATCAGTAACTAGGGCTACAGAGAGGGTTTTAAACTAATTATAAGGTGGGAAGGTTTGGAAGAAGGGAAATGTTGACTTAAAATGAAAGACGGTATGGCAGAATTATAGGTCAGCATTTGGATGATGATACCTCTATAGTGTAAACTTCAAAAACTCTAATAACTTCATGGCTTGAAAGAATCAGCAATAACTCTTTCTGGAATAAGCTGCTTCGAAAAATGAAAGGGGCAAAGAGAAACTATTATAAAGGAATTAAAAGCAAATGTGAATTAACCATCCCTGGGAGGAAACAAATTAAACAAGCTATTCCCTGGGAGGGAGAGGATAACAACTGCTAATAACCCATAGCCTTGTGACAAATGGGCAATTAAGTCTCCCTGCAGCAGTAATGTCCTGAAGTAAAGGAGTTAGTTGCAGGAAAAAAACTATGTTATAAGCCACTAACCCCAAATATAACAAGGAACAGAGGAGTGACTTCTGATAAGAAGGAAAGTTGCAGATTTGAGGTCTCTGGAAATGCAATCAATAATGTCACTCTACAAACTTGAAAAAGAGAAAATTGTACAAGGCCGGAAGAAATCAGTAGCAGAACTTCGAAGATCAACACTACACAAGGATGGAACTCTGGACACATCCAGAGATGGATGCTGTTGGTGGAATTGGATAATAGCTGACCTGAGTTGTGAGGTTTAACTTGTTACTTGTCTGGCCTTACTTTGCTTGCTCCATGAAATAAAGTTTAAATCATTGTTTCACTGATGATTATGAGATTTCTTATGAATAGCTGGATTAAAGGTAACTTGGGTTAATTTACCCACAACAACAGTCTGAGTGAAATGGGAAGCAATAAATTTTACAAACATAGATAGGCAGCAACAAATAGAGTGAAAGAGGGGAGGCAGTGGTTATAAAAACAAAATTGATGGCTCTTTACTTACATATGTGTAGTAATCAGAAGGAAAAAAATGAATTAAAAACACAAATATACATTAACGGATGTGACCTTATGACAATTACAGAAAATTGGTTACTAGGAGGTCAAAGCTGGGAACTAAATATTCAGGGTTTCAAATATTTTTGAAAGGAGATCTCAGAAGAAAAAGGTGGTGGGGTTGTATTGTTTGCACAGGATAGAATGATTACAAAAGCAAGAAATGGTCTGAGACCAGACAATGTAGAATTCATATGGGTGGAGGTAAGATAGGAGAAGAGACTAGTGGAAGTAGTATATAGGTATCCCCAACTATAGTTATACAGTAGGACAGAGAATAAATCTAGAGATAATGATAATGAGGCTGGGCCATTGATAATGGGAATCAGGAAGTCGGAATTTGAGTTTATTGTAATGTGTACTTTTACAAGAAAAATACAATGAAAAGTCCATGGCGCCTGCATTGATGACAGAAGTCATAAGAAGTCAGAAGGCATTCCCTTATTTCCGGCGTGGGACGGTGGCTCAGTGGTTATCACTGCAGCCTCACAGTGCCAGGGACACGGGTTCGATTCCAGCCTCGGGCGACTGTATGGAGTTTGCACATTCTCCATGTGTCTGCATGGGTTTCCTCCGGGTGCTCCAGTTTCCTCCCACAGTCCAAAGATGTGCAGGTTAGGTGGATTGGCCATGCTAAATTGCCCATAGTGTTCAGGGGTGTGTGGGTTATAGGGGGATGGGCCTGGGTGGGGTGCTTCAAGGGGTGGTGTGGACTTGTTGGGCCGAAGGGCCTGTTGCCACACTGTAGGGAATCTAATCTAAATTCATAAGTAACAACAAACATCAAGTTTAAGACAAAAGTTCATTACAGCACATTTAACAGCTCCTGGTTTCGGAAGAAACCGATCAATAGATGAAACACACAGCCAGAATGAGGCCACCTATCCATGGTGGAAACGCCACGCTGGGACGAAACTGACACATCGGGCTGCTGGAAAAGCTGTGCCAAAAGCCTCCGCTGGAGAAAAGTGCCACCAGGAACCAGACCGCCACCCTTGGATGAAAATTGAGCCAGACCACCGACCACACCTCAACGCTGGGGCAAAACTGCTACACTGGAAAATCAAGATAACAAAGTGTGGAGCTGGATGAACACAGCAGGCCAAGCAGCATCTCAGGAGCACAAAAGCCGACGTTTCGGGCCTAGACCCTTCATCAGAGAGAGGGATGGGGTGAGGGTTCTGGAATAAATAGGGAGAAAGGGGGAGGTGGACTGAAGATGGAGAGAAAAGAAGATAGGTGGAAGAGATTGCAAAAGAGATGCAGTGGGAGAGAGATTCCCTGAGGCTGGTCCGGAGGGTAACTTCTTCAGGTTAGGCATCCCTGGAAGAGGCTTCGCAGTGAGGTTAAAATAGTATCAGAGATAATGGGAACTGCAGATGCTGGAGAATCCAAGATAATAAAGTGTGAAGCTGGATGAACACAGCAGGCCAAGCAGCATCTCAGGAGCACAAAAGCTGACGTTTTGGGCCTAGACCCTTCATCAGTGAGGGGGATGGGGTGAGGGTTCTGGCAAATCACTCCGCAGTGCCGAGACCACCATGCCAGGAAAAGACTGGCTCATAAAAGTTGAATAAATACTTTGTAAGAGCCTTCGCAAAGCAAAGGATTTTAATAGCATTCCAAAATGACTAAACAATCAGATGGCAAAGGAGGAAAGGAAATAAATTAAGATCACGGGAGAAAATGTGCTGGGAAAACCAATAGGGCTGAAGACAGATAAGTCCGCATACCTGACAGGATGCATTCAAACATATTAAAGGACATTGCTACAGAGAAAGTGAATGCACTATTCGTAATCTTTCAAAAATCCTTCACTTCTGGAAAGATCCCGAGAATTGGAAAACTGCCAATGTAAAACCTTTACTTAAAAAGCGAAGGAGATAAAATGCAGATAACTATAGGCCAGGTAGTTTAACGTCTGTTATTGGGAAAATTTTAAAGGATGTAAGAGCAGAACATTTAGAAATCCATATTACGATCAAGCAGAGTTAGCACGGACTTCATGAAGGAGAAATCATATGTGACAAATGTACAAGAATTCTTCAAGAAGGTAACAAGCAGAATAGATAAAGGTGAAGCAGTGGATGTAATACATTTGGAATTTTGTAAGTCATTTGATTAGGTACCACACAGTAAGATCCTTAATAAGAGCACATTGTGTCGGAGGTGGGACATTAATATGGAAAGAAGATTTGACACCTAATAGAAGACACAGATTTGGGATAAGGGAAGCATTTTCAGAATGGCAACCCGTTGCTAGTGGTGAGCTGCTGAGATCAGTGCTGGAGCCAGAAATATATAAAATACATATTGATGACTTGCATGGTGAAAGTGAATGCACTATAGCTAAGTTTGATTAGGTTCCCTACAGTGTGGAAACAGGCCCTTTGGACCAACAAATCCACACCACTCCTTGAAGCATCCCACCCAGACCCATTCCCCTATAACCCACACACCCCTGAACACTACAGGCAATTTAGCATGGCCGATCCACCTAGACTGCATATCTTTGGACTGTGGGAGGAAACCCCACACAGACACGTGGAGAATGTGCAAACTCCACACAGACAGTTGCCTGAGGGTGGAATCGAACCCGGGTCCCTGGCACTGTGAGGCTGCAGTGCTAACCACTGAGCCACCATGCCACCCCATGCAAATAAATGATAAAATAAGCAAGAAGGCAAGTGCTGATTTGACTTAAAGAGTCTGCAGAGAGGCAGAGGCAGGATAAACTCATGAGCAAAAAATGTGTCAATAATGTGATGTTCATACACTCTGGCAGGAGGAATGGGGAGATGTACATAATGTAAAGGCAGAAAGACTGCAGAAAGCTACAGAACAATGGAGTCCTCCTCCATTAACCACAAAAACCTAGCATCAAAGTTCACTGTGTAATATGGAAGTCCAACTGAATATTCACCGCCACTTCAAAGTAAATGGAGTATTAAAGCAGGGGGATTTTGCTAAAACTATACAAGTCACTGGTGAGACCATAGTTGTAATACACTGATTAACTTTTGGGTCTCTTAAAGAAACACTGGCATTGGAGTCCAAAGGAAGTTCACTGGGCTGATCCTGGATATGGAGGACCGTCTTATATGAAGGGAGATGGAGTAGATCAGGCCTGTATTCAATGGAATTTAGAAAAATGAAAGGCAACCTTATTGAAACATAGAAAATTCTTGAGGAATTTGGAAAAGTAGATTCAGAGAGGTTGTTACTCCTTGTGGGAGAGTCTAAAACCAGAGGGTGTTACCTCAGAATAAGGAAACACACATTTAAAACAGAAACTAGGAGGAATTTCTCCTCTCAAAGGGTAATGAATTGGTGGCAGAGGACTGTTTAGGCTAGGTCATTAAATAAATTCAAGTTTAAGATAGACAGATTTTGTAATCAGTAAGGGAGTCAAGGGTTACCAAGAAAAGACAGGGAAGTGGAATTGAGGATTATCAGATTAGCCATGATCTCAGTGATTAGTGGAGCAGATTCGATGGGCTGAATGGCCTACTTCTGCTCCTATGTCTTATAGTCTCATAACGGTGGTGTTTCATTAAATTCCATTTTTTTATTGAATTCAAATTTCACCATCTATAGTGAGATACCAACTGCTATTCCCAGAACATTAGCCCTGTGTTCTGGATTAGTAGTTAAGTAGCAGTAACACAATACTCCAGCTCCCCATGTCACCTGTGCCACAATAAAACTCCTGATTTCCCTCTTTTCCTAAAAACCAACATTCTTTCTTCTTAACTCGCCACAAAGCTTTTATCCATATCTCCTTATCTCTCCCTCCCTGAAACAGTGTGCATTCCCTTATTTCCACATATCCTTTTCTAAACCACGATAATATGTTTTGGGATTATTCTTGCTTGTCAAATGCGTTATGCAGATACAATTTCTAGTGAGGGAGGTGAAGCATGAGTGACTATTTGTCTATCTTCCGGGAAATTGAGGATCGGGTCAATCACCATTAGCCACATCCCTGAAAAGATTTAATCAATAAAAATGATGCAGGAATTGTCGCTTTTATTGTAAAAATAATCCAAGTTTTCCAATCCTGTGACCCTTCAAAATTTAAAAACCAAAAGAACTGCGGATGTTGTGAATCAGGAACAAAAACAAAAGTTGCTGGAAAAGCTCAGCAGGTCTGGCAGCATCTGTGGAGGAGAAAACAGTTAACGTTTTGCATCCGGTGACCTTTCCTCAAAACTGAGGACCAGTTTTGAGGAAGGATCACCAGACCCGAAACTTTAACTCTGTTTTCTCCTCCACAGATGCTGCCAGACCTACTGAGCTTTTCCAGCAACTTTGTTTTTGACCCGTCACTGCTTCCATACTGTAGGCAATCTAATAAAATAAAATAAATAAAATTTGACCTGGAGTTTATTGAGCAGCGACTATAAAAGACCTGGGTGTAGTCACTAACAGCCCACGGAACTGCTACATATTGAGCTTGCCAATCATTGTCACTGAGACCAACACACTAGAATTGCATCAAAAACACAATTATCATATCACAATTCCAGTGTGCATATGGCAAGCATCTGGGTAGTTTTTGCAACTCTACACAGCGCCTAACTCCTATTTCGAAATATATACATACATGGGTTCTTGCATATCCATAACACAGTTCACTGAATTAATTGAGATAACACGGTGTAGAGCTGCATGAACACAACAGGCTAAGCAGCATCAGAAGAGCAGGAAGGCTGACGGGTCGAGACCCTCTTCTAATCTCTTCGACCCTGAAACTGCTCGACCACGTTCTAACTGCAACCCTCACTGAATAAATCATTTACTTTTTGAATTGCAGTCACTGCTGTGCAGGAAATGACCCAGACAATCCACGCAGACAGCATGCTCCCACAAAGGGCAATTTGACTGAACGTCTACCCGTCCCAGTGGCCGGACACAGTGTAAAACTTGCTATTAAAGTTTTTTTTTAATCGGTTTCCCGTTTCCTCACGACAAAAACGAGCATATAATTACATTGCCGCTCTGGATCTAGCCAGTTAGTGTGTTCCGTGAGTTAGCCGTGGGATTTTCGTGCTCCCTTCCCCCCCTCCCCCGGCATTTCAACGCTATGCCATCGCCCTCTGCCTTGCCACTAAAATCGAAACTGAGCCGGTCGGGTTTTTGTTTCCGAAGAAACGAAACTTTTAGTTGAGTTACAAGTTTGTGCCTGTTCCAGTGAGACCGCGTCCGGGAGCGCCGCTCAGCGGCCGCACTCTTCATTCCAGAATAACAAGGTAATAGAGCTGGCATCAACACAGCAGGCCAAGCAGCATTAGAGGAGCAGGAAGGCTGACGTTTCCTATCGAGACTCTTCTTCAGAAATGGGGGAGGGGAAGGGGATTCTGAAATAAATCGGGAGAGAGGGGCAAGCAGATAGAAGACGGATAGAGGAGAAGATAGGTGGAGACGAGACAGACAGGTCAAAGAGGCGGGGTTGGAGCCAGTAAAGCTGAGTGTAGGTGGGGAGTTAGGGAGAGGATAGGTCAGTCCAGGGAGGACAGACGGGTCAAGGGGTTGGGATGAGGCTAGTAGGTAGGAGATGATGGTGGGGGTTGAGGGGGAGGACAGGTTGGGGAGGCGGGGACGAGCTGGGCTGGTTTTGGGATGCGGTGGTGGGGGGTAGATTTTGAAGCTTGTGAACTCCACATTGATACCATTGGGCTCCAGGGTTCCCAAGAGGAATGTGAGTTGCTGTTCCTGCAACCTTCGGGTGGCATCATTGTGGCACTGCAGGAGGCCCAAGATGGACATGTCGTCTGAGGAATGGGAGTGGGAGTTGAAATGGTTCGTGACTGGGACGTGGCAGTTGTTTAGTGCGAGCTGAGCATAGGTGTTCCACAAAGCAGTCCCCAAGCCTCTGCTGGTTCCCCCAACGTAGAGGAGGCCACAACGGGAACAGCAGATACAGTAAACCACGTTAGCAGATGTGCAGGTGAAAATCTGCTTGATGTGGAAAGTCTTAAGAGCAGGAAAGCTGACGTTTCGGGCCTAGATCCTTCATCAGAAATTTGGGAGGGAAAGGGGGCTCTGAAATAAATAGGGAGAGACGTGGAGCAGGATTGGAGATGGATAGATGGAGAGGATACAGACAAGTCAAAGAGGCGGGGATGGAGCCAGTAAAGATGAGTGTAGGTGGGGAGGTAAGGAGGAGATGGGTTAGTCCCGGGAAGATGGACAGGACAAGGGGGTGGGATGAGGTTAGTAGGTAGGAAATGGGGGTGCAGCTTGAGGTGGGAGGAGGGGATAGGTGCTTGTTATTTACATAGCTCAGTTTGTTGGGGTGATTGGCATTACTCCTAGTTCACTTTTTTAGTGGCTTCTATATGGGCCGAGTTCAACGCATTTGTTGATGGACTTCCAGTTGGAATGCCAGGCCTCCAGGAATTGCCGGTATGTCTCTTGTTTGGCTTATGCTTTCATTGATGTGTTGTCCCAGGCAAATTCATCTCCTTTGTCCACGTGCATTGAGACCAGTGAGAATTGGTCGTATCTCTTGGTGGCTTGTTGGTGTTTATGTATCCTTATTGTCAGTTTTCTTCCAGTTTGGCCAATGTAATGTTTCTCATGGTCTTAGCATGGTATTTTGTATGTTACGTTTTATTGGTTGTGGGTAGAATCCTTTACGTTCGTCTGTAGCTGTCACAAGGTAGTTGTTGGTTTGTGGGCTCCCCTGATACCAAGAGGTTAAAATTGTATCAGAGATAATGGGAGCCGCAGATGCCGGAGAATCCGAGATAACAAAACGTGGAGCTGGATGAACGCAGCAGGTCAAGCAGCATCTTAGGAGCACAAAAGCTGACGTTTTAGGCCTAGACCCTCCTTTTCTGATGATGGCTGAGAAGAAGCTGTTCATGAACCTGCCTACACATATGTTCAGGCTTATCATAGTCCACCATTACACACTACCTATTGTTAGCCATTAACAGCTATTCACCCTCCCAGCCAGAATTTTATCAACTCCTTTGTCTGTCCAACTGTTCTTCTGTCTCTTTTGGGTCTATTCCCACCTATTGTTTACTCCTTTCCCCCTCCTCCCACCCTGTTTTCTGCATATAAAATCAACATTCTCCTAGCTCTCAGACCTGAAACGTTTACTTTCTCTTCACAGATGCTGCCAGACCTGCTGAGCTTTTCCAGCAACTTTGTTTTTGTTTCTGACTCACAGCATCAGCAGTTCTTCCAGTTTTTGATTAGCCAAGATCTTTGAAAGCTTTTGGGATGGTTTGCTCTGGAGCCAACCGTAGATTTGATGACATAATTTGTACATTTAAATGGGATAAATTAATAACTTGCTAATAAAAACGTTTGAGATAGCTGTGATCATTATACAATTGCATTGAACATTCAGTTTGAAGGAGAGAAATTTAGGTTCAAGACTAGTTTTTTTCCCCCCAAAATTTAGTAAGGGCAATTATGAGGTCTTGAAAGCAGATATAGCTAAAGTGAACTGGCAAATTACGCTAAGGAATAGGCCAATAAAGATACATTGACAGATTTAAGAGGATATTTCAGAATATAAGGAATGGTTATATTACAACAAGAAACATGCCGAGGGGAAGACATACCATGTGATTAACTAAAAGAAGTTAAAGATAGTAGTTAATTCTGATACAATGTGATAGTTCCTTTCTTGTGTTAAGAAAACCGTGGAATGGCCACACCATTTAAACTAAAGGTGCTAGAATCACATCACAACCAATACAGGTGGGGAAAGTTTGTGTTCTACAAATAGCAGTCAAAATTCTTCACTCACGTTAAAGCCAATTTGTGTTGAAGAAATAGGCATTGTAGCAGAACAGACTGTATCAAAGTTTAAGAAAACCCTTTTAATTGCACAGACTATTCAGAAGAGTGCAAGATAATAAAATGTGAGGCTCCATGAACACAGCAGGCCCAGCAGCATCTGAGATGCTGCTGGGCCTGCTGTGTTCATCCAGCCTCACATTTTATTATCTTGGATTCTCCAGCATCTGCAGATCCCATTATCACTATTCAGAAGAGTGGACAGGATTTAAAGAACAAACTGACTAAAAATGAATACAGAAGGAAAAATTAGAATGAAGGAAATCTAGCTCGAATCTGTAAACAGGTATGAGCTTCTTTAGATGTAGCAAAAAGAATAAATTGAACATTGTTCCTACAGAAAGCGAGTCAGGGGAATTTATAATGGAAAATGAGATAGCAAATAAATTTAACAAATACTTTGCATTGGTTTTCATTTTTGAGGAAACATATAACATTCTAGAAATAGCTATAAATGTGGAAATGGGAGGAAGGATCTCAGAAAATTGAAGTGAAACTGAGATAATTGTTGGAATTGTGGTATATTTGTATTGATATGGGGTGTGGGTGTCACTGACAAGGCTAGCATTTGTTGCCTGTCCCTAGTTTCCTATTTACTCCAACTTATTAGAATCACTGCAATTAAATCAATTTATTTCCTAAAAAAACTGCACCTCCCAGTCACGAACCATTTTAACTCCCCCTCTCATTCCATAGACGACATGTCCATCCGGGGCCACCTGTAGTGCCACAATGATGCCACCTGAAGGTTGCAGGAACAGCAACTCATTGCGCTTGGGAACCCTGCAGTCCAATGGTATCAATGTGGACTTCACCAGCTTCAAAATCTCCCCTTCCCCCACTGCATCCCAAAAGCAACCCAGCTCGTCCCCTCCCCCCACTGCATCCCAAAACCAGCCCAGCTCATCCCACTTTCCTAATCTGTTCTTCCTCTCACCTATCCCCTCCTCCCACTTCAAGCCACACCTCCATTTCCCACCTACTAACCTCATCCCACCTCCTTGACCTATCCCCTCCCCACCGATCTTCACCTCTATCCATCTTCGGTCCGCCTCCCCTCCCCCCCCTATTTATTTCAGAACCCTCTCCCCACCCCCCTCTCTGAAGAAGGGTCTAGGCCCGAAACGTCAGCTTTTGTGCTCCTGAGATGCTGCTTGGCCTGCTGTGTTCATCCAGCCTCACATTTTATTATCTTGGAATCTCCAGCATCTGCAGTTCCCATTATCTCTAGGCCGGAAATGTCAGCTTTTGTGCTCCCGAGATGCTGCTTGGCCTGCTGTGTTCATCCAGCTTCACACTTTGTTATCCTAATTTACAAACAGTTGGTTATGACCTTCAGACTGGTAACTTAAAAGAATCCTCATAACATCAAAGAAAACTAAATCGACAAATTTTATCTTTTAAAAAAAACTTTTATTGCAACAAACCAATTAAAATTATGCAAGACTCAGAATCCCTGCAGCATAGAAGCAGGCCATTTGGCCCACCGAGTCCACAATGGCACCCCAGACCCACTACCCTATTGTTGGGTTCCCTTTTAGGAGATTCCTACACACTTGATACAAATGCAGTACGCCGATTTCTGTGAACAGTCACAGTTTATTTGAGCAGGTACAAGCTTTTGGAGGATCACTTAAACTTTGCAGGGCTTGTGGAGCCGTGTCAAGCGATGCTCTTTATAAGGGAACCATCCTCTCTATATATAGGTTTTTTTAAAAAGCAGTCAGACATGTATACAAGATACAACTTTTTCTCCCTCATAGTTATGTGCCTAGCAACAGCGATAGTGCATAACTTAATCATCTAACAGTAAAAGAGGTCAGCCACCCAAAAGCAGTGTGAGACGACAGTTCCTTATCTTTTTCGCCTTAGTTCAACCTTTACAGAGCGCAGAGTATAATTAGCTTACTGTATTTTGTCTGTGAGACAGGGTGCCCATGAAGCATCTAATTTCTTACAGATGTTAGATTTATAGAGAGCAGAACCGATATTAACCCTTTAACATTTCACTATCCCTGCATTTCCCATGGCTAATCCACGTAGCCTGCACACCCCTGGATACAATGGGCAATTTATAATAGCCAAATCACCTAATCTGCACATCTTTGTGTGAGGAAACTGCAGCACCAGGAAGAAACCCATGCAGACACAGGTAAAATGCTTAAACTCCACACAGACAGTCACCCAAGCTTGGAATTGAACCCAGGTCCCTGGCACTGAGACAGCAGTGCTAATTGCTGAGGAGAACAACAAGATTTTAACTACTTTTTTAATTCTTAAACTGTACAAAATGGCACCAGATTATGGTGACAGTTGAAGCTTTTGGCTGTATTTTATTCTATTATTCACCATAAAATGCATGTGTATTAAGTCATTTAAAATTAATAAACCTAGGCCATTACCAGGCAAATGGAATTTCAAATTAATAATAGATTTTGCTTTACATATCCTATAGGTCAGAATCAGTTGCCATTACTCATTACTTCCATCGTAAATGTGGTAGCATGTTATCTCAGGGTTTCTAACAATGTTTTATGCAGGATATTCATTTCCTATTCAAATCCTTTCAGAGTCAAACTCACCAAGAACTGTATTCAAACAGCTTCCAAGGCAGCCCTATGAAACTTATCACACCCCAGGACACAACAGTCCTGATAGCAGTTACCCAGTAAATTTCCAGCCAACATATCTAGTTGAATTTTATACGAAACATTCAACTTACACAGGGCCTCACTAAGAATGGCTAGAGCTATACTTCCTTCTTACTAAAACAATCTCTTCACGGAGAACTTGGCTTGCCCTCCTTAGACAGATTCTTCATCTGAACTGCTTGTATCAAGACAGGTCAGAACCTCTCATCACAGCAATTAGCTTTCAGCTTACTATTTGCTCCAATTTTCATCCCGTGGCAATTTCAATGCATGGGCACCTTCTGTATCTGAATATATCAAAACCAAGAAGCCAATTACCACCTTTCAGAATACTTCCAAGTTTCAGTTTGGTCTTAAAAGACACCACAGCAAAAAAAAGGTCTTTCCCAAAGCAAAAAGGGTCTTCACATTTATTATCCGTAAGTATTGCTGACTGTCACTACAGATGATAACAATGTGTATGGTACCGTGCAATACACTAAAGAATTGCTAGGTAGTAAGAGTCAACTTTAAAAAATAAAACGACAAGAACAAACCTCACCCTGCATCACATTTCACTGAAATGTTCAACAGAAACATCCATGAGAACTAATATAAAATGCTTACATCGGAATTGCGTTCAACAAAGATGAAACCAAATATTTGCTGCTATGTAGACAATGTAGTGAATAATGCATGTAAAAAAGTTGAAGTTTTTAAACTTGTTAAATCAAGATAGCAGAATTGCAATGTCCAAATGCTATGAGGTTTAATGGAGATCGATGCTCCAATAAACACGGGGAAGTCTTTTGATTTGATCTTCCTGCAGTATCAATGATCTGGTAATGGTTAATACCACAATCACTTTCGAATGCAGGTAAAGAAATTAAACACTTATAATTATTTGAAACCTCAAAATGCATCTACAGTCAAAAAAACAATGTATGTAACCAGTATGGTGACTGAACATGACACTACAGATGTACATTTAGGACACAGTGCTTGTCAGCAGTACCACTTTTGAAATGAAACATTAAAATAAAATTGAAGGGTTTTTCTGCAGACACCGAATCTACAGTTTCAGCAAGGGTCCCTAACTCAAAACAAAAGTGAAGGCACTGGAAACCAAAGTTCCATCTTAGTTTATTTTGAATAAACTTATTTGAAACACAGAACAGGAGACATTAAATAATTGAGACTGTTGGTCTGTGCAGAGATTGCTGTTTTATTTTTTGCTTTCAACCTTGCCAGCTCCTTTCTTATTGTGCTTCTTGGCAAAACGCATATTCCTCAGAAACTTAGGATCAACCTGGAGAGAAAAAAAAAGATACATCTTAGGAAACTGAGTTAATATTAGTAAATTGTCTTGGCCTGACCATGAGATTCGACTGCCTTATAGCCAAGGTAAATATTCGCCTGACAGGTTTTACTCAGTCTCCAACGAGACTCTAGTAACTCAGCGATAACCACAAAACAAAATAAATTAGACATGAGCCAAAAAGCCATCAGACCAAGACTGCCATGGAAGAAAAGCTTGCCAAATTACCTCTTTTATTCAGAGCACCAACTGCAACATTTATCAACAGTACCAGTTTCATTAACAGTTTAATGCCATGGCCTCAAACACCCACTACTCATTTTATCAAGTTGTCATTTATTTTGTTAAGAATTTCAGAGGCCAGACCAAGCTTTAGCAAATAACCTTTCACCTATGATAATGTCCCAAAGTTCTACTTTGAATTTCCTTTACCACTTTATGGCTATTATGAAGTCTATTCATTATAAATCAGCATTTAGTTTCTTCCCCCACCCCAAATAAGGGGCACTTTATTTCTGAAAAGAAGTGGAACCAGTAATTAATTATTAGGAGCAAACAAAAGGTTCTCATCACCTAAGATACTGGAATTATATTTGCAGGCCATCAACCTGTCTGCCTTTCAGCAAAAATCAAGATTCAATAGGGTATTGACAATGAGTATTTAAAAACTTGATCATGGGCAGGATTTCTCTAACCCAGACCAGCTGGAGCCCATACATCACATTTCTACTTGAGTTTCAGAGATACAACATAACTTGGACTTAGGTGAAATGTTTAAAAGGGAGATCATATCAGACACCTTGGAATTTATGAACACCAAGAAACCAGTAAAACAAATGAAACAATGCAATGACATCGATAACAGCAATCCCAAACTCATCTTATAAACTCAGTTTCCTAAAGGTAAATGGAACGGAGGGGCCATCAGCAGTGCGGTCCCAGAAAACAAAATCTCAGAATATAACAGAGCAAGCTAATGAAAAGCTTAAAGTTAGCAATGTCCAAATGCTATGAGGTTTAATGGAGATCGATGCTCCAATAAACACGGGGAAGTCTTTTGATTTGATCTTCCTGCAGTATCAATGATCTGGTAATGGTTAATACCACAATCACTTTCGAATGCAGGGGAAGTTGTTAAACCCTTATGTTTATTTGAACCCTTGAATTGCATCTACAATCAGAAAAACAATGTGTGTAAGCAGTACGGTCACTGAACATAACACTACAGATGTACATTCAGGACACAGTGCTTACCAGCAGTGCCATCTTTGAAATGAAACGTTAAAAGAAAACACCATGCTGATGTGAAAGGCAAAAATTCCATTGTGTTAGAATAAAAAGGAATTTTCTAGTGTCCTAGCCCACATTCCTCTCCATCAAGCCTAACATAAACAGTTATCTGATCACTACATCACCTAGTACTTGACATTTACGGTGAGAAAATCAGCTGTCATATTCATTAACCAATAGCCACTGCACTTTGAGAACTATTAAGTGATCATTAGGTATGCAATGATCTGAAAGCAACCTAATTTACGAAACTAGTTGAACTAATATAGTCAGAGAATTAGAGCACAGAAAGTTGGTCCAACTTGTCCATGTCAACCAGATATCCTACGTACCTCTAGTCCCATTTCCCAGCCCATATCCCTCTAAATCCTTCCTATTCATATATCCATCCAGATGCCTCTTCAATGTTGTAATCATACCAGCCTCCACCACTTCCTCTGGCAGCTCATTCCATACATGCACCACCATCTGTGTAAAAAACCTGCCCCGTAGGTCGTTTCTATAATCTTTGCCCTCTCATCTTAAACCTATGACTTTAGTTTTGGACTGCTCCCACCCCAAGGAAAAGACCTTGCCCATTTACCATATTCATGCCTCTCATGATTTTATAAACCTCTAAAAGGTCACTCCTCAGCCTCCAAGTAAAATAGCCTCAACCTATTCAGCTTCGCCCCTATAGCTCAAACCCTCCATCCACTACAAAATCCTCAAATCTTTTCCAAACCCTTTCCAGCTTCACAACAACGTTCCTTTGGAGGGAGACCAGAACTGCAAGCAATACTCCAAAAGTGACTGAACCAATGTCCTGTACAGCTGCAACATGACCTCCCAACTCCTATACTCAATGCACTGACCAATAAAGACATGTATAACACAAGGATACCCCAAAGTATTTAGCAACTGAATGCATTTGAAGTGCAGTTACCAAAACTATTCAGGTAAAACCACAGTCAATTCGTGCACAGCAAATTCTCACACATATACTATGATAAAGGCCAGGTGTAGTAGAGGAACAAAAATTGACCAGGTCACCAGAGGTAACTGCATACTACTTTAGTGATAATGGGAACTGCAGATGCTGGAGAATCCAAGATAACAAACTGTGGAGCTGGATGAACACAGCAGGCCAAGCAGCATCTCAGGAGCACAAAAGCTGACGTTTCGGGCCTAGACCCTTCACCAGACAGGGGGATGGGGTGAGGGTTCTGGAATAAACAGGGAGAGAGGGGGAGGCAGACCGAAGATGGAGAGAAAAGAAGATAGGTGGGGAGGTAGACAGGGGATAGGTCAGTCCAGGGAAGATGGACAGGTCAAGGAGGTGGTAGGTAGAAAATGGAGGTGTGGCTTGAGGTGGGAGGAAGGGATGGGTGAGAGGAAGAACAGGTTTGGGAGGCAGAGACAGGCTGGGCTGTTTTTGGGATGCAGTGGGGGGAGGGGACGAGCCAGGCTGGTTGTGTGATGCAGTGGGGGAAGGGCAGATTTTGAAGCTTGTGAAGTCCACATCGATACCATTGGGCTGCAGGGTTCCCAGGCGGAATATGAGTTGCTGTTCCTGCAACCTTTGGGTGGCATCGTTGTGGCACTGCAGGAGGCCCATGATAGACATGTCGTCTGAGGAATGGGGGGTGCAGTTGTTTGTTGCGAACCGAGCGGAGGTGTTCTGCAAAGTGGTCCCCAAGCCTCCGCTTGGTTTCCCCAATGTAGAGGAAGCCACACCGGGTGCAATGGATACAATATACTACATTGACAGATGTGCAGGTGAACATCTGCTAGATATGGAAAGTCATCTTGGGGCCTGGGACGGGGGTGAGGGAGGAGGTGTGGGGGCAAGTGTAGCACTTCCTGCGGTTGCAGGGGAAGGTGCCAGGTGTGGTGGCGCTGGAGGGGAGCATGGAGCGGACAAGGGAGTCGCGGAGAGAGTGGTCTCTCCAGAAGGCAGACAAGGGTGGGAATGGAAAAATGGCTTGGGTGGTGGGGTCGGATTGTAGATGGCAGAAGTGTCGGAGGATGATACGTTGTATCCGGAGGTTGGTGGGGTGGTATGTAAACACGAGGGGGATCCTCTGGGGGCGGTTGTGGCAGGGGCGGGGTGTGAGGGATGTGTTGCGAGAAATGCGGGAGACACAGTCTCTCCCTCTCACCCATCCCTTCCTCCCACCTCAAGCCGCACCTCCATTTCCTACCTACAGCCTCATCCCGCCTCCTTGACCTATCCCCTCCCTACATCCTCACTTATACTCTCCTCTCTACCTATCTTCTTTTCTCTCCATCTTCGGTCCGCCTCCCTCTCTCTCCCTATTTATTCCAGAACCCTCTCCCCATCCCTCTCTCTGATGAAGGGTCTAGGCCCGAAACGTCAGCTTTTGTGCTCCTGAGATGCTGCTTGGCCTGCTGTGTTCATCCAGCTCCACACTTTGTTATCTTGCATACTACTTTAATTAGGTTAGGCCATGAAGTCTTATGTTCACCTCCCTTTAACAGCTCATTTGAAAAATGACAAATTTCAAAAATGCAGCACTCTTGGTACTGGATTGTCAGGCAAAGATTCTGTGCTCAAATCTCTGGAGTGGGAGCTGAATTCACAACCTTCCAAGCCAGCAATGAGCAAGAACTGGCAAAGACAGGTTTCAAATTTAACAAACCGCACTATCCTTTACCTTGAAGGTGTCATTTGTGAGCATTTGTTTGGACAACAGAGCCTTCAACAGTGTTGTTAGCTCCCCAGCACGCTCAGAACGAGGACAGATTTCTAATAGCAAAGAATCAACTACAGCTTCTCTTTTACAGAAGCATATGTCAGCGCCAATCCAAAACAAAACATGTGCATCAGAGTGCTTTCAAAGCTCAACATCAGTAGAAAAGGCTCAATGGGTCAGGCAGCATTAGGCTGTTTGACTGAAATGGGATTCAAATGAACTCAATAGCCTACTTGCATTCAATGGACACAACATGCAGTTACAGTTTAATAAATTGTGCACATCAGAATTCATAACCAACATTAAAACCCAACAAACACACTTACTCCTTTCAGGGGTTCAAATCGATAAGACTTGGGCTTTTTGATCCCTGTTCTGTGCCACTTGCTGGCTGTTAAGATACAGAAAGTGTTTTTAAAAGCTTGCAAATGAATGAAAGAAATGTAAAATGATAGAACTGTAGTGCCTGGGACTTACATTGGTTATGGTTAGTGTGGTTCTTCGACTTGGCCATGACTCTTGACTGACCTGAAGGAACAAAATGGCATATTTACATTCACACACGAGAAGGACAATCTGCCCTCACTTCAACCCTCAGAGACACTGCAATCACTAACTCCCCACTCCTCCTCCGAGGGATACATTGTTGGTTTGCAGCATGAACCTACAGTAGTCTCTAATGCACTGGGCTGAGCCCTGTACAAACCAACAGACACTAACTGTGAAGGGGGTTCAGCCTTGCCTGTTCCCAGCTCCACGGTGACTCTCCCTAACTCAGCCATTAAACACAATCCAATGGCCCTCTCGGTGTAAATACAACTCTCTGCCCCTTCCTCCCACTGCCATTGGCCCGAAGCGACCGTGTCTGCACCGCAGCGGGGCTCCCTGAGGCGGATGGCTCCGGATTACCAAGCCCTACCTTCTCAAACTCAGCCCGCACCACCAGCCGCCACCGGAAGAGAAAGGTCAGCCGCTGAGAACGCTGGGACTTTCCAAACCTCCATCTTCCCCCTTCCGGTGACGACGGTGGAGCCTGCACAAAGGTTCCGATTAACATTACGCACTTGCCTGTGGGTCTGATATAATCTTCCCCATCCCAAATATTCACCATCAGTCCAAATCACTGTCAAAAACAATCAAATTCCTCTTCTGACGAAAAGTGTTGATTGTTTCTCCATAGATACCGAGCATTTTCACTTTTTTTACAATTAGTTTTTTGGAAGGATTGAGAGTTTTTATTTTACATCAAAGTTTTTCTGGCATTGAAAGGTCTTCTGCAAACATCTCACTGACACTTTCTATTCACTGATAATTACTTTTCCTTGTGGGAAAACCCTATTGAAGTCATTGTAGGAAAGTCTTGTTTGTGTTGTATTTCTTTCAGATGGTTCATCAATGTTATTGTAAATGTTTCAAAAATGTGTTTAAGTCAAGGTTGGGGCTCTGGGTCCAGTGGGAGGGACATCAAACTGAATCCTTGAACTTGCAAACACAACAAAGTCACAAAATTTTTGAGGGAGGATGTAGCCCCGGAACCACGGTTTTGCTTGATTGTTCAGTGGAGTAAATGAGAATTAGGTTTATTGTCACGTGTACTCAAGTTACAAAAGAACAATACAATGTATAGCGTACAACATCACCAACATATGGCAATATCTTAGGTACAAGATATCTAGGTACAATCTGAGGGACAAAAAAATACAGAAAATAAAGAAGAAAAGTTACACCACGTTACACTTATACATGGTATAAGTTACGAAAATAAGAAATGTAGTTAAAAATATAGACATAACAGCCTTTACATAAGGGTTTCCGTATAATCCACCAGGCACCACTGGTTCCAAAGCAAAAGCTATCGTTGCTTCAAGCCTGCTGGCCACTCTGCTCCGGGCCACTGGCCGTTCCCACTCCACTCCAGGCTGCTGGCCATCCCTGCTTCACTCTGGGCCAGCTGACTGCTCCCACCTCAGGCCACTGTCCTTGCTTTGCTCCTGACCTGCTGGCTACCATTTCCATTCCAGACCACCGGCTACTACTGCTTCACTATGGGCCTGCTGACTGCCGTCCCTGCTCCGGGCTGCTGGCTACCTGTGCTTCACTCCAGGGCACTGGTAAGCAGCCCTGCTCTGCTCTGGGCCATTGGCAGAAAAGGAAAAAGATAGGAGGGTATAAAAACACAAGAGAGAGAAAAGAAAGAAAAAGAGAAAGGGAATGGATGGAGTGGACGAGCTGCAGCTGGAGCGTTCTTCACCGACATCTGGATTTTTCGGTCACAGAATTGCCATGGTGTGGCCCATTGTGTATTTGCTGGGTGCCCTGCACATTTTAAATTAGTTTTAATTTCTTGTCTTTTCCCAATAACCCTGAACATTGTTTCTGCTTAAATGATTGAATGCCTCAATTGAACCTGCCTATACCACACTTCCAGGTTCCAGATCCCAACTACACACTTTTGTGATTTTTCTCACTTTACATTTGTTCCTTTTGCAAAAAGCAACTTTTAATCTGCTTCTGGTTCAGGAACCATTTACAAGAGGGAACAATATCTGCTTGGCTTTTTTTTTCCAGTTCTGGACCCCTCAAAATTTTGAAAACATTTATCAGATCTCCTCTTAGCCTTCTCCTCCCGAAGGAGAGCAGTCCTCCATCTCTTCTCAGAACTGAAGTCTCAACCCTTCATTTTCATAAACATCTGCACTCTTTCCAAAGCGTTCACATGCTTCTTACAGTTCGGCATCCAGAACTATGCACAATACTTAAGCAGGGGTATATGTATATGTATATTATGTCCATTCAACATAACGCCCATGATCGATGAACCTATTAATGAGTCTCCAAACTTGTAGGCTAGAAGAATGATTGCTTTATTGATAGCTCTGTCTACGTGTTTTGCCAATTTTAATGACTTATGCAAGTATACATCTAGGTTTCTCCATTCCTGCACATTCTGCAGCATAGAACCCCTTATTTTATACTCTCTCTCCATGTTCTTTGTTTCAAAGTGTGTTACTTCACACTCACACATTGAACTGCATCTTCCACCCATCCCTCACTTCATCAATGTGTAAAAGGTTTTTTGTAGTCCTACACTATTCTCCTCATGGGTTACAATTCTTCCATAATCTTCTTCTGTATCATCTGAAAACTTTAAAATTCTGCAAACCTGCCCACCAAAATATATACTATATAAAAAAGGAAAAGGAAGGGTCCCAAAACTGGCCCCCAGTTGTGTAGTGTCAGAAGTGTCATACTCATTAACTAACAAAGATTACTCATTAACTATTAATCACTGATTCCCAATAATCAGAGATAGTAGGAACTGCCGATGCTGGAGAATCTGAGATAACAAGGTATGGAGCTGGATGAACACAGCAGGCCAAGCAGCATCAGAGGAGCAGGAAAGCTGATGTTTCAGGTCTGGACCCTTCTTCAGAAAATAATCAGCCAATTTTGTATTCACAATGCTGCTGTCCCTTCTACGCCATGACCTATAGTTTTCCTGACACATTTGTTGAGTTGTATCAAACTCCTTTTTGAAGTCTATGTACACCACACTAACAGCCTTCCCCGAATCAATCCACTGAACTACCTCTTCATAAGAACTCCAGCAAGTGAGTTAGAGATAATGGGAACTGCAGATGCTGGAGAATCTGAGATAACAAGGTATAGAGCTGGATGAACACAGCAGGCCAAGCAGCATCTTAGGAGCAGGAAAGCTGACATTTCGGGCCTAGACCCTTCAATCAGCAAGTGAGTTAGACAGGATTTTCATTTAACAAATCCACACTGTCTCTTCCAAAGCAGTCAATAATTTCCATATGATTATTAATTCTATCCTGTACTTGTTTTGCTCAGTGAAGGAAATAACAAGAGTTAATGTTTCAGGTCTGGTGACCCTTCCTCAGATCACAGTGATTTTTGCAGGTTCCAATGGGAATTGCGGCATTTCTGCATTCACTACTTTTTCCCTTTTTCTCTAATATTTAAACTATTCAAAATGGCACCAGGTGATGGCAACAGTGGAAAAGCTTTTCACTGTACTTTACAGGTTTACCCATCGTAAAATGCACATAATAATAACATCATTCGTATTCATATTCTTAATGTGGAATACAGGAAAGCAAAATCAGGTAACTCTACTTAGCAGCATTTAATTGGCTCTGAAGTAGTTTCATTGAAAAGACCATATATATTATCATCACCAAATAATAAACATTCTAGTTTTTAGAAACTGTGCATTTCTCTAAGTAGCCAAAAATCTCAGATAAAAACCGAAAGAACTGCAGATGCTGTAAATCAGGAACAAAAACAAAGTTGTTGGAAAAGTCCACCAGGTCTGGCAGCATCTGTGATCTGTTCTGAGGAAGGGTCACCAGACCTGAAACTCTTGTTATTTCCTTCACAGATGCTGCCAGAGCTGCTGAGCTTTTCCAGCAACTTTGTTTGTGTTCCAAAAATCTCAGATGTAGGTTATCTTGCACACAATCTCCTACCAGTTTCGATACACGTTCATTTAATAAAGGTAGTAAAAATGCATATATCTTTCTGCAAGAGAGAAGAAGGGAAGACTTCACCCACAATCAGTAAATAAGTAAAACTCTTACCCATAGGCGTTTTGCATATACTGACGTTCAAAAACTCTTCTTAAGAACATCTTTTTATGGATGTTTTATTTAATCAAATATTCACCAACACAGGATTTATTATTTAAAGGGTCGTTGGACAGAGCCACCACCTACATTTACTTTGCATTTTTATCAGAGGAAAATGCTCCTACCACCTATAATCAGATAAAAATTGCTATTGGAAATAAACCTCCTCTCCAGAATTCTGCACTCAGAAGTAACCCAAGGACATGGAATGAGTAGTAATTGGGAAAGATGATCTGATTTTTATACATTTACAGTCTCCAGTAGCTGCTGTATGTTCAAGAGCATTCATTAGGTGAGCCAGAATGAAATAGGTTTTTAAGACTGTCCTGAGGAAGAATCAGGCTAGACTTGAAACTTTGATTTTGTTTACCTCTTCACAGATACTGCTAGCTCTGTTGAGTTTCACCAACACTTTCTGTTCTTATTTTAGGCAAGTTAGTTACAATGTCCTTCTTTCCCTTTTGCTATACCTTGTAAGGTAATATCTGCTTTCGGTTCACTGAATTTGTTTTCATTTACATTACTATCCTATTCATAGCCACGTCCAGATGCAGTCTCTCTGACCTCTCTTCAAGGTTATGCTTGAACGAACACAGGCAGCTGTCTACGGTGTTATCTCCAACTGCCTTATGTTTAATGGTCGCAGGAACAATGGGGCACAGTTCTCCAAAACAGTATTTCTTACTTTGCAGCGTTATGGCAATAATCTGTGTATTTTCTGATCCTGCTTTCCAGTTCTCATACCCATAACACAGTCTTTTGGTCAAGATACTGGTTTCTTCTTTGATGTCTTTCCACGAGTAGCAACATGAGACAAACTCAGCACAAAGAACTTCGCCACAATTGGCTTACATGCATCAACAGGAATGAAATAAAAACACAGTTACTTGACATAAAGTGATTAGTACAAAGTGTGATTAAATAATGAATTGGCTCATACAGATTTTGTTTTGTCAATGCAAGCATATTGGCTACAGTGATTTCATTTGTGATATATGGCAGTCAGGCCTGTCATTCAGGGAACCTAGAGCCTGACTAAAGGAGCTTGAATCTGTGCTTCAGACATTGTGATGCATGTGGGTGGTAGGAGGTTCCTGGATGTATTTTTTCCAGGAGTCAGCTACTTTCTTCTGGGCTGGGCACTTCTGATCTGGTCCAAAACTAGGGCCGTGAGGATGTGACTGTGAGTGAGGTATGGGGACCCAGAAGCTGGCAATGGAGGTGTCTCTGCCCTTGCAATAGTGATGGTGGTTTGAGGTTGGTGAAGGGTTGGTTTGCTTGGGAACTTAAAGAGCAAAGACAAAGCAATAGTAACAGAAACTAGAGTGTGATAGTGCATCAGGGATTAAGTTCCATCTAGGGAATAGTAGCAAAAATGTAAAATTGCACTCACTTTGTCAAAACAAGTGGCACAAACAGAGATAAATGATTTAGGTTGAATTGCCACAAGAGAGACCAAGAATTGGAAATAAATATTCCAACATTGCAACATTTCATGAAGACAATGAATGAAAATTGAACAGCAGCAGCGCTGATAGTAATGGATGACAAAAGTACATAAATGAAGGCAGATCTTGATCAGAAGATCAGGAAGTAGAATCAATATGGATGGAGATTAAGATTTAAAAGTGCTAGGAAACATAGTTGAAGTAGATTATGTGCCCTTAACAATAGTTTTTTTTATTCATTCACAGGAAGCAGGTGTCGCTGGCTAGGCAGCATTTATTGCCCATCCCTAATGGCGCAGAGGGCAGTTAAGAGTCAGCCACACTGTTGTGGGTCTGGAAGCAGATGAGGGCAGACCGGTAAGGATAGCAGTTTCCTTCCCTAAACGACAATAGCGAACCAGATGGGTTTTTCCCCCTGACAATCGACAATGGATTCATTGTCATCATTCGACTCTTAATTCCAACTATTCAGTTCAAATTCCACCATCTGCCACGTTGGGATTTGAACCCAGGTCCCCAACACAATGTTGGGGTCTCTAGATTAACAATCCAGTGATAATACCACGAGACCATTGACCACCCCCCATTCTATTGTTGGTTCATTAAACATTAAATTATTGGAGCTTGTAACAAAGACAATAAATAAATATGGAAATCTTTAATCTTGACACAGACTGGACCATGAAAATTGGCAAAGGTGTTCCGGAACATGAGTTTGTAGAATGTTTTGGTGACAGTTTCCTGGAATTGTAGAGCTAATTAAGAATACTACTGCTTTAAATCTAGCATTGAGCAATGAGACAGTGTTAATTAGAAAGAGAGATAATGGGAACTGCAGATGCTGGAGAATCCGACATAAAAAAGTGTGGAGCTGGATGAACACAGCAGACCAAGCAGCATCTTAGCACAAAACCTGACATTTCGGGCCTAGACCCTACATCAGAAAAGGAGGAGGGGGAGAGGGTTCTGAAATAAATAGAGAGAGAGGGGGAGGCGGATTGAAGATGGATAGAGGAGAAGATAGGTGGAGAGGAGACAGACAGGTCAAAGAGACGGAGATGGAGCCAGTAAAGGTGAGTGAAGGTGGGGAGATAGGGAGGGGATAGGTCAGTCCAGGGAGGACGGACAGGTCGGGGGGGGGGCGCGCGGGATGAGGTTAGTAGGTAGGAAATGGAGGTGCGGCTTGAGGTGGGAGGAGGGGATAGGTGAGAGGAAGAACAGGTTAGGGATGGGGGAAGAGCTGGGCTGGTTGTGGGATGCAGTGGGGGGAGGGGAGATTTTGAAGCTTGTGAGGTCCCCAATGATATCATTGGGCTGCAGGGTTCCCAAGCGGAATATGAGTTGCTGTTCCTGCAACCTTCAGGTAGCATCATTGTGGCACTGCAGGAGGCCCAGGATGGACATGTCATCTGCGGAATGGGAGGGGGGAGTTGAAATGGTTCGTGACTGGGAGGTGCAGTTGTTTATAGCGACCTGAGTGTAGGTGTTCTGCAAAACGGTCCCCAAGCCTCCGCTTGGCTTCCCCAATGTAGAGGAGACCACAATGGGAACAGCTGACTCAGTATACCACATTGACAGATGTGCAGTTGAACATCTGCTTGATGTGGAAAGTCTTCTTGGGGCCTGGGATGGGGGTGAAGGAGGAGGTGTAGGGGCAAGTGGAGCACTTTTGCAGGGGAAGGTGCCAGGTGTGGTGGGGTTGGAAGGGTGTGTGCAGTGGACAAGGGAGTCACGGAGAGAGTGGTCTCTCCGGAAGGCACATAAGGGTGGGGATGGAAAATTGTCTTTAGTGGTGGGGTCGGATTGCAGATGGTGGAAGTGTTGGAGGATGATGTGTTGGATCCGAGGTTGGTGGCGTGGTACGTGATGACAAGGTGGTTATTGTGGGGACAGGGTGTGAGGCATGAGTTGCAGGAAATGTGGGAGACATAGTCGAGGGTGTTCTCGAACACTGCGGGGGGGATGTTGCAGTCCTTGTAAAATGAGGACATCTGAGATGTACGGGAGTGGAATGCCTCATCCTGGGAGCAGATGCGGCAGAGGCGGAGGAATTGGGAATAGGGGATGGAATTTTTGCAGGAGGGTGGGTGGGAGGAGGTGTATTCTGGGTAGCTGTGGGAGTCAGTGGGCTTGAAATGGACATCAGTTTCTAGCTGGTTACCTGAGATGGAGACTGAGAGGTCCAGGAAGGTGAGGGATGTGTTGGAGATGGCCCAGGTCAACTTGAGGTTGGAGTGGAAGGTGTTGGTGAAGTGGATGAACTGTTTGAGCTCCTCTTGGGAGCAAGAGGTGGCGCCGATACAGTCATCAATGTAATGGAGGAAGAGGTGGGGTTTGGGGCCTGTTTCGATGCGGAAGAGGGACTGTTCCACGTACCTACAAAGAGGCAGGCATAGCTGGGGCCCATGCGGGTGCCCATGGCCACCCCCTTTGTCTGTAGGAAGTGGGAGGAGTTGAAGGAGAAGTTGTTGAGGGTGAGGATGAGTTCGGCTAGGCGGATGAGGGTGTCATTGGAGGGGGACTGACTGGTCAGGCCTGCGAGACAGGAAGAAGCAGTGGAACTGCACATCTGTCAATGTGGTTAGTAATGTCACATTTAAAAAATTGATTGGATAATAATGATCATATTGCAATTGAGTGCCAAACCTCAATCAAAAATAAGAATCTTAAACAAAGCCAATTACATATCTATGAAGGGAAAGCTGCGTAAGATTAATTGGATATAAATAGACTAAAACATTGTATAATATATAAAGAGCAGAAAACATTAAAAGAGGCATAGAAAATATGAAGAAAATTACTCTCTGATGAAAAAAGAGGTCAATATGATAGATGCATCTGTGCCCTACTAAGGAGATTAAGGATAATATTAGGTTAAAAAAAGAGGCTTATTGTGTTGCAAAGAATATTATTACAGCTAAGAATTGGGAGGCTTTTAGAAATAAATAGTTGCCACTAAAAAAATGTTGATAAAATTGGGAAAAAATGGAATTTCACTAAACTAAGTGTGAATACAAAAACAAGTTTTAAGTGCTTTTACAAATATACAGAAAAAATTAAGAGAGTAGCTAAAGTAAACTTTCAACCCTCGGAGGAAGTGACAGCAGAAACTCACCTGAAGTATCTAGAAATGGTTGAGCCATTGAGCAAATATTTTTTGTTGGTTATCACATCAGAAAACACAAGTTGTGCACAGAAATTAGACCTGGGGCCTGATAAGAGCGAGTAAGTTGAGGGAATAGATATGAGCTGAGAAAAGGTATTAGAGAAACTCACAAGACTCAAGAGATAGAACACTAGGATGTTCAGAGCAACAGAGGAATGTTGGGGTGTTTGTCCACAGATCCCTGAAGATAGAAGGACATGTTAACAGTCTGGTTATGAAGGCATACAGGACATGTGACTTTTTTTATTGTGGCATAGATTATTAAAACAGAAAAGTTATGTTGGAGCTGTACAAAGCTTTGGTTAGGCTAAAACTAGAGAACTGTGTGCAGTCTCATTACCACACTATGGGAAAGAAGTGATCACACAAAGGAGATGTGGAGGAGGTTCACCAGGATGTTGCCTGGAATGGAGCATTTTGTCTATGAAGAGACAGGGTATAAGTTTGGGTTGTTCTCTTTACAACAAAGAAGGTTAAAGGGAGTTCTGAAAGAGGTATATAAGATTATGAAGGGAATGGACAGCCTTAGAAATAGCCTGCTCGATGATGCCAAGTCTGTGTTCTACTAGGGCCATTCCGCTCCTAACCTCATTACAGCCTTGGTTCAAACATGGCAAAAAAGGTAGCATTCTCGAGATGAGGTGAAAGTTTCTGTCCTTGATATCAAGACTACATTTGACAGAGTGATATATCAGGAAGTCCAAGCAAAACAGATCAGGGGGAAAAGTCCCTGCAGATTGGTGTCATATCTAGCTTTGGGACATCTTTGCAAGAGTTCCTCAGGGTAGTGTCCTATGCTCAATCATCTTCAGCTGCTTCATTAATGATCTTTCCTCCATCATAAGGTCAGAGTGGGGATGTTTGCCGATGATGACACAATATTCAGCACCATTCATGACTCTTCAAGTACTGAAGCAGTCCATGTTCAAGTGCAACAAGACCTGGGCAATATTCACGTGTGGTCTTACTAGTGGCAAGTAACATGTGCACTACACAATTGGCAGGCTATAACCATCACCAATAAGATACAATCTAACCAGCAGTCCATGATATTCAGTGGTGTCACCATCACTGAATCCTCCAGATCCTGGGAGCTATCATTGACCAGAAACTCAACACACCACACTAGCACAGGAGCTACAAGGGCAAGTTAAAGTCTAGGAAGACTACAGTGAGTAACTCATAAAAACATAAAGAATAGGTGCAGGAGTAGACCACTCAGTCCTTCATGCCTGGAGCACCATTCAATACGATCATGGCTGATCATACCCCGCTCCTGCTTTCTCTCCATACCTCTTTATCCCTTTAACTGCTAGGGCTACATCAAGCGTCCTCTTGGACATATGTAACGATCTGGCCCCCGTAGATCTCTGTGATAGAGAGTTCCACAGGTTCACCACTCTGAGTGAAGGAATTCTTCCTCATCTTGGTCATGAATAGCTTACCCCTTATTCTTAGACTGTGACCCCTTGCTCTGGATTTCTCCAACATCGGGATTATTCTACCTGAATCCAGCCTGTCCAATTTCATCAGGATTTTATATGTTTCTATGAGGTCACCCCTCATTCTTCTGTGTTCCAGCGAGTATAAGCCCAATTGATCTGTCTCTTTCAGTATGTCAGCCTGATGAACCTTCATTGGTCTGCCTTTACACAGAGAGTGGTGGGTGTGTGGAATGCGCCGCCGGCAGTGGTAGCAGAGTCAGATACTTTAGAGACTTTTAAGCAACTCTTGGATAGGCGCATAGAGGATAGTAAAACATAGGGTATGCAGGGTAGTTTAATCTTAGTAGGATAACAGATCGGCACAACATTGTGGGCCGAAGGGCTTGTACTGTGCTGCACTGTTTTATGTTCCATATTCTTTGCCTCAATAACAAGATTGTCCTTCCTCAGACAAGGAGACCAAACCTGCACACAATACTCTAGGTGTGGCGAAGTCCTGTATTACTGCAGCAAGACGTACCTACACTTAAATCCTCTCACTATGAAGGCCAGCATGCCATTAGCTTTCCTCACTGCCTGCTGCACCTGCATGCCAACCTTCAGCGACTGTTCCACCATGACACAAGTCTCATTGCACCGCACCCTTGCCTAAACAACCACCATTCAGATAATAATATGCCTTTCTGTTTTTGACCAAAATGGAAAATCTCACATTTATCCACATTATATTGCATTTGGTAAATCACTCTGCAGCCTCATAGCATCTTTCCTATAACACGCACTGTGTGGGATTGTGTTCAATAACAATCAAGATCGTGTTTGATAACAATCGAGGTCAGCAAATGGTGAAAGTAACCTCTTTATTGAGTATCCACAGCAGCACACTTTGAGGTGGCGATGGAATCCAAAGTACAGTTTTGCAGGGTAAAAGCTCAAAGAACAGCGGATGCTGTAAATCAGGAACAAAAACAGAAGTTGCTGGAAAATCACAGCAAGTCTGGCAGCATCTGTGAAGAAAAAGTCAGAGTTAACATTTTGGGTCAAGTGACCCTTCCTCAGAACTGTTGGTGACTGGGAAAACATTGATTTATATGCAGAAAATAGGAAGGGGAATGGGGTAGGGAGTAAACAATAGGATATAGCCCAAAGAGAGAGAAGAGCAGTTGGATAGACAAAGGAGTAGATAACAACCTGGCTAAGAGGGTGAATAGTGATTAATGGGGACTGTTGGTGACTAACAATAGGTAGTGAGTAATGGCAGGCTATGTAATAACAAGGCCTGGTGTGTGGGCTAGGGGGCTAAGACATAGGAGAGTTTGGGCCATGTAATTATTGAATTCGATATTGAATCCAGAGGGCAGCAGGATCCCCAAGCAGAAAATGTGATGTTGTTCCTCCAGCTTGCATTGAGCTTCACTGGAACACTGTAGCAAGTCAGAGACAGATGTTTGCCAGGGAGCTGGGTAGTGTTTCCCCAGTGTAGTTTTCCCCACTTACCTCCTTGCTCCCCACTACCCAGGGGCCCGAACATACCTTCCAGGTGAAGTGATTCTTGACCTGCACTTCCCAGAATCTAGCCTACTGCATTCGCCGCTCACAATGTGGTCTCCTCTACATTGGGGAAACGAAGCACAGACTGGGTGACTGGTTCGCAGAACACCTACATTCTGCTCACAAAAAAGACCCTGAGCTTCCAATTACCTACCACTTTAACATATCACCCTGTTCCCATCTCATCTAGGCATGCCCACCATGAAGTTCTGTTCCTCTCTCTGACAGGAATTCCATTCCATTCTTTCCTCTTGTCCATTGATATTAATTTCACTGTCAGTCCTGGTGTTTGGCCAGGTATTTGCTAAAACTCGTTTCCACAGCCATATTACATTCCTCAGTGACTACCTCCGCCCCAGACACACCCCACATGGATTCCAACTGAAGTTTTATCGTCATGTTTTGAAACCATCCAGGATCACACATATCTTTGTGACATTCAACATTTTACAGACAGCTGCTACTGCTGCATCCTGAGATTCAAACTCCCCTCCCCTTCCCTCTGACTCCATTCCATCTCCCAACCCCACCTCCTCCCAACCTATCCCTCCTAACCTTCTGCTCTCCAGGCTGAACGTTCTGTATCAGCAAAGGCCTCAGCTTCGTTCCTCTGCATCCCCACCATAATGAATTTTGGGCACGACATGACATCAAACTCTTCTTCCACTGTCTTTGCCTCCATGCTCATTTCTTTGGGCAGGAGTCCTTTCTCCGTCCCACAGACTCCTTCGCGCATTTCCAACACTCTCCCTCCACTTGGACCCCTCCCTCTGGCCTCTTATCTGTGCTTGACCTGTTCATTGAGAACCACCAAATTGATTTTGGTCACATTAATTTCTCTGCCTCCCCTCCCAACCCCCATTCAGTAAATCCAACCTATCTCCCTCTGAACTGACGGTACTCCCTGCGCCTCGATCTAAACCTGACTTTGTTAGTAAGTCTGCCGATAAGGGTGGTGCTGTTGTAGTCTGACTTACTGACCTCTACATTGCAGAGGCTGAGCACCAGCTCTCAGATACCTCCTTCTACCTTCCCCCGACCATGACCCCACCATGGCACATCAGACCATTGTATCAACTATGGTAACTGACCTGAGCTTATCTGGTGACATCCCCCCCACTGCCTCTAAGCAGGGTCCCCCAGCCCCACACAGTTCACTTCTACCTCTTTCCAAAAATTCACAAACAGGACTACCCAGGCAGACCCATTGTTTCAGCCTGCTCCTGCCCCACAGAACTCACCACTTCCTACCTTGATTCAGTCTCCTCCCTGGCCCAATCCCTACCCATGTAATCCGTGATTCCTCTGATGCCTTACACCGGTTTCAAAACTTCCAGTTAGCAGGTTCCAGGCACCTCCACTTTACCATGGACGTGCAATCTCTTTTTCCATTTATCACCCACCAGGAGGGTCACAGGGCTCCCTGCTCCTTTCTGGAGCAAAGACCTGAACTGATACCACTGCCACCACCCTCCTCCGCTTGGCCGAGCTCAGCCTCACCCTCAACAACTTCTCTTTTAACTCCTCTCATTTTCTTCAGGTAAGAGAGGTGGCCATGGCTACCCGCATGGACTCTAGCTATACAGGTCTCTTCTTAGGGAATGTGGAACATTCCTTGTTCCAGGCCTATTCTGGCCCCCATCCACAACTCTTTCTCTGATATATCAATGATATCGTTAGTGCTGCTTCCCTCTCTCGTCTGGAATTGGAAAACTTCATCAATTTTGCTTCCAATTTCAACCCTGCCCTCACTCCCATCTGGTCTATCTCTGACCCCTCCCTTCCCTTCCTTGACATTTCTGTTTCCATTTCTGGGATAGACTGGCCACTAATATCCACTACAAACCCACTGACTCCCACAGCTATCTGGACCATACATCCCCACACTCCACTTTCTGAAAAGACTCCATCCCGTGCTCTTAGTTCCTCTGTCTCCATTGCAGATGTTGAGATGAGGCCAACTGCGGTGTGGGAGCATCCAAAATGTCCACTTTCTTTCTCAACTGTGGATTCCCCAGCACTGTTGTCAACAGGGCCCTCAACCAGGTCTAACCTGCCAACCGCACTTCCGCTGTCATCCCCTCTCTTCCCTCCCACAACAGCGATAGGGTTCCCCATCTCCTTACATCCCACCATTCCACTGGCATCCATATCCAGATGATCATCAGGTGTCATTTCCACTACCTCCAGCGAATTGCCACCACCAGACACATATTCCCCTCCCTCCCTTGTATGCCTCCCACAGGGACCATTCCATCTGAGACACCCTGGTCCACTCTTCCTTCACTTCCAACACCATCTGACAGCGCCGCAGTACCTTCTCCCGTAACCGGTGAAGGTGCAACACCTGCCCATTTATCTCTTTCCTCCCCACTGCCCAAGGGCCCAAACATACCTTCCAGGTGAAGCAACACTTCGCCTGCACTTCTCACAATGTAGTATACTGCATTCGCTACTCAAAATGTGGTCTCCTCTACTTTGGAGAAATGAAGCATAGACTGGGTGACTGGTTTGTGGAACGTCTACGTTATGCTCACAAAAAAGATGCTGAGCTACCTGTTGCCTGCCACTATAATGCACCAGTCTGTTCCCTGACCAATGTGTCTGTCTATGGCTTGCTGCAGTGTTCCAGTGAAGGTCAACACAAGCTGGAAGAACAACACCTCATTTTCCACTTGGGTCCCTGCAACCCTCCGGACTCAATATCGAGCTCCACAATTTTACAGCCTAAACTGTCCCATGTCCTAGCCTCCTTCCCTACAGACCAGGCCTTGTTATCACATAGCCTGCCACTACACACTGCCTATTGTTAGTTACTAACAGTCCCCATTAACAGCTATTCACCCTCCTAGCCAGATCGCCATCAACTCCTTTGTCTATCCAACTGCTCTTCTGTCCCTTTGGGCTCTATCCTTCATCCTATCATTTAATCCTATCCCCCTTCCCCATTTTCTGTATATAAACCAAGGTTTTCCCATCTACCATCAGAGGAAGGGTCACCAGGCCTGAAACTATGATATTTTCTTCACAGATGCTGCCAGACCTGCTGACATTTTCCAGCAACTTCTGTTTTTGTCATGGTTTTACAGTAGCCTCTTTTGTATGCAGCTTTTACACACATTAAAATGTTCGCATTATGGTGTCACATAGTTTTACCTATTGCACACAAGTCTGAGTGACGTGTCCTGGCAAAGCAAGAGGCGGTTAAGCACTTGCTAAATGCTGGCTGTTACTCCTGATGGGATTAGAATATCTGTCCGGTCTAAACCTGCATCGTTTAGAGATGTTAGTTCTTTTGCCTTTAAACTCAGTAATGTTAGTAAAAATTGTGGACCTATATGATCTAAATAAGTGACGAATTAGATGCACCATAAATACAAGTATAGAGGCGATTAAACCGATCTCCCACAGCTGGATTGTGAGTTTGTTTTAACTATTGCTGGCTTTGACAGTACCTACACATTCATTCATGCAGTTTCATGGAAACTGTGTTTCGAAAGTAAATTTCTTAAAGGCATACTGGCCCTATTTAATGTGTATTTTTAAAGTACATACTGGAGGAAACTCTTTGATGTCCCACAACCTATTCAGGTCCCAAGAGACGTTTGCTAAATGCTAATTAATATCTTTGCATAGTTTCACGTGAGCTATGGAGACATGATGATGAGAGTGGCATTTTTCTGAGTAGGTTATAGTATTAACACTTATTCAGGGGTAGCCTTTGATACAGAAACAGGTCTAAACAGTGCTTGCAGCATGGGGTCTGTTAGAATTGAAAGGTGTAAAGAAGAAGTAATTGTTGGATGGGATGTATAATTTAGCGCAATTTTGTGAATGAGTGAATGGAAATGCAGTACAGTAAATATAGTGCGCTTATGAGTGAGTTAGTGAAGAGTTATGAATGAATGAATGGAAATGCAGTACAGTAAATATAGTGCGCTTATGAGTGAGTTAGTAAAGAGTTATGAATGAATGAATGGAAATGCGGTACAGTAAATATAGTGCGCTTATGAGTGAGTTAGTAAAGAGTTATGAATGAATGAATGGAAATGTGGTATAGTAAACATCGAGCATTTATGAGTAAATTGGTAAAGATAATTATAATGCAATTTCTCACACACTGATCAGTTATTCCATCCTTAATATTGGGCACCAGCATTTTCCCCATCACCAATGTCAGGCTAACTGGCCTAGAATAACAAAGTCTGATGAAGGGTCTAGGCCCGAAACGTCAGCTTTTGTGCTCCTAAGATGCTGCTTGGCCTGCTGTGTTCATCCAGATCCACACTTTGTTATCTCGGATTCTCCAGTATCTGCAGTACCCACTATAACTGGCCTAGAATTCCCAGTTTTCTCTTTCTCTCCCTTTTTTGAAATGTAGGATTACATTAGGTCCATGCCAGTCCATGGGATCTCCTCCAGAGTCTATAGAATACTGGAAAATGATTGCCTTTGCTTCCGCTAATTCTAAGCCCACCTCCTTAAGACCCCTGGGGTCTTATCAGGTTTTAATCCCATCAATTTCCCCAATACCATTTCCTGACTAATAAGGGTTTCTTTCAGCACCTTCTTCATGCTTTACCATGCTGTCGCTTGTAGTTCAGGAAGGTCATTTGTGTCCTCCCTACTGACTCCCCAAAACCTGTCCACCATCTACAAAGCACAAGTCAAAAGTGTCCTGGAATACTCCCTGTTGGCCTGGATGAGTGCAGCCCCAACAACACTCAAGAAGCTTGACACCAAGTCTACTTGTTTGGGACTACATCCACAAGCATCGACTCCCTCCACCATTGACAGTCAGTAGCAGCAGTGTGTACTCTGCAGAAGATGCACTGCAGAAATTCACCAAAGATCCTCAGACAGCACCTTCTAAACCCACAGCCTCTTCTTTCTAGAAGGACACAGGCAGCAGATATATGGGAATACCACCACATCTCCTCCAAGTCATTCATCATCCTGGCTTGGAAATATACTACCGTTTCTTCATTGTCGGTGGGTGAAAATCCTGGGATTCCCTCCCTAATAGCATTGTGGTTTTATCCACAGCAGGTGGACTGTGGTAGTTCAAGAAGGAAGCTCACCACCACCTTCTCAAGAGCAACTAGGCACGGACAAGAAATGCTGGCCAGCCAGCAATGCCCACATCCCACAAATGAATAAACTAAATTCACGTCCTTTGATTTTTGTGTTGTTAAAACCCTTTTGACTTAAATTTTAAACCCTCGTAAGTTCATTCTTTTAGTAAATACCTTGCTTTATAGATTCTTCAAAAAACGTTACTTGTCTCTGCCGAGTTAGATCGAAGATAACTCATGTGAACCATAAATACCAACATAAAGCTGTTAGGCCAAATGTTCTGTATATTTTAAATGGAAAATATTGCGTCCTGTAAGGTACAACAGAGTTTGCTCTTAGTGCCACCTTGTGTTATAATATCAGTTTGTAAATTTCTTTTGAAACACTTTCTCAGTCAACACTGAAAGGCACAATTTGGGCTTCAGATGAGGTTCTTCATGGAATTTTGGCGATTTGGGAATACATTGCCCATTGACTATTTGACCATCAAGTGCAGTGAGTCTACTCCAATTCGAGGAGAGATATTAAATAGCTCTTGAGTGAGGCTGAAGGAAATCTGAAAATGAAAGTACCTCAGCACTCAGTGCAGCAATCAGCTAAACTAATAGATACAAATGCAAAGCACTGGAAATCTAAACTCAAGGCAGAAAATGCCAAAAGCACTCAAAACAAACCAAAAGAAAGCGAGGACAGGGACGCAGATTCGATTCCAGCCTCGGGCGTCTGTTTGTGTGGAATTTACATGTTCTCTACATGTCTAGTGGTTTCCTCCAAGTGCCCCAGTTTCCTCCCACAATCCAAAGATGTGCAGGCTAGGTGGATTGGCCAGGCTAAATTGCCCTATATTGTCCTGGGATGTGCAGGCTTGGTAGGTTAGCCATGGGAAATGTAGAGTTACAGAGATTGGGATGGGTGGGAGGTTCTGGGTGGGATGATCTTTTGAATGGGAGATCAGCGTGCACTCGATGGGCCAAATGGCCTACTTCCATACTGTAGGGAATCTAAGAATCTATGATTCAGAGAGGCAATGAGGTGTCATTGTGGTTGTTGGGAAGCACACCCGGGCATTGGGGAGTTTGGGGGCTGCATGAGAAGACCAGGGTGGGGAGCACAAGGTGGCATGGGTTTGGCCTGGATGTGTGGGTGGACAAGACATGAGGGCTGTAGGAATGTTTCCAGCTTTGTTCTTATTGAAAATAAACTTTAACATATTGCCAATGGAAGCTTGCCACGCAGTGTATGATGTGGTGGTGCCGTTGTTGGACTGGGGTGGACAAGGTCAAAAATCATATGACACCAGGTTATAGTCCAACAGGTTTATTTGAAAACACAAGCTGTCGAAGCTCTGCTCTTTCCTCAGGTATAGTGTGAAAGAGGAGGTATCCCGACACAGAATTTATAAGTAGAAAGGTAAAACCCTAAAAATGGCTCACTGACCACCTCCCGTTAAATCTTTAATCAGTTGGAAAGGAGACGCAGGTTTCTAATGATTAAGATGCAAATCCCAGAATTTCTTTCAAGTCATTGCCCTAGATTATTAAAGCTTTTATTAGTATATACAAGAGATGAATTCTCAGGTCAGACAATGCATTTTAGGTGTGAGGCCTTTCTTAGAATCAGTCTGCGGCTTAACCTGGAGTCAGGCTGGTTTTGTTGTTTTTGAACAAAATGGAATGGAAATTCACAAACCTTTTGGATGAAATTATTCATGCAAAGATTAATACATATGTGCGTACGTTCAATGTTTTAACAAAGATCTGTAGCTTGGGTTGAGGTTGAAGCTGTTCATTGGTTCACTGAGCTTGACTGGTTTTCATGCAAACATTTCATCTCCCTTTTGGGTGACATTGTCAGTGCTGTGTAGCCACTGTTGAAGCGCTGTTCTTCTGTCCCACTCTGAATTTATATGGTCCGGTCTGTCACGGTGGGCAGTCTTGTTTCTGGTTTTGTACTGTAGTGGTATGTAGACAGGGTCTATTTCAACACGCTTGTTAATTGTATTGGTGGTTGAAAACCAGGCCTCCGGGAATTCTTGTGCTTGTCTTTGATTTGCTTGTCCTAGCACTGTAGCTTTGTCCTGGTCAAATTAATGTCCTTCTATGTCAGAGTGTATTAAAACAGGGGAGAATTGGTCAAGCTGTTTTGCAGCGAGTTGGTATTCATGTATCATTGTGGTGAGTTTCCTGCCCATCTGTCCTAATACAATGTTTCTTGCAGTTGCTGCATGGTATTTTATATATCACAGCTGTCCTGCTCATTGTGGATACAAATGTTTCGTCTTTGAGAAGAACTGGCGGAGTGTGACTGTTGGTTTGTGTGCTATTCTTATCCCAAGAGCTCATAGGAGTCTTGTAGTCAGCTCTGATGTGTTTCTAACATAGGGTAGGATGGCCAGTGTATTGATGTGTATAGTGTCTGCTTGGTGTTGTTTGTTTGCCAGGCATCGGCAGATGAAGCTGTTAGGGTTACCGTTGTTTGCAAAGACTTTGTATAGTGTTCCTCTTCATTTTTGCACAGCTCCAGGGCGTTGCAGTTAGTTATCGTTCATTTTAACAAAGTCTTGATAAAAGGTTTGCTTGAAAGCCAGTCAGCTCAGCCAACCAACTAACAACTCCATGTGTGTGTGCACAGTGGGCACGAGTATGCATGTGCCTGTGTCTGTGTGTGTGTGTGTGTATGTGCGAGTATGAAAGTGTGTGTGTGTGTGTGTGCGCGTGCACATGTGAGTGTGTTTGTATGTATGTGTATGTGCGAGTATGAAAGTGTGTGCGTGTGCACACGAGTGTGTGTGCGCTAGTGTGTGTGTGTGTGTGTGGGGGAGAGAGGGAGAGAGAGACAGTGTGTGAGTGCTTGACCCGTAGTGTGACATGAACGGAAGGTCACAGTTGGGGCCATCCTCATGGCTATGGAACTTGGTTATCAGCCTCTGTTCAGCGATTTTGCTGTGTACCTTGAAGTCTGCCTTGAGGGTGCTGAATGCTCCTCTAAAGGCATCAACATGCAGAAAACGTCAAGAAACTTGGTTGCTTATAAATGACTCATTTGCAAGAACAAACTGATAAGGACGAGACAAATCCACTTGCCTGACAAACTGTAATAAATGAGCAAAATATCGTTAGAACATACAGCCTTGAGGAGGTCAGAACAGTGCTCCCGGCTGGGAGGACACACCCATGCCTGGCAATTGTTACGTAATGTCCATTCATCTGCTGTCATAGCGTCTGTGTGGTCTCAATGGACCATGCCTCAGGGCATCCTTGCCTGCAGCATATGAGATCAATAATGTTGGCCAAGTCACATGAGTATCTGCCGTGCATGTGATGGTTGGTGTTCCCATGTGTGATAGCGATATTCATGCCGATGGTTGATGACTTGACATGTCTTGTAGACGTTGCCATGGCAGGGTTGCATGGCATTATATTGATGTTGTCCTGAAGGCTGGGTGGTTTGCTGTGAACAATGGTCTATTTAAGGTATAGCATTTGTTTGAAGGTGAGAAGTGAAGGTGTGAGGAAGATTGTAGTGAGGTACTCAGTGTCACCAATGACATATTGAAGGCTGCGAAGAACATGGAACAATTTCTCCACCCCAGCTAAGTACTGGATGGTGCAGGATATCCTATCAGATGTATCCCATTTCTGTCTTCTGAGAAGGTTATTACAATTTTTCGCTGTGGCACATGTTTTGAGGAACCACTCAGCCGCCTCTCAGGAAACATTCTATGCCACTTTTTCCAAAGTTGAATTTGAGGAGCCGGGAGATGTCCTAAATCTGTGCTCCCATTTCCGAGAATGAAATCCAGCTCAGGCTACTGACCTTTCATCAGAACTGGATGAAGTTAGTGATGTAACAGTTTTTAAGCCAGTACAAAGGCAGGGAAAGAGTAAGCTGCAGGAAGGCAGGAAATAGCACAAGGGGAGCCTGTGACAGGCTGGAAGGCAAAGTTGAGTTACTGCCAAAAGGGACAATGGTAGAGGGCAAAAGGGAATAGTAGTGGCATTAGTGAAGAGAGAAAGATTGGGTCTAGAGGAGCTATAACTGTTCAGAGAAGGACCTTTTTGTTTGCAGCTGCTGTCTGTGGTTATGGCCTGATGTTATTGAACTCAGTCTTGAGTCTGATAGGCAACAACATGTCGAAATGAAAGACAACAAGGATCTTTCTGTCCTGTATTATAACACACCAGAACAGGTTGTTTTAAAAATATCAAAAATTATGGGGGGGAGTTCGATGTTGTTCAATGACTAGGCCCAGTTTTAGTCATATTCCTCAATGATCCATCATTGAAGATTGTTGACTACACCAGCTGTCAATTTGCACTTGGCTCCCATGACGTTAAGACTAAATACAATTATCACCATTTATTAACAACTGAATGCATGTCCTATTTTAACTAAGAGTTGACTTCCTCAAGGCTGTATGTTCTAACAATATTTTGCTCATTTATTACAGAATCTCAGGCAAGTGGAATTTGTTTCATTCTTATCAGTTTGTTTTTGCAAATGAGTGATTTACAAGCAACCAAATTTCTTGAAGTTTTCTGCATGTTGATGCCTTTAGGCTCATAATGTCAAAACAGTCAAAAGGTGGTGTTAATTCATTCTGTCAACTGCACATATCTAAACTTCCCAGTAAAAATGGCAGGTGCTTGTTTATGAGCAAAATGGGTCAGGAATCACTAGGAGAGAGAGATAATGGGAACTACAGATGCTGGAGAATCCAAGATAACAAAGTGTGGAGCTGGATGAACACAGCAGGCCAAGCAGCATCTCAGGAGCACAAAAGCTGACATTTCGGTGATGAAGGGTCTAGCCCCGAAACGTCAGCCTTTGTGCTCCTGAGATGTTGCTTGGCCTGCTGTGTTCATCCAGCTCCATACTTTGTTATTCAGGAATCAATAGGATACAGTTTGAATTGTAATGATTGTCTGAGTGAAGAAATTGCAAAGCCACTTCTACTGGATTATAGCAGGGAAGAAACAGGAGAGAAGCATGAAGAGGCTTTCCAGTTAACTAAAAGAGAGAATGTTCTAGCTTCTCATGTCCCGCATGTCCGTTTCTCTCCTCTGAGGCTCTTTCAGAACCCTGTGCTTTGCATACCCATGATCAATGTCCTTTTCTCTCGTGTGCACAACACCCAGGATGCACCTGAGGTTCAATGCCACTGAGTCAGGGGCTATTAATGTACACCACCTTTACCTGGGGTGAACACAGACCTGCTCTCAATGTGCCATTTGTTTCACTAACAAAGACAAGAGCCACATTCATGTAGTACATCTAATGCAGTAAAGCATGTCAAGGCACTTCACAGGTGTACATGAAATATAATTCAGTATAGAGTCACACTAGGAGCTTTCAGGGCACTGAACAAGTGTTTGGACAGAGCAGGAAAAAGAGGTGGCAAAGTTTAAGGAGGGAGGGCAGTGGAAGTCAGAAGGCCAGTTAGAAAGAGTACTCGAGTCAGAAGATAACAAAGCCCATGGTGAGAATTTGAGCAGCATATAAATTGACATAATGTAAGGAGATAGAAATAGACTGTCATAGCGATAACACAGACATGTGATCAAATTTTATCTCAGGGTAAACAGGATACCAAATTTTCAAATGTTCTGCTGCAGTCTCATGCAGGGTCGGGGGAGAGACAGCATCAATAGTAGGCAGAGACAATAGGAACTGCAGATGCTGGAGAATCTGAGATAATAAGGTGTAGAGCTGGATGAACACAGCAGGAAGACAGAAAATGAAGAAGGGCCCAGGCCAAAACGTCAGCCTTCCTGTTCCTCTGATGCTGCTTGACCTGTGGTGTTCATCCAGTTGTATACCTTGGTATATCAGTAGTATGCAAGCAGGTTTATGCCAGGGACCAAAAACAATGACATCATTCAGCTTTTTGAATATTTAGTTGGGAGTGAAAATTTAACAGATCTGACATCAGGCATGTCCTTGAATGATTTTTCTGCCACCTCTGCCCCCATGCTTATTTCTTTAATCACTACTCTAAACCCCCCGCTACTGACCCCTTCTCCCGCCTCCACTGCACCCCCCACCATGGACACCACCCCAAGGCCTCCTACCCTCCCTCGACCTCTTCATTTCCAACTATCATTGCGACATCGATTACCTCAACCTCTTCACGCATCTCACCCACTCCAAAGTCTCCCCCAAAGAATGTGCAGGCCTCCACTCCCTCTGCTCCAACCCCAACCTCACTATAAAACCCGCGGACAAGGGAGCCGCAGTTGTGGTATGACACACTGACCTCTACACCACTGAGGCCAGGCACCAAGTCTCTGACACCTCCTGCTACCACCCCCTTGATCATGACCCCACCCCCAACCACCAAAACATCATCTCCCAAACCATCCACAACCTCATCAGCTCAGCGACCTCCCACCCACAGCCTCCAACTTCATCGTTCCCCAACCCCGCGCAGCACCCTTCTATCACCTTCCCCAAAATCCATAAACCCAACTGCCCTGGTCGGCCCATTGTCTCTGCCTGGTCCTGGCCCACCAAACTTACGTCCACTAATCTCGACTCCATTTTCTCCCTCTGATGCAGGAACTCCCCACCTACGTCTGTGACACCACTCAACCCCTCCACCTCCTCCAAAACTTCTGATTCCCTGGTCCCCAACACCTCATCTTCACCATGGACATTCAGCCCCTATACACCTGCATTACCCACGCAGATGGCTTAAAAACCCTCCACTTCTTCCTCTCCTGCAGGCCCAACCAGTCCCCTACCACTGACACTCTCATTCGCCTAACTGAACTCATCCTCACCCTTAACAACTTCTCCTTCAACTCCTCCCACTTCCTACAGACTAAGGGGGCGGCCATGGGTACCTGCATGGGCCCAAGCTATGCCTGCCTTTTTGTAGGATAGATGGAACAATCCCTCTTCCGCAGCTACCCTGGCACTAGCCTCCACCTCTTCCTCCGTTACATTGATGACTGTATCAGCTCCACCTCGTGCTCCCACGAGGAGCTCAAACAGTTCATCAACTTTACCAACACCTTCCACCCCAACCATAAGTTCACCTGGACCATCTCCGATACCTCTCTCTCCTTCCTGGGCCTCTCTGTCTCCATCTCTGGCACCTGGAAATTGATATCTATTTCAAGCCCGCCGACTCCCACAGCTACCTAGACTACACCTACTCTCACCACCTTCCTGCAAGGATGTGATCCCCTATTCCCAATTCCTCCACTTCTGCCAATTCTCCTCCCAAGATGAGGCATTCCACTTGCAGACATCCCAGATGTCCTTGTTTTTCAACGACTGCAATTTCCCCTCCACAGTGGTCAAAAATGCCCTCAACCACATCTTTTGTGTTTCCTGTACCTCAGCCCTCACACCCGCTCCCCGCAATAAAAACAAAGACAGAATTCCCCTTGTCCTCATGTATCACCCCTTCAACCTCTGGATTCAACACATCATTCTCCGCCACTTCCACCACCTGCAATCTGACCTCACTACCAAGGATATATTTCCCTCCCCACTCTTATCTGCTTTCGGAGGGACCGCTCTCTCCATGACTCCCTTGTTTGCTCCACAGTCCCCACTAGCCCCGTCACTCCTGGCACCTTTCCCTGCAACCACAGGAAGTGCTACACCTGCCCCTACATCTCCCCCTTTACCTCTATCCCAGGCCCCAAGAAAACCTTCCACATTAAACAGATGCTCACCTGCACATCCACTAATGTGGTATACTGTGTCCACTGTTCCAGATATGGCCTCTTCTACATTGGGGAAACCAATTCGAGGCTCAGAGACCACTTTGTGGACCACACCGCAGGATTCATGTTGTATCATCCAGGGAGTTGTAGGGGGAGTTGAAGTGGTTCGCGACAAGCAACAACACTTCCCAGTTGCGAACTACTTCAACTCCCTCTCCAACCCCCTGGATGACACAACGTGAATCCTCTGGCATCACAACTATGCCACTTGAAAACTGGAGGAACAGCACCTCATATTCTGCCTTGGAACCCGGCAACCCAATGGTCTGAATGTGGACTTTACGAGCTTCAAAATCTCCCCAGCCCTGACCTCATCCCAAGACTCGCCTCCCCTGTTGTCCCTGCCTTCTTGACCTGTCCATCTTCTCTCCCACCTATTCGGTCCTCTTACCTCACTGACCAGTGCCTGCCCACACTTCCTATCTACACTCACCTCTACTCGTTTCATCCCTGCCTCCTTGACCTGTTCGTCATCCCTCCCACCCACCCGCCCCTCCCTCCTCACTGACGAGCCCCCATCCCAATTCCCCACCTACACTCACCTGTACTGGCTCCATTCCCACCTCCTTGACCTGTCCGTCGTCTCTCCACCTATCTGCTCCACTATCCACCTTCTATCATTGCCTCCCCCTCTCTCTATTTATTTCAGAGCCTCTTGCCCTCCCCCATTTCTGAAGAAAGGTCCAGACCTGAAACATCAGCTTTCCTGAATCTGCTTGGCCTGCTATACTCAGAAAGTAGTAAGGGCATGGAATGCCCTGCCTACAACAGTAGTAGACTCGCTAAGTTTAAGGGCATTTAAATGGTCATTGGATAAACATATGGATGATAATGGAATAGTGTAGGTTAGATGGGCTTCAGTTTGGTTTCACAGGTTGGCGCAACATCGAGGGCCGAAGGTCCTGTACTGCGCTGTAATGTTCTATGTTCTGTATTCATCCAGGCCTACACCATGTTATCTCAGATTGCCCAGCATTGGCAGTTCCTACTATCTCTGGATGTCAGGCACGTAGTATGATAACATTAGAGAGGGTGTTGGTGGTGATGTTGAGAGAGGTAATAGTGAAGCCGAGTGTCAACAATATGCTATGGAAACGAATGTTTTCTTTCAGCATGACATTGCTGAGGATCAATGTAAATGAGAATACAGCAGGAGACCAAGCATAGCTCTTTGGGAGACATCATGGTGTCTGAATGAAAGAGAAGCTTTTGAAGGTGTTCACCTGGTGAATGACTGTCTCTAATTCAGCAACTTTGTATTTTGGTTAATGTTTGAACTTAAGGGATTAGTTATATTTCTTATTTTTGTGGGTGAGTTCTAACAATTCAAGTAACCTGAGTGCACTAGTCGTCACTTCGTCAACAATCTTTCCATTTAGACATGGCAGATGAAGACAGCTTATGCATCAAATGCTACACAATTCATGTCACAACATTACACTTTGGAAGCAATTAGATTTAATATTTAAGATTTAAGTTGTGTTTTTTTTTAAGTGATCCACGTTTAATATATGAAGACAAAGGCTGCAGAACATCAATTTCAAGGATGCTAAAACCCACCTGACTGCTCACTCATCCTGAAATAAGCTGTGTGAAACTCTGCTCTAGCCAGAACTCAGTTTCAAATATTTGTCATTCATATCATCAAGATTGATTACCGTTACTTCCATAACAACAGCCCCTTTCATTGGCATCTTTCTCTTTACCTGCCAACAACTTTTCTGAAGGCCTAGCATTTCCATTTTCTAAGCTCCATTCAAGAGGAACAGCTTGGACTGGGAACTAACTTTTCCAATGCTGGAGTGCAGCTTAATCATTTTATCTGTAGAATGACTGGTTTTGGAGAATGCAAAATAAAATTGCAACTACCCTCATGCCCCATTTATTTATAAAACAGGTTTAATGTGCATTTCCTTGTGGTGCTTCATGTGGAGTTTTGTTTTACAAAATTAATTTGCCAAAAAAGCTCTCCAGATGACCTGTGGGTAGCAGTACGGTGATGGAGGTGGAGCCTTAGAGGCCAGTTTCTTCTTGGTTTCATGATGGGACTATGCTAGTTCAGCATCAGTTAGTAGGTGTTTCATCTATTGTCAGTGATATTAGTTACAGAGAGTAAAACTGGTGTTTCTTTGTTCTTGATTTTTCAGCTGGTTTTCCCAGCTGCAAAGTGTACTAATTAGATTTCATCTTTTGGGCAGCTGGTCAGCCAAGGCATGTGCTTTAAGACCAATGACTGTCCAGCTATTTGAGAGTTTGGCCCATTGGGTTGGCACAGTGGCTCAGTAGTTAGCACTGCTGCACAAGGGACACAGGTTTGGTTCCACCCTTGGTCAACTGTGTGCAGCTTACAACTTTCTTCCCATGCTTGCGAGGGTTTCCTCTGTGTGGTCCAGTTTACTCTTCCAGTCCAAAGATGTGCAGGTTAGGTGCGGTGGCCATGCTAAATTGCCCACAGTGTCCAGGAAGGTGCAGACCAGATGATTAGCTATGGGAAATGCAGGGTTACGGGGAATGGGGTGTGTCTGGGTGGGATGCTCTTTGGAGGATCAGCCAAAATGAGCTAAATGACCTGCTTCCACACTGTTGGGACTCTATGATTCTTATTTAAGAAGAGCTTAGACACTGAGTGGCTGTTTACTCAGGTTGGAGAGCCTAGAATGAAGGACGGTTTCTTATGTAAAACTTGGCCATTTAGGATTGAGATAAGAAAAATTTTCTTCATTTACTATTTCATGAAGTAGTTCTTGAACCAGCAAATTTTTGACATGGAGCTACAACTGTTACCAACTGAGATATTATTAATACCAGTGAGGAAGGGATTAAACTGGGACAAATAAAGCAAAAAAAAATCTGAATTTTTACATTATTCCACGAGTCCTAATAGATACAGAGTAATTTGATGCAGAACAGTGCAGATTCCATTTAATACAATACCTCAGAGGTGTACACAAATCTGTATTTAGATTGTTGTTTTTATCGATGAATATACTGTTAACATGTCACTACTAGTTATGTATATTACATTGCACATCAGAGCCTTGGACAATCAGGGCGGGGCAAATGAGGCTTGTACATAGAGCATAGAACTGTACAGCACAGTAGAGGCCCTTCGGCCCACGAAGTTGTGCTGAACTTTTACTCTAAACCCAAGGTCTTTCTAACCTCCACCCCCACCGTATACTATCATCCATATGCCTATCTAATAGCCGTTTAAATACCCTAATGAGGCTGACTCCACTACCCTCTCCGACAATGCATTCCATGCCCCTACCACTCCCTGAGTAAAGTACCTACCTCTGTCGTCTCCCCGATATCTACCTTTACTCACTTTAAAACTATACCCCCTCGTAATAGCTACATCCACCCTGGGAAAAAAGTCTCTGGCTGTCCACTCTATCTATACCTCTGATCATTTTGTACACCTCCATAAAGTCAGCTCTCATCCTTCGTCATTCTGAAGAGAAAAGCCCTAGCTCTCTCAACCTTTCCTCGCAATACCTTCCCTCCATTCCAGGCAACATCGTGGTAAGTCTCCTCTGCACTTTTCCAACACTTCCACAACTTGCTTATAATAAGGCAATGTACGCAACAACATTGGTATTAATTGGCTTTGAGCATACTTCAAATCAGAAATAGCTCAGGTGAGCATTCAGCTATCTGAAAATATAAGATGTAGTGGGACACAATCCAAGAGATCTTGAAAGCATTTGAAGTTAACTTTGTTCTGTAAAATTCCAGACAGAATTTAGTTTTTGATCTAGGGTTTAGGTCCAGAATAGTTTTTGACTGGCAGTTGACTGTAAACATCTGACAGTTCACTTGTTTGAAAATGATTTAAGGTATCCAGATGTATTAAACAGTGAAGCTGTTGACAGAAGTTGAAGACCACCTGAAAGTTCTTTCAACAAGTTAACTAGCTGCTGCTTCCAAAGATGGTAAACATGGCCTTTAAAATCTCTGCCTAAATCTAACAGAGACACAGGGAATAAAATAATTTTAAAAGAAAAAAACTATTTTGCAGCCTATAACCTTAGTTAACCTTATTTCTATATGTTAGACCTAGCTCCCACAGAACTGATAATTTGATTAAGTCTCTAAATTTTGCTGGTGACTATCAAAGATTTTTTGCTATACAGACAAGCTTTATTAACAATCCTGTCTTTTTTTGCTTCATTTATGATTTGAACAGTGCCAAAAGAAGCTTTTGATTTAGAATGCAGCTTTCCTTTTATTGGAACTCAGAAGAATTGTTTGATGTGGATATCATCAACAGAGGTATTTATTTAATTTTTCTGTTGTTGTGTCACAGTGATTCTGTGTTCACCTTAAAGTGAACAACATTAACATCAAGCCGCTGCAAAAACAAAACTGGGGATTTCCAGTAAACCATACCACGTGTATTTCTAACTAGCATACTAATTAGCCTCATATTTTCCTCATAAGTTGCATTTTAAAATCTCACCAGTATCACTAAACTTCTGCTTCTCCTTAAAGATTGTATTTTTGGAAGAATCACTCTCCATCTGCTGTTTACAGTTATAGACATAACATTTTAGTTGACCAATGCACTTATGAACTGGCAGGAAGATTTATAAAAATATAGTTAGGGAATATGGTTTTGTTGGCTGGACTAACATTTATTGCCCTTCACTAATTGCCCTTGAGAAGGTGGTAGCGAGTTGCCTTCTTGAACCACAGTTGTAGAAACATAATGCTGCTAGGGAGAGAATCCAGGATTTTGACTCAATAACATTGAAGTTATAGCAAAACTTTTCCAATACAGAATGATGACTGGCTTAGAGAGAAATGTGCAGACTGTGATGTTTCCATGTATCTGCTACTCTTGTCTTTTGACATGGTAGCGGTCTGGGTTTGCAAAGTACCAGCTAAGGAGCCTTGATGAATTTCTGCAGTGTATCCTGGACATTTTTCAGGTCTTGCTGCATTTGAACATAGGCTACTTCAATACTTGTGGAGTTGCGAATGGTGAATCAGAATGTTGTGCAATCATCGGTGAACATCCCTATATCTGACTTTACGATGGAGGGAAGGTCATTGATGAAGTAGTTGAAGATGGTTGGGCCTATGAGACTAATTTGAGTGATCTCCAGCAGTAATGACATGGAGTTGAGGATGATAGACCTCTAACAACCACAACCATATTCCTTTGAGCTAGACATGGCAAAAATCAGCAGAAACATTTCCCTCTGATTTCCATTGACTCTGGTTTTGCTAGGACTCCTTGATGTCTAAAGTAACCTTGGCATCAAGGACAAAAACTCTCATCTCCACTTTGGAGTTCAGCTCTTTCGCCCATGTTTGGACTAAGACTGTAATGAGGTCAGGAACAGAGTGGCCTTGGCAGAACCCAAACTGGGCATCAGTGAGCAGTTGTTGCTTGTCAGTACTGATAATGATACCTTCCATCACTATGGTGATAACTGAGAATAGACTGATGGAGTAGTACTTGTCCACGCTGGATTTGTCCAGCTCTTTAAGTGCAGGACAAGCTGGACAATTTTCCACTTGCCAGGTCGAGGCCAGTGTTGTAGTTGCACTGGGATAACTATGAATATGAATGGTTCACTCATGTCCTTTAGGGAAGGAAGCTGCCATCTTTACCTGGCCTGGCCTACATGTGACTCCAGGCCCACAGCAATGTGGTTGACTCTTAACTACCGTCTGGGCAATTAGGGATGGGCAATAAATGGTGCCTAGCCAGCAATTCCCTCAATCCATGAATGAAGAAAATAAATGGAGAAAGAGAGATAGAGGTTGCTGATGCCAAAGAGGGTCAGGTTAAGCTGCGCTACATGATTTATTCATTCACAGGAGGTGGGTATTGCTGGTAATTTTGCCCATCCCCATACACTTTGAGAAAGTAGAGTTGACTTTACCTTTTACAGTCTCAGGGTGTAGGGCCACCCACAGCACTGTAAGGGAGGGAGTTCCAGCATATTAATTCAGCAACAGTAAAGGAGGGAGGGAGTTAGTCATCACTGCATCCACCTGCCCCAATACTTAATGTACAGAGCACTAAATCCCAACCAAAGTAGCTTAGTCTGAATGATCCAACAATGTCATGCTACAGAAATGAGTTTTATCATTATGACTCACCTCCACACTCCAGCCACAGGTCTGCCTTTTCACACACTGCCTCCCTAACTAAATTGGAGAGTAAAAAGACCCTTTACAGAGTTAAATGATGCTTGGCTGTCAGCAGAACAGCCTTTTTAAAATCCCATTTTCAATATTTGTACATCTGTTAAAGAGAACTGTTTAAAGAAAATTTTTAAAAAATCACAATCTTTTTCTCATGTCCATGTGATATTTCTCCAGAGCTGTTCAAGAAAGACAGACAGATTGGTTTTAAAAATCTGAACACTCCAGGCAAATCCTGGAGGGTTGGTATGGCAACCCTATTACAGATCCAGGTAATAACTTATGTTTTACAAGGAAACAAAAGAAACCAACGGCAAACACGAAGTGTTGAAAAAGGATCCTTCAAATAAGCAGAAACAAAACAAGGGATGTGTGCCGGGGTTTACGGAAGGGTGGCACAATGGTTTAGTGATTAGCACTACAGCCTCACAACACCAGGGACCTGGGTGTGATTCCACCCTCAGGTGACTATGCAGAGTTTGCCCTTTCTCCCTGTGTCTGCATGGGTTTCCTCCAGTTTCCTCCGACAGACCAAAGACGTGCAGGTTAGGTGAATTGGTCATGCTAAATTGCCCATGATGGGTAGGTTAGGTGAATTGGTCATGCTAAATTGCCCATGATGGGTAGGTTAGGTGAATTGGTCATGCTAAATTGCCCATGATGGGTAGGTTAGGTGGATTAGCCATGGAAAAAATGCAGTGTTGCAGCGATAGGGTAGGGAGGTGCATCTGGGTGGGATGCTCTTCAGAGGGTTGGCGTTGATTCAATAGGCTGAATGGCCTGCTTCTGCACTGTAAAGATTTTAAGAAGGAGGAATTTGCAAAAGTGCATGAGAGAAATAGTCTTGTCTGCTAAGTATGAATAGGAAGCAATAATGTATAAGGATGGAAGTGCTAAAAGCTTTACCTTTAATTTATTATTACGAGTCAACATCATAGTGTTAAAGTTTAAAAATGAAAAATTTGTATTCCAGCACAAAAAAAGGATATAAACATTGGCCTAAAATAAACACCGAATGATTAACTTGGAACTAAGGCCTGTTGGGTTGGATTTCAACAATGATTGTATTTTAGAATTAATTTCTAGGTCTCAACAGAGCAAGGTGTTGATATATGATTGTACAAGTTGTGCCAACTATGACAATTGATCCCATGAATCACCTCAAGAACTAAAGACGGACTGTTTCTTATTGAAACACAGGCATGAGGCGGAATCTTTGTTCTCTGTTTCAGTTGGAAGGATAAAGTCTGCAGATATCATAGTTCCAAAGATTGCACACAGGAGCATTGTAATAACAAAATAAGATGAATTAAGATTCTCTGAAAATGTGAAGGTTAAAAGTCTTGAATGCTGAATGGAACAGTTATTTTTCAAAGACAGTGCTAACTTGTGTTCGACCTTGTGAAATCATCCTACCTTTCTACCGAGCAAGATCTGTAAGTCAAGAAATTGGGCTTGTTTCTGTTTTATTTTTGAGCGTCATTATGTCTCCAAATGATTTCTGGAAGGATTTGTGCCGGGCAACTTATTGTTAAAGGCATTAGTGTATGCAGTGAGATCAGTATCTCGATCACCCACTGCTGTTTTTGAGTTCCAGCTAATATCTTTTCTGAATCTCTCTTAATAAAAAGGCATATGACAAGGTGATGGACAAAAGGTTAACAGGCAAGGTAGGGGCCATGAAGTTGAGGATCTGATATGAGCGTAGATAGAGGATTTGTTAACCACAGGAAGTAGAGAACAGGCATAAGGGGGACATTTTCAAGTTGACAGGCAGATAATAATGGTGTACCACAAAGGGCCACTGTTGGGACCTCAGCTATTTACAAGCTACATCGATGATTTTGATGGGAAGATTTTGGATGACAGGAATAAAGACATCATGTTACAATTGTTTGGGAAAGAGAAATTAAAGCCAGTGCTGGAGAAGCTCAGCAGGTTTGGCCGCATCTGTTGAGAGAGTTAAACCAAGTTAATGTTTCAAGTCACTGGACTTGAAATGTTAACTCTGCTTCTCTCTCTAAGTATGCTGCTAGACCTGCTGGGTTTCTCTAGAACAGGTAGTTATCCTGTAACATGCTAGTTGTGTTCTTATGCAACCTCACAGTGAAGAAAATCATGTTATGGGGAAATCGCTATAGAAAATAGCTGTACTGTACTGTAGAAAGTTCACATTATCCAAACGGCATCCACTACTCATCAATCGCATTACAGCCAATTCGCGTTGTAGCAGAAATACATGAACTTTGTTTCAGATTTACAGCACCTATAGTTTTACAAAATTATACAGGGTTGTGATGAGGCATTTGAAATATTGCATGCAATTTTGGCCTCCACTTTTAAGAAAAAATATATTTGTATTATAGGTTATACGTCAAAAGTTAAACTAAATTAAGCCCTGGGATAACGGGGTTGTCCTATGATAAGAGGCTGAGCAAATTTGGTCTCTACTCTCTGAAGGAAAGTAAGATGATCTAGGATGTAAGGTTACACGATTCTGAAAGGATTTTACAGGGCAGCTGCTGAGAGATCGATGCCATGACCAACAGAAACACAAATTCAGGGGCACAATCTCAGGACCAAACTGAGACATAGAGAAAGGATTATGAATCTTTGAAGTTCTCTGCCACAGTGGATGGTGAGATCTCCAGTTAAGAGTAGGATAGACAGATTTTTAATCTCTTGGGAATTCAAAAGATATGGATTCTTTGGTAAATTTGTGAAAGAAAGGCAGATATTTGAATGGACACAAGAACATGCCTTTGACAGCTTGAAAGCTGTGTCGATAATGCTTCAGTTTTAGCTGCACTCGAATCCATTATGAAAATACATTGTGAGAACCCATTCAAACTAACTGCTAATGTTAACAATATTGGTTTAAGTGCCACTTTAATACTAAAAGATTAAATTAAGATTGAACTGTCAATTATTTTTCAAAGAAACTAAATACACATAATCAAAAATACTCAATGTTGAAAGAGGAGCCATTGAATCTTGTGTTGGCTTGACACAAGTTTGAATTCTACATACTAACAATGTGGAAGAAAGTGTTATTTAATCCTTTGATTTATTTTTATTTTTGTTTGGAGATATTTCAAGGCAATAACTTGTGATTGCTTCCGTGGAGTTTGGTTCTCCAGCTATACAATTTAAAAAGCAGTCATCTGCCTAGAAAAGGCAATGTCATGGCTAGTCTTTATTAAGAGCACATATGGAGGAACCCAGATGCCATGATGCAAATTTACTTTAGTAAAATGTGATTGCTGTGAAGTTTGTTTTCCATGTAAAGATATTACTGATAATGTAGTACAGAAATAATGTTCGAAAAATAACTCTCCTGGTGTGAACTTTGATGCCACTTATCATTTTCATTTTTCTTTGAGTTGTGATGAAAGGTGTCTGATTTATGTATGTATGTTAATATCACTTTTAGAGTTTGTATTTTAAAATAGTGGTATATGGAGTTGATTACATTTTTGAAGGGTCTTAAAAATAATCAGACATATCTTTCAGAACATTGGACTAATCCACTTTGCCTGAGACAGCAGAGACCCTCTGAACTGTTAAAGGAAGGATTATTTTTACTGTATTGATTATAATTGATTAGAGACACTAATTTGTTTTTGGTTCAGAATAATGAAGGATTGATTGTAGCTTCGAAATCTTAGAGAAGAAGTTCTTGGGAATAACAGGGGAAAACTGATCAGTAGGAAAGTTTGGTTTATGCAACTTCCAGACTAAGAGTGTTTATCTAAAAATCTACAGATTATTAAAAGCTCAGAGTATCTAAGCTCTCAGTTTTGAGTATTCACGTAAGATGATTCCACAGTTTACAGGAAAGAACCGAGAAAATATGGCAAGTCAAACTTCAATGATTTGATACAGAGGGTTAATTCCTCTGGATTTGAATCACTGTAAGGTGATGGTGTCAAGAAATAGATTGAAACTTAATTTTGCTGTATGTTTTAATATCTCCTTTCTAACAGAGTTTCGTATCTACAGAACTTTTTCTAGGTTTTATTCATCCTGTTTGGAGCACAAATAATTGCTATACTGGGTTTAAATCATTAACTGTGTTTCTCTCTCCAGACCTGTTGAGTTTCTCCAGCATTTTCTGTATTTGTTTCAGATTTCCAGCATCTGCAGTATTTCGCTTTTAATATAGGTGGGATGTTGCTTAAAGTATTCATTTGCATAACACTGACAGATGATAACTTCTGAAAAATTACACAAGGGGTCCGTAGCTAAAGTGACTTGAAACACTTTACATGTTTCCAGCAGCACAGTGGCAAATGCATTTATTATTTTAAAAGCAGGGATGGGCAGATACTGCTAAAAGGAAGTTGAACGAAGCTGTAAACAGGTGGTTCCTACAGCTTTATCCCTCCACTTGAAGCTGAAATTGAATGGAGAATTAGAGATAATAGCATTAACAACTCACAATGTATGGAAAGACCTTGTACGTTACAGAATAAATGTTACGAATTCATACCACTTTGTTGATGTTTTAAATGATGTTTGGCCGATACAATAACAACTGTGCTTTTAAACTCAAAATTGTTCCTTTTTGTTCTAGGTTACTCGCTTCTCTCCCCTGTTATTACTTAGCAATCTTGCAGATTAAAATGCTATGAGGATTGCCGGTGTGCAGGTGGAACAAAAGTGAGAAAGTATGAAGCATTTTGAAACTACATCTATGTCACCATGGACATGTTTATTCTTCTTATTTAAGGGGGTTTACTTGCATTAACAACAGTTCAGAGAAGATCTTTCAAACTGACTAAAGCTTCTACGGCACCCTTTGTGACTTTTGGGATTCCCTAAGGCAGTTCATAACAAGTTCAGTACGAAGGGTCGAGGCCCGAAACATCAGCTTTCCTGCTCCTAAGATGCTGCTTGGCCTGCTGTGTTCATCCAGCTCTCCACCTTGTTATCTCATACTCCTCAAGTGCTGTGACTAGGGACATGTCAGGCAATCAATGTATAGAAAAGTTCCACAAACAGCAATGTGATAATAACTGGTTACTTTGTCTTTGTGAAGCTAACTGATGGTTAAGTTTTGGTCATCTTTAAAACCATGGAATTTGTTATCTAGGCCTAAGGACAGGATGTTGATTTTAAAAGGAATTGTGTTATTGCCTCCATCTGGGGATCTTAGCGTACCCCTATGTACAATTATATTTATCTCCAGTTCAGTTTGGCTCAGTCGTTAGTAATCTTTTCTTTGGATCAGAAGGCCATAGATTAAATCACCTTAAAGAACAGGTTTTGAGCGTAAGCTTATGTTCAGGGTGAATTTACAGTTGTGTTTATTTTGTCGTTTGTTAGTTTTTATGGAACAATGTTCGTAAGTTTGAAGCTTGTCGCTTGCTTTAGTAAGTCTTCTGGAGTGAATGTTTGTTTTCTAAGCATGCACTTCAGAAAATGTTACAATGTGTTATAAATCAGATGCAGCCAAAGTGAGATGACTTCAATTCATTTACTGATGATGACCTAGGGGTAATGCCACCAATTCATTAGTTTATAAATTCACTTCACTAGGATGCATAATCAATGCAACTAGTTTTGAAATGAGGTTGCTGAATTGCAGAGTTTGCAACACTAGTCATCTCCAGCATATGAACCATATTCTAACTGACGTGATCTCATGAGCCTTTGAAACAAGTTCTGATATAATAGTGAGTAAAACTGCATTTTTCATAGCTGTTCTGTTTCTGTAAATGCTAAAAGCATTTAGGAATCTTTGTAAATCTATATCATGAAAATAATGACAGATAAGACAAACTATATTAAGTTAATATATTTAACTATATAAGACAAACTGATATACTATCAGCACAACTGATAATGTTAAAAACTTTAAAAATGCAATGCCGTTTTTCAGGAGAGCTCTCACTATTCATAAACAGATCATGCTTTCTTGGATTCAGGGTGCTATTCCCAAGTGAAAATGAATGAAAGAATAAGGATGGAAATTTCTTTCTTGGCTTTTACCATTCCACTAGAAGATACAAGTTGATTTGCTTTTTACTTTCTTCTGTTTGGTAATTTCCACTTGCAATATCCATAGCCAATGTACTTTCACAATTGGTATTGGAATTAAGCTATAGAGCTCTGGATTGGGTGTTTTATAATGTTGCCCCTCCGTATCTTTTGTAATGTCTTTCACCTCACAATCCTCCAAGATATCTGCACATCTTGAATTCTGACATCCTAGGGCATCCTTTAGCTGCCAGGACCCACTTTCTCAAAAACCCTGCCTATATTTCTCCATCTATCTAGCTCTTTCATCAATACATATACTCCTTCAAACCTACTTTTAAAGAAAGAAGAACAATTTGCCCTATTATTTCTTTGTATTGCACTACTCCCTTGTAAAGCACCCTGGGATGTTTTAGTTCGATTAAGAGTGCTTCATAAATACAAATTGTTGTGTTGTTATTAACTGTCAGTTGACAACTTTTGGAAACTGAATTGAACTTGCCCAAATCCATTATGTAGGCCAACTATTTTAAACCATCAATTAATGAAAAATTCAAGCTCAAATCCCAAAAATGCAACAAAAAATTTGGAAATGTCTTGTACGATCCGAATCCTTCCAAAAGTGTCATAGTTCAAATAAAATATCCTTCTCAGCATAATCTCTCCAGAAACAAATGAAAATGTGAAAAATAGTTGATTTGTGCTGTTCATGTTGAAATAACAATTTGAAAGCATTTCCCTTAAAGCCTAACCATTAAATTTTACTAAAAGTTTTGGAATAATTGAATAGTTGGTTGGAGAGTGCTCACACATGACCGACCCTTACTCAAGACCTGAGGCCACGTATGGCATGGGATATTTCACATTTCCTCGATCACCCTACTCTCTCAGCACTCGACCCCACCCAGCCTTTGTCATATATTACTATTAGTTTTAAATAGTAGGCCTGTGATCCCTTTCTGAAAACAAAATAAGCTGGAGTTCACAATGGGTCACGCAGCATCCATGGAGAGAGAGCAAGCTAACCTTTCGAGTCTAGATCCCTTTCTGCTGGTCTTGCCGTAGGTTTGTCAATATCCAATAAACAAAAAGCTAAAACTGCCCGAATTTGTACATCGTATCATCAAATTATTGCTATTTATTCATTGAAGTTATGACTCAAAGCTATGTGTCATTCTTTTAACCTGTAATTTGCCAACCTATCACAACTTTGAACAGTTGTAACTAAAATGATGTACTGTCAGCTCTGAGCACTAGAGGGAGCTCACACGCAAGTTATTACGTCTGAAATTATACCCAAATCCACGCAATTTATGTTTGCATTTCTCTTGGCGATATCTTAAATTCTAGCAGAGGTAATAGGAACTGCAGATGCTGAAGAATCCAAGATAACAAAGTATGAAGTTGGATGAAAACAGCAGGCCAAGCAGCATCTTGGGGGTGTGGGGGGAGGGGGCAGGTGTAGCACTTCCTGCAAAACCCCCATCCCAGGCCCCAAAGAAGACTTTCCACAAGCAGATGATCACCTGCACATCTGCCAATGTGGTATACTGTATCCATTGTACCCGGTGTGGCTTCCTCTACATCGGGGAAACCAAGCGGAGGCTTGGGGACCACTTTGCAGAACACCTCCGCTCGGTTCACAATAAACAACTGCACCTCCCAGTCGCAAACCATTTCAACTCCCCCCTCCCAATCCTCAGATGACATGTCCATCATGGGCCTCCTGCAGTGCCACAATGATGCCACCCGAAGGTTGCAGGAACAACAACTCATATTCTGCTTGGGAACCCTGCAGCCCAATGGCATCAATGTGGATTTAACAAGCTTCAAAACTCCCCGTCCCCTTCTGCATCCCAAAAACAGCCCAGCTCATCCCCGTCTCCCTAACCTGTTCTTCCTCTCACCTGTCCCCTCCTCCCACCTCGAGCCACACCTCCATTTCCTACCTACTAACCTCATCCTGTCCCCTTGACCTGTCTGTCCTCCCTGGACTGACCTGTCCCTTCCCTATCTCCCCACAGTCACTCATCTTTATTGGTTCCATCCCCGCCTCTTTAACTTGTCTGCCTCCTCTCCACCTATCTTCTCCTCTATCCATCTTCGATCTGCCTCCCCCTCTCTCCCTAATTATTTCAGAACCCTCTCCCCTCCCCCTTTTCTGATGAAGGGTCTCGGTCCGAAATGTCAGCTTTTGTGCTCCTAAGATGCTGCTTGGCCTGCTGTGTTCATACAGCTCCACACTTTGTAATCTTGGATTCTAGATTCACCTTTTCTGGTGAGTGATATTATGTATGATAACAGATCGTGCAATTTTAAGAGTCAAGTGGTTAGCTCGGAAATTCTCACTTATTCAGTTGTGACTGATTAATCTTAACATTAGAGAAATGCAGTTAATCAAACAAAGAACACAGACACGTGCGTTGTAAAGCTGCATGTATCTGTGTATCATCCATTTGATATAATTGCAATGTTCAAATATGTACTTTTCCGAGACGACAGTACAGTAGATACAGTCATGACGATTATGTATTCCATTTTAAAGGTCAGCTCATATCGTTTTGCCTTACAAGAGCTTAACCACAGTCAGACAGACAACTGAAACATCTTACTAAATGGATTTTTCTAACAGTAATCAAATAGTAAATTTAAGAATATAGAAGTAGCAGTAGGCCATTCAGCCTCTCAAACCATTTCAAATCAAGACTGATCATATATCTCAATGCAATTTTCCACCAATGTTCTCATATTTCTCAATGCCTCTAATATCTAGAAAACTAGCTATCTCTGCCTTTAGCATAGAGAGCTTCCACTGGGGTGGTGAATTCCAAAATATCACAGAGAGAAATATCTCTGAGAGTGAAGGAATTCCTCTTAATACCAGTCCGAAGTAGCATGCTTGTTATTCGGAGACTGTGTCCCTGGTTGTAGACCACTGACCCGACCCTGTCTGTACCTTTAACAATTTTAAACTTTTCTCTGATATTGCCCCTTAGACGTCAAAACACCAGAGAATACAGGCCCAGTCTCCTCGACCTCTCCACATTAGGACAGTTACATCATCCCAAGGATGTGTCTGGCGAACCTCTGCTGCATCCATTTCATGGACTGTGCATTCTACCTTGAGCAGGTAGACCGCAACTTCACATAATGCGCTGGGTGGGGTCTCACAAAGACATTGCACGATACTTTTCCTATTCATTTATGGGATGTGGGCATTGCTGGTTGGCCAGCATTTCTTCCCCATCCCTAGCTGTCCTTCAAAAGGTGGTGGTGAGCTGCCTTCTTGAACTGCTGCAGTCTACCTTCTGTAGACGGACCCACAATGCTGTTAGGGAGGGAGTTCCAGGATTTTCACCCAGCAACAGTGAAGGAATGGCAATATATTTCCAAGTCAGGATGGTGAGTGGCTTGGAGGGAACTTGGAGGTGATGGTGTTCCCATGTGTCTGCTGCCCTTGTCTTTCTAGATGGAAGTGATTCTGGGTGTGAAAGGTGCTGTCTGAGGATCTTTGGTGAATTTCTGCCGTGTATCTTGTAGATAGTACACACTGCTGCTACTGAGCTTAGGTGTTAGAGAGAGTGGATGTTTGTGGATGTAGTGCTAATCAAGTGGGCTGCTTTGTCCTGGATGCTGCCAAGCTTCCTAAGGAAGACATTTTTAGTCGTGTACTCAAACATCTTGTGGTAAAGGTCATGGAGCCATCTGTCTTCCTAATTGCTTGTTGCAGTTGGATTTTGGCCTTCATTGACTTATGAGCAGACACACCTTGGTCCTATTGGATATCGACATTTAATCTCTTTCCATTTAATAAATACTCTGCACCTCTCATCATCCTACCAATGTGTAAAATCTCACATTCTTCCATATTATATTTCATCCTCCAAGGTCTTGTCCTTTCACTCAGCCTGTCCAAATTATTCTGAAGCCTCTTTATGTAATCCTAACAAGACACATTTTCACCTAATTTGTTGTCATCTGCAAACTTGGAAACATTAGATTTGGTCCCCACATTGAAATCATTGATACAGGTTGTGAACAGGTCATGTCCATGCACTGATCCTTGTGGTACCCCACTATTAAAAACCTGCCAACCTGAAAATGAGCCATTAATTCCATCTTTCTGCTTTATTTCCATTAACCAATTCTAAATCAATGCCATTGTCTTACAACTTATCCCATGTGCTATAATTCTGGTTACTGACCTCCTCAAAGGGATGTTATTAAAAGTCTTCTGCAAATTGAAATACATAATATCCACCGGCTCCCCATTTTGCTGATAACATCTGCAAAAAGATAATATTATTATCAATGTCGACATTTGCCAAACCTACTGTTATTTTCTAAGAAGCCAATTACCACATACTTTATGAGATTCAAAAACAAAGTTGCTCAAAAAGCTCAGCAGGTCTGGCAGCATTTTTGGAGGAGAAAACAGAGTTAATGTTTTGCGTCTGGTGGCCCCTCCTCAGAATTCAATTCTGAGGAAGGGTCACCGGACCAGAACTGTTGACTCTGTTTTGTCCTTCATAGGTGCTGCCAGACCTGCTGAGCTTTTCCAGCAACTTTGGTTTTGTTCCTGATTTACAGCATCCGTAGTTCTTTTGGTTTGTACTTTATGAGATTGTTTAGCTCAGTTAGATAGCTAGCTGCTCAGTGATAATGGGAACTGCAGATGCTGGAGAATCCAAGATAACAAAGTGTGGAGCTGGATGAATACAGCAGGCCAAGCAGCATCTCAGGAGCACAAAAGCTGACGTTCTGATGAAGGGTCTAGGCCCGAAATGTCAGCTTTTGTGCTCCTAAGATGCTGCTTAGCCTGCTGTGTTCATCCAGCCCCACACTTTGTTAGCTAGTTAGCGGCTTTCCGGTGCAGAGTGACACCGACAACATCGGTTCAATTCTTGTACCAGCTGAGGGTACCACATAAGACTCAACTTTTCAGCGTTTCCACTCTCCTGAGGCGTGGTGATGTTCAGGTTAAACCACAACCTATTGCCTGTCGCTAAACAGAGAACATCCCTGAGGCCTGGTAAAGTTATGGTAACTTTACTGTACATTTGTAACAGATCCTAGTATTTTCCTTGCTACTGACATCAGACCAACAGGTCTTTACTTCTCCATTTTCTCCCTCCTACCCTTCTTACATTTGCAACCTTCCAATCTACAGATACTATTCCAGAATCTGTAGACTTTTGAAAATTAATCACCAGTGCATCCATTATCACTATGGGTGCCGCTTTCAACTCTCTGAGATGTAAATCATTAGAACCTGGTGATTTGCCAACTCAAATCTATTGTAATGATGATTATTTCAATATAACATAAACATACGAAATGCTGAAAGTTTAGTTGTTAATGCAAGATGCTGAGTATTTTTTATTCACTTGTGGGACATGGGCATTCTGACCAGCCAATATTTATTGCCCATTCCTTGAAAAGATCGTGGTGAGCTGCCTTTTTGATTTCAATCCACATAAACTGAAACAGGAACAAAGCAGAAATCCAATATGGTACAATATTTCACTTGTACTCCAATCCTGATCTGTACACAATTCCTTCCTGGCCAAACAATATCTCTGGATTTTTAATAATTCAATCTAATTGTTCATTGCCATCAACTAGATAATAGTTGTTCCTTAGAACACCATCATTTACTCTCCTTCAATTGTCTCAATTTATTTTTTTCTCTGTTTTGAATTATTTTCTCTCTTCTTTTGGTTTTATTACTTTGGCTTTATCAGTCCCATGTGCAAGCCAGAAACTGCAAGGGGCCACTGCCCTGGCACTTTGCTAATGCTTACCTTGCCTTTAAGCAACATGCTGAGCTTTGGGATGTATATGTTTCCTACTGAGATGTCATTATACAGCTTGGATGTGATTGACAGTCATGCTAGTAGTTGAACGATTAAAGTTGTGAGCATTTAACAAATATTATGTTGTGACTAAATGCTAACATCTAATAAATACTTTATTTAAAATTATGGCAGAATAAATGCTGTTGCACAGTTTATTTGTTTATTGAAGTTATTCACCTTTGGTGTCCAAATGTTAGCTAATGTGCAGATGGAATTAGAAACCAAAACCTGCTTTAAATATTCCAATTCTAATGATTAAAGTGACTTATTCATCTAAAGTGGTTTCAGTTTAATCTTCACTACAATAGTGATAGGGACATGAGCTTATTGGAAGGTTATAGTTTGAAAATACAGTAAAACTATAATCACTTGATTTAATGTGTGACCTAAATATAACTTTAATTTTTGGATATAAATAATAAAGGAAAAGTAACAATTGTGTCTTGGGGAAGAACACCAGCTAATGGAACTGTAGTCTTGTCATGATGATATCATCTGCCAACAATGCATTTTTTTTGTTACATAGTGACACTTCGCTAAAGAATTTTCTTGATGAAATTTATAACGAAGACTGATTTTTAACTCCTTCTGCCCGCTCTAATGGGGATTGTAGCAGCTTAAAATGGTGTCTTTTTTGATTTGTCCATGGGCATTGCTAATTGCCCAAAGGTAGTTAACAGTCAATCACAACCTGTAGGTCTAGAATCACACATAGGGTCAGCACAGCAGATTTTCTTCCCTAAAAGCATACTAATGATCCAGATGGATTTTAATGATAATCAACAAATATGGTCATCATTAGACTGTTTTTTTTATTCTAGTCATCTGCTGTATTGGGATTTGAACCCACATTCCCAGAACACTATCCTGGATTATTAGGCCAGTGACATTAAGCTACTGTCTGGTCACTTCCTGCCCTATTGCCATCTTGTTAAGACTGCCATCAAGGTGGTCAACTCGAGATCTTGCTTCTCCAAGTGGAGAGCTTATTGTGATCTACAGCAATTTTATTATTTGCTGTTATAAAGTACAAATATGGTGGTGTATCTGCAATGCATAGTCTGCCATTTACACAGGCAAATCTACTGCCCATTAAAAGGCCTGGTGGAGGTTGCTCAGAAACAATGCTTGAATATTTGAATTTCCATGTTGTTTGATGACCCAGGAAGAAGCATTAATTTTGCTCTTTAACTTAGAAGGAGCTCTGGGCTGTTGTCAGTCACTATGAACTATCCTCCTCTCTACTGACCACCCGCTACACACCCTGAATTGTGTGCCCCAGTAGAGCTCAGGCTGTCATCCAGCTCGCACGGGATCTGGCTAACTTCTGCTTGTGCTCCTTGAACCAATCCATTTTCTTGCTCAAAGCTTGCCAGCAGAATCAAAATAAAATCCTAGATGCAAAATACTTTGGGCTTCAAGTGGCCCATGGCATTCTGCTCACTTGTGGTAGTTAATAATCAGCTTGACTTTGTCATGTATAGTCAGAGTTTTGGGCAGATGAAATATTACAAAAGACTTGACAGCCATACAGTTTACTTGAGAGAAATCAATATGCTGATCAATGACACCAGAGAATTCCTTCACAGACAAATAGGGGAGGCAATGGCCTAGTGGTGTTATCTCTCGACTGCTAACCCAGAGACCCCAATAACATTCTGGCGACCTGGGTTCAAATCCTGCCATGGTAGATGCTGGAATTTGAATTCAATAAAATATCTGGAATTAAGATTCTAATGATGACCATGAATCCATTGTCAATTATTGGAGAGAATCCCATCTGGTTCACTAATGTCCTTTAGGGAAGGAAACTGCCATCTTTACCTGGTCCGGCCTGCATGTGACTCCAGACTCACAGCAATGTGATTAACTCTGAACTGTCCTCAGGGCAATTAGGGATGGATAATAAATGCTGCTGAGCCAGCGATGCCCTCATCCTATTAATAAATAAAGGAAAACAAAAGCCAAAGCAGTTATATGTGAGCATATAAGAGTCTGTACAGTGTGACAGATATGGCTTAGTTTTAATGTAATTATACATCATAAAATATAATCTTAAACTTCATTTTGAAATGTCAGTGGGACAGTAAAATTTAACTTTCATGTAAATAAATCAGATTTTTTTTCATATAATGTTTGTGTTTCATATAGGGCGCATGGCTACTCATCTCTCCTATTGGTTTAATCTGTGGTTTCAGGGTTCACCAAGTTATTGAGTTTTAATTCTATTTGACTGAGAATGGAGAACAAAAATTCTGATTACTTGCTGTATTTAGATATTGTGACTGATCCCAAAATATACATCCCAGAAAGTGCTCCTTACCAACGTCTTGGGAATTAAACATGTGATGTTTGCAATGCAGTCGGCCAGCTTGACCTCATAGGATCTGATTTCTCTGATTGGGCCTGTTAATCTGGTCCAATCAGGGAGCCCTGGCTGACTGATAGGAACAGCAGTGTCAGACATCCTGTTCACTCTAAGAGCTGGCTATGAAGTAGTTGGATTAGGGTCAAAGACTCTTCATGTATAAATAAAGGGTGACTTTGGCGATGGGCTACTTGCCTCTGAGGAATTGTTTCAGTACCAGAATTGGGAGAGCTGTCCCAAAGGCTAAACAAGTAACGGCCTAACATAGTTTTGTTCATTAATTTATACTTACAGCGAAGGTCTCAGATTTCTCTATCGCCAGCTGCAGGTGAGCTCTGTCCCACCAACAGAACAGACCCATGAAGTTGCAGCACAGAATCATGGAGTTATAGAGTCATACAGCATGGAAAGGGATCCTTGAGTCCAACTAAGTTTTTCAAACTAAACTAGTCGATAAACTAGGGGAGGCAATGTCCTTGTGATGTTATCACTAGGACTGTTAATACAGAGATCCAGGGGACAGGGTTCAAGTCATGACAAGGTAGGTGGTGGAATTTGAATTCAATAAAACAAATCTGGAATTAAGAGTCTAATGGTGACCGTGAATCCATTGTTGATTGTCAGAAAAACCCATCTGGTTTGCTAATGTCCTTTAGGGAAGGAAATTGTCATTTTTACGTGGTTTGGCCTACATGTGTGTCCAGACCCACTACAATGTGGTTGACTCTTAACTGCCCTCTAGGCGATTAGGGATGGGGTATAAATGTTGCTTAGCTAGTGATGCCCTCCTGTGAATGAATAAAGAAAAAAAATTCCCTGCTTTTTGCCCACACCCTACAAAACCTTCCTATTCATGCACCTGTACAAATGCCTTTTAAATGTTGTAACTCTCCCTGCATCTACATTTCCTCTGTCAGTTCATTCGACTTATGAACTGCCCCAGTTGTAAAAAAAAGTTGACCCTCAGGTTCCTTTTAAATATTTCTCCTCTCACCTTACAAAATGCCCTCTAGTTTTGTACTCCTCAACCATAGGGAAAATACCCTTGTATTCACTTTATCTATGGCCCTCATGATTTTATAGACCTCTATAAGTTCACCTTACAACCTCTTACGGTCCACTGAAAAAGTCCCAGCCTGTCCAGCTTCTCCTTTTAAATCAAGCCCTCCAATCCCCTGTAACATCCCTGTAAATCTTTTCTGAACCCTCCCCAGTTTAATAATATCCTTCCTAAAGCAGAGCAATCAGAACTGCGTACAGATATCTCAGTTCAACTTTTTCAGCTTTATAAGGTGGTCAGGAATAGTGATATTTAGAACTTTATTGAGTTCTCACAAACTTCTGCTGAGACAGGGAGATTTGCAGCTTTCAGGTTTTTTTCTTCCCTTATAAACAGCCAGATCTGTAATTACAGAAATCAAGTCCAGAAAGAATTGCTAAGCAAACACTGGTACACAGGCCTCCATAAACTTTTCAAAGCCTGGGTTTTCCAGCAACGAAGAGCTATAGATCTCACCTCTTATCTCAGTAAAAGCTTTTCACGTCTTTTTCTCTGTAGTCATTTGACTTTCTGAAATGAGCAGGTGGATCACAGCATATGGTGCTGTACTTTGTAATCTGATATGAAAAGAAAACATTTAAGTAAATGTACTTCCTGGCTGCCTGCAGTTTTGTCTGGTCCAGCTCTCCATCAGGTGCTGCAGTTTTCACATGACTGGCATGTGTGGCCTTTCCCCAAGATCACTGAATGCTCTACAGGCAGAAACATGAAATTGCAAATGCAGCTTTCCAACAGCTGCATCAGCATAAATGCTGTGCTTCCAGTGCTGTTAATTCAAACCACAGAGAAGCCAGCAATAACAATATGAAATCAAATATAACTTAAGTGGAACAAAAACAGATGTTGCTGGAAAGGCTCAGCCGGTCTGGCAGCATCTGTGAAGGAAAAAAATCAGAGTCAATGTTTTGGATCCGGTGACCCTTCCTCAGTACTTCCTCAGACTTATGTGAAGCCTTGCTTCTTTAGAATGTAATCTTATTTTAATCCCATTCTCAGGATACGGGCATGATTGACAAAGGCGCATCTCATAGAATCCCTACTTTTGGCCCACTGAATCCACACCAACCATCTGAAGAGCATCTTACCTAGTCCCACCCCATACCTTGCATTTCCCATGGCTATCCTAGCCTGCACATCCCTAGACACCAAGGGCAATTTAACATGACCAATTCACCTAACCTGCACATCTTTGGCCTGATGGTAGCACTACTGATTGAGCTAGGGATTCCTGGATATATCTACGAGACTTGACCTGTGACAAGAGGGAGGAAAAACTAATTGATCTTATTGTCTTCAAGTTACCTGTCACATATCCATCTATCCATTATGGACTTGGTAGAAGTGATCACTGCAGAATCCTTGTGGAGATAAAGACTGATATTTATAATGAGGATACCCTCCATCTGTTTTCTTTTAATTCTTTTGTGGGATGTAGGCATTGGTGGCTAGGCCAGCATTTATTGACTATCTCCAATTGCCGTTGAGAAGGTGGTGTGAGCCACCATCTTCAACTGCTACGGTCCACATTATTCAGTGCCACCAGAGTTTTAAATGGGCTTGATTCAGAAAAGATCTAGCAGCTCAAACTGGCCATCCATGAAGTGTTGTGGAGCATCAGCATAAGTGGAAGTGTATTAGACCACAGACTGTAACTTTTTGGTCAGGTATACCTGCCACTCTATTGGTAACACAGAGCCACGGGATCAACCCTGGAATGGGAGATATAGGAGAGTATTCTAGAAGCAGCACTAAAATGACCTGAAAATGAGGTAGCAAATTTGGTGAAGCTACAACATAAAGGTTAAGTAATACTACAACTGATGGATCAGATCCAAACTCTGCAGGCCTGCCACATCCACTTGTGAATCGTGAGAGACAATTAAATAACTAATTGCAGGAGAAGGCTCCACAAACACCTACAAACACCATGATGGGGGAGCCCAGACGATGTCTGAAGGGTCAGGAACCATATTCAAACAGATGTGCTTAGCGGTAGATCTGTTTTGGCCTCTTCCTGATGGCCACAATATCACAGAAGCTAGTTTGGATCTAATTGGCCTAATTTGACCTTCGCTTAATTTGATTCACTCCCAAGATATCAAGAAATGGTTGGAGGCCTTGGATATTAAAAAGGCTACAGGCCCTGATAATATTCTGGCAAAAGTACCGAGGATTTGTGTTCCAGAACTAGCTGTGCCCCTGGCTCTAAGAGAAATGCTGTGTATGCAACTGCATTACTGAGGACTCAGTAAAATATGTAACTCAAAGTAAGGCCTGATAATTTGGCCTCAAGACACATAATGAGTTTTATATGGTTGGCCAAGTTATTCCCGTACAGCTACAACCGTTGAGGTGGGGGGGTACAGTTTGGTGGCTCAGTGGTTAGCAATGCAGCTTCACAGCGCCAGGGACCCGGGTTCGATTCCAACCTCAGGTGACTATCTGTGTGAAGTCTGTACATTCTCCCCATGTCTGCATGGGTTTCCACAGAGTTCTCCAGTTTCCTCCCACAATCCAAAAGATGTGTAGGCTAGGTGGATTGGCCATGCTAATTTGCCTGTGGTGTTCAGGGGTGTGTGGGTTATAGGGGGATGGGTCTGGGTGGGATGCTGCAAGGGTCAGTGTGGACTTGTTGGGCCAAAGGGCCTGTTTCCACACTGTTAGGATTCTATGAACACTTGCATCTGCATGACATTGTGAAAAATTGCCTTGCTTTTGGGGAAAAAAAAAGACAAAACAAATTTGTCTAATTACTAGTGATAATGGGAACTGCAAATGCTGGAGAATCCAAGATAATAAAGTGTGGAGCTGGATGAACACAGCAGGCCCAGCAGCATCCCAGGAGCACAAAAGCTGACGTTTCGGGCCTAGACCCTTCGTCAGAGGCCCGAAACGTCAGCTTTTGTGCTCCTGGGATGCTGCTGGGCCTGCTGTGTTCATCCAGCCTCACATTTTATTATCTTGTCTAATTACTACTCCATTAATCCACTCTAAATCCTAAAAAGTTGCACATGCAGGCTTCCCAAGCTGTTCAAAATCACCATCATTTCAGAAGACAGTGGATTTCCCATTGGGTAATTTCAGAAAAATACAATACAGTCAACTCATTATTTGGTCATAACTAATGGTACATTCATGACATTTTGCAGCTGAAACCTGATCAATCTATAACTTATCTGCCAGGAAATGTTATGTTTGGATGATCTTTTCTGTGGAACATTAATTGCAATATTGACAAGCAATATGTTTGTTTCTATGTTAACCACTTTGTCATAACTCAGTTTGTTATTATACCTCTTCCAAGTAGCCAATTGCCCTGATGGGTGCATAGCTGAGGCCAGGGCTTCTGCCCATCAGTCGGGTGGAGTGTTAATCCTACAAGCAGTCACAAGGTGGGTGTTTATTGCCTACTATGTTTGGTGAAGCACAGCTCCAGGAACCACAGGATGTAGCCCTTAACACTCTGCTCTCCTGAACCCGACCCAACCTGTACAGGTCCAAGAACAGTTACTTCCATGCTGTTATTAGACTGCTGAATGGACTGTCTACTTTCAAATAATGTCAATCTTGTTAACGTTGATCTTGCTTTGCACACCTGTTGTGCAGTTGTAACCTGTATGCCTTGCTCTGCCCAGGCACCCTATGGTCTATATGTCCTTGTTTGTTATGATCTGCCTGCACTGCTCGCAAAACTAATCTTTTCAGTGTACCTGGGTACATGTGACTACTTTACATCAAATCAAAACAAATTTCCTTCCAGCTTTTTCTTCTCCCTTTCTTCTCATGAAAGCAGCTGTTTGCACTTAAAATTGCTTTTGTGACCCACAGCTGAATAGGACTTACCTGAAGGATGCAATAGTAGCTGGAAGTTGCTCTGGAACTGATTGCTACAGTAACGCCTGGGAACAGAAGAGCTGCAGAAAGCATGGCAGACAAAATGATGCAAGTGAGCCTATGATAGAATAATAATGATCGGAAAAAGTGTTGCAAGACATAAGTGTTATGCTACTACAAGACGTGTTGACAGATACAAATGCTTTTAATATGCGATACATGCAACTTAGATTTAGCATGTAACTCTTTTGAATAGTGAAATTATGTCTGCTCGGGAAATAGACGTACCAGGATTAGGATTGCAAGCTCTGACCACTGCAACACAAAACAAGATAGTAGAAAATTCACAAATGGGATCTGGTCAACACGCTCACTGTTTACACTATTTATTTTCAATATAGTGGGATATGATAGCTTGCCAACAATCACCCAAATAGCTGCTGTGCATTGTTTTATATGACCGTCATATACAACTGCATTAATGAGGCATCAATAAAATACAAAACTCGGAGAAAGGTCTGAAAATGTGGCCTCAACATACACAATGAGTTTGACGTCCCACTCCTGACATCTCACAATGTAGTCTCCTCTACACTGGGGAAATGAAGCATAAACATGGTGACCGCTTCGCAGAACATCTACGTTCTGCTCACAAAAAAGACTTTGAACTATCTGTAGCCTGCCACTTTAACGCACCATCCTGCTCCCTGGCCAACATTTCTGTCTCTGGCTTACTACACTATTCCAGCGAAGCCCAACACAAGCTGGAGGAACAACACCTCATTTTCCACTTGAGGACCCTACAGCCCTTCAGACTCAATATTGAGTTCAATAATTTTAGGGCCTAAACTCTCCCATGTCCCAACCCCCACCCCACACACCAGGTCTTGTTACCATATAGCCTGCCATTACACACCCAAGTTGTTAGTCACTAACAGTGCCCCTTAACAATTGTTCACCCTCCCAGCCTGATCGTTAGCAACTCCTTTGTCCATCCCACTGTCTTCCTCTCTCTTTGGGCTGTATCCGATCGTTTACTCCCTACCCAACCCACCTCCCTATTTTCTGTATATAAACTGACGTTTTCCCAGCCACCATCAGTTCTGAGGAAGGGTGACCAGACCTGAAATGTTAACTGTTTTTTCTTTCGCAGCTGTTGCCAGCCCTGCAGAGCCTCTACAGCAATTTTGTTTTTATTCCTGATTTACAGCATCTGCAGTTCTTTTGGGTTTTATGAGTTTTACGTGGTTGGCCTTATTTTTTAACTGGGTAATTCTGATTTCTAAATTGGAGTCTGCTTGATAGTTTTGTTGAACAGTTTCAACCAGGCCTATGATGCTTTATTGTTAATATGCACTTATAATTATTTTAATACATTAATTCATGGAATATCAGCATTGCTGTCAAGACCAGCATTCATTTGCCAATTCAATTGTCCTGAATGGATAAGGACAAGAACAAACCTTGGATGAAGGTGTTAAATTGGGAGAAGGCCACCTATAACAGAATTATGCATGGATTGGAGAATGTGGATTGGGAGCAGCTGTTTAAAGCTAAATCCACATTGACATGTGGGAGCCTTTTAAGGACAAGTTGAGTAGAGTGCAGGGCAGGTATTTCCTCTGAAAATGAAGGACAGGAATGGCATGTTATGGGGACCTTGGATGGCAGAGGAAATTATTGGCTTAGTCAAAAAAAATTGAAGCACGCATAAGATCTAGGCAACTAAAAACAGACAAAGCCCTTGAAGAATATAGAGAAAGTAGGAAGGAGCTCAAACAGTGAGTTAGGAGAGCTAAAAGGGCTAAATGTCCTTGGCAGCAGAGTTAAGATGTTTTATACATATATCAAGACAAAAAGTGTAGCTAGGGAAAGAGTAGGCCCATTCAAGCATAAAGGAGGGAGGTTGTGGGGAGCCATAGGAAACGGGTGAGATCCTTAATGTGTACTTTATATCGGTATTCACCAAAGACCGGGACATGAGGGATGTTGAGGTTAGGGATCTGTGTGTGAATATCCTTAGGCAGATCAACATAATGAAGCAGGAAGTGGTGGGTGTCTGGAAATACGTTAAGGTAGACAAGTCCCCATGGCCAGATGGGAACTGCTCAGGATACTGTGGGAGGCAAAGGGAGAAATAGCTGGTCCCTAAAGAGATATCTTTGAATCCTCTTTGGCCTCAGGTGAGGTTCTAGAGGATTGGAGAATGGCCAATGTTGTTCCTTTGTTTTTGAAAAGATAATCCAAGTAATTACCGACTGGTGAGCCTGACATCAGTGGTGGAGAAGCTCGATGGAGCAGTTACTGAAAGACAGGATTTGTTCACATTTGGAAGCAAATGGATTTGTTAGTGACAGGCAGCATGGGTTTGTACAGGGAAAGTCATGTCTCACCAAAATGATTGAGTATTTTGAGGAGGTGACAAGAATGATTGATGAGGGATGCACAATGGATGTTGCCTACATGGACTTTAGTAAGACATGCTGGTATAGAAGGTAAATTCTCATGGGATCTGGGGTGAGCTGGCTAGGTGGTGGAAAATAATGGTGGAAGGGTGCTTTTTGAAATAGAGATCAGTAGCTGGTGGTGTTCCACAGAGATCAGTGTTGGGACCTTTGCTGTTTGTAAAGTATATTTAATCATCTGGAGGAAAATATAGGTGCTGTGATTCTTAAGTTTGTAGATGACACCAACATTGGCAGAGTTGCAGATAGTGAAGAGGATTGTCAGGATATTTATAGATTGCAGATTTGGACAGAGAAATGGCAGACAAATGTGAGGTGATGCATTTTTGGAAGATCAAATGCAGGTGCAAATTATACAATAAATGGCAGAACCCTTAGGAGCATTGACAAAGTGAGGGATATCAATGTACAGGTCCACAGATCCCTGAAAGTGGCGAGCCAGGTGGATAAGGTGGTGAAGAAGGCACACAGCATGCTCGCCTTCATCGACTGGGGCATTGAGTGTAAAAGTTAAGTTATGTGTAAAACTTTAGTTAGGCCACATTTGTGATATTGCTTGCAGTTCTGGTTGCCACACTACCAAAAGGATGTGAATACTTTGGAGAGGGTGGAGAGAAGGTTTACCAGGATGTTGCCTGGTCTGGAGGATTTTAGTTATGAGGAGAAGTTGGACAAACTGATTATTTTCACTGGAAAGATGAAGACCAAGGGGTGATCTGATAGAGGTCTACAAAATTAGGAGAAGCGTTGATAGCGTGGATCGTCAGAGGCTTCTTCCTGGGGTAGAAAGGTCAAGTATAAGAGGGCTCAGGTACAATGTGAGAGGGGGAAAGTTTAGGGGAAATGTACAGGGAAAACTTTTCGCATAGGTGGTGGTGGTTGCCTGGAATGCAGTACCAGTGGAAGTTGTGGAAGTAGGCACATTAGCAACATTCAGGCATATCTTGATGGAGGTATGAACCTGAGGCAAACAGAGGGATGGATACCATGCATTGGTAAAAGGTAGTAGGTCTAAATTAGAATCAGTGCAGACTTGGTGGGCTGAATGGCCTGTTCCTGTGTTGTATTAAAGTTTCAGGGAAGCAACATGGCACCGGTAAACAAGAAGTTGGTTTGAAGTGTGTCTACTTCAATGCCAGGAGTGTCCGGAATAAGGTGGGTGAACTTGCAGCATGGGTTGGTACCTGGGACTTCAATGTTGTGGCCATTTCGGAGACATGGATAGAGCAGGGACAGGAATGGTTGTTGCAGGTTCCGGGATTTAGATGTTTCAGTAAGAACAGAGAAGATGGTAAAAGGGGCGGAGGTGTGGCATTGTTGGTCAAGGGCAGTATTACAGTTGCAGAAAGGATGTTTGGGGACTCGTCAACTGAGGTAGTATGGGCTGAGGTTAGAAACAGGAAAGGAGAGGTCACCCTGTTGGGAGTTTTCTATCGGACTCCAAACAGTTCCAGAGATGTAGATGAAAGGATAGCAAAGATGATTCTCGATAGGAGTGAGAGAGGCAGGATAGTTGTCATGGGGAACTTCAACTTTCCAAATATTGACTGGGAACACTATAGTTCGAGTACTATAGATGGGTCAGTTTTTGTCCAGTGTGTGCAGGAGGGCTTCCTGACACAGTATGTAGACAGGCCAACAAGGGGCGAAGCCACATTAGATTTGGTGCTGGGTAATGAGCCTGGCCAGGTGTTAGATTTGGAAGTAGGTGAGCACTTTGGTGATAGTGATCACAATTCTGTTATGTTTACTTTAGTGATGGAAAGGGATAGGTGTATACCACTGGGCAAGAGTTATAGGTGGGGGAAAGGCAATTACGATGAGATTAAGCAAGATTTAGGGAGCATAGGATGGGGAAGGAAACTTCAGGGGATGGGCACATTAGAAATGTGGAGCTTATTCAAGGAAAAGCTCCTGTGTGTCCTAGATAAGTGTGTACCTGTCAGGCAGGGAGGAAGCTGTAGAGTGCGGGAGCTGTGGTTTATGAAGGAGGTGAAATCTCTGGTCAAGAGGAAGAAGAAGGCTTATGTTAGGATGAGATGTGAAGGCTCAGTTAGGGCACTTGAGGGCTACGAGGTAGCCAGGAAAGACCTAAAGAGAGAGCTCAGAAGAGCCAGGAGGAGATATGAGACGTTGTTGGCGGATAGGATCAGGGTAAACCCTAAGGCTTTCTATAGGTATTTAAGGAATAAAAGAATGATGAAAGTAAGGTTAGGCCCAATCAAGGATAGTAGTGGTAAGTTGTGTGTGGAGTCAGATGAAATAGGGGAAGCGTTAAATGAATATTTTTCAACAGTATTCACTCTAGAAAATGATAATGTTGTCAAGGAGAATACTGAAATACAGGCTACTAGACTAGGTGGGATTGAGGTTCACAAGGAAGAGGTATTAGAAATCCTACAGAGGGTGAAGATAGATATGTCCCCTGGGCCGGATGGGATTTATCCTAGGATCCTCTGGGAAGCCAAGAAGGAGATTGCCGAGCCTTTGGCATTGATCTTTAACTCAACATTGTCTACAGGAATAGTGCCAGATGACTGGTGGATAGCAAATATGGTTCCCCTGTTCAAGAAGGGGAGTAGAGACAACCCTGGTAATTATAGACCAGTGAGCCTTACCTCAGTTGTTGGTAAAGTGTTGGAAAAGGTTATAAGGGATAGGATTTATAATCATCTAGAAAAGAATAAATTGATTAGGGATGGTCAGCACGGTTTTGCGAAGGGAAGGTCGTGCCTCACAAACCTTGTTGAGTTCTTTGAGAAGGTGACCAAACAGGTAGATGAGAGTAAACTGGTTGATGTGGTGTATTTGGATTTCAGCAAGGCGTTCGATAAGGTTCCCCACAATAGGCTATTGTACAAAATGTGGAGGAATGGAATTGTGGGAGATATAGCAGTTTGGATTGGAAATTGGCTTGCTGAAAGAAGACAGAGGGTGGTAGTTGATGGGAAATGTTCATCCTGGAGACCAGTTAATAGTGGTGTACCGCAAGGGTCGGTGTTGGGTCCACTGCTGTTTGTCATTTTTATAAATGACCTGGATGAGGGCGTAGAAGGATGGGTTAGTAAATGTGCAGACAACACTAAGGTCGGTGGAGTTGTGGATAGTAACGAAGGATGCTGTAGGTTACAGAGCAACATAGATAAGCTGCAGAGCTGGGCTGAGAGGTGGCAAATGGAGTTTAATGCAGACAAGTGTGAGGCAATGCACTTTGGTAGGAGTAACCAGAAGGCAAAGAACAGGGCTAATGGTAAGATTCTTGTTAGTGTAAATGAGCAGAGAGATCTCGGTGTCCATGTACACAGATCCTTGAAAGTTGCCACCCAGGCTGACAGGGCTGTTAAGAAGGCATACAGTGTTTTAGCTTTGATTAATAGAGGAATCGAGTTCCAGAATCAAGAGGTTATGGTGAAGCTGTACAAAACTCTGGTGTGGCCGCACTTGGAGTATTGTGTATAGTTCTGGTCACCGCATTATAAGAAGGATGTGGAAGCTTTGGAAAGGGTGCAGAGGAGATTTACTAGGATTTTGCCTGGTATGGAGGGAAGGTCTTACGATGAGAGGCTGAGGGACTTGAGGCTGTTTCCATTAGAGAGAAGAAGGTCGAGAGGTGAATTAATTGAAACATATAAAATAATCAGAGGGTTAGATAGGGTGGATAGGGAGAGACTTTTTCCTAGGATGGTGACGGCGAGCACGAGGGGGCATAGCTTTAAATTGAAGGGTGAAAGATATAGGACAGATGTCAGAGGTAGTTTCTTTACTCAGAGAGTAGTAAGGGAATGGAACGCTTTGCCTGCAACGGTAGTAGATTCGCCAACTTTAGGTACATTTAAGTTGTCATTGGATAAGCATATGGACGTACATGGAATAGTGTAGGTTAGATGGGCTTGAGATCGATATGACAGGTTGGCACAACATCGAGGGTTGAAGGGCCTGTGCTGTGCAGTAATGTTCTATGTATTGTATTGTGTTATTATATTGTATTGTATGGTATGGTATTGTATTTTGTACTAATTGCTCTTAAGAAAGTGATGGACTGTCTCCTGTTCACAACTGGAGATTTTTACACTTTCTTAAAGCTTCTCAAATCTGCCATCAGCAAGTTCACAAGGGAGCAGAATTAATTGGTTTCCACATAAGCTGTACAGAGCTGCAAATATGTTTGGGCCCGTTTCTGGGTCCAAAGCAGATAATGGGCTGCAAACACAAGCCAGATCCTGGGGTGCCTTTGAAATTGGGCCAATACCATTGTATAATCGTGTAACATGTTTTATATCCATTACAATTCAATGGATGCACTGCCTGATAATTATAAATGCATTAGTGACATTGGGCAGACTAGTGCAGCCACTTCATATTGTCACACTTTGAAAATCCTCATTGCCTAAAGGAAAATATTTAGAATATTATCATTAGATGTATAGACAAACTGAAGAGAATTAAATTCAGGGAAATGTGATGATTTTTTAAAAAATACAAACCAATGGCTATGCCCATACCAATCAGAATCTACTCATCGACAAATCAGCGCTTTCCTGTCATAAAGTGTAAATGTTGTTTCTCCCCTTGAAATTATTGTTTTTGTGCATTGTTCTGATCTGTGCAAGATTAAAAGATACAACAAAATTTGTGATTTTTCTGCGATACTCAGGTTCTCTACTATCAAAATGACTATTTGTAAACCCATTTGTTAACCTTTAGATTCTGAAAACTGCCAATCTCCGAAGTGCAGATGGCAGAATTGGCATTCTTCCTTGGCGTGCTGGAGAGTTATCTTTAACAGTAGCCAAGCTTCCTCTTTATTTCTATCAGTCTTATTGATACGTTTTGTGAGAACCTTTGTTTAGGGAGTTTTTTTTGTTTTATTGATTCACAGGATGAAGGTTTTCCTGTCTAGACCGGCAGTTATTACCCATTCCTAATTGTCCAGAGGGTAGTTAAAAGTCAGGCTCGAGACCACATGTAGGCCAGACCAGGTAAGGACGGCAGGTTTCCTTCCCTAAAGGACATTAGTGAACCACATTGGTATTTTTTCTTGACAATTTACCATGGTATCATATTCATCATTAGACTCTTAAATCCAGATTTTACATTAGATTCATAGATCACAGAATTCCTACAGTGTGAAAACAGGCACTTCAGCCTGACAAGTCCACACTGACCCTCAGTGCATCCCACCCAGATCCATCTCCCCATAACCCACCTCATCGACACATCCCTGAACACTACAGGCAATTTAGCATGGCCAATCCACCTACCCTGCATATCTTTGGATTGTGGGAGGAAACCAGAGCACCTAGAGGAAACCCATGCAGACACGAGGAGAATGTACAAACTCCACACAGACAATTGCCCAAGGATGGCAGTGAACCCAGGTCCTTGGTGAGGCAGCAGTGCCAACGACTGAGCCACCATGTGACCTCATCTGCCATGGTGGGATCTGAGCCCTGGAATATGACCTGGCTCTCTGGATTATTAGTCCAACAATAACACTGCTAGGCAGTTGCCTGTTTTAAATAATGGAGGACCCAGGTGTTGGTGAGGTTAGGACGATAAAAACTGCATCATAATTTCAATGCTCATCACCCGACTCCAGCTCAAAGGGAGGGTTGAAAAGCAGTCTCCTGGGTCTCGATTACCTCTGTTTACTGAAAAGAGCAAGTCACATAATTTTCAGCTGATACCTTTTGACTTTCTAAAATGGTACACACAAACTACTTGATTACAGTCAGCCAGCTTAGTTTACCAGGACATTAAATGAGTGGAGTTGAAGGTGGATGCAACTTTATAAAGTGAGTGTACTTTCCATGGCCACGTACTGTGTAAAGAGACCTTAACTTCACTATGTTCAATAATTTACTTTCCTTGCATGATTCTACGCTGCAACTCATCCACTCTCTGCAGCCATGAAGAATTATATGCCATACGTTGCCAGCACAGGCTGATCCCAGATGATGGGAAGTTGTGCCAACAATATGTCGTGTTTCTGACAGTGCTATCAACTGGGAGAAACACTTTGGAAATTCCTGTGTAGCTGTTTTTTTTTCCCTGATGAAAGAAAATGTTGTTCATTTTCTCGATGCGAAGTAAAAGGTAAACGAGCAAGTTATTAAGCAAATAGCAATAATTCCAGGGACAAAGGTTTACTCAGCAGCTCAGGAATGAGAAATTTTCCTCACAAGCCTCCTTCATTTGTTCAAATAAATGCTGATATACTCACTGCTGGCTCCACCAGCCTTAGCCACACACGGACCTCAGAGCTCTGTGCAGTAACTGGAGAAAATAGAACAAATTATCTGGCATATTCCCAGACTCTCTGATATCATTCTTGATTTTTGGACATGACGAACACATTGGCAACCAGCTTTTCCATGTATTAAAAACATGCCCTGAGTCACCTTTGCTCATTAAGATTTGAAATGGATGTAGATTCTAATATTTTGCACCGACACCTGTTTCACATGTGGATCCTTTAATGTGCCTCTGTTAATCATGCACACATTCTAGGGATAGTTTGCTTCTGTGACAGGCTTCAATGTAACATTAAGTAGGAGTTTAGCCACTACACCAAATGTGCTTCATAAAATAATTTTTTCCAAAATTATTCAACACACATAAAGGAGCTTACTCTCAAGCGTTTCATGCTTCATCTTGTATGTTCGCTGATTTTCAGTTTATGAACTTACCAACTTCTTGCACTTTGTGTTGACTGCAGGGATCATTTTTACAACGTAAAGTAGTGTAATGCATACCAATTTGAGATTGGAACAGTCTGTTTATTAACCTGCGCTTGGTCTTGTCTCAACTATGTTCTGGGGCCTTATTTTGGGTGTTCTGGATCAGAGACAAAAACCAATCAGAGTTAAATCCCCACACCATTCCCCATGTTCCCCAGCACCATGTCGTGTAGTCCATTCAGCCTATCATGTCTGTGCCTAGCTGAGCAGCTATCATATGTACATTAATGACACCCAAGAACTAACTTCATTTGTTAGCCTGGGTCCTCCAATTCGGGCCAGGGCTAGGCTATCTTCAACATTATTAATAGTACATACTATAAAAGCACACCGATACTGTGCTGCAGTCAGAGTTTAGAGGAGCACAGGTTGTTACAATAGCAATACCACTGATCAAATGTGATGGCAGGCTTTTATAGCATCAAAATATTTTCAACGGCAGTTTAAGATAATGGAATCTTCATCTACAAAGTTTCTGTACCATCACATCTTTGAACTCTTCTAAATTCATCTGATTGAAAAGCCTGCAACATATTTGTAGCCTGCGCTCATGAGGTGTATTACAGAGCAGGCACATTATTTTGCTGCAGGATTTATTAACTTCACATGTGTAGCTAGGAAAGAGCACATCAGGAGTGAGGCACCACCCCAAGCGAGCATGTGTTTCTGGAAATTTGTACCACTGTGGGAATTCAGAGCAAAGGCGTTATTTGCTTCTTTATTAGTTTATGGTTTATAAGGTCTTAAGGCGTAACTGAATGGCTGCAGGGCATTCTGGGATGGGGGTGTGGGATTTGATGAACAAATAGAGATCATGGTACATATTGTTAGCAACAATGTGGGTAGTAAATGGGATGGGATCCTGTAGGAGAAATTAGGGAGCTAAGAAGTTGATTAAAGAATAGGACACAAAAGGTAGTAAGCTATGGATTACATGCTAAATATTGAAATAGGAAGTCAGTCCAGATGAATGTGTGGTTGGACAGATGGTTCAGAAAGAATGGTTTTACATTTCTGGGACATTGGGACTGTTATTGGGGGTGGTGGCACATGTCCAAGGTGGGTGGGTTGCACCTGAACATGAATAAGATCAGAATCCTGTGGGGATGTTTGCTAGTGATGTTGGGAAGGGTTTAAACTAACTTGGCAGGAGGTGGGATCCTGTAGAAGATTCAGCAGGGGAAGATGAATGACCAAAGCTAGAGTCAAGAAGGCATAGAAATTATAGGCAAGTTGATGCAAAAGGGTGTTTGGCAAGGTTGTTTAGTGTGAATATGAATACAAAGAGCCTGATTAACAAGGCAGATGAGTTAGGGGCACAAGCTAAAATTTGAGGTATGAGCCTTGGTTGAGAGAGGGGCAGGACTTGCAGCTCAATATTCCACAATAGAGGGCTTCAGGTGAGGCAAGGAGGGAGGTAACAAGGAGAGAGGCGTTGCAATTTTGATCAGAGACTCTATTTCGGCAATAAGTAGGGATGAAATTTATGGCTTCAACTGCAGCCATATGGGTAGAAATAAAAAACCAAAAGGGAGCAATCACATTGTTACAAGTGTGGTACAGGCCCCACTAATAGTCCGAAAAAAATAGTGATGGTAACGAATTTCAACTCACCAAATTAACTAGGATAGTCACTGTATGGAACTTTAGAGGGAACTTTATTGTTAAAAAGCACCCAGGAGAGCTTTTTTAATCCAGTACATATAGAAGAAGGGGTGGCCTTGGACTGAAAGTTAGGTAATGAAGCTATGCAAGTGGTTGATGGATCAGTGGGGGAGCATTTTGCAAACAACAATCGTAATTCTATTAGGATTCAAATTTGTTATGGAAAAGGCCGAAGGTGGACCTGAAATCTAAGTTCTAATCAAATTCTTTAACAAGATCAGCTATGATTTGGCCAGTTTGGATTTGGAGCAAGATAACAAAGTGTGGAGCTGGATGAACACAGCAGGCCAAGCAGCATCTTAGCAGCACAAAAGCTGACGTTTCGGGCCTCGACGCTTCATCAGAAAATGGGAGGGGGAGAGGGTTCTGAAATAAATAGGAAGAGAGGGGAAGGCGGATTGAAGAGAACAGATATTTTTTAGGTAAATCTATCTCAGAACAGAGGGGTGCATTTAAGAAGGAAGTTGGGACAGTACAGGCCCAATGTACTTCAAAAAAGACAATGGGTGGGACCAACAAATCCTGATAACCCTGGATATTAAGGGATGGGCAGGATTGGATAAAGAAAAAAAGGAGGCATATGTCAGGGACTGAGGGCTCAAAACAGCTGATGCGCTCGGCAGAAGGAAACTGAAAAAGGAAATTAGGAGAGCATAATGGTGATAAAATGAAGGAATATCTGAAGTTATTTTACAAGTGCATTAAGGCTAAAAAGGATGACTAGGGAAACACTTGGGCCCATTAAAGACAATAGTGGTAATTTGTGCATGGAGCCAGAGGATGTCAGCAGGATTTTAAATGAATACTTTGTGTTGGTATGTACAAGTGAGAGGGACAATGTGGGTATCAAAATCAGGGAGAAGAATTAATAATGATTTTATTGAGGAGAGGTCATGTCTGACTAACTTGACTAGATCTTCCAAAGAGATAACCAGGTGTATAAGTGAGGGCAATGCTTTTGATGTAGTCTACTTTAGGAAGACTTTTCATAAGGCCTCTCATGACAGACTGATGACAAAGGTAAAGGCCCATGAGATCCAAGGGAATTTGGCAAAGTAGATTCAGAATTGGCTGAGTGACAGGAAGCATAGGGTGATGGTTGAGGATTGTTTTCTGGCTGGAAGCTTGTGTCCAAGGCAATCTGCACAGATTCATTTTGGGGCCTTTCCTGGCTGTACATATATAAATAAGACAGATTTACCTAAAAGTATCTGCTCCAGCCCATTCTGGCCAAATGAATAATGAGGAGGGTAGCCTTAGATGCAGGAAGTTATACATGGGCTGGTCAATGGGCTGATTAGTGGCCAAAAGAATTCAGTCTCATAAGAGTGAGATGATGTATTTGGGTAGGATAGACAAGACAACGGACTACATGATAAATGGGAGGACCCCAGGGAGATCCAAGAATCAGTGGGACGTTGGTATGTATGTCCATTGGTCCCTTAAGGTAGAAGGACAATTTAAGTAGTTAAGACCGCACACAGATGCTTGCTGTTACTAGCCAAGGCACAGAATTTAAGAGCAGGGAAGTTATGCTGGAAGTGTATTAAAAGTTTGTTAGGCCATAGTGAGAGTATTATGTGTAGTTCTAGAATCTGCATTATTGGCGGGATATGATTGTGCTGGAGAGGGTAGAGAGGAGGTTTACCAGGATGTTGACTAGACTGGAGAATTTTAGTTATGAAGAGAGATTGGACAGACTGGCGTAGCTTTCCTTGGAGAAGAGGAGGCTGAGGGGGAATTTGATTGAGATATGTAAAATGATGACGGGTATAGACAGTGTAGAAAGGAAGAAATATTTCCTCTTAGTAGAAGGATCCATGACCAGTGTTAAAAAATTTAGGAAAAGAGCAGGAGGTTTGGAGGGATGTGTAGACACTGAAAAATCTCTCAGAATGTGGTGGGAATCTGGAAATCTCTGTAGTAAAGGCTGAAACTCTCAGAACATTTAAGAAAGTATTTAGATGCACATTTGTGATGTCAAGGCACACAAGGCTATGGGCCAAGCACTACAAAATGAGATTTGAATAGTTACGTGGTTGTGTATGACTGGCACAGACGTTTCTGTGCTGTAGACCTCTAAGACACTATGACTTTAAATTAGAAATCCAAAAGTCCTCTGTACAATTCACTCTCAAAATGTACAATTCTTTTCCTGCTCCAATAATTGACACTCTTTATGCTAAATTTGTGGAAAGTATGTATATCACTGCCAGCCTTCCCTCATGAAAAAAATTGATTCACTCCAGACATTTTGAAATTCCAAACAATTTATTAAAAGACCAATGGAATAATATTTCTCAGGCTGAGACTTACAACTGCGTAGAAGGAGTTAGTGAGTGAAATTAAAATCTGTAAAGTGAGTTAGGTTGAAACTATTTAAAATTGTCTTTTGAGACTCATAACTGTGGTAACTACCTTAGGACTGATAGCCTAATTTGTTCAATTTAACAAGATGCATTAAAGCATGCTGAAGCAAATCAGGCATGCATGCCTCAGTAGAAAGAGCTGACTAAATCCCTAAACTAGTTCTTTTCAGCAATCATGAGATGAAGACAGCACAAGATAATCAGTGAGGGTCTGCGTTGTGATATTAAATTAGTTACTTTAATCCAATTATTAGAAGAGAGGTCATCATGGAATGTCTATTATGAGTATGAAATTGAAGTGCTTGATAAATAAAGCTGTGTGGCCAGTTCTTCTGTGAACAAACTACTACAATGGTAGAATGTTATCAAAGAATAAAATAACATTTGAAAATTCAATCTTTGTTAATGTTCAGAAATTACCGTACTTTATCTTTGTACTTCATTGTAAAAGCTACATGCAAATTAGGTTACAATGCATATATTAATATATCTCCACAATTCATCACCTTCCTTGCCTCCCAATTGAAAAACAATCCTTGATTATATTGATACCTATTTATTTGACATCATTTTGGTTTGTATTGTTCTGTTAAATGTTTGTCAATTTCTATCTCATAAACAGGAGCATCTAAAAATATATTACAGCTACATAATGTAGGACAACTTACAGATCCACTTTGTATAATTTCAAAAGTTGGGGTAGAAGAGTGGGTGAGTTCCAGCAGATTTTAGGAACAGAGAGTCCAGCCTCTTTTGTTACATTTCAGTTTTCTTTTGTTTTTCTACATTTCACATACACATTGTAACAGCCATCCCACTGTTAGCATATAAAAGCACTAAAAACTGACAGGTCTGACAGGTAACATATTAATTTATGTGACACTGATGTAGTGAAATGCTAGAAGACCTGCCTGTATCCTCCTTGTATTTTGACTCAGAATTCATGTAGTAACCTATTGGAGATTTTCATGTGTTTGTCAATCCTTCAGTCTTGTGAAGCAAGGCATGAAAAGGTATGTCTTGAACAATATGCATCTATTAATAGTCAATTTTATGTTTGGGGTGAAACAGGAATGTTCACAACTTAATTTAATTGCCCTTTTTGACCCAAATGATTTATCATCACTCAGAGCTGTCATAGTCTCATTGTTTATTTGAGATACACTAGAGTAATCTGGTGAGGGGAAATCCACCATTTACCAAAGCTTTAACAATGAACCAGGCAAGACTGAAAAATCCTTTCATTATGAAGAAAGCCCAAAGATCGAAGCATACCTTGGAACAAGCAAGTGAATTTCTGTGGGGGGGGTTCTGCTGATTTTTGATAAAGTCTTTGATAAGCAGCATCATGAGAACCTCAGAAAAATGTGACCATTAGATCACGTAACCCATTTTCTGGGAATTCAAAAGATTACCCAATGAAGTTTTGACAGGTGATGGGCAAACATGTATATAAATTTATCCCCATTGCTATTATCCAGACTGAGGCTTGTTTGGAAAAGGATACTTGAAAGCATTGTTTTGAAATGATGGCAGACATAGGAGCAATGTAATTTACTGCTGTTTAAAAGGTTCCCTGCAGTTCCTATCCAACTGTGCTGATATGTGTTAGACATTGAATCCATGGCAGACAAAGAACACTGTGGCGGTCTGTATAATGCGTTACTCACACAAATGAGACAATTGTACAGAATACTTGTAGCAAAGCCACGAACGAATTATGGGGATGAACCAAACAACAATTCCATTTTAAAGCAAAGTAACATGAAATGCGAATCGAAGCAAATGAAAATATCACTGCCTCACAGTCACCTCCTAATGTAGGGGTGTTTATCCCCAGGAAATGTACTGCTAATGAAACAGCTGCTTAGAGATGCGGGACAGGTATCTGTGAAAGGAATTGCTGGAATGCAAAAATGCAGATACGGATATAACAAAAAAAAACAATAATGCAGGTTAAAAGGAAACTATTTAACAGTAAAATAAAGTGCTTTCATAATTTAAACCCTTACAGGGCAGAGTGGCATGTCCCAGGAGGCATTTTGTTTATAGCAGATAAGCAATTCTGAAATAGTAGAAAGATGAAAAAGATTTATTAATTTCTGCATATGACCAATTGACACAAGACTGCCTGAAATCCAAATGTCTCATAAGGCTCAAAGGCATTCTGGTTGTTGGCTCCAAATGGTTTGAAAATGTTGTATTCAGTGAAGTTGGTGCCTTATGATATTAGGCACAACGGTCTACTTGGCTGATTCATTAAGGTATTTTCAGAAAGTAAGGAATCACTCTTACCATCACTGAATCCGTCCTATGGTTTTATTGGAGCATATTTCATTGCTAGATGGTAATAAATATCTCAGTAATATTCTTCCAGATTATTTTTCAGCTTGCAAGTGCCTCAGCTGAAAGTGCCTGGCAGGATTCCCTGGAGGCAGCATTGATATCAGGGTTAAATATTTAACAATTTACTGTATATTATTTGTTATTAAATACCTCAATGTTAAATTTTACAAATGTATATGAATACAATAAATTAATAAATTAAACATATCTAGAAGGTGGGTTTTTTTCATAAACTTGTAAAATAGAAGTATTTTAAATTATGCTTGTTGTGTAATAATTTTGACTAAGTAGAAAATATGTCAATAGTTATCTTGTGCAGTTGAACAATGACTTCTTGAAGAGGGACATATAGAATTTGTTATAATATTTTCTCCACCTTTAGATTTCTTGGTCTTCCATGTAAAAATTCACACACTTCATAAAGTCTATTTTTTACTGCAAATGAATAGATGTGTTTGATGAACGTTCCAATTTTGCAGTATGTTGTTCATAAAGTTTTATATGTTTAACCACGAAAATCATAAAACAGCTGAACATTACCTTTATTAATTCTAGTTAATCTGTGGCTAGAAACTTTTTAAAGTCGAGAGCTACAATTTTAAGTTGAGTGTTAGACATAAAACGTATGTGTTCAATTTGCTATGATTTTTGATTCGTAAGAATGTGTCTGTTTTCTAAAAAGTCAGCACATTTGAAATAATAACTGGCTTTCATAACCTAGTCTCAATGGAACCATCTAAGTGAATCAATGAGAGCTGTTATTTTAAACTCACTGAACTGGAGACCTTACAGTGAGACACAGAGCGAAGTGCAAGTATACAGAAAAAGGCATTAAGGTACTATCTATCTTTGAGATGGGACATTAAACTGGGTTGTATTGATGAATGTCAAAAAAGAACACAAGAGTTGTCCTCAGTGCTTTTACATACATCTATCTATCCCTGAATGAGCAGAACTGAAAGCAATTCTGATCACGTCCCTATCAGTGGGAGATTGCCCTGCACAAATTTCTGTTGTATTTCTTATGCTACAAAAAATGACAGTTCAAAAATGCATTATTGTGTTTTGGAGTTCCTGAGGCCTTGAAAGACATGACGTAAATATAACAAGAGAGAATCTAACCATTGTCACACAACATTCAATGGCGTTACCATCACCAGATCCCCTCTTAACAATATTGTGGAGATTACAATTGACCAGAAACTGAACTGTTTCTCGGAATACTGCAGCAAGTAAATTACATCCTGACTTCCCAAAGCCTGTCCATGATCCAAAAATCACAAGTTTGAAAGGAGATGGAATATTCCCTACTTGGGAATGACTGCAGCTCCAACAATTAAAATGCATAAAGTTGGATAAATCCCTGGGATCTGATCAGGCGTACCCTAGAACTCTGCAGGGAGCTGGGGAAGTGATTGCTCGAATGCTTGCTAAGATATTTGTTTCATCGATAGCCACGGGATATTCTGGAAGACTGGAGGTTGGCAAACATGGTGCCTGCATTTAAGAAAGCTGGCAAGGAAAAGCCAGGGAATTACATATTGGTGAGCCTGACATTGGTGATGGGTAAGTTGTTAGAGGGAAAGAATTTACATTTATTTGGAAAGGCAAGGACTGATTAGGGACAGTCAACATGGTTTTGTGCGTAGGAAATTGCGTCTTACTAATTCAGTTAAGTTTTTTGAAGAAGTAACAAAGTGGATTGATGAGGACAGATTAGTGGAAGTGATCTATATGGACTTCAGTAAGGCATTTGACAAGATTCCTCAGGGTAGACTGGTTAGCAAGGTTAGATCACATGGAATACAGGGAGAACTACCATTTGGATACTAAACTGTCTCAAAGATAGGAGACAGAAGGTGATGATGAGGGAGTTGCTTTTCAGACTGGAGGTCTGTGATCAGCGGTATGCTACAAGGATCAGTACTGGCTCTGCTGATTTTCGTCATTTATATAAATGATCTGGGTCTGAAGAGAGGAGGGAGGGTTAGTAGGTTTGCAGATCACAACAAAATTGGAGGTGTATTAGACAGCCGAGAGGTTACCTCAGAGTACAACAGGATCTTGAGCAGATTGGCCGTTGGGCCGAGCAATGGAAATTGAAGTTTAATTTAGATAGTTGTGAGGTGCTGATTCTGGCAAATCAGGGCAGGACTTATACACCTAATTGTAAGGTCCTGGGGAGTGTTGCTGAATAAAAAGAGTGTTAGAGTGCAGGTTCATGGTTCCTTGAAAGTGGAGTCACAGGTAGACAGGATAGTAAAGAAGGCATTTGGTATGCTACTGTTATTGGTCAATGCATTGAGTACAGGAGTTGGGAGGTACTATATTGGCTGTACAGGACCTTGGTTAGGCCACTGTTGGAATACTGCATACAATTCTTGTCTCACTGCTGTCAGAAGGATGCTCTGAAACTTGAAATGGTTCAGAAAAAAATTACAAGGATGTTGCCAGAGTGGGAGGGTTTGGCTTATAGAACATAAAACATAGAACAATACAGCGCAGAACCGGCCCTTCAGCCCTCGATGTTGGACCGGCCTGTGAACCAGTCTAAGCCCCTCCTCCTACACTATCCCATCATCATTCATCTGCTTATCCAAGGACTATTTAGATGCCCCTAATGTGGCTGAGGTAACTACATTGGCAGGCAGGGCGTTCTATGCCCTTACCACTTTCTGAGTAAAGAACCTGCCTCTGACATCTGTCTTAAATCTATCACCCCTCAATTTGTAGCTGTGCCCCCTTGTACAAGTCATCATCCTCGGAAAAAGACTCTGACTGTCCACCCTATCTAATCCTCTGATTATAGGGAGAGGCTGAGTAGTCTGGGGCTGTTTTCCCTGGTTCGTCAGAGGCTGAGGTGTGATGTTATAGAGATTTATAAAATCATGAGGAACGCAGATAGGTTAAATAGATAAGATCTTTTCTCCAGGGTGAGGGAGTACTAAACTAAGTTGCATAGGTTTAAGATGAGAGGAGAAAGATATTAAAGGGACGAAAGACCCAACTTTTTAATACAAAGGGTGGTGTATGTATCGAATGAGTTGCCAGCAGAAGTGGTGTAGGCTGGTACAATGACAACATTTAAATGGTATCTGGATGGGTATATGAAAAGGAAGGGTTTAGGAAGCTATGGGCCAAATGCTGGCAAATGGAACTAGATTTATTTAGGCTATCTGTTTGGCATGGACAAGTCGGACTGAAGGGTATGTTTCCGTGTTGTACATCTCTAAGACTCTATAACACTTGAGAAGCTTGACAACACCATCCAGGACGAAGCAGTCTGTTTGATTCAGTCATTCAGTCCCTTCATCACTGTCTTTCATTGGCAGCAGTGTGTACTATCTACAAGATGCATTACAGAAATTCACCAGGGGTCCTATTGACAGTACCTGCTAAACCAACAAACTCCACCATCTAGGAGGACAAGAGTAGCAGATACATGGGAACACCAAAACCTGCTGCGTCCCCTCCAAGCCACTCACAATCCTGACTTAGAAATATATCATCGTTCCTTCACTGCCACTTGGTCAAAAATCAGGACTTTCTACCTAATGGTATTGTGAGAATACCTACAGCACATGGACTGCAGCAGTTCAAAACTGCAACACATTCTCGAGGGCAATAAATGCTAGTCCAGCCAGAAACTCCCACAACCCATTGATGAATATAAAAAAAATTCTTTCTTTCTAGAAATACTGCTTGGACTACTTGGTCTGGGAGGCCAAACGCCAGTTTCGTAGTTATGGTAATACTTTCTCCTTGAGACGTATACAGGTATATTTCTTTTTAGAACAGTGTTATCTGAGAGAATTGTGTTTGTGTTCTTTATTTACATTGCATGTGTAAAAAGTAATGTTAGTTTTCCAGGAACACATCAAAAATATAAACCTCATGGGCAGAATTTTCTTTTCTGAGATTGAGAGTCATGACAGGCCTAAAAAGTGAGAGAGCCTTAACTCAGGGTCGGGTTGGGTTTTCTCGGACAGTTTCATTCTCTTCGGCTCATTGGATATGCATGTGCAGGTAAAATACCAAATTTTGTGGAACTGGAATTTCTGAGCCCACCAGAATCTTCTGGCCTCCAACATTTGAAGGGCACCTGGACAGCATTTTACTTTGCAACCCGGGAACGTCACTCAAAAGCTCTATTCACCTCTGAACATATCAAAGATCAGGTGAAAAGTAGCACCATCTTTTAGTGATGCCTCCATCTGTTTGTCCTAAGGGCTGTTCTGGAGAGAAGGGAAATGATTTTTTTTCCCTAGGTAACAAGAAGCCATCTTACTTGAAAAAGACAGCTAGGTCAGAGGTGGCTAAAGCAGTTAGTGCCCATGAGTAGGTCATGAGAGTGTGGCTCTAACGCTAGAAGAGGATGAATCATCAGCTGCACTCGGCCAGGTTATGTACTGCCATTTACCCAATGCTTCAGCTCCTAGGAGTGTTAAAGCACTGCAAAGTTTCTGGTGCAGACGATTGCCACACAGCAGGTAGGGTACCAGGCAATCATTGTCTCTCACTTTGTTCCAGCTACCAATGTCACAGCCCAGACACCACAGTGATACTGCCATCCAAACATCTGTCAGGGTTCATACTTAAAACAGCAAAGGAGCTACAACACCGAGCAGCCTAATCACCGTCACCTTTTGTCATAACCTAGAGAACAGACACAGTTGAGAGGTTTTCACCAAAGGTTTACAAGCGACAACGACTCAACCAAAAAATGATGACAACATGAGTTGAGCTCCTTTTTGAGTTCATTCACTCTAAACTTACCTGGATTTTCATGTTGTCTGCGCAGTGCATTGCATTGATTCCTCTTTGTGCACTTTTGTCCCCTCAGCCAGATCTACCAGGTTAACATTTCTCCTTCCTGTCCTACCTTACTCTTGAGAATTCAGACACAAAGGAAGGAAGCTTGTCATGGTTGTCAGCTGTCCTCAGTCAATTCAAGGGGGAATGGTCTTCACTCGGGGGGGTGTCCTGGTGCTGTCAGTCAAGGGCAGCTGCCAGCACTATTCCATGGGCTAGACAGATATTAAGGAAGTTAAAAGTGGGTGGCCCAGCTATGACTGTTGGAGCAGGTGTGAAGTAATCTCGAGCCAGTGAGTAGACAGCATTGTGGCAGGCAAGGTTAGTGGTGGCAGGGGTTGTGGTGGGTAGTGAGGGAGGGGAGATGTCAGAAATTATAGTGAGGGTGGTAGAGCATGAGGTTGGATTTGGGAGCAGTAGCAGAGATAGACAGAATGTGAGCTATCAGAGAGAAGATGGCAGCATGGACAAGGTCATTGACCTTTTTTCCAGAAGGTTGAGGCTGCATTGGCCTGGAAGACAACCTCCGACCAGGCTGACGTGGTCCAGCATTGTAGCCAGCTTTGCTGGTCCTGGGCAAAGAGGAACTCCAGGTCTCTGTCACACCTCGTGGTGATAATTTCCCCTGTTTTCCATGTCCAGGGCAAATCTCTGAACTATGCAGGAGTATTGTGCATTGACAGTGCTTGGCTGGGTGCTCAATACTGTTTTAAAAATGTTTTAGGCATTAGGAATGTCGGTGAATTGTGGGATTCCACCAATTAGCAAGTTCTTCTGCTTAGGAATTTGTGAAATGTATTCTCAAAACATCTGTACTATCAAGAAAATTGAATGGAGTTGAGAAATAAAATCAAAGTTTCCTTTACTGTGGTGCTGATTTTATTTCAGAGATTGATTTAATGCCTATGTGGTGGAAACAGTGTCTTGAGCATTAAATTTTTTCCAAGCATTGAGCAAGCTCCATAAATTTCTCTGTAATTAGTGTGAATTGCATTCTTAGAAGTTAACATCAGAGTAAGACTATGTCAGCTCCTAGTGGGACTGTTTGTCACACGATCTGATGAATATCTGTTGCTCCCTGTGGCAAAATTTGGGTAAGAAAGTTAGTTGAAGAGACTGCAATTTATTTAATGTCAATTTTCTCTGGGGCTGCACAGAATCTCACTTAGGCTTCTGGTACTTGTTACAGAGTTCCTATATTCATCTTTAAAGGCAACATCATACAAATAGCACAGTGAGGGTTTCCTTTGCCATGTTGGTGGTAACCAGATGACCATTTAGCTTTTTTCTTTGCCCAAGGCTTCTTCAGTGAGTGAACAGATCCGTGGATTCGATGAGCAATGCCCCAGTCATAATATTATAGAATCCTGGCAGTTTAGACACAGGCATTTGGTCCTTTGAAGACATGCCAACCCTTCAAATAACATCCCATACAGACCCATCCCATCTCTGTAACCCTGCATTTCCCATGGCTAATCTACATAGCATGTGTATTCCTGGACAATATGGGCAATTTAGCATGTGAAACAGCAGTGCTAACCACCAAACCACGGTGCTGTCCAGCGGTAAAGGTACCATCGAGCTCCAAATAAATTTGAGATGCACCCATCGTACCACAAATGTTTTGTGACAATTTCTTCAGTAGTAAATATTCTATATGGGTAAATATGTTTCATTGAGAACTCAGAGGTAAATGTAACTCTGTATATGCCACAGTAATAGGTCTTTTCATTGTTAACTATGTCATGAGGGTTAGGATTAATTCATGGCATTTGGACCTGACTGGGAATGGCTGCATGCATTGCCCATTCTTAGTTGTCATTGAGTAGGTTGTATTAAGCCACTTTTTTGAATTGTTGCAGTCCATAAGTTATTTTGCAGCTGTTTGGTACAATTGAATAGCAGCCAGAGAACATCAGAGTCAACCACATTGGAGTCACATCGCAGCTAGACCAAAAAAAAAGGTGGCTTTCCTTCAGAAAGGAGATCAGTGAGCTAGATGAAGTTATAAAACAATACAGTAATTTCTTGTGTTGTAACTCAACATTTCAACATACAGTTCTTTGATTTTAAAGCTCTTTGAGATGTTCTGAGGTTGTGAACAGTGCTTCATAAATGTATGTCTTTTGCATGTTTTTATATTTTGCACAGGATATGTGTAAAAATATTATTTCTATTCATTGGCATATAGGTCCACGCATGATCTTAGACATGAACATAAGATGTCTGAACAGTAGTATAATGCTAACTTAAATTGCTACCAACCACAATTTAAAGCCAAGCACAAACAGTGATAAACAAATTTAAAAATTACAATTACAGAAGCTAATGATAAGTGCTTTGTTTATATTTTTGTTAGTCCTATTCAAACAAAGAGATTAAGTGGAGATCATTGCAGACTGATGGGCACCATTCTAAAAGTCATTTTAAGAGTACACATCAAATTGGTAAAATGGAGGTTTGAATATAAATGAGGCAGGTTGTAGCATTAAAAAGGTGTTCAACAAGTGATAATGATCTTCAGTTGGCATCTTGCTGATGCCTTGTGAGAATCTCATCACATGATTTATGAGAGCATAAAAGATGGAGCGAGATGGCCTCGATGTTGAGGTGGGAATCACCGCACTTGTCAATCCACATCCCACTTTTGTCCATGACATTTACCCTCCTAAATGACTGCTCATTGCTTCTGCTTAACTGTCAAACATCACTTCCGAGCTACTGACTCAAATCGTCCCCCGGGAGTCAAGGTGGGATTAAACAAGTCATTTAATGACCTTAGTGTCACATTTTGACTCAAACATGAGCTTCCAAACAGACTCGCATAACATCATGAAGACTGCCTATTAAACACACCTCCATAGCATTGCTCAGCTGCTTGTGTGTCACTTCATCTGCTGTTGGAACCCGTATCCATGCCTTTTTAATCTCCAGATGTGACTAATCCAATGCACTGCTGGTGTTCTACTCCAAAAGATAACTGGACTTAAACAAATTTCAAGTCCACATCTCTTTGGAAGAAGTTTACTTCTGTTATCAACACTCCACAAAATGCATACCCCATTGATTACTAAATCCCTATATTTATACAACCAATTCAAATCCAATCAGCTTTTAAATAATATATCCATTACCTGATCCCTCATTGCATTAGCTCTCAGACATTTTTTCAGACTATATTAGATGATAATATTTTCTTTTTAAATAAATCAGTCTATAATGTTACACCTCACCAGGGTAGTGCACTAAAAGTCAAATCCCACTATTTCCAGAATTGCTACAAAAGTTGAGATTTAATGATTATTCCCCAATTTCCCTGACTTCCAGACATAAGTTGACAGAAAGTATGGAGAGAGGTGATTAGGCCCAAAATGTCAGCTTTCCTGCTCCTATGATGCTGCTTGGCCTTCTGTGTGCATCCAGCTCTACACTTTGTTATGTCAGATTCTGCAGCATCTGCAGTTCCTACTATTTCAGAAAGTATGGAGAATCTCCTCATAACCACCTTCTTAAATTCCCTCAGGATCATATTGTTTCAGTAGGCTCATCTATCATTCTTAAACTCCAATACATACAGGCCCAGTCAAGCTAACCTTTCCTCAAAAGCTGAGCACTCTATCCCAAGGAAAGAATTAAGTGAACCTTCTCTGAACTGCTTCTAACAGAATTATATCCTTGAGTAATTAAGGATATCAAAACTGTACACTGTATTTTGGATATAACCTCACCAAGGCTCTGTACAGATATAACAAGTCTCTACTTTTATAATCCATCATCCTTAAAATAAACACTTATGTTCCACTGGCTTTTGTAACACTGGCTGTACCTGCCCACTAAATTTGTGTGATTCATTTACTAGGACACATTAATTCTTCTATAGTTTTGAAACCTGTCTGCAGTTAAACAATCTACTGCTTTTCTATTCTTCCTGAGAAAGGTGACAAATTCACATTTTCCCACATTATAAACTATCTGTTAACTTATTGCCCTCTTATTTAACTTATCTGGATCCCTTATCTCCACTTGACAACATATATTCCTATCAACTTTATGTCATCAGCATATTAGCCAGCATTTAGTCCCTTCATAAAAGTAATTTATACAGATTGTAAATTGTTAAGGTCTTAATGTTGACACTTGTGATTCATCATTCGTTAGGTTGCTAACCCAAAAATGATGCATTTATCTTGACTTTTTCCTGTTAGCTAACCAATTCTTTATGAATACTAATGTGTTAACCCCTACCCCACATACTCTAAACCTATCTAGAAGGTAGGTACATATAGCTCAACTATAAATAGCCTGTGGCTAAAGGTATCAAGGAATTTAGAGATGTGGGATATCGGGGGGAGACGGGTGTGGGACAGTGGAATTTGAGCTCAATGATCAGCCACGATCATGTTGAATGATGGAGTAGGTTTGAGGGATTGAATGGCTTCTGCTGCTCCTATCATCTACATGAATCCTTATTATAGCACATAATCAATTCCCTTTGGAAATCTAATTATACTACATCTGCTGGTTCCCCTTTATCAACCTTGTTTGTTACTTCCTCAAACAACTTCCATCAGTGAGTTATACACATTATCACTTTCCTGAAGCCATGTTAACTTTGCCTGATCTCATTGATAATTTGTACATATCCTGCTAGAACAGCCTTAATAAAGGATTTTTTACTATTGCCCTATGTGGATGTCATGTTAACTGGCCTAGTTTCCTGCTTTTTGTCTCCTTCCTTTCTTGAACAAAGGTGTTATGATGCTATTTTCCAATCTGTTGGGGGCCTTTCAGATTCTAGGAAAATTGTAACCAATGCATCTACTGTTTCTGTGAACACTTCTTTTAAAATCCTAGATAATAAATTCATACTCCCTTTCTTCTCATGATCGTCAAGCATCTTTGGGAAGTTTTCTATGTATTCTTCAGTGAAGAGAGATACAAGTTATTTGCTCAATATTCTTTGTTTTCTATTAGTAATTCGCACATTTACTCTGTCAAGGACAACACTCACTTTAGTCACTCCTTTCCTATTTAAATAATTGTAGAAACATTTACAGTCTTTGTTCTTATATTTCTAAGTAGATTTCTTTCAGTTTCTAATTTCTGCTTCTTTTTTTGTTATTAATTTTTATTAAAGTATGTCTAGTCTACTGATGCAAACTTGCAATCATTTATTACTGGTCTCTTATTGTTTTAAACTCTTCACAAGTATGAGTTTGAAAGACCCGAAACATCAACGTTCCTGCTCATCTGATGCTGCCTGGCCTGCTGTGTTTCTCCAGCCCCACACTGTGTTATTTCAAACAATTAGGCTCTGGTTGACTTCAGGTTTTCCCTCTTTAGACCATGTCCTCGCATGGAAGCATTTGGATGGAAGCCTTGAGACAGTAGCTAGCTGCTTAACATCACAACCATGATTCTGATGCTAACCTAATCATGAGCTGTTGATCAGCACATATAATGGCATTTATGCATCCGTAAAGATGTTATAAAAGCTTCTTTAACAAATATTCATCTGGACTTTATGAATTACTAAATACAGACTAAGTACACTAGCCTCACCCAGCGTGCGTAATGTTAAACTCTACCATAGAGGGAACAGGAAGTATAAAAATACGATGTGTTTACCTTCTGGTTTGTGTACAGCATGATAATGAAAATATGTGACACAGGGTGGGTATACTTGGCAACGCCATCCATGCACTGTGGAGCCAAGACTCACGCCACACTATTGTTACTTTATACATCCTCCCTCATGTTTTCCAAAGCTCCTTACAAATAAACAATGTTGAACTGTAAACCGCTACGTTGTCTCATGAAAAAATGATATTTTGTAAGGGAGGAAAATCTTCTGGTTCAACTTCTTATTATGAAATAATTTTGATATTAATACCACAGGCTAATTCTGAAAACCATTTCAGTCAAACCAGAAAGATCTTTATTTTACTCTTCAAGGCTAAATCCAAATAGAAATTACCATTCGTCTTTACTTATAAATCAACGAGTCGTGCAACAGTCAAAGCAATCATTCAAGAAGATAAATGGGTTAGAAACCATCTTTTAAAACATCCAATAGCTTCACTGTGAAAGTCAAAAGTTGAAGAGAGGAAAAAGAAAGATTTCGTCCTGTTCGATTATTACTGTGTATTAAACTGTTAATAGAAGTTATGGAGACAATTCAATATAAAGGATATAATTCTAAAGGGAGTGCAGGGACAGAGAATTTGGAGGATATACGTGGACAAAAGTGGTTAGGCAGGTTCAGAAAGTAGTTAAAAAGGCATATGGGATCCTAGAGACACAGAGTGCAAAAACAAGGAAGGTATGACGAAAATTTATAAAGCAGTGATTCAGCCTCAACTAGAACATTGCGTCCAATTGTAGGCACCAGACAAAAGGATGGCTATGAAAGCTCCAGTGCAGAAAACATTTACAAGAAGGTTCCTGAAATGAACTTCAAGTACATAGATAGTGTCAGGACCATATGTCAGAGCTCCAAAGTATTGTTGATAATTTAACTTGTAATTCCAAAATTTGTTTTTTAGAAGAGGGCTGATACAAACATTTCAACTCCCCCTCCCATTCCTCAGACGGCATGTCCATCATGGGCCTCCTGCAGTGCCACAATGATGCCACCCGAAGGTTGCAGGAACAGCAACTCATATTCCGCTTGGGAACCCTGCAGCCCAATGGTATCAATGTGGACTTCACAAGCTTCAAAATCTCCCCTTCCCCCAATGCATCCCAAAACCAGCCCAGTTCGTCCCCTCCCCTCACTGCATCACAAAACCAGCCCAGCCTGCCTCTGCTACCCTAACCTGTTCTTTCTCTCACCCATCCCTTCCTCCCAACTCAAGCCGCACTTCCATTTCCTACCTACCACCTCATCCTGCCTCCTTGACCTGTCCATCTTCCCTGGACTGACCTATCCCCTCCCTACCTCCTCACCTATACTCTGCTCTCTACCTATCTTGTTTTCTCTCCATCTTCGGTCCGCCTCCCCCTCTCTCCCTATTTATTCCAGAACCCTCTCCCCATCCCCCTCTCTGATGAAGGGTCTAGGCCCGAAACGTCAGCTTTTGTGCTCCTGGGATGCTGCTTGGCCTGCTGTGTTCATCCAGCTCCACACTTTGTTATCTTGGATTGTCCAGCCTTTGCAGTTCCCATTATCTCAGATACAACCAAAACATGGCTCTGGATATAATTTAATTGACTGTGTGAGGAGAGAAAACCAAAACAACGTCATATCAATGGATTCAAAGTAAACTGCAAGCACTAGTCCTTCAAAGTGGGAGAGGAAGGGGAAGTGGAAAGTAAAAACAAATTGGATTGAGATTTCCTCTGACTACAAAGATGACAAGGAGCTGATAATGCACCTGCTAAATAGCAACCAACCCCTTGTGGATTATGTAGTAAACTGCAAGCATGTTGTTTTCCCTTTGAAATACAAACAATGACAGAGGCCAAAAAGCCAGTCTCACAACTCCTGGAGTGGCTTTTGGGGGTGAACATTTATGTGTACAATAGCCTGGTGTGTTAATGTGCTAGGAAAGACACAGTTAAAGAATTATCTGCTTAATCGTCTCTTTAATGTAGGTAAAGGAATTCTCTAACTCCGAGTGTGAGAAATTAGCGCGCTAGCAGCCAGCCAAAAATAAATAGGACAACAAATGAAATGTCTCTCCTCCTGAACGCTGGAATTCATTCACGGCAGAAAGGAATCAAAACCACAGAATCTCAAACAATCTGCAAAACTAAGGATTGTGAAACTAACTGTTCAACTCACAATGACAGTGCTACCAGTAATCGACATTGCAATGGTCTCAAAGTTCAGCTCTCTGCTCTTCACAAACATTCCAGAGACTATTTTCTTAACTTCTATCTTTTTGGATTCTCATCTTCTTTTTAATCTGTGTACATGTATGCAGACTTTCTAAGTCTTCTTGCATTCAGGAATTAATAAACTCTCTCTGTTAAACCAAGGAAGCCTAGATAAATTGGCTCCCTTGAAAACATATGTTTATTAGGGCTTGAGTGACAGTGAAGAAATCTGGTTTTAAATAAACCTTATTGCAACCAGCTGAGATGGTGGGGGAATAAATAAAGGGAGCCAGTTCATCCTTCCTCACCAGGAGCTTAATTGTTTGGGGTATCCTGCCTGAAATCTTAAGAAATTAGGAAACCTTACTTTGAGTCTGGGATAATAACAGACTGGAGAAGCTAAGGTTTTTCTCCCTAGGCAAAAGAAGGCTGAATGGAGATTTGACAGATGTTTTCAAAATTATGAGAAATCGAAACAGAGTAGTCAAGAAGAAACTGTTCATGTTGGTGGATAGGTCATCAAGGTAACTGGCAAAAGAATCATAAAAGATTCAGAGCAGATGCAATGAAAAAATTGACCGAATCCGGTGCTGTTTCATTCCACTCAATAACCCTTTCTAGGGTGACTGAGAACCACTAGTGGAGAAATTTGCACTGGCTGCTTGGTTTGGAAGTGGATCACTCTTTTCAAAATTCATCTTGTGATGGATCACTTCATTTACATTAACAGTGGGAGATTTGAACATGTATCATAATCAAGGATCAAGGCTTTGTAGATTAGAATTGGTTATCTACAGATTTTCAGACTACAGTCAGGTTTCCATGAGGTGGTGCTTACACTTACCTTACATGAAGCTTTGGACAACATTATCTTCTTCCTGGAGGTATTGAATATAGCAGTTAAAATATGTTAAAAATATAGATATGCATTTCAACTTGGAAAAAGTACCACAATAACTAATTACCAGAAAAAGTATAATTAAAATGATTTATTTTTTACTTTGATTTGACTCGATTTTGACCTTTGATTTATTTTGTTTATTTTTTATCATTTACTCATAGCCTCAGAGTTCTCTTCATCAGGTGTTAAGGTGATTTCTGAGTCATTGGCTTAATTGACCAATTATAGCTGGAAATAATTTTGCACAGGCTCTCTCAATCTGTGGTCTAGAGTTTTTTAGTAAAGGTAATTAATCAAGAGGGTGCTGCTGTTTAACCTATTCAACAGTTGACCATAAAAGTACTTATGGGAGACTTTCTCTCTGATTTCTCCTTCAATCCCTGTAGGAAAATGTCTATCCCTGGAAAAGTCTGGCCCATACAGCAGTACCAAGGCCTAAAGTCCTTTGCATGGTGTTGTCCATGCTTTGGATACTTGAACCAGTTTCTGTATTAGAAACAACAGTGTCCCTTCCATTTGTGCCATCTACATAAGGTCACTGTGTACTTGCACGAGCTTTACTCCTCACCAGCAATGAAGTGGTACACCAGCCACAAGGTCATAATGTCCACAGCTCACAGCCAATATGGTTGACAGTTCCTTGCACATGCAAACCCATTCTTTTGTACAAGTCACTATTTAATAGCCAGGCTGTAAAGGTTACTTGTCTGTAGCTACATCCTGCCTAAATAGCCTTTCTATGCCACTAATTCTCTGCCCCAGTGCAATGGAGACCCACATCTTGTTCATTGTACTGTTGGGAGCATCACATGCAGGCAAACAATCAGACAATTCCATACATGAGCTTAAATTTACGGCTATCAAAAGGAAATACAAACAAAACCAACAGAGACTGAAGTTTATCCCCACAATGTAAATCAAATATTAGCACCAACTGCAATGACTACTGAACATCAATTATGGTCTGCTACATCCAACTCCCAGCTACTGGAACCGAGTGTCAATTAGATCCTTGTAGCATTCAATGGAGGATCTGCTATGGATAGAAATAGCTTCCTCCCTTGAAGAGTGCTCTTATTCCCCCAGTTTCTCAGCATCGAGACCATCGTCTCACTTCCTGCTCCAATTGTGTAATGACAAGCACACCTGGATGATATGGCTCACTTTGTCCAGACTATCTTGGAGGATACCTCTAGATTGTTCTAAGTTGTGGAAGCCCATATTCAGCCCCATCGGCTCCTCCACCACGTTTCCCATGTTGCAGCTTAGGGGCAGCATTAAACTGCATTCTGCACCAGTCAAAGGTTTGTACAATGGTGTCATGAGCCATGGTTGCAATGGGTAGCCTGTTGTTCGACATTCCCTCTTACACCTTCAGTTTGCTATCTTTACGTCCCTTATCTGGCTGCTGCAAATGCCTCCACCCTCACCTTCCCCACATTCCTGCCCTCTTTCCACAACTGCCAGCTGCTGGCCCTATAGGTTCCACTTCCAACATCCTACACAATCAATGGACTGACCCTCAATGCTGCATTAACCTCAGTCCAACATTCCCTCTAAGCCGTGTAGCAGCTCCAAGAGTCCGGAAGAATTGTGTTGACATTTTTCCCAGCATTGATTTCTAGTTTCAGAAATCGCTGCTGCGCATGGACCTCAGAGGACCATGCAGAAGTAATCAAAATTACAGGGAATGTAGCTCCAGCTCTCTGAACACCTTCAACGAGAAGCCTTTAGACATGACTACCGAGACGCCTGGCTATCTTTACCCCTCCCCAATTGAGGACATGCGATTCACCTGGAACAAGCTCTCCAGCACTGACTGCAGCCCACTGTCTCTGGCCTGTTGTTGGGCAGATGCCCTTATGCTGAGCAACCAAAGTGGACAACTGACCAGGGGCAATCCCCTCGACTGTATGCGGACTCTGCCTGTGACTGTAACAGGGCTGCAGTGTGGCTATTCAGTTGCATAAACAAATGATGAATTTGCTGCACAGGCAGCTACCATTAAAGAATGTGGTTGAATGTGCAAGGAAGTGTGAACCATATTGACGGTAGGCAGTGTAAGTGTTATATTGACATCTCATTGTGCCATACAGTAAGACAACCATCCACCATGCAGATCCTAACTGACGAGTATAACAAGCAGCCCAGCTGTGTGTCTGTGTTAAAGTGATAGCGTTTGGCTGTAGCTAAAGCTAACGTGCTAACAGGAAAGGCATGGTAATGCTTGGATGCTACCAGTAGGTAGGTAGGCACTAAGTGACCAATTCTAAGACAGAAATGAGCAGCCTAGCCCAATCTGTGAGCTGGGTGTCTGTCCCTGCACTCAAGGTCTCTCTGCTGCAACTTTACAAGTTGCTGGTGCATTCTGCAATGTAAGTCAGTGCTTTCTAAATGTCTTATACGTGATTTGAAGAGGTGCCATGGTGATTGGGAGAGGTTGGCAACTGTTGATGCCAAAGCTTGTTGATGTTGGGAGTGGGGGTCTGCAACCAGCACTCATGGGTTGTGTCATAGAGTTCAGCAGGAGAAATAGGCCCTTCAGCCCTTTGAATCTGTGTCAGTCAAAACCAACAATCTAACTATTTAAAACCCTGTGATGCTGTTGGTGCTAAGCACTGGGGAATCTCCTCACGGCCAGCAGTGAGCGGAAGTCTCCATGTACCTGCTCTGGCTTCCATGTTGAGCATTCCCAATGGCTAGGTTGCTGGGTGCATTTTGTTAAGATGGGAAGGTAAAGATTAATGAGGCAAGTTTATATAAAATATTTAACAACCTTCGTTAATCAGCAAATTGTCACTGCTTCCAGGAAATGGTCTTCGCTTTTTGGCAAATGCATAAAAGATGCAACGAGATGCTCCCAGCATCAAGATTGGGCCAGGAAATACTTTTCATCCAACTCTGTCACAAATCTCGCCATTGCTCAGCCCAGGCCCTATAAGAGTTATTTAGCTACTGGCATTATTAGTATATATACTGCCACCAATAAAGTCCATAGTGACTACAATGATTTTGACTGTCAATTTACAGTCATGAATCATTACAGTGTGCTGTTTAAGGTTAGTGACAGTCTGTGTGACTCATTCAACTCACTGAATGACTGGCTGGAAATCAAAAGGAATCAATCTTCAAGCCAGCTCCATACTGGGAGAAAATTGCTACCGTGTGGAAGAATTGTACTTGTGATTTAAGGCCTTGAGATGCACAGTGAATGAAATCGGGCTGATCTGGCAGGAGGCCAGCTGCTGCTGCATATCAGATATTTGATCAGCAAGGCCTTTGATGGCACTAGCTCAGTTTGGAGGAAAGTGAGTCATCAGAGCTTGCCTGAGTATGGGCTGGAGGCTCTTTGCTGAGAAAATCCTGTCACACTGAAACAGCACTTTGCTCCAGGACGTGATGATCGATTCCTTCTCATACTTTTCCTACTTCCTATTCTCATTACTATTGAGTGGGTACCCATAGCAACCATGCTGTCTTCTCTGCCTGGAGCTATCCTGCTGAATCAAATTCAATGTGAGCAGCTATTTTGACTTTAGTGCCATCTAAAACAGATGGCACAGCTGCGGCATTTATTTGTCCACCACTAATCATACACCTTAGTAAAGTCCAAAGGCTTAATTGTACATGGTTTATGCACATAATCTTATTTGTCTAGTGCTCAATATGGTACTGGTTGTTTCACTCTGTAAACACTTACTGCACAACAGTCATAAACATGAAAGAAGTGGAGTTTTGTCTTCATATGTGGCTGTGCGGGATAAATAGTTTTTGGCAGCTTTTGTGGAGACAGAAACAGAGTCCAGCATGACTCTTTTTCAGAATTAATTCCCAAAATAGAGTCATACCAGACTCGAAACGTTAACTCTGTTTCTCTCTCCATACATGCTGTCAGACCTGCTGAATTTCTGTAGCACTGCTGCTTTCTTTTTGGATTTGAGCATCCACAATATTTTGCAGGTTAGGAAAGATATGAAACTGCAGAAGCTTTAGATTCTATTTAAAGTGATAAAGTTGTTCCTCAACAATGCTACAGATTGACATTAACTTTCCAACTCAATTTTCATTGCTGATGTGTCTCAGGATTCTGAGAAAGACCACACTTCAGGACATTGACGGGAAGTTTAAACTTCTGGTTACTGATTTTACCTGACTTAGACTGCTGTTTGATTAGTCAGAACTGCACAGTTTTGTACTGTTTGTACCCTACTTCCTAGGTTTGTTACATGGATTTATTTAGCGTTCTTCATTGCAGCTTTAAAATCTGCTCAGAAGTGTAACTACATAAGATAGCCACAGCATCAAAGCATTCCAGCACTCCCAGAAATGTTTAACCCCTGTGCCTTTCAGGTTTATAACCTCCTACTACCCTGACAGTGGTCCAGTCCCTCTCTCTCCTGAGCCATGGACAGCGCTCACTTATAACACCCCCATCCCATTCATGGAGAGCGATCACCTTTTCCCAACTTGAACTATGGACTGTACCTCTGCTTCTCCCCTTATGGGAAGTCAATGGCCGAGTGGTATTATCGCTGGACTGTTAATCCAGAGACCCGGATAACGTCTGGGGAACCACGTTCGAACCCTGCCGTGGCAGACGGTGGAATTTGAATACAATAAAAATATCTGGAATTAAGAATCTAATGATGGCTGTGAATCCATTGTCAATTGTTGGAAAAACCCACCTGGTGCACAAATACACTGTAATGATTTGGCCTACATGTGACTCCAGACCGATGGCAATGTGGTTGACTCTGGGCAATTAGGGATGGGCAATAAATGCTGCCTAGCCAGTGATACCCTCATTCCATGAATGAATAAAGGAAAAATAAACTTGGACTCTGTCCATTCCATCACCTCTGCCCAAATTCAGAACATACCTTCTGAATCTCTGGCTCCTGTTTGTCTCATGGCAGAAACTAGAAGACTCAACATTGTTAGGGGTGAGGGTGGTGTTGAGCATTTTTGTGAGGATTGACAGAGTGAAGAGCACACTGTCTGAGGGCTGGGTGGCAGGTTTGGAATGAACACTATCAGGAGATGGCGGCGAGGTTTTGACACCATAAGAGTGGGGATTGAGGGAGTATTGGGCTGAGGGGATGTCAACACTAACCAACAAAAAAGGGCCGCAAATGGAGATTGCAGACACCAATTCTGAAAACATCTTTTACTGTGCAGTAAAGTGGGAATTAGGATATTTAAACTCTTAACCACAATGCAGAAACTACAGCTCAGGCAGGGGTATAATTTGATTTGCCTTGATTATTCTGTACTATGAGGGAGCAGTTAGATTTTATGTTCACTCTCTATTTCTGAGGAAAGTCTTGACAGAGACATGGAACTTGGTTATGATGCTAATCAGTAAGAGTGGAGTAACTATTTGACAGTGACAGCTACTCCACTGAATATCTGGGCCAATATTAATGAAATACTATGGGAAACCCAGCAATATATAAAGGGTTAACAACACCTTTGTTCGAAAAAATAGTTATTGAGCAAGCATGTAATTATCATGTATTTGTGAGATTAGATCACTGGAAACTGGGACCTGAGTCTGTCTAATCCAGAAATTTCCTCTTTTACCATTCCTTATTACCATCCAGTGGCAGTACAGCAGGTTGAGTTAAAGGATGAGGCCAACTGAATAATCTGACCCCAAAACAGGGGCAGGAATCTGAAGAGAAGCCCAGCAGCTGAAGACAAAGGACTTCAAAGCTGGCCTAGTTTCTGGATAAAGCCTGGGAATACCCTGCAGCATGGACAGGGTTGGCTGTAAAACCAGTCAGCGACAGTCAGCAATGAATTATTATAGCTGAGAGACTTTTACTGAGATGGGAATGAAAAGAACAGTCATAATAATCTGTCAACAGGAAGTTCAGCAAGGGACCATGGGCAGTTGGTGCTTTTAAGGAACCTCCTCGTGGGAGCTTTGCCCAGCCAATAGTAGAGAGTCAGGAGTGCCATGACAAAAGCCCTTTAACGCCGCATCAACAATACATAAAGTTAAAAGTAGACAGCAGCAGTTTGAGAACATCCAAGCATTAGAGAACACTGACAGGCAGGATGATATAACAGGCCGATTACAAAAGTCCATTCTTCCAAATGCAACACCATGGTTGAGACCAAGAACTCTCCAATAGTCTTCCATTCAAAACTGGGGCACAGAGGTCGTATAGTCAGAATATGAGAGCTGGTTAAGGCTGCTCTATGCATACAGTGGGAGCAAAATCACTGACATTTTTTAACGTCACTCCTAATCCTTATTAGTCTTAATCAAGCAGAGGCCCTGAGTGACTCTGAATCTTTTCCATTTAGCAGTTACAGCGATGCAGTAAAGTTGAATCAATGAGTCAGGAATCAGTCTCTGCTACAGGAACTCCATCCTGAGGACCACGGAAAATTGAACAGATCTTGCATTTCAGTCAGAAATGAAGCTGCAAACATGGGGAAAAGGTGACAAAGGTGATCAGCCCACAAGAGGGCATTTTAAACTTGAGTTTTCTCTTTTGGGACAAGGTGTCCAGAGAATGGAGCTGCCAGTGATGCTGATAGTTTAATGATAGTAAAAGTCATGGATCCTGCTAAACCCTTCCACTTAATAGACAATGTTAATGAACTTTCTGCTTTTTGCTCTGAGAAGGATCACCTGTTTGTGGAAGAAGGTAGCAGGGAGGTCAATCTGTCTGCTTAATCCACTAAACCCAGTGATATCTTGCAGTAGCAACAGCAGCTACATTAGTGATTACTTTAAATACTTCTCCCCATGGTGGAAGATCAGAAGGTTTCAGGGGAGCTGAAAGAAGCCAACATCCTGGAGTCCCAACTGTTACCAATACAAGAACAGAATCTTAGCAAACTTACAGAAAACTGAACTGAAGGTATAGGAGCTGCCAGTGTTGCAGGCAGTGGTGCAGTGGTAATGTCACTAGACTAGCAACCTGGAATCCTAGGCCAAAGTTCTGGAAACATGAGTTCAATTCCCATTTTAGCAGGTGGTGGAATGTGAATTCAGTAAAGGGCTGGCCCAGGGGTGAACTTATGACCAGTTCTGAGGAAGGGTCACTGGACCTGTAACGTCAACTCTGGCTTTTCTTCACAGATGCTGCCAGACCTGCTGAGCTTTCCCAGGAGCTTCAGTTTATTTAACCATTGTCAATTGTTATATAAATCCATTTGGTTCACTCATGTTCTCTAGGGAATGAAATCTGATGTACTTATCTGGTCTGACCTACATATGACTCCAGAACCACAGCAATATGCTTGACTCTCAACTACCTTCTGGCCAACTAGGGATATGCACTAAATGCTAGTTTAGCCAGCATCCCATGAATGAAAACAAAAATCTGAAAAAAGAATTTATGGTAGTTCAACCAAAACTAAATGTCATTGAAGCATCAGAACTTTCTGTGGACAGCAGGCTACCCATAATGTCTCAGAAGTCTCAGATTACAGAGTTTGAAAGCGATCTTCAATCATCAGAGAAGGAGGTCTCAGAATTTTGAGACATTTTCACGCGTTTTGAAGGTTCAACCTGGTTTACATTTAAACTACCTCTATTTGATTTGATTCCTTACAGTATGGAAACAGGCCTTTTGGCCCAACAAGTCCACACCGCCCCTTGAAGCATCCCACCCAGATCCATCCCACTATAACCCACACACCCCCGAACACTACGGGCAATTTAATGGGCTGTGGGAGGAAACCGGAGCACCCGGAGGAACCCCATGCAGACAGGGGGAGAATGTGCAAACTCCACACAGACAGTCGCCCGAGTCTGGAATTGAATCTGGGTCCCTGGTGTTGTGAAGCTGCAGTGCTAACCACTGAGCCACCGTGCTGCCCAGTGCAAATTTATTGTATGCAACACATGGCCACAACAATATGCAAATAACATGAATTTGGCACGTTTAATTGACACGTGAATTGACAAAATTTCAAACATCAGAAGCAGACTACCACAATGTAGTTCAATAGCTGTGAGCAGCTAGGGAATATATATCCAGTGACCCATCACTGTCTATCCCAATTCACATATTATCTAGCATAACATTAATCCAGAAGAATCTTGATAGAAAATGAAGATGTTGTCACGAGTCAAAACTGCACACTCTAACTGACACAAAAAATTCAATACATTGGAATTGTTTTGACTAATCCTTTATGACAACAAAGAGTTCAATCAAGTGCTTAGCATTTAGGTCAACAAACATCTCACTTAATTCCAAACTCACTTACCTCCACCAAATTGATTTAGGGCCAAATCCAAAGAGACACCTTATCTTTCCAAAAGAGCAGAAACATAAAGCATTGCCAAACCCATCAAGTCTCTCATACCCTTCAGTCCAACACAGTCCCCATGCCTCATCCTGTTAACCTATGTCCTTGCCTCTCATACTCCCATGCCAACTCTGTGCCTACTTCCATCTACCATCCTTGCCCCCTTCACCTACCATGCCAACTCATTTATCATGCTGGATGAGTGAGCTCCAACAATGGTGAAGAAGCTTGACAGCAACCTGAACTAAGATGCCCACTGATTGGCAGCCCATTTTAACAGATTCAAATTCACTTACTCTATCACAGATTCATTATGGGAACAATATATGCCATCTATAACCTAAATTGGAAACACATACCAATACATTTTAGACAACATCTGATAAAGAAAAAGTTACACAAAATTTCCACAAGTCCTGCACAGAATTGGCCACTACCCTTAAAAATGTGAAATTAAAAAAAATTGCTTCAATGGTGGAAAAGGTCTCTTCCTAATGAAATACTTAGAACTTGAAGATCGTTGTGAACTATTAGCCTGGGAAAGTATTCTGTGACAATCAATGAGTTATGACCATACACTTTAAGAGAGAGAGAGAGAGAGAGAGAGAGAAAATAGAGATCTTTATTTAAGTTTGCAGAAGACTATTAGGAAAAAGCAAGTCCTCATTAATGGAGAGATTAACTACAAAATGATTATGAACTTTTGAAGAAGGAATTAGAAATAAATGGGAAAAGAACAGCAGAACCTAAGCCCCTGATGTTTAGCCAGTCCAGTCATTTAGCCGAGGTTAAGACTCAAAGATAAATGATAGGTTTTGAATAAGGTTCTTGAGTAGATTGGTAGCTTGGGTTATGGATGTTGTGGTCTGTGGCTCACTGAGCTGGGTCATTAGTTCACAAACGTTTCATTACCCTGCTGGGTAATTTCATCAGTGCAGCCTCCGATGAAGCACTGTTGGGTTTTGCCGCCTGTTATTTAAGCACCGGAACTCCGTTGGAATTGATTACCTCATTTCCGGTATTTCTTCACAGTGGTGTATACATAGGTCTAATCATACATGTTTATTGACGTAATTCTGAGGATGCTGGAAATAATAACAGAAACAGAAATTGCTGGAAAAACTCAGCAGGTCTTGCAGCATGTGTGAGAGAAGTCAAAGTTTTGGGTCCAGTGGCCCTTCTTCAGAACGGATGGTAGCTATGGCTGAATATCGAGCTCAACAATTTTGGGGTTGGCGTCACCTTCTTCCATATTCTTACCCCAACCTCCACACACCAAGCCTTGTTATCACATGGTCTGCTATTACACACTATCCATTGTTAGCTGCTACTAGTCCCCATTAACAGCTATTCATTCTCCTCGGCTGATCATTCTTCTTTCCATCCATTGGCTTCAAACTTGGCTTAGACATTGTCACAGACAGATAAAGAAGGAGAATCTCAGTTTGTGGTCTTTCAAATCATGAGGTTGAGTGAGTTCCAATACTAGGGAGTTACCTTTTCGATTGGCTATTCCTTGATTGGTCTTTGTTGTTGTTACATTTAGATGAGCACAAGGAATCAGCTGTCATGAGAAGCTGCTATCTTATTTCATCAAAGTGATTGCCTTCAAAGGGAATGATCAGTGACTACATACATTCTACATGTCCTCCAAGATAGCCAAGAATGCTTGGAGATTGACACCTTGGTGAAAGAAACTTGACGAGAGGCACTGTTGGAGTCGGTTAGAAGCTGTGAAAAGTCTATGAAGTTGACAGTTTGTGGGAAGAATAAACTGGGCGGGGGGGAGGTGTGGAATAAGGTGTTACATCAAAAATAGCTACTGGCTGTGTGCATAAGCAATTATGCCATGGTTATGTAAAAATCCATAGAACTGGAACCCAAGTCTATAAGGTTACGCTGTTAGAATATAAAGCTATATCGGTATATAAGTATGGTTTATTATAGTTAGATTATAGGTTTATTATAGTTATGTTACAGGTTTATAGCTATTCTTTACAAAGGTTGTCAGTGTCCATTTACCTGAGTATAGATCTGATTTTACTACTTTTATTGGATTATGTAGAGTGACATGCAGCTGTAAATATGAATCCATAGTGAAGCATTGAGCGTCCGAGAAATGGATTTTTATTCAGAAAACTTTTAAAATTGAACCGCAGGGTGGTGTCTGAAGTAACATCACTCTAAGCCAACAGTTTTGACTGACCTTTCCAATACTTGCTTTATGCCCCTTCGATTTGACTGTTCTATAGATACTGGTCTAGAAAACCGATTGCTTGTGAGGTCAGAGCTACAAATCATGGCAAACTGGTGTGTCAGTTTCATGAGGAAAGTACCCAAAAACTGTATAGGGCACTTGATGCTCCAGAAGGGCTCACTGATTGCAGGGATTGTGCCATCACTTGGCTGGGACATTGTCCTTGGGACTTCAGGGTGAGCACTTGATGGGGTTATGACTGGGTGTCATAAATAATGAGAAATGTATAGTATTATACATATGAAAAGGAAACTTGGCGAGAGGCAATGTTGGAGACAGATGGAAACTGTGGAAAATAGAGGCTAAAGTGAATATAAGTCCCTGAGATAATGAGCCTGGTGAAATAACGATATGAATCAAGAAATAGCAGAGGAGTTAAATAAATACTTTGCATCAGTTGTCATGATGTAAGTTACTAAATAATCAAGGAGCTAAAGCAAGGGAGGAAATAAACACAACCACAAGACAACAACTATCATGAGAGAAAAACGGGAAACTAAAGAGAGGTTAAAGATGAGCCAGACCCTTGGGTCTGATGGATTGCATCCTAGGATGTTCAATGAAATATTTATACAGATAATTAATAGGCTGGCATTAATTTTCCAAGAATCCTTAGATTTTGAAAAAGTTCCAAATGATTGATAAACTGCCACTGTAACCTCCTTACTCAGAAAGGAAAGGAGACAATAAACATGTAATGATAGGCCAGTTACCTTAACATCTGTCGTTGAGAAACTGTTACAGTGATATGAAGGTTTCAGGAACAAAGTATAACGCTCAGCATAATCCAGCTGAGACAGTTTGGATTCCTGAAAATCATGCCTAATAAATTTATTACAATTCTTTGAGGAGGTTTAAAGCAGGATAGACTTTTTCTAAATTCATTCGTGGGACATAGATGGCCAGCATTTATTGCCCTTCCCTAGTTGCCCTTGAGAGTGTGGTGGTGAGCTGCCTTCTTGAACCACTGCAAACCACATGCTTTAGGTTTAGACCCACAATTCCCTTTGAGAGGGAATGCCAGGATTTCAACCCAGCGACAGTGAAGGAACAATGGTGAGTGATTTGGACAGAACTTGGAGGTGATGGTGCACTCACATCCTTCAAGATGGAAATGGTTGTGGATTTGGAAGGTACTGCCTTCTGCCGTTCATCTTGTTGATTGTACACATTGCTGCTACTGGGCTTTTTCATTTTTGAGGATGGCAATATTTGTGGTGCCTACTCCAGTAAGTTGTTTACTTGTCCACCACCATTCATGACTGGATGTGGCAGGCTGAGAGAGCTTATATCTAGGTCTGATCTGTTGGTTGTGGAATTGCTAATCTCAGTGTCTCACTTGCTGCTTATGCTGTTTGCTGTGCAAATAGTCCTGTTTGGTTACTTTACCAGATTGATACCTCATCTTTGGGTATGCCTGGTGTTACTTCTGGCAAACCTTCCAGAGTTGATCCCTTGGCTTGCTGGCAATGGTTAAGTGGGGGATATGCTGGGCCCTGAGGCTGCAGGTTAAGCTGGAGTACAATTCTGCTGCTGTTGTGAGCCCACAGTGCTTCATGGATGCACAGTCTTGAGTAGCTAGATTTGTTCAAACCTTGTTCCATTTAGTACAGTGACAGTGCTAGACAACACAATGGAGAATGTTCTCAATGTGAAGACAGGACCTTGTCTCCACAAGGATTGTGCAGTGGTCACTCTTACTGATACTATCATGGGCAGATGCATCTGCAGCTGGCAGATTGGTAAGGATGAGGCCAAATATGCTTTTCCCTCTTATCGGTTCCCTTGTAAACCACTGGAGATCCAGTCTAGCAGCTATGTACTTTCGAACCATACTAAGTTGACCAGAGGTGTTGCTGCTGAGCCACACTTAGTGGTGAATATTGAAGTCTCCCAGCCAGAATGCAGTTTGCACCCTGGTCGCCCTCAGTGCTTCCTCCAAGTGTTGCTCAACATGGAGAAGTACTGATTCATCAGCCATGGAAGGCTGGTATGTAGTAATCAGGTTTCCATGTCCATTTTTAACTGAAAACCATGAGATGTTAAGGACTCTCAGGGCAATTCCCTCTCTGCTGTATACCACAGTGTCACCACCTCTGCTGGGTCTGTCCTGCCAATGGAACAGGACATATCCAGGGATGGTGTTGGTGGTGTCTGGGAAATTGACTGTAAGGTATGGTCCCTTGTATATGGCTTTGTTAAGTTGTTGTTTGACTCGTCTTTGAGACAGCTCTCCCAAATTTGACACTCGGACTATTCTGGTGCCTCCGCTGATACATCTGATTCCATTTCTTTGTTGAGACTTTGGACCAATTGATACAACTGAGTTGCAACTAGGCCATTTGAGAGGGTAGTCGAATGTAAACCACAATGCTGCTGAGCTTGAGCCACATATAGGACAGACCAGGTAAAGGTGGCAGTTTTTCCTTCCCTGAAGGACATTAGTGAGCCACTTTGGTTTTATTGAGAACCGACAAAGGTTTCATGGTCATCAGTAGATTCTTACTTCCAGATATTTTTTATTGGATTTAAATTCCACTATCTACCATGGCAGGATTCGAACACAGGTCCCCAGAACATTACCTGGGATTCTGGATTAACAGTTGGGTGATAAAATCACTAGGCCATCATCACCCTGTTAGATACAGGGCACCAATTGGTGTAAGATATTGGCTTTTCTAAAATGCAAGATACCACACATAATGGTACTTAACAAGATAAGAACGGATGGGCAGTAGATAGTTTATTAGCATGGATAAAAGATTTGTTAACTAATAAAAGAAAGTGAGGATATGGGGAACATTTTCAGTATGGCAACCTGTGACTAGTGAAGTGGCACAGGGATCAGTATTGCAGTCACAGTTATTTACAACATATATTAATGATTAGGATGACTGTAGTGAATTTACTCTTCCTATGTTTGTGGATGACATTAAAACAAGCGGAAAGGCAAGTGCTGAGGGTGACTAAAATAATCTGCAGATGAACATAAGCAGATTAAGTGAGTGGAAACAAAACTTGGCAGATAGAATATAGTGTGAAAAATGTGACGTTATTCACATTAGCAGGAAGAACAGAGGAGCTGAGTATTATTTAAATGGAGAAATATAACAAAACCCTGCAACATAGAGGGACCTGGAAGTCAATGCGCATATATCACAACACACCAACATACAGGTTCAGCAGGTAATAGAGAGTGCAAGTGGAATATATAAATAAGTGGAATAAATAAAAGCAAATTGCCGTGATGATAAAATCTGAAATAAAAAGAAAGTGCTGGAGAAACTTATCAGGCCTAGCAGCATCTGTGGAAATACAGACAGAATTAATGTTTTGAGTGCAGAAAGTCTCTTATTCAGAATCTGGAAAATTAAGAAGTCTGACCAAAGCTATACAAGAGACTAGTCAGAATACAGCCGGAACACTGTGAACAGTTTTGATCCATTCTCTAAGGAAAGATATATTGGCTTTGGAGGCAATTCAGTTCATTAAGTTGATTCTAGGTGTTGGGGGTTGGATTTTCTTATTAGAAAAGTTCGAGTAGATTGGGTCTGGACACATTTGAGTTTAGAAAAATAAGAGATGACCCTTATTGAAACATATAAGACTCCTAACGGTCGATTTTGAGTGGTCGTTACGCCTTGTGGGAGAGTCTGGGACCAGAAAGCAGAACATCAGAATAAGAGGTTACTCAGTTAGGATGGAGATGTACAGGAATTTCTTCTCTCAGGGGGTAGTGAATCTGTGAAATTATTTACTGCAGACGTTGAGTCATGAAGTCTATTCAAAGCTGTGATAGACAGATTTTTAATTAGTAAAGCTTACTGGGAGAGGCAGGGAAGTGGAATTGTGGGTTATCAGATCAGACACCATCAAATTGCATGGTGGAGTAAACTTGATGGGTCTAATGACCTACTCCTGTTCCTATGTCTTATTGTAGTTGGCATTGGTTTGTTCTCGATACATGAACCTGGGAACAATGCACCCTGTTTCGGTTAGCTTCATAATATAGCAAGTATAAAGGATTTAACCTTGCCTTATCACAGAATCATAGAATCCCTATAGTGTGGAAACAGGCCCTTTGACCCAACAAGTCCACACCGACCTTTGGAGCATCCCAACCAGACCCATTCTCCTATAACCCACCTAAACTACACATTCCTGAAAACTCCAGGCAATTTAGCATGGCTAATCCACCTAACCTGCACATTTTTATACTGTGGAAGGAAACCGGAGCACCTGGAGGAAACCCACATAGACACGGGAGAATGTGCAAGCTCCGCACAGACAGTCACCTGAGGGGGAAATTGAACCCAGATCCCTGGCGCTGTGAGACCACAGTGCTAACCACTGAGCCACTGTGCCACCCCTTTTGAGTGGAACCGTCTCGTGGTTGCTTTGCAGATCACTGGTTTGGCACTATGTGCCTGACTGTGGCTTGCAGAGTGTAAGGTGAAATCATTTGCAAATTAATTGGGCAAGTTGGGCTTAGATATGTGATAAGACTCTATTTGCCTATATATAATAGACCTGACAACCATGACAAGCATGCAGCCTGCTTACTAACTGAACAGCCCTGCCAATTGATGGATGGTGTATTTCTGGTGCAGAATACACATATGCATGCCACACACCATATTGGATAGTTAGGCACAAGGTTTACATCAACAAAACTAGTCTCGTACAATACAATAATAAATATGTTGAAGGGCAAATTGCACCTTTATGAATATCAAAAATATTAGAAGTAAGAAGAGATAATTTGTTCAAGAAGTTAATTTAGCTTAAGTTAATCCAAATGTATACCATCATTTTGTCATATCCCTAACCCAAATTCTACGGAATCATTGTTGGTCTTTACTGAGACCATATTCATTCTTCACTTTATTGGTCTTTTCTTATTTCTCCTTTCATCAATCTATCGGTGTGAAATAATTCTGCCAAATTCCCAATGTATTCTTAATTTCAACATTAACTACTTGTGATCTATTTGCCTGGATCAGTTTTCTCCGTCTCTTTTTCAATTACAAAAAACCCCTTTTTTAAACCCAGAGTCTCCTCTTCTCTATGGGGAGCAAATGTAACTTTTTCAGTTTGTGTGGGTTGAAGACATCCAGTGATCACCATTCTGTAGCCTGAGCTATGACAAGCTGCTTTTATGTGGAGATGAGATGTGCGCGGGTCAAGGTCTGGATAACATGTTCTCATTGTAGCACAGCAGCACAGAATAGATCTAGTGTCCCTCGCAGTGCTGGCAAGCTGTCTGATATTATTACAGTAAATTAAACCTTGTTGATTGACTTTCCTTCAGGGTGTATTTCCTCATCAGAAACAGCAATTGTTCCCGGTACAGTTCCACATTTTTCCGAAAGGGACACGTTGACAGAAATAAGGATTGAATTGTTCTCATTTCCATTGTTCGAAACAGGATCAAATGGACAAAGGTGCTATGCTGTTGCTAATGGTTTCAAACGCAATTGTACAAAGAAGGTTAGAGCGGTGATTCCCATTCCATCAAGCTTTCCTTCAGTATGAGCAACTTGATAGGTTGCAAAAGGCACAATTTTTAGCCACTTTTTCATTGAATTGATAAACGGATTCACTGTGCTTTTATTAAATATGAAGCTATTCCAGGAGAGTTAGCTGTGTCAAGGTTTCTGCAATTGGGGTACCGTTTTTTTTACATTAACTGTGCTGCCAGGGTGAGATTATTCTAGAGCTTTAACTGCAGGCAGAGAGAGAGAAAAAAAGCAACAGATGCACTGTGCTTTTAAGAAGAAGTGTTTCCCATTGGCCTGAAAACTGGTTGGCACCAGGCTGTAGGAGGTCCTTCCTGTTCTTTGTCAGGAAATCCTGTGCAAAGCTCTGCCATGGTTTCTAAATGTGTTGAACATATGAAGAACAAGTTGTGTTTATTTAGCACATAACCAGATTTCAGCATAGAGATAGTTATTCATTAAAAACAGTGGATCCATGGGTAATTTCCATCTAATTAAGTGGCCACTCGTTTGCTACAGTCCATCCAGTTATACACTTCAGAAAAGCTTTTGTTAGAACAGCTAGAATTAGGGAAACCTCAACGAAGTGAGGGTATGTGACTGCAGATTAAAGGGTAAGGGAGCTTTCATTATATCATTAGTGGTTAAAAGGGCTGTTCTATTTTAATCAGATTGGCACTCAGCACTGTGGGACATGCCAGATAGTAACATGGCCTTAAGAATCATCTTTACCATTTTGACATTCCTGGTTCACAGGGATGTTGGAACCCATCATTACTTAACTACTTGTTCCTGCACTTCTGCCCTCTGTTAAATAACTGCTTTTGTACCTAATTTTTAAAAAGGATGCCCACGGCTTAGTGTTTTATTTCATTCTAAGGCAACTAACTAGTGGGTACAAACTCCAGCTAATTATAGGGGCAAAGGATTGACAACCAGCAAGACTCTGAAGTTTTCTCCTATTTAACTTGTGATTATGAGGAGATTCTGTACGCACCTCATAGGGCGTGATGTTAACCCCTTCATAACAGGATTGAGAGGGTCAAAGGGAAATTTAAAATTATACAACAGGAAAACATCCTCACAATGCCATACAAGCACTGGTCACCATTTTCCAGTTTTCTTTCTGTCTGCTTGTCCTGCTGTGGAAAGGGAGAAAACTTTATTGACAAATTTCAATCAGGTTTTCAGAGCAAAGTTACCAGGATGAACAGCAGCTCGTAATGGCCAACTGCTCACCACTAAAGGGATGGGGACTGTTTTGCAAAGTAACCATTAAATCTGACAAATAATCTTAGAATATGCATGAGGAAAAGCACCAAGTTTCATTGACCATCCTTTGAATAATGCGTGATAACTGGTAAAAATTAAATGCTACGCTGCTGCACCTCCAGGATATAAAGTTGAAGGGCTTGCATCTGCACCATAGAAAGAATCTAACAAAGGCTCTGGAGAACCAGAATTAAGTCAAATCCTAAGCTCTGGACACCTTTTGTAAAGATTTTCCTAATTGATTTGAATTATAGAGATTTAGAGCATGGAAGGAGGTAATTTGGTCTAATTAAGGGGAAAGAAATGGCCAACATGTGCTAAAAATAGCCACAACATCAGTGGAGCAAATGTTCTCCGTTCTGGTCCTTGGCAGCCCTGAAGCCCAAACCAAATTTTGCCAGAGGTCTCACATCCCAGTGGGACATGAGCATTAAGTGAGTGCTAGGAGGTGGTAGAAGGATGAGCTATTCAACACAGCTGGGAAGCAATTCACATCTGTAGTGGTGGGATGATGGACAAATAGTTGGGTGGTCTTCAACATACTGGCTTTGGGGCAGAGTTATTTAGTAGGTCGTTGAAAAGCACATTGGATGCTACAACAGAAATAAAATGTCAGATGTTCCAGAGCTTTGTCTTTTTATGTGCCCTCCTGTGGTCCCACTTCACCTGGCAGATCAATGGCAATGCAAGCTCCACTCATTTGCGCTAATGTTCACTTTTAGAGCCCTGCAACCAGTGCACACACAGGATGCATTCAGCAGCACGAATGAGATACATTTCCAAAGGAATAGGATGATGGAACTTGTGGTTCTCACCAAGAATGTGAAAGATAGCTAAGAAGATGAGGAGCAGGATTGTGGTTTCTGGGTCATGGATGGCAATGCAGACAATGGTTCTGTAGCTGAACCAGGCAAAGTCAGGAAAAATCAGGGGTTAGACTCTCAAGATCTACTCTTCCAATTCCAGACCACAAAGGCTCCTTTCTCTACTTCATATTTCCCCTTCATGCTCCATGATCAACCCTGACCCTGGGGCCTCGTGCCAAGTCCCTTTGAGGCCAAAACTGCCTTGATATGAAGTGAGACAGTAAGGTAACTTGCATTGACGGTGATCAGTATACGGTGTGGCCTTTCTTACTCTTCTTCAATTTCTTTTTATTCATTTTTTGGGGCATGTGTGTGTCACTGGCTTCCCAGCATGTACAGCCCATCCATCCCTAGTTGCCCCTTGAGCAGGTGGTGGTGAGCTGCTCTCTTGAACCGCTGCAGTCCAAATGCTGTTTGTTGACTCACAAAGACCTTAGCGAGGATTTTGACCGAGCAACAGTGAAAGAGCAGAATTTATTTCCAAGTCTGGATGGTGAGTGTTTTGGAAGGGAACTTGAAGGTGGAGGTATACCCAAGTATCGGCAGGAATAGTCCTTCTAGATGGAAGTGGTTTTGGTTTCTGAAGATGCTGTCTGAGGATCTTTGGTGAATTTCTACAGTGCATCTTGTAGACAGTACACACTGCTGTTAATGAGTGTCAATGACTGGGGGAGTGAATGCTTATGGATGTAGTGCCAATCAAGTGGGCTGCAATGTCCTGAATAGTGTCAAGCCCCTTGAGCGTTGTTGGAGCTGCACTCATCAAAGCAAGTGGTGAGTATTCCATCACACTCTTGACTTGTGTTTTGTAGATGGTGGACAGGCTTGGGGGACTCAGGAGGTGAGTTACTTGCCGCAGTATTCTTAATCTCTTACCTGCTCTTGTAAACATTGTATTTATGTGGTGAGTCCAGTTGAGTTTCTGGTCAAGATTGTTGATAGTAAGGAATTCACTGAATGTCAAATGGTGGTGGTTAGATTGTATCTTACTGGTGATGGCCAGAGCCTGGCATTTCTGTGAAGCAAATGTTACCTGCTACTTATTACCCCAAGACTGGATATTGTTCAAATCTTATTGCACTCGAACCTGGACTGCTTCAGTGACTGAGGAGTCATGAACATTGTGCAACCATCGGTGAACATTCCCATTTCTGACCTAATGATGGAGGGAAGGAAATTGATAAAGCAGCTGATGATGGTTGAGCCTAAGACACTGGGGAGCTCCTGCAGAGATGTCCTGGAGCCGACATGCCTGACTTCTGACAACCACAACCATCTTCCTATGTGCCAGATACGATGCCAACAAGTAGAGAGTTTTCCCCCGATACCTGTTGATTTAAGTTTTGCTGGGGCTCTTTGACGCCAAACTCAGTCAAATGCATCCTTGGTGTCAAGGGCTTCACTCTCCACTCATGTATGGAATTCAGCTCTTTTATCCATGTTTGAACCAAGGCTGTACTGAGGTCAAGAACTGACTGGCCCTGGCAGAACCCAGACTGTGTGTCTCTGAGCAGATTATTTCTGAGCAGGTGCTGCTTGATAGCACTGTTGATGACACATCCTATCACTTTACTGAAGCTTGAGGATAGACTGATGGAGCAGGAATTGTCCGGGTTGGATTTGTCCTGATTTTTATGTATAGCACATACCTGGGCAATTTTCCACATTGTTAGGTAGATATCAGTGGTTGTAACTGTACTGAAATTGCTTGGCTAGGGGAGTGACATGTTCTGGAGCACTAGCCTTCAGTACTTCTGCCAGAATGTTGTCAGAGCCCATAGCCTTTGCAGTATCAAGTACCTCCAAACATTTTTTTAATATCACATGGAATGAACTGAGTTGGCTGAAGGCTGAATCTGTAATGCTAGAGATCACTGGTGGACTCTGAGATGGATCATCAACTTGGCACTTCTGGCTGAACATTGTCACAAATGCTTCAGCCTTATCTTTTGCAGTGGTGTGCTCTCCCTCATTAAAGGTGGAGATTTTTGTGAACCTTCCTCCTCCAGTGAGTTGTTTAATCATCCACTAACATTCACGACTGGATATGATAGGACTACAGAGCCTAGATGTGATCCGCTGGTTGTAGGATCACTTAGCTATGTCTGTCACTTGCTGCTCATGCTGTTTGGCATGCAAGGAGTCCTATTTTGTAACTTCACCAGACTGACACCTTAGTTTTACATATGCCTGGTGCTACTCCTGGCATGCCCTGCTGCACACTCCATTGAACCAGGGTTGCTCCCCTGATTTGATGTTAATGGCTGAGTGGGGGATATGCCAGGCCATGAGTTGCAAATTGTGTTGGAGTACAATTCTGCCGCAGTTGATGGCCCATGGCACCTCATGGATGCCCAGTCTTGAGTTGCTATATCTTTTCAAAGTCTGTCCCATTTAGCACAGTGACAGTGTCACACACAAATGGAGGTTATTCGCAATGTGAAGGCATGACTTCATAAGCCATGAGACTTCATGAGGTCCAGAGTCAATGTTGAGGACTCCCAGAGCAACACCCTCCTGACTATATACCACTACGGTGCCTTGCTGGACAGGACATATCCAGCTGGGACATTTGTCTGTAAGGTATGATTCCATCAGTATGACTATGTCAGGCTATTGCTTGGCTAATTTGTGAGACAGCTGCCCCAACTTTGGCACTAGCCCTGGTGGTTAGCTAGGAGAACTCTATTAGGGTCAACAGGGCTGTTTTCTGTCATTGTCTTTTATGGAGCCTGTTCGATGCCAGGTGATCTGTCCAGTTTCATTTTTTTTTGATACAACTGAGTATTTTGCTGGGCCATTTCAGAGGGTAATTGACAGTCAAACAAAATGTTATGGGTCTAGAGTCACATGTAGGTCAGTCCAGGTGAGAGATTTCTAGTTTTTTGTTATCTGCTATGGTGGAATTTGAACCCAAGTCCCCAGAACGTTAGTTCTGTTTCTAGATTAATAATCCAGCAATAACACCACTAGGCCATCACCTCTCCTCATTTTATTGTATGAAATCTGTTATGTTCATCTGAGAGTGAGTCGGGGTCTTTGATAATTCCACATGAAAGGCTGCACCTTCTAACAGTGCCACATTTCCGTACCATCTTATTGAAATGCCAGCCTAGATTGAATACTTGGGTTTCTGGAGTGGCACCCGAGTTCATACCTTCCTGAATTGAGGCGACAGTGCTTTCACTGTGCCAATACTGACACCCAAAAGGACAATGGGTACTAAATGAAATGATGTAGTCACAATATACCTAAAAGAGTAATGAGCTATTGGGCCAGATTTGCACCATGGGAATGGAAACTGGAAGTTGGGAATGATCCCTATGTTGAGATCCTGGCTACATCGTGGTATTGCAAGCTGGCAGGAATTTTATAAGGGAGAGGTGGAGCTGGTCTGAGTCAACTCCACCACTTTGAGGCAGAGATCAAGGTGGTTAAATGTGGAAGCAATTAGTGCGGCCTACCTCCATTTGCCAAGATAGGAGCCAATGTCCAGGTCTGAACAAAGTCTCCTCACTCTCATGCTTTATCCTCATTCATACATCACCTCCCCACCCACCTTCATTTCAATCACATTCTTTCACTGCCTTTCACAATACCAACCCAATCACCCAGTAACCACTTTACAAACAGAACTAACAAGCCCCATTTGGAAATTTGGAAAAAGAACATAAAAGAACAAATAAAGTATAATTTTCCTAAAACATCACAAATCTACCAAAACGAATAAGCTCACAAGATGACTGTGTAAAGAAGCATAACAGTACAGACTCTAGTAATGTCCCTGAAACCAGCCAATCCTTCAAAATCACTTTCTCCAGCACAGCTGTAGTAATAAACCCTGCAGGGACGAAACTTTTAATGCTTTTGAAAATAGCCAAAAGCTTAGAACTCTGTCAAAGAATTCAAGCAGACAAGCAGATGTCAGAACTACTCCATAGGGAATAAACGAAAGCCATGGAAACATTTAAATGAATAAATGTTGACATAATTGTCGGGTAACTTTCCATATTATATAATGCAGAGTAGCACTTTATGCAACAGATGATCTATTCTAATGTATCTAAGGACTGTTTGCCTTATAACAATGCTCTTTCACTTAGCAGCTTGTCAGAATTAATAGTTTGGCAAATATAATATTTAATGATCATTCACCTTTTTCAATCACCATCACTAAACTTCAGTAAAGAAAGATATTAATTAGGCTGTGGAATTGAATGATGAATTATAAACATGATTTCTACACACCTTTTAGACTCTTCCTGTCTCCAATCCATGCTCAAGTCTTTACTGTCCAGCTCAGGTTTGGAATGGCTGCCAAACTATAGCCACCGCACTGTAAATTGCAGACGTTTTGAAACTCCTTTCTAGAATGGTGCTGACAACTTCTAAATCATAGCAATCTGCCCCTTTTGCTGCTTTGCTGAAAATAACTGGAGTTGGAAATGTGGGCTAGACTTCAGCAACTGCGCTCCATTGTTTTCCTCACCGGATTCTGTGTGGAAAATCCATTAAATTATCTGATGAGTGCAAAGTGTTTTGAATGAATTATTTAAATTGTGATGGAAAGACAGATGTATGAAGAGGCATCGAATCAGTTAGATCTATATTCACTGGAGTTTTGGAAGAATGAGATAAAATCTCATTATGATCTATAAAGTTCTAAAAGGACTACATTTTTTCCTGATAACTGGGCAGGGTAGAACCATGGTCACAGTTTAAGGATACAAGGTAAGCCATTTAGGATCCAGATGAGGAGAAATTTCTTCATCCAGAGAGTAGTGAGCCCGTAGATATTTCTGCTGTAGAAAGCAGTGGAGACCAAAATATCATATGTTTTCAGGAAGAAGTTGGATATAGTTCATAGGGCTAAATGGATCAAAGGGTGTGGAGTGAATCTGACAGTAGCTCAGTCATTTAAAATGGGATCATTGTTCTTCATTGTTCTTTCAATGTGTCCTAAATTGTCTGGATGTGTAAAACATTGCAATTGTTCATAATCTCACACATGATATAAAACTGCAAGATATTTTAGTAAATCAGACCACATCAGGTAACTGTTTGGTGATTGTAGCTGAATTATGTTAATGTTTCCACCTAAATGTCTTTTACTGTGGTCACACAGTGTCATTCGGTCTATTTCTGTTATGCAGCTGTAGCCAATCAGGGCTAAAGATGACAAAACTTAGGGTGGCATTCGAGGGATATTTGTTCAAAAATCATGAAAAGTGCACAAACAGTGAGGAGGAAAGCAAATGACCTTTTAGGCTTTTTTTGCAGTTGTATGTGTTTTAAATGACATTACTGAAATCACCTAGTATTTAACAAAGAGGATCATATTTTGCATAGTATTGCTTCAGCATGCCATCATGTGGAGTACCAAGTGACCTAGTTTGTGTGTCACTCTCATGGTGAATGGTCTTGAGACTTCGGAGAAGATGTAGCGTAGGGTGCAGCCAGAATGCGATCTAATTTTAGGGCTCTCAATTATGACTACAGGCTGGAAGTATTTAATGCTATTCACTTTGGAAACAAGCATTCTTGGAAGGGACACGATTAAGCTTTTTATGAATTATTTCATTTAAAAGGAAACTTGAGGGAAGAAACATTTCCACTTAAAACAGGTAGTTTGCTGATAAACATAGATATTTAGGGGCTGTGTTTCATAGTGGTGTCCCACTGCCTTTATTGACTTCTTTATTATTTGTTCTTGGGATGTGGTTAGTGGAAGCAAAATCACATCCATTACCCAAGCCTAATTGGCCTGTGAAGGCAGTGGTCAAACTTTATAGAATTTCTTTTCTGGGGTTTTTCCTCTCTCCCAGGAGATTGCATGCTTCATGGGTGATCCAATGATATATGCGGTCAACCTGATGATCTTTCCTGGTTGTTCTGTTCATGCTTACATAATGCAAGTCAGTGTTGTTGGAAGAAGTGTGGAATAAGTGCATATATTGGAGCATATTCCTGCTCTGAGCGAAAGGAGCCTATTTCCTGAACGGCTAAATTTCATTCTAGAACATGTTATAAATAATAAACATGTTGTGATTTTACTGGACCCCATATGCATGGTGTGACCCAACCACAAGTACTCATATTTATTCTGTCAGTGAATGAATCCATGAATAAATATATATATGTTTGCATCAGTACTGCTTTCATATTAACAAATACAACTGCTGATGTGCTACTGGAAATGTGGAAAGTATTTCTATGGATTATTTCCACATCTGTGGTGCAAGTTTAGAATCTCTTAAGCTAGTGTGTAATGTGCAAACTATTTCCTTGATTAATATGAGTTGATAACCCTTAAATGAGTGATTTACAGACAGCAGCTCTATATTCCCCACTTTACTGTCACTGCAGCTATACTACTGGATTGATGAGAGATTTAACTTGATTTGATGAGAGGCTTGAAGATTTCCTTTAACCAGTGTTGCATGGAGCAATTCCCAGAAAAAAAGGCAATTGATGCTGAATCGAACAACAAATTCTAAAGGCGACAAAAAAAATTGGCTGGGAATGGTTATCACAGTAAAGACAGATGGAGACAATCAAGTGGAAAATGGTCCATAAGATACAATACTTTTTGTACAGCTGGGACAAAGGCTTGGGAGAAGAGGATTTGTCACAAAACAGTCAGTCATTTTTGAATAGTGAGGTCTTTGGGATAAATAAATGTTCTAGTGTTTCATTTAGTGACCTATTAAAGATTGGGAGTATGTTTGTATCCCTATCAAGTGATCATGATTAGATTATATTCGCAGAGAGCATGGAATCCCTACAATGTGGAAACAGGCTCTTTGGCCCAACATGTCCATACTGACCCTCCGAGCATCCTACTCAGACCTATCCCCCTAAACTACACATCCCTGAATACGACAGGCAATTTACTTAGCTTGCACATCTTTGGACTGTGGGAGGAAACCAAAGGAAACCCACACAGACACAGGAAAGAACAAGCAAACTCCCTCCACACAGCTAGTTGCCCAGCAGAGGAACTGAACCCAGGTCCCTTGCGCTGTGACGCAGCAGTGCTAGCCATGCAGCCACCATGCCAGCCTCAAAACATACTAGATTCTCTGAGACTTTGACAGAATAGATGCTGATATTCCCCTCACATAGGAATCTAGAACTAGGAGGCACAGATTAAAATGTTTCCTATTTATGATGAAGACAAAGAGGAATTTCTTTTTTCAGGGGTTATTAGTTAATCGAGTTCTCTACCTTAAAGACCAGTGGAGGTTTGGAATTTGAATACATTCAAGGCCGAACTGGACTGCTTTCTGAGCTACAAGCAGATCAAAGCTTTAGAGAAGTGTTTGTGAGGGGGGTGAGGTGTGGGTGGTGTTGGTGGCAGGAAGTATTGGCATGAAAGTATGTTTCAGGCTATGGTCAAATCACTTTTGATATTAAATGGCAGTCCAGGCTCAAGAGGCTGAATGAATTATTACTGCTTGAATTTCTTATGATTTTACAATTAATATTGTGTATGGAAGGAGTGGGACGCTTGAGTAAATGCCACGGACGCTCTTCAACTTTCTGCCACCTCCAATGAGAGATTGATGGAAGCTCTGCTTGTATTGCAAATGCTCCCTCTTTTCAGTTTCAAAGCAACTTTAACTTACTGACCTGCACATCTGTATAAAACCATTGCATTGCAAACATAAAGACCCAGTCAAAACATCCAAAAAATCAACTCTACCTTAATTTGGACACGGCTATTGAAAGGTCAGTCCCGTTGGCAAGGCATACAAAATTGCAGTTAAACAGTGGGAATTTCCATTCTTTCCATTCATTTCTCTGTATTACTGATTACTATTGAATTCCAAATGGATGCCTTTCTATGTGTGATAACCATTCAGAAATAATTCATTGCCAGCACAGACATGCCACTTACAGATTTCAACACTCGACATTGCCAATGTAGTCACTATTATTAGCACAAGCCTGGATTTTCCTCTACTGGCAGTATTGCTACCTCCTGAACACTTAGTCCATTTTCTACTATTCAGAACATTTAATTAACGATCTGGCAGTGTCAACTTATGTTTAAACCAGAATACCACAATTATCTGTGGTAACAGGAAACTGGTAAGTTTGCTCAAGGAAGTTAATAAGGATAGGTTAAAGCACAGAAATTACTTTGTTCCATCTTCCCTCAAAAGTAAATGAAAAATAAGACTGAATCTTAACTAAAAATGGGGCCTAAAGGTTATGCTTGTTCAGCACAATTTGTCTGAAATTGATTGAGGAATTTGAAGTGCAAATTACATCAGCAATATCTGGGTTTCTATCAACTTTACTGCTGGTTTTACAAACAATACGCAACAAGCTGGCCCCACCCAGGAAACAAGGCCTACCCTCAAATTGTGATAATGACCCCCGGAGTTTCCGTTACTTGTGACATCTTGAGACAATTCTTCAAGTTGAACTGGTCTATTAGGTGCAAAGACACTGGTTGCAGATTTTAAACCTAGTTAACATTCAATTTTCTAAGAAACTGATTAGCATTTGTAGACAATTCATGAGGTCAGCCAGATGGTCCTCATAGAATATAAGCTCCCTCATTGGAACTGTTAATCCGGTACAGTCAGGGAGTCCTGGCTGACAGATAACAACAGGAGTGTCAGACATCCTGGAGGAGCTGGATCAGTGTTAATGATTCTCCATGAGTAAATAAAGGGTGACTTTGTGACAGGATACCAGTCCCTGCGGAGTTACTTCAGCATGCATCAAATTCAATAGATGAACAGTTGAGTCATTGGTTCAAATTAAAATCAGGGTATCTACCAGTGATGGACCGCAGGTTTTATCAAAAACACTTTCTTTTTGTTCTAAACACATTTTAATTTATATTAATAAAACAGCCAGATTATCACTCTTAAATAAACGTAGAAAATATTTTAATGTAATGGAAAAAGAAATACAATTTTATTATTTGACTCCACTGGCTCATGGAAGATTTTATGGGCAGAATTTTTCAGATGCTAGAATTCTGCACTCCAGCACCCAAAGAGTCAGTATGACACATGTTCCACCCATGACAGAATGCCCACTGCCATGTAACATATTGAGGAGCCTCAATTGCCTGAAGACAAGATTTTTGCCTTCACTTGGAGAATTCCAGCAGAGTTGCAAACCCCAGATTCAATGTTCCTGAGTCCAGGATCAGCAAAGTGTACAATGTCTCCAGGCAGTGAGGTGGGGTGGAAAACACTTACAGGGGAATGGGGGTGGGGGTAAACCTGAGAAGGAAGGCTACCAAAATATGAAGTTGCCCCCTGATAAGGCCAGCCTTCCTCTGCCTGCCCAAGACCCAAGCAAGTTATCCTGTGCACCACCCTTCCCTCACACAGACCACCCACCTTACCCACACTGCTCCTGAACCTCTCCTATTGGCTTCAAAATTGAGGCTGGGCAGCAAGTGGCCTGCAATGGTCAATAATTGTCCACCTAAGGCCTAAATCGAGATGAGGATAGGGAGACCACCCTCTGCCTTTAGCACACTATAAAAGAACAAATTGGTCAAGGGTAGGACCAGGCATGTGGACAGAGGGAAGGTCACTAAGAGAGTTTGATCAGATCATTACTCCCTCCCTCAGTACCTGCAAACCTACTGGCTCGGGACTTTTAAATTCTGCCCTATTCAGAAAATGTGCACAATTTCAGGTACAAAGCAGAAAATCTAGCTCCTGGTTTCAGAGACAGAATGAGTCACATGATAAAAGCCTTATGTAGCCTTACAATGTTAAACGCAGATTCTGCCAAACCATTCTGCGTTATTCTATTGAACAACAAATCGCTACCAGTATTATTGATCACAAGCTCTCAACAGCAATGTTAAACTTACCCTAGGGAGGAAATCTCCAGACTAAAACTTTCATTATTATTGGTGTCAGACAGCTAAGTGCAAATAATATTAACCATGGTCTATATGTGTCTGGGAGTAAAAGCACTCCCTTTCAGTTTCCGAGAATAATAGGAGGTGTACAGTCAAGATGAACCTTGTTTGTTTCATTGAAATCAGGCTCGAATCAATCTGATAACCTTTGTTTTTCAGATGATAATCTCTAACCATGTGCTGTGCACTCTAAGGGTTGTGCTGCAAATGGAGTATGAGTCATTTGAAAACCTTGGAATCTGTTTACAAGATTACAGTGTTCAGAGCTGTCCCTCCCAATAACTAGTTCTGCCACGTCAAAAGCTGTATTGACTCACTACCTTGCACTTCTTTAGTTCCTCTTAATTTCACCAAGTTCAATGTCGCATATTTGAAACAGCTCATTGTTTTACAATTGACATGAACATGGAAGGGAGCAAAACTCACTACCCAGCTAATATAGACATATTTTCAGGGATAAATGATTGTACAATAGGAAGCTTTGGGGATTTGTACTTCATCTCTATGAATTAAACTCCATTGCATTAAGAATGCATAAAAGGGTCACAGAGAAATACTAGGCTATTAAAATAGAACTTTGTAAGCTCAGATATTTTGTAGTTAAGTCGGCAAAGGGACATGAGCAAAAATAAAGAGTTAATTTTTGGATCCTGTCACACACTCTGCATCAGGCTCCAGCATGTATCTGGTCAGAATATGAAGGTTTCCAGCTCTGTGAAAAGTGAAATTACTTGTCTCTTTTGTTTCTCTGTTCTCCCGAGTGATCTTCCCACATGTAGTTAAAGGGGTCTGTCAAATGAAATTCATGGTTCCTTCACCATGATGGGCTTGGATTATTTTTTCTTGCATAATATTCCACTCTTCACTCTCTCAAGGTTCCAGAGTCCAGGATCAGCAAAGTGCACAAGGTCTCCAGACAGTGACTTGGGGCCTTTTGGGGGTGGAGAACACCTATAGGGAATTGGGTGTGGGGTAAACCTGAGGAGGAAGGCCACCCAAAATATAAATTTGCCCCCTGATAAGGCCAGCCTTCCTCTGCCTGCCCAAGGCTCAAGAAAGTTGCCCTGTGCACCACCCCTCCCTCGCACAGACCACCCAACTTACTCACACTGTCCCTGAACCTCTCCCATTGGCTTCGAATGCTTGGAAGATCTTTTCTCACACAATATTCCACTCTTCACTTTGTTAATGATGCTTCCAACTTCTTTGATACCTTTCCTGGAGAGGCAAAACTGCCTTGCACTACCAGGACCTCCCAGTGTCCATATTTAAAGTCTGGTTGCACACCATTTAAAATGCTGCATGGTACTGATAATGTTGGTGCACTCCACCACCCTTTGATCCAGTTTACTGGATGCCTCTGACAACCTGTCAACTATTCCTGTGCCTCTCTGTGCATTGCGACAAAGTCACTAACAGCTGAGATCGTGGGATCGTCTTCTGCCTGCTGAGCAGGTGTCTGGTCTGTGGTTGCCCTCTGAGTGCCAGAGATTGTGTGTTGTGGAGATGCACCAGTGACATGCTCACAGCCTATGATCCTGAGTCTAATGCAGGCAGAACAGCCAAGGAAGCAAAACTCTCTGAACTGGTGGAAGGTGCAGGTGAAGGTCTTATTGGTTCAATATGTTCCTTCTTTAAGGTGACATTGAAGCTGAAATCTCCAGCTGTGGCAGCTGCTGAGCAGAGATTAAGTTGAATCTTTAACCAAACACAGAGTCTGTGGGATTCTGCTCAATGAACACAACTTGCAATCAGTGAACCTCTGCTAATGCAGTCCAGGAGTTGGTTGCTTGGAAATTGTTCACCAAAAGTCTTCTTTCATCCTTGAGATGTCTGAAAATGCTGCTCATCTCTGACATGGATGCAATTTAACCAGGTCAAGAGCACAAATGTAGCCAATGCTGGAACAATAGAGTTGAAGTCTATGCACATATCCAATAGACTCTGAATGTGTTGGAACTTGGTCTCCATGATGGTAGTCAGTCTGTACATGGAGGCCTTCAGACAGCGTTGCTGGCCTGTTATAAAGCAAAGGAGGGGATAGTTCACACCCTGATTTGTTGACAGTGACCTGGAGGCCGTGGACAGGGATGGTAGTGGGTGGGGTGAGGGGAGAGGTGGGGGTAGGTACAGTGTAGAGCGTAGATAACCTCAGATGTCAAGGATTCTCCAACTTAGATGCTGATGACTGCAGTCAAGGTGTTGTATTTTATTGTGAACAGTGCTGTGGCTAAATAGAATATGTAGGGTCAGTAGGAACTGCCGATGCTGGAGAATCTGAGATAACAGGGTGTAGAGCTGGATGAACACAGCAGGCCAAGCAGTATCACAGGAGCAGGAAAGCTGACGTTTTGGGTCTGGACCCTTCTTCAGAAATGACTGGTCTGTAGTACACCCATGTTCTATCTGCAAAAATGACCCTGAGTCTCCTGTTGCCTGCCAATTCAACACCCCACCTTGCTCCCGGCCAACATCTCCACTTGATGTTTGTTGCAGTCCTGCAGTGAAGCTCAGCACAAGAAGGAAGGACAGCATCTCATTTTCTAATTCCTCAGGGCTCAATATCGAGTTCAATAATTTTAGGCCTCCTCATTCCCTCCACTTCTTTAGCATATATACCAAACATTTCTGAGCTGCAATCAGTTCTGGGGAAACATTAACTCTGCTTTCTCTCCACAGAATCTGCTAGGCCTGCTGAGGTTTTCCAGCAATCTCAGTTTTTGTCCATGTTTCCACACACCCCTGGAGCAAGGCGTTCATTATATTTATTAGCTTTTCAACTGAGCTCACTGCCAATCAATACATGGAAATGGACAATGGCAGGTCACATATCTACTTTCCCTCATTGCACATTGAGAAAAGCTGCTCAATTCTTTGCCTGTCTTAGGTTCAATGCTATCACTGAGATTACTTGAGCTTTTCAGGTCTGTGCGTATTCTGAAACAATGAAGGGTTACTGACGATGGAAGAGTCAAAATGAGATTGCTCAGGCTTCCTGTCAACCTGCTAACTCACATGAGAGACTTCACTGCACAAAACTTGTGCAAGTTGGGACAACCTGTTGTCTGATTGCTCTTTAAACAACTTATAGACGACTCTGACCTGAATGTTTTGAATCTATTTTCCAGGTGTCTCATAATACCAAAGCGGTCAAATCAATACAAACACAATCCAGTGACAAAGCAAAAATGCCCCACATTATTAGGGACAAAATTGCAATCATCTTTAATACTAAACATACTGTCCTCTGATGAAGGGTCTAGGCCCGAAACGCCAGCTTTTGTGCTCCTGAAATGCTGCTTGGCTTGCTGTGTTCATCCAGCCTCACATTTTATTATCTTGGATTCTCCAGCATCTGCAGTTTCTATTATCTCTGATACTGTCCCTAAGCCTATTTGGTCCCTTACGGATACAATGCTTCTCGAATCTGTTGTAAATTTACACAATTGCTCTCTCTATGGTTTTGTCTCTGGGTCTGCGAAGCTACTTTCTTCCCCTCTCTCTGGATAGTCAGCTGGTCTCAGTCTCCTGCCATGCTGGTCTCCTCAGAAGGCCTCAAAACAATTCCAGAGATTAGTTCCAAGAATGAGGTCTTCAGGTGAATCCTGTCGTTGTACCATGCAGACGTTTTTCTGGAACTTTCTATCAGAGAGATACACATATAAAAAAACCTAAAGAACTGCGGATGCTGTAAATCAGTAACAAAAACAAAGTTGCTGGAAAAGCTCAGCAGGTCTGGCAGCATCTGTGGAGGAGAAAACAGAGTTAACGTTTCAGGTCTGATAACCCTTCCTCAGAACAGAGGAAACAGCTCTGCGGAAGAGACGACACGGTGTGAAACTGAATCAACACAGCAGGCCAAGCAGCATCAGACGAGCAGGAAAGTTGATGTTTTGGTTCGAGACTCTTCTTCAGAAATGGGGGAGGGGAAGGGGATTCTGAAATAAGTAGGGAGAGGGCAGAGGCGGATAGAAGATGGATAGAGGAGAAGATAGGTGGAGAAGAGACAGACAGGTCAAAGAGGCGGGGATGGAGCCAGTAAAGGTGAGTATAGGTGGGGAGGGAGGAAGGGGATAGGTCAGTCCACGGAGGACAGACAGGTCAAGGAGCCGGAATGAAGTTAGAGGGGAGGAGATCGGGGTGGGGCTTGAGGTGGGAGGAGGGGATGGGCAGGAGGAAGGACAGGTTAGGGAGGTGGGACCAGCTTGGCTGGTTTGGGATGTAGTCGGGGGAGGGGAGATTTTGAAGCTTGTGAAGTCCAGATTGATAGCTTGGGCTGCAGGGTTCCCAAGCAAAATATGAGTTGCTGTTCCTGCAACCTTCGGGTGCCATCATTATGGCACTGCAGGAGGCCCAGGATGGACACGTCCGCGGTGTCAGGGAATGGGGAGTTGAAATGGTTCACGACTGGGAGGTGCAGTTGTTTGTTGCAAACTAAGCGAGGTGTTCTGCAAAGCGGTCCCCAAGCCTCCGCTTGGTTTCCCCAATGTAGAGGAAGCCTCAACGGGAACAGCGGATACAGTATATGACATTGACAGATGTGCAGGTGAACATCTGCTTAATATGGAAAGTCATCTTGGGGCCTGGGATGGGGGTGAGGGAGGAGGTATAGGCGCAGGTGTAGCACTTGTTTTGGTTGTAGTGAAAAGTGCCGGGTGTGGTGGGGCTGGAGCGGATTGTGGAGCGGGCAAGGGAGTCACAGAGAGAGTGGTCCCGCCGGAAAGTACATAAGGGTGGGGAGGGAAAAATGTCTTTGCCAGTGGGATCAGATTGCAGATGGCGGAAATGTCGGAGGATGATATGTTGGATTTGGAGGTTGGTGGGGTAGTCCATGAGGATGAGGGGGATTCTGTTTTGGTTATTATTGCAGGGAGGGGATGTGAGGGATGAGTTGTGGGAAATACAGGAGACACGGTCAAGGGCATTTTCGATCACTGAGGAGGGGAAGTTACAGTCCTTGAAAAAAGAGGACATCTGGGATGTTCGGGAGTGGAATGCCTCATCTTGGGAGCAGATGTGACAGAGATGAAGGAATTGGGAATAGGGGATGGCATTTTTACAGGAAGGTGGGTGAGAGGAGGAATATTCTAGGCAGTTGTGGGTGTCAGTAGGCTTAAAATGGATATGGTTTCCAGGTGGATGCAAGAGATGGAGACAGAGAGGTCCAGGAAGGAGAGAGAGGTATCGGAGATAGTCCACGTGAACTGACAGTTGGGGTGGAAAGTGTTGGTGAAGTGGATGAACTGTTCGAGCTCCTCGTGGAAACATGAGGCAGCGCTGAAACAGTCATCAACGTAACGGAGGAAGAGATGGGGGGATAGGGCCAGTGTAGCTTTGGACGAGGGATTGTTCCACGTATCCTACAAAGGGGCAGGCATTGCTTGGGCCCATGTGGGGTACCCATGGCCACCCCCTTTGTCTGTAGGAAGTGGGATGAATTGATGGACAAGTTGTTGAGGGTGAGGACGAGTTCAGCTAGGTGGATGAGGGTGCCAGTGGAGGGGGACTGGTTGGGCCTGCGGGACAGGAAGAAGCAGAGGGCCCTTAGGCCATCAGCATGGGGAATGCAGATGTTTCAGGGCTGGATGTTCATGGTGAAAATGAGGTGTTGGGGACCGGAGAATTGGAAGTTCTGGAGGAGTTGGAGGGAGTGGGTGGTGCCATGGACGTAGGTAGGGAGTTCCTGAGCCAAGGGGGAGAAAATGGAGTCCAGATAGGTGGAGGTGAGTTCGGTGGGGCAGAAGCAGGCAGAGACAATGGGTTGACCAGGGCAGGCGAGTTTGTGGATTTTGGGAAGGAGATAAAAGCGGGTGGTGCAGGGTTGGGGAATGATGAGGTTGGAGGCTGTGAGTGGGAGTTCACCTGAGGTGATGAGGTTGTGGATGGTTTGGGAGATGATGGTTTGGTTCTCGGAGGTGGGGTTACGATCAAGGGGGCGGTAGGAGGAGGGGTCAGAGAGCTGGCGTCTGGCCTCGGCGACGTAGAGGTCAGTGCACCATATTACAACTGCGCCTCCCTTGTCCGTGGGTTTTATGGTGAGGTTGGGATTGGAGCGGAGGACTGCACGTTCAGCGGAGGAGAGGTTGGAGTGGGTGAGGGGGTGGAGAGTTTGAGGCGATCGCTGTCTCGATGACAATTAGAGATGAAGAGGTCAAGGGAGGGTAGGAGGCCTTGGGGTGGTTCCCAGGAGAAGGGGGTGCATTGGAGGGGGGAGAAGGAGTCAGTAGAGGGTGGATTAGGCTCACAATTAAAGAAATTAGCGCGGAGGTGGAGGTGGCGGAAAAACTGCTCAATGTCCAAATGAGAGTAGTATTCATCGATGAATTGGGACAAAGGTGAGCCCTTTATTGAGGACTGACCGTTTGTCCTCAGTAAGGGGGAGGTCTGGGGGGATGGTGAAGACTCGGCAGGGCTGGGTGCTATTGTCTTGTCTGGAGATGCTGGCTGTGAAGGAGGTGGGCGGAGTGATGTCGCCAGCGGGCGGAGCAATGTTGGTGGTGGGTGGAGTGACATCACCAGTGGGCAGAGCAACATCGGCAGTGGGCGGACCAATGTTGGTGGTGGGTGAAGTGACATCGCCAGTGGGCAGAGCGACATTGTCAGTGGGCGGAGCTACGTCAGCGGTGGGCGGAGTGACATTGGCCAGTAAATCGAGGATCTTGGTGGCAGTGGTGTCTTCGATGTCTGTGTTGGCCTTGGTAACGGAGGTGGCGGCATCGGCAGCGATATTGATGGCTTCGGTTGTACTGGAAGTGGCATACTGGGTGACAGCGGGTGTGGCGTCATCTGTGGAAACCATTGGTACTCTGAAGGTGGCCACATGGCCAATGGTGGTGGGCACATGGTGGGGAAGGATCTGAGTTTGGTGGCAAGCACCAGTGAGTTTCAAGTATTTTCAGTTTTTAGTGTCTAATAAAGCCGAGTAAAATGGAGAGGTCAGGTTGAGGTCAGGTTGTGGATCTTACGAAGGACAAAAAACAGGAGCGGTCCTTTGCAGGTCTGGGAGAGGGAACTCTGATTTGGGGTAGGCTTGAATGTATTATTTCGAGATGCTGGCGCATTGCAGCGAGTGCGTATGTCAGAAGTCACAGTGAGAAATGCTTCTTTAGGAGATCAACGTTCTGATTGTAGCGCTCGTTGCAGCGTCCATTGCCAAGATTAGATTAGATTAGATTAGATCAGATTCCCTACAGTGTGGAATCTGGCCCTTCGGCCCAACAAGTCCACACCACCCCTTGGAGCAATCCACCCAGACCCATCCCCCTATAACCCACACACTCCTGAACACTATGAGCAATTTAATATGGCTGATCCACCTAGCCTGCGCATCTTGGACTGTGGGAGGAAACTCGAGAACCTGGTGGAAACCCGCAAAGGCACGGGGAGGATGTGCAAACTCCGCACAGACAATCGTCCGAGGCTAGAATTGAACCCGGGTCCGCGGCACTGTGAGGCATTCACTCCCGAGCATCCCAGATGTCCTCTTTTTTCAAGGTCCACAACTTCCCCTCCACAGTGATCGAAAACGCCCTTGACTGTGTCTCCCGCATTTCCCGAACTCATCCCTCGCAGCCCCTCCCCACAAGAACAATCAAAACAGAATCCCCCTTGTCCTCATGTACCACCCCACCAACCTCCAAATCCAACTCATCATCCTCCGACATTTCCGCCATCTGCAATCTGACCTCACCACCAAAGACATTTTTCCCTCCCAACCCTTATCTGCTTTCCGGAAGGACCACTCACTCGGTGACTCCCTTGTCTGCTCCACACTCCCCTCCAGCCCCGCCACCCCCAGTACTTTCCCCTGCAACCACAGCAAGTGCTACACCTGCCCCTGTAACTACCCCCCTACCCCCATCCCAGGCCCTAAGAAGACCTTCCACATCAAACAGATGCTCACCTGCACATCTGTCAATGTATCCTCTGTATCCTGCTGAGCTTTTCCAGCAACATTGCTTTTGTTCCTGATACCCTTCATAGTTCAAAGCAAGAGTCAATCATTTAGATGGCATGCTTGCTCTTACTCTGTACTGTTTCTTGGTGTGGCAGGGCCCAAAGCCTCGCTGACTGGGCTCTCCTTTGTTTAGCGGATAAATTGTTGGGCGTTATGTCTGTCCAGATTAAGCGTTGGCTTTTACATTATGCTAATATTATTCACACCTGGCTGCTGTGTTTGTAGCGTGTCTGGTGGGTTTTATGATTGCAGAGCTTTACTTCGCCAATGTACCCAGCATCCCTTGCTATTTGGCCAAGTTAGCAATCCATCTGTGTTATAGCAGCCAAGAGGCTGCTACATTCCCCCCTTTTGAACAGAAAAAGCTAGAGTGAATGAAATTTAAACCTAATTGTAAAGGTTGGCTATGTTTGTTGGCAGAGAGCCTACATATTCATGTGAATGCCATTAGTACATTGGTCAAGCCTATCATATTTTTGCATGTACAGAAAAAAATGAAAACTCCTGTTGTGATAATCCATACAGGATTGAAGTGCATAGACAACATTCAATAATCAGAACAAATAAAACTAACAATTGTGATAACCCTGGGCGTTTCATCCACCGTAAAGCCCCTGTGTGTGTGTGTATACAGTATTATTCAAAGTGAGTGTTCCAAGGATATCTGTCTTTCTCAGCCTGCAGTCTTAGCCACCAGTATCCTGAGATATATCAAGGTGAGTGCAGTTAAGCCCACAGTTAGCTATGAGAGGAGCTGAACTTATGGTTGACAGTGTATGGGTGCGATGGTATAGTGAGTTTGTGCGAGTGGTCCCTGTCAAAAGTCCCCTGTCCACCCACAGATGTGGGAGGGTGACATTTTCTCATAATTCCAATATGTTTGACTTCAAAGGTGCTCAACCCAACTTTGTCATTAAGGATAATTGGAATCCCCAGCACCAAGCCCAGGGCCTTGCTGAGAGTGTCCCTTGCAACTGTCATTAAACCACACTGTGATGAGCTGGTGCAACTGACAGCTGGAGATATTGATGTGAGTTGTCTCGTGGAACAAATGTTTGAGCCGTTCATGGAGTCAAACAACATGCATCGCTGGGCCGGAAGGAACTTTCCCTTGACTAGCCTGCCTGAGGCCCTCCATCAGCTGTTCAAACATTCACAGGGTGCAGTTTTGCTGCTCACCGTCATCTTTGAGTTTTCCCGGGACAATCTGGTTCGTCATCGTGGCGTGACCCTCCAGTATGGTCACTAAGTGATGGCTAGCCTGATTCTCCACTAGTTGTCCCGTGGTCTACTGTTGATTGTTTGTATTCAGTCCTCCTAGGGCTCCTTCGACTTGCTGGGTCAAGATCCAGAGTATATTTTCCAAATTAGTCAAATCAAGGGCATTGACCATTGACACACCTGCCCCGTGTGTTGTGGATACATCATTGAAGAGTTCCCTTTTCTTTCACCTACTAATTGCTAAGAAGTCCCACCTACACACACCACCAAGTCTGGTGGGTCGTCCCACATGTGCCCTGGGGACATTGTTTTCTCTTGGGCCCATGCTTTATGTTTTGGATACAATCATTACAATAATACACAATACACAATAAATGCTCCATAAGGGCTTCATAATTGTCTTGGACTAGCCACCCTGGTGCACTTTCTGAAAGAAAGTTAATTCCTATAAATATCTGTGTCTGATATCGGACACCATTTTCTGTACAATACTTTACATTTGTCAAATTGTTCCAAATGTCACCCATTCCTGCCCCCTTTCTTAAATAAAAACAAAAAGGACAATAGAATAAATGAGCCCCTTATGTGGACGGTACCTTGTGCACTGGTGACTGAGGATCTTTAAATCTATTTTCATTGTGGGGTTGTCCTGTCATCCTCAATCTATAAGCCACAGCCTTTTATTCCAGCTGTTGCTGCCAGGATGGTACCCTGAATGTTGGCCTCTTTTTTCCAGACTTCCTAGTGCCAGGTTGGAATTTTATGTGCCCGACAGTCCCGAATAAAATGGCCGATTCAGCCACAGTTACAACACAGATTGGGTTTCGTGTTCATTTGTGGGAGTTCCTCTCTTTTGGTGGCAGGGCATTTTTATACAGGGGAGTCTGTCTGGGACTCCTTAGTGCATTCCTGCCCCTTCTTTCATTCCTCCAAATTAGAGGGGGCCTATGGGAAGTGTGGGCCACTCTTTCATGGACTCTGGTTATGGCTGTGGGTCAGAGGTAAGGGTCGAAGGTGCCGTCACCTGGGAGAAAGGCAGTGGGGGTCCCCATCTGTGGGGCAGAGGTGGATTAGATGTGGGGCCTTTTGTTATCTCCCTGGGGCAGTAGGACTCCAAAGGCCACACATACTCCCGTTCTGGGCGGAGATCTGGTTCTCAAGGGACTGCATTTTGTCCTGGCACTTCGAACACTCCATATTAGGGCCTGATGTGCATTGCTCTGCATTGCAGGCTTGGAAAACTGTACAGCTGCTTGGAGCTCCCTACACTGTTCTCCCAGTTTACCAATACATGCTCAGGCTGCCTTTCAGTTCTCAATAGCCCTCTTCTCACTAGAATGGGCTCCTTCCAATTATGCCTGCAACTGTCCCATGTGCATCAGGGTTTCCTGTATTCTGGTGACCTGATCCTTTAACTACCTTTAACTAACTTTTCCACTTCATCAGTAGTGATTTTTAATCACTTCCATGGTGATCTAACCTCAGTTAGTTATCTACAGGAGTCTCCCAATCTCCATGCCATTGCTATTCCTGTGTTTATCTTAGTAACCTTCTTTCCTAATTTGTGTTTCTTGCCATTTGCCTTGGGATGTAGAACCCATGGTCCAGGGCCAGGCTAGGTTGCTACAGAATTCTGTCTAAGCAAGGGCCAGGGTATAAATTGAATGTGTGAGATCCTCTTAACGGGGGAGCCATATGTTGTCCAGTTCCTCTTTAAACAAGTTATAGAAAACTCCGACCAGAATGTTTTGAATGAATTTCCCAGTGACCCATAATACCAAAGCGGTCAAATCACTACAAACACAATCTGGTGCCAAAGCAAAATAGTCCCACTTTATTAGGAACAAAATTGCAATAATCTTTAATACTAAACATACTGTCCCTAAGCCAATTTGGCCCATTAAAGTTACAATGCTTTGAGAGTCTGTTGTAGATTTACACAGTCGCTCTCCCTGTGGTTCTGTCTCTGGGTTTGCAAATCTACTTCCTTCCCCTCTCTCTGGATAGTCAGCTTGTCTCTGTCTCCTGCCATGCTGGTCTCCTCAGAATGCCTCAAAACAATTCCAAAGATTCTGAGTGGTTCCCAGAGTGAGGTCTGCATGTGGACCGTTTTTATACCTTTCAGATGGTTTTCTGGAACTTTCTACAGTTCTGGCCAAGCAGGGAGACACTCTTAATAGTTTGAAACAAGAGTCAATCATTTAGATAGCATGCTGCTGTTACTCTGTACTGTTTCTTCGTGTGGTAGGACTCAGAGCCTAGCTGTCTTGGCTATCCTTTGTTTAAAGGATAAGTTTGTGGGGGTATGTCTGTCCAGATTAACTGTTGGCTTTTACATTATGCTAATATCATTCACACCTGGCTGCTGTGTTTGTAGTGTGTCTGTTGGATTTTATGATTGCAGAGTTTTACTTCGCCAATGTACCCAGCATCCCCTGCTATTTGGCCAAGTTAGTAATCCATCTGTGTTATAGCAGCCAAGAGGCTGCCAAGACCCGAAAAGGTATCAAGTATACAATCAGATGAATAATGTCAAGGATTGTAACAATAACAATGTCCACACACCTTGGCACTAAGTAGGAGCAGTTTTCCAGATTACCAACCAAATCTTAAACAAATAAAATCCAAACCCAGCTCATTTAACTTGGATGCAGGTTCAAAGAGATTATTTCTAGCTTCTCAAACTTGACAATGCATTGCTCCATCATGCCTACTTGGACGTCCTCCTCGGCAATGTTCTAATCCTTGTCCTTATTTTTCATCTTCAGAAGATTGTTGTTGATCTCTCATTTAGTGCACATCCAGGGCATCCCCAGCCTTTGTCAGCACTAATTTAAAGGGTAGAGTGTTGTACAAATTGGGGCACACTCTTTCTGGGCTGTACTGCAAGGCCCACTGGAAATCCAGACTTCAAAAACATGTCTTCAAGAGGTTTATGGTCTGCTTCAGTGTGGTCTCGGTGGAAATTTGAGTAGTCATCAGTCTGAGCATTTCATAAAGGTCTCATCAGTCATGGTTGGAGGGCACTGCTTGTCTCCCAGCAGCTATCCCTGTAAGGCCTGAAGACCTTGGAAGAACACAGGACCTTGCAAGATCTTTGTTTAAGAGAGTATAAAAGATCCTATGTCGCTGTTTTGAAGAGCATAGGAGTTAACCATGGAGTATTTAGCCGTCAGTCAATGAACTAAAAACAGACAACCTGATGTTATGACAGTATGCTGTTTAGGAGAGTTTGCTATTCCCAATTTGGTTGCTATTAAATGTGTCTGTCTAGATTTAATTGTCCACATACTAATGTGTTCACACTGACACAGTGCAAGTAAGCTGAGGTCAGATTTACGCTGTTCAATAGTGTATTCTACCCAAGGTCTTTCTTTGAAGTGAAATTCAGAATTCTCTGTCTGCTATCCACTGCAAAAGCATCAATGCCTTTGGGCCTGAGTTACTTCTTCAGAGGCAAAGATACAAGAGGAACATGTGAGAAAACACTTCCCAAAGAGTTCACCTTATTTTTAACAATCATATTTGCTAAGAAGTTAGTGACAGACACGGAAAACCACATTTCTTCCACTGGTTGGATGTAGCTTGTTTAAAATTACGCAGCAGCTAGAGATTATACCATTTTTCATCTGGTTTTGGATAGTCTACTAGAGAAAATTATGAGCAGTACACATGTATTCTCTTATTGATTCATTCAGTATGAACGAGTGGTTTAGACACTGTCACCTGACATCAACAGCAGGCAGCAGTATCAGCAGACTTAGAGTCTGGCCCAGAATCATTATGCAGCAATCAAGTCACTTGCAGGGCTTGGGGGTTCTGCAGGGGAAGGTCAATTTCACAGGAAGTATGCACTACCAGAGATAAGATGGAGCTTGCAAAAACTAGATCACACTGGTTTCAGCCTGTCAGGTTTCCATGCTCTTAGACTCCAAGTTGGCTCTGTTGCGTGTGTCGAGAAGGAAACTCAAAGAATTTTTATCTTAAAAAGGTTGATCCTTAGTGAATATATATTCACAAGTAGACACATTTTTAAGTGTAACATCAGTGTTGCAGCAACTAACATTTTAATCATTTGTACATAGTTTGCATATTATTCAGACATGTGTGAAACACAATAGTAGCCAGTTGGGAATTTTCTGGATATTAATGCGACAGGGGATTGCACAATGATTTCTCAGATTGGTGGTTATATTTAGAGAATAAATAGCACAAAATGATGAATGCTGCTTTAGAACTGCTCTAAGTCAGCAACATTGACCAAAGACCCCTAATTGAGCCCTTGATCCTCAGCAATGAAGTCATGGAGAAACATTGTAAGAGTGTCAAGTGTTGGAAATTATCCAGTTTTGCTGAAATAAGACTGAAATCTTTGAAATACTTTTTAAGTCGAATTCCAGTTTATATGAATCTGCTACGTATTGGAAGTAGTCTGACTGATTTCCAAAAATCAGCTAAAAATAAAATGAGACATGTAGCTTACGAACAGGACCATAACTTAAATGTTAAAATGAGATCTACTTCTCCTTTTCTCATGGGAGCTTTAATGCTATCTTTTCATAATTGTCAGGTATTTAACTTTAGACTTTAGAATTAGTTTTGGATTTTATTGTTACATGTACTCAAGTACAGAAGTACATGAGTACAGCGAAAAGTATACCACATCGCCATTCCCGATGCCATCTTAGGTACTAAGATACCTCAGTACAAAATCTTAGTTACAAAGTAAAAAAAAGAAACAAAGTTAAGAGTTAAACATTACAGTCCTTCATTGTATTAAGAAGAAAAATACACAAATAAAGTTAAACATCCAACAGTCTTTCTTGGAGATAGTGAGAACTGCTGATGCAGAGATAACACAGTGTGGAGCTGGAGGAGCACAGCAGGCCAGGCAGCATCAGAGGTGCAGGAAAGCTGATGTTTTGGGTCTATTTCTGAAGAAGGATCCTGATCCGAAACATCAGCCTTCCTGCTCCTCTGATGCTGCCTGGCCTGATGTGTCCCTCCATCTCCACATTGTGTTACAACAGTCTTTCTTGAGGGCTTCTAGGACTTTGTTGGATTTCTATTCTCTTTTATGCTTCAATTTCTTCCGCTCTTTAGGCCTGCTTATCAAAACAGAACCAATTGCAGATGGAGCAACACCAAGTTGTTTTCCATTTTTCCTTCTTTTCCTTCCAAGATTCTCCGTCTTAAAGGATGTGAAGAATTGCAAAATATAATTTACATTCTATCACCTTGAAGTTTACTCTTGTAACCATGCGAACAGATGTATGTAGCTTTACCAACTGAATTGTCTATGGATTTACCAGCCCTTGTATGATTTACAGCAACAAATCTCTCATTTCTTATTGGCATGTACCCATATCACTTCAGGAGACAGGTTTTTACAGTTTAATGTTTTCAGTGAACTGAATGCTGTGTGGTCATTTATAAACGAACCAAAAAACGAAGCCATTGACATAACTTTACTTTGTTACCTTAATATAAATAGGCTGTTTCAAAGCACAAGAGAAACAGTTTTGTGTTGTGTGAAGCCAACTTCTAAAGTGAATCGATTCTAACAAGAAACTGTACTTGGAGTCGAAGTTCACTGGTTTGAAAGCAAATCTTTTAAAAACCCAAGATACAGCCTGTGTGGTTTTCATTCTTAACTTATAAGAAGAGACAAAAGATTTGAATGGATAAACTTTGAGTTAATAATCATGCTTTGTTGCTGGCTCCCCGTGGGTGAAGCCACGTGTGTGCTAATAGCTTTGCATTGAGGAAATCCGGTTTTCTGCAAAACTTCTGCGGTTGGCAGCTGTGGTTTCACAATAAACGCAGGTCTTTCCTTTCACCTGCTTTCCACAAGGTGTCTTTCACAAAAACATACAGAGCCCATCTCACAACTACCCCTGTGGTTTGAGTGAACTCTTGGGTTTGTCATTGACATGTGTGGATCTCCAGCTTGCTTGTTGCACTGGGGTATTGAAATTTGTAAGATCTAGGTCAGAAGTGGTCACAAACTGCATTGTACACGGACTGTGAGTACAAAAGAGGTAATATTGCCTGGCTGAGCACTACAAAAGGCCAATATCTATTGTTGTACTTGAGGGAATGTTACATTTCACATTTGATGAATGCGATTCTGTTTCTATCATTTGAAAATACATGAAATGGATACACCAAGCTATTAACATTTCATGCTTTCAGATAGTTTTAACTTTTTTGGTTGATACACTTTGCTGCACGTGTGACCAGCCGATGAATTTACAAAGTTGTCCATCAACGACAATAATGACCACAATCAACGTCATCTCACATTATCATCCACATCATCAGAATTGTGTAAGGTTGTCTTAAAATCAAGATGTGAAGTTAAAAGTCAGCATTTTTATTTGGCAGTTCAACTGCCACTGAATACCACGACATGGATTCTCAAGTCTCTAGAAACATATTTTGAAAAAATTCTTGCAGTGACAACTTTCAAAACCCTCTTCCCCTCCTTCATTTCTGATGAAGGGTCTAGGCCTGAAACGCCAGGTTTTCTGCTCCTAAGATGCTACTTGGCTTGCCCTTTCTGGAGAATGTAAATTCTTCCAACCCCCAATTCTCTCTCTTCCTTTTTAGCAGATAATGTTGCATTTTCCAGCTTGGGCAATCTTCTTCTACAATAACAACTTGTATCTATACTGAAACTTAAACATTATCAAACATTCCAAGGCACTGCGCAGGAGCATTATAAAACAAAGTATGACTGCAGGCCAAATAAGAGCTATTCGGTCAGATGCCCAAAAACCTAGTAAAAGAGTTAGATTTTAAGGCACTTCTTAAAGAAGACAACATGGCAGAGAGGCAATAAGATGTTGAGAAGATATTCAGGAGGCTAGAAGCTTAGACAACTGAAGGCTTGATCACAAATAGTGGTGCAGTTATAATCGGGAATGTACAAGAAGCCAGAATTGGAGAGAATTGGGGGTTGGAAGAATTTACAAACAAAGAGAGAGGCAAGGCTATAGAGGAATTTGAAAACAATGTTGAGAATGTTGAAATGAGGACTGCTATGACAACACCAGGCATGCAGAGATTGGTGCACTGTAAACTGCACATCACATTTAGCATCCTGTTAGCTTTCTGTACTCTCCCATTTAAAAGTGGGAGATGCTATCTGTAGCATCGAAACGGCTAGTATGCATACACAGATGTAGCCCATGACATCAGCAGACCATGACAGAGAGCTCACCGACAGCATCTGTGCATACACCATTGATTTTATCATATTTTGTGCACACGGATGCTACCATCAGCTGATGTGCCACTAACTCAGGTGGGTTTGGGGATGGAGGAGCAAAGGCATGATGGATACTGGGGCTGTAGCAGGAGCAGGGATAAATTTTGGCACGGGGGCTGGGTGGCAGGGAAAAGGGCCTGCAGCCATGTGTAGGGGGAGGCCTGGAGCATGTACTAAGGGAAATGTGGAGTGTGTTGGGGGGAGACCTGGAGAATTTGTGGGGTGAGACCTGGAGCATGTGTGTAGGGAGACCTAGAGCATGTATGGGGCAGGGGGTGATCTGGAGCCCTGTGTGGAGTGAGGCCTGGAGTGTGTTAGGGGGGTGTGGCCTGAACCCGGTGTAGGGGTGAGGCTCGGAGTATGTCTGAGGAGAGACTTGGCGACCTGGGTGGGGGGACACCTGGATCCCTGGATAGGGGGTGGCCACTTGGAACTTCTGTGGGTTGAGGCCTGGAGCATGTGTAGAGAAGACACGGAGCCCCATGCGGAGAGAGGCCTGGAGCAGGTTTGGGAGGAAGGCTTCACCTAGATGGCAGCATGGGAAGCAAACTCCATTTGTCTGTTTGGTACATTAGTCTTTATTTAAAATTATTTTCAAATATGGAGAATCTTTCTCAATGCATACTACCTGCAGTCCCATCTTTGAGACTGGCTACTGCTTTCTATTGTTCACTAATGGTATCAGCTTTCTCTTCATGCAGGCATGCACTTTGTGCCACCTATAGGTGATGCTTAGATGGAAATTAGCCAGCAGCAAAACTTTAACCTGAAATGGGATGATCTTCTGTTTATTATGAAACTATTGCAGTAAGTTACAAAGTAGAAAAGCGACTCTATTTTTATCTAAAACACAGATACAAAGGTTCAAGATAGATATAGATACTTACAGAGTTCAAATTAAAATCAGTCCACTATCATTATAGATCTTCTATTTGCCTGAGGTGAAGGGGTTGAAAAATTTAGGTCAAGTTTCATCACCTGCGATGGCTTCTGCAGTAGAAGAAGTGGAGGTTTCTCCTACAGGCAGTCTGAGCCGAACAGGTTCTGTAGGTGAGGGAAGGCCCGTTAATTTGCTTTCATGGTCCCACAGGTTGTGGACATTTGGTAGCCTTTACCTGGTTGTGTTTGATTTCTCTGTTGTAAACACGTCTTTCTCTGATGATGTTGCTCAGGGATCTTTGTGGAGTTCTGCCTATGTTGGTGTCTCACAGCCTGTCTTTGATGTAAGATGACAGCTACATTAACTGCGATGAAATACCATTCCACAAAGAGACATCTACAAAGCTGGAAATCCCTTTACTGTTTCTCTCAAAAGCTTTGAATTTTCACACTTTAGAAAGACCTTACGTGTTGCCCAAGGGTTAAATGAATTCTAATTTTCTCCTTTCGTGATTGATATTGAGACAACACGCCAGTCTGTCTGCTAGCGAATCAGCACACACAGTCATGTAACTTTCAACAGCTATCTTGTTAGATGCAGTGTCCATTTTAAAAGGTCGGATCAGCTTTCTTTACAAAATATACAATATTATAACTACACAGTCTTGACAAACATGTTCATTGATCTGGAGCCAATTTTGGTTAATGACCACAGGATGTTAGGCGAATGGCTCAAGTTTTGAATTAAGAAATCGGTAGAAACATTTTAGATAACCTGCTGTCTACTAAGGTACCATCCACTCAGCTATTCACGGCAGTATTGAAATGTAGGTCCAGAAATTTGGTTCTATTTTACACTGGTCAATGAGCATTTTCTCCACTTTGAAGAGGTAAAAACATCATGTGGCCAATCTTAGTCAGGAGATCAAACGACAGCCAAGATTGGGCTTGGAACTCCCCTTCATCATTACTCTGTTTACCTACGACTGCTAGTGACTGTTACAGAAAGACAAATGCCTGGAATAGCTTGTTTAGCTAATCTCTTGGGTGGGGTAATGTAAGTGGTGCATGGGTGTGGGTATTTATTACCTAAAACAAAACAATTATCCGAGATGCTGAGAACAACATTGCCAAAGGAAAATAAAATCTCTGGAGAGTAGTAATTACTAGCTCAATTTGCTCATTAGTTTATGTTATAAAATTATGGCAAAAATGAGTTCCTCAAGGCTGGAAGCATTGGTTAGTCCATCCACAATGTATGGAGTTTACAAAGAGGGTGAGATAATCCCTATGGATAACACTTTGAGGATGTTGTTCTTGTGCATTCTCTTGCTGCTGTGATTTCCTCCATAATAAAAAATAAAACCAAAGTCATACCTCAAAGAGACAACACAGCGTGGAGCTGGAGGAACACAGCAGACCAGGCAGCATCAGAGGAACAAGAAAGTTGACCTTTTGGGTGGGGACCCTTCTTTATTTCTTCTTTTGTTTCTTCCTTATTCCTGAAGAAGTGTCCCAACATCAACTTTCCTGCGCCTACGATGCTGCCTAGCCAGCTGTGGTCCTCCAGCTCCACACTGTGTTATCTCTGACTCCAGCATTGACAGTTCTAACTATCTCTGAGTGAGTTACACACCTCGAAGAGGCTGTTCTGAGGAAGGGTCACCAGACCTGAAATGTTAACTCAGATTTATCTTCAGAGATGCTGCCAGACCTGCTTTTCTAGCATCTTCTGCTTTTGTTCAAAGAGATTTGGGTTTGACTAATTCTTTTTAAGACAGATCCAAATACTGTACCATAAATATTTGCAATAATTATTACAAGAAAGCTAATTAGTATCCCTTTGGAAGAGAACTCGTTATGTAGCATTGAAGTTACTCAGATAATCAAATAGCCCCAAAGTCTCCCTGTATGTAAATAATCCTTTCTGGCACTTAAGAGAGATTTTGCTGGTGATGGAACTTGGTGGTGAATTTCAAGGCAGGAATTGATTGGAGTCAATTTGCCAAACCTGTGTATCTTTTTTCATTTTAGAAAGTTTTGCATTAAACGATGACAAATAGTATGAACTAAGTCGGGCTTTAACTCTTGTTGGATATCTACAAATCTAGCCTCAATCTCATTTCAATTTAAGAACAGATCAGCAAAAAGATCACCGTCAGTCTATGGAGCAAACAAAATACTCAAAATTATTGTTCTTTGGACATTGAATGACCCACAATTTGTCAGGTTTATTAGAAGTTATTTATAAAATTTATAAAGGGGTGGAATGGTGGCTCAGTGGTTAGCACTGCAGCCTCACAGCACCAGGGACCCAGGTTCAATTCCAGCCTTGGGCAACTGCCTGTGTGGAGTTTGCACATTCTCCCTGTGTCTGCGTGGGTTTCCTCCACAGTCCAAAGGTGTGCAGGCTAGGTGGATTGGATGTACTAAATTGCCGTAGTGTTCAGGGGTGTGTGGGTTATAGGGGGATGGGTCTGGGTGGGGTGGTCCAAGGGGTGGTGTGGACTTGTTGGGCCGAAGGGCCTGTTCCCACACTGTAGGGCATCTAATCTAATCTAAAATTTATATGAGGGCATCAGAAGGCTTACTTGGGGAGTAAATGCTGAGAATTCCACACCACTGGTAATGCAGACAATTATGGGCAAAAAGGTCATAACTTCAACACAAGGCAAATGATAATAGTGAATCACTGATTTTCCAATCTGCACAGATAGTTTGTAAGGCAACATGGGACCTCACAGAATTTCACCCAACATCTATTGTAAATGACTCCTCATGAGACTGGTCTTTGTGGCTTGCTGTTTTGTTCCAATTATACACAGTTTCCTTATTCTTTCATGAAATATGGGCAGCCTTCCAAGGCCAGCATCTGTTGCCCATCCATAATTGCCCTTAAATGTTGGATAGTTAGGCCATTTCAGAGCGCTGTTAAGAGTGAACCATATTGATGTAGATCGGGAAGTCCATGTAGGCCAAATTAGATTAGAAGAGCAGATTTATTTCCCAAAAGGGCATTTTTACAACAATCAGTGATAGCTTCATGGTATTGTTACTAAGCTTAACTTTTCACATTTGAGAAATATTAGTTGAATTAACATTCAACTAGCAATGGGATCTGAACCCATGTCTATGCCTATTGATTAGCAGTACATTCCTAATATCTGTTCTGGCATCACACCTCACTAATTGCTTCTAAGATCCATTAGCTCTTCTTTCTGTGGGTTTCCAGGTTCCCATCAAACTCCTGTCTGCTAAGTTTCAGGGCACTCATTAATCAATTTATATTTCAAATTAAAGAAAGCTTTGATACGATCGGGATGTTAGCAGATATGATAAAGGAATTTAAGGAACATTTAGATAAACACATGAATATGCAAGGAATGGAGGGATATGGACTGGGGCAGGCAGAAAGGAATAGTTTAATTTGATGTCAAGTTCATCACAATATCGCAGACCAAAGAGCCTATTCCTGTGCTAAACTCTTCTATGTTCTAAAGGTTCGTTAAAACTGAATTCCACGATTGTCATGCTACTGAGATAAAATATAATGCACAGAGAAAATTAAATTTCTGTACCTGAATGGGAAGAAGATTTGTGGTCTTCTTTCTTATTTGCTCGACATTTCAACCAAATCTAGTCCAGATTTAATCATCAACACCTTCCTTTTGCCCTTTAAATCTGTCTTAATTGCAAACTGCAAATGGTGAAAGAAATCAGGATATTATATGAGGAAGTTGACCCATTTAATGATCTAGTTTTTATCATATAAAAACAGAAAGTGCAGAGAAAATCAGTGGTCTGTAGAGATAGAAAAGCAGAGTTTATTTTTCAAGTCTAGAACAGTTAACTTGATTGAGTTTTTTTGAAGAAGTAACAAAGAGGAATGATGAAGGCAGAGCAGTGGACATGATCTATATGGACCTCAGTAAGGCATTCCACAGGGTTCTGCATGGTAGACTGTAGAGCAAGTTTAGATCACATGGAATCCAGGGAGGACTAGCCATTTGGATATATAACTGGCTTGAAGGTAGAAGACAGGGGTAGTGATGGAAGTTTGCTTTTCAGACTGGGGGCCTGAGACCAGCAGTGTACAGCAAGGAACAGTGCTGGGTCCACTGTAAAAAAAAACTGAATGATTTGGATGTGAACATAGGAGGTATGGTTAGTACGTTTGCAGGTGACACCAAAATTGGAGAGGTAGTGTGCAGTTAAGAAGGTTACCTTAGAGTACAATGGGACCTTGATCAGATGGGCCAACGAACTGAGGAGTGACAGATGGAATTTAATCTGGATAATTGTAAAATGCTGTATTTTGGAAAAGCATATCAGGACGGACTTGTACACTTAACGGTAGGGTCCTGGGGAATGTTGTTGCACAAAGAGACCTTGGAGTGTAGGTTCATAGTTCCTTGAAAGTGGAATCCCAGGCAGACAGGATAATGAAGAAGGTGTTTGGTATGCTTGCCTTTATTGGTCAGTGCATTGAGTAAGGGAGTGGGAGGTCAGTTTGTGGCTGTACAGGACATTGGTTTGGCCACTTTTGGAATAATGCATTCAATTCTGGTCTCCCTCAGATAGGAAGGACGTTGTGAAACTTGAAAGGGTCCAGAAAGTATTTACAAGAATGTTGCCAGAGTTGGAGTGTTTAAGATATAGGGAGTGGCTGAATAGGCTGGGACTATTTTCCTTGGAACATCGGAGGCTGAGGGGTGACTTTACAGATAAAATCATGAGGGGCATGGATAGGGTGAATAGTCAAAGGTTTTTCCCCAGGATGGGAGAAACCAAAACCACAGGGTTTAAGATGAGAGGGGTAAGGTTTGAAAGGGGCCTAAGGACTTGCTTTTTCACACAGAGAGTGGTGCATGTATGGAATGAGCTGTCGAAGAAGGTGGTGGAGTTCAGTACAATTATTATATTTAAATGGGTATATGACTAGGAAGGGCTTAGAGGGAAATGGGCCAAATCCTGGGCAATAAGGACTAGATTAATTTAGGGATATCTGGTTGGCATGGATGAGCTGGGCTGAAGGGTCTGTTTCTGTGCTATACAGTTCTATGACTCTGTGACTCTATGACTCTTCCTCGGAACTGAAGACCTACTGAGGCCTTCCAGCATCTTCTGTTTTTATTGCAGATATCCAGCATCCACAGTATTTTGTGTTTATGTTAGCTGCCATCAAGTTGCCTTGATGTTTAATCAATTCATAAGGTTGTGTTGCACTATATTTGGGGTCTTCAATGTGACAACAATCTTGTAGATGACATTTAATATTGAGATTCATTGATAAATACAGAGAAAAATAGAAAAACATATTGTTGCAGACCCTTACTGGAAAAATGTTCAAGCCCTTTAAATTGGCGAAAGAAAAGTTCTATGATATGTACATGGAATAGTGTAGGTTAGATGGGCTTCAGATTGGTATGACAGGTCGGCACAACATCGAAGGCTGAAGGTCCTGTACTGTGCTGTAATGTTCTATGTTCTATGATACTTTTCCAAAGTGCCTGGATTAGAACTTGGAGACTTTTATATTTGAGAAAATTGAAGGGCTTTGTATGGTCCCTGCTATCTTCTTAGACATATATTGATTGGCAAAGCTGTTGGCAGCAATCTGAGAGGGTACTCTTGTCGGTTTGCAATAGGAGACTAGACAATTGATAACAGGAAGAAAAAAAATGATAAAATGGGAACAACAGATATGAAAATTTTGCAAAATAGTTCTAAATAGTCCGTATTTGAGGTAGGAAATGAGGCAGCTAAATCAGATCAGATGGTCCAGAAAGAGTAAATTCTTCAATGGAGAAACTGATGATTCTCGAGAATAAGGATGTGATGTCAATTAAATGCCAATGACATTCCAAGGAATAAAATCAGGCCAAAATTAAAATGATTTTCTTGAATATGTCAATTGTCATAAGACCCTTTTATTGTCTAGGAGGGTATAACACTCATTTACTTGTAGTCTGGTGAATGAGACTGTTAAAGTGATGGAACATGAATGGATCGACTGTATTGCAGGGATGTTAAAGATAATTACAACATACACTCAAATAGATTTAAATATATCCTATGAAAGTAGGAATCAGAAGGAAATTATGACATGATACAGATCCAAACACCGAGACTTTAGCTTTCTGTTGCCATAACGAAAAGTAAACCTTGGTTATTGCTGCGGGGGTAGATTTTGGGTGAATTTCTGAACATATATTTTGTTGACAAGGCTTTGCAATCAACTATTGTCAACTGTTGACCTTAGCACAATCCTGATGTTTAGAGAACTGTAAAGAAAAATGACAGATGCATGTGAGCTGAGGTAGACCTTACATTATTTTTAGTCATTCACGGAACATGAGTTTTACTAGCTGGCCAGGGTTTACTGTCCATTCCTAATTGCCCCAGAAAAAGCAGTGGTAAGCCATGGTCTTGAATTGCAACAGTCTAACTGGGGTAGCTACACCCATCCTGGTGTGGCATGGAGGTCTTCATTTTTGGACTGAAGGAAGGAAGATATAGTTCCATGTCAGAGGAAGCTACAGCAGATGGTGTTCCTATATGTTGTCCTTGTCCTTCCAGGTCATAGAGGCCATGACTTTGGAAGGCCATGAGCTGCACACATCAGACAACTTGAGAGTATAATATCAAATTCCTTACCTTTACATTGTAGATGGTGGTCAAACTTCAGGGAGTCAGGAGGTGAGTCACTTACAACAGAATGCATTTCTAACTCCTCTTGTAGCCACAGTAATTATATGGCTGGTACAGTTTAATTTCTGGTCAATGGCCACTTGCAGAATGTTGATGAGGGATACAGCAAAGGTCGATGGCTAGATTCTCTCTTATTGGAGATGGTCATTGCCTGGCTCTTGTGTGATGCAAATGTTATTTGCCATACTGCGTCCAGTTCTGGGCGCCCTATTATAGGAAAGATGTGGATGCTTTGGAGAGGGTTCAGAGGAGGTTTACCAGGATGCTGCCTGGACTGGAGGGCTTATCTTATGAAGAGAGGTTGACTGAGCTCGGTCTCTTTTCATTGGAGAAAAGGAGGAGGAGAGGGGACCTAATTGAGGTATACAAGATAATGAGAGGCATAGATAGAGTTGATAGCCAGAGACTATTTCCCAGGGCAGAAATGGCTAGCACGAGGGGTCATAGTTTTAAGCTGGTTGGTGGAAAGTATAGAGGGGATGTCAGAGGCAGGTTCTTTACGCAGAGAGTTGTGAGAGCATGGAATGCGTTGCCAGCAGCAGTTGTGGAAGCAAGGTCATTGGGGTCATTTAAGAGACTGCTGGACATGTATATGGTCACAGAAATTTGAGGGTGCATACATGAGGATCAATGGTCGGCACAACATTGTGGGCTGAAGGGCCTGTTCTGTGCTGTACTGTTCTATGTTCTATGTTCTATCTATAAGCCGAAGTCTGAATGTTGTACAAGCCTTGCTATATGTGTTCAAGGACTGCTCAGGATCTGAGGGCATGTAAATAGTTCTGAATATTGTCCAATCATCAGCAAACATCCCCACTTTGGACCCTAAAATGAAAGGAAGCTCATTGACGAAGCAGTTCAAAGATGGTTGAACATTACCCTACAGAGATCCTGTAGGGGTGCACTAGATCTGAGATTATTGACTACCAGCACCACAAACATCTTCCTTTGTGCTAGGTATGATTCCCCTGATTCTAATTGACTCAGGTTCTGCTAGGGCTCCTTGTTACTATAGTTGGTCAAATATTACTTTGACATAAAGAGCAGTCACCCCCACCTTACATTTTGACTTGCTTAAAAGACCTCTGTGGGCATATAAGAAATAAAAGGTTATTAGGAGGAGGAGTGGGCATGATTAGGGACAAAAAGTAGATTTACTTGTCGATGCAGATGGCACAGCTGAAGTGCTAAATGGTTGCTTTGCATCTGCCTTCATCAATAAAATGTTGTTGCTAATTTCATAATGTATTAGGAAATGGTTGAGTTACTGGCTGGGGTAAAAATCAGTAGATTTCAAACACCCAACTGTATTTAAAGTTGGTAAACACCAAGACAATATGGATTAATTTTTGAAAATGATGGGGTTGTATGGGTTGAAATTATAGAATAGAATAGAATTGAATAGGACAGAATAAAATAGAAATTTATTGTCATGTACTTTTCCATGAAAAATACAATGAAAAGTTTTATAAGTCAGTCTACCGGGTGTGATATTAATGACAGAAGTCATACACAATGATGACAAAAGGAAAATTGAGACAACGTCCATCACAGTTCAGTTTACAGCTCCTGGCTTTCTTTCTTCTTCCCCTCTTTTTATTTTTGCTCTTTTTTTCCTTTTTTCTTTGTTTACTTTTCTTTAAAGCCTGGAGAGTGGTGGACGAATGAGGAGGACTCTGGCAGCTTTGGCAGCCAAGCCAGGACGAACCCGATATGGCTCCAGGCCAGCCCAGGGTCGCTCGGCAAGTGAGTAACAGGTCCTGAGCCGAATCCTTGGCCCAGACTCACAGGCCGGGCTGAGGCTGTGAGTCCAGAGCTGGCCCAGGTACCTGAAGGAGCAGAGGCATTAGCAAAAGGGATGGATGGCAGACTGGCGACAGTGCCTGGAGGAGCATCAGACGGGGAACTGGAGGCTTCTCTTGGCCCAGCGATGAGGTGTCTTCCAGCAGCTGAACAGAGTGATCTCGGCCTGGTATGGCAGTCATTTCCCAGCATGTCAGCCTTGTCTCGGAGATACTGGTCACAATCTTCAAATTCACCAGAGATGCAAGAAGTGCTCAGAGGATCAGGAAATCTTTAGGTCAACTTGTCAGAAATTTGAGGCCATTTGCTAACCAATCAACAGCTCCCTCTTGAACAGGATATAGGTTTTCCCGTAACATTGGAATTCTTGTGAAATGATCTCATGAGTGTAAGACCAAAAGCTTCAACTCAATGTGTCTTTTCTCAGAAACATTCGAGAATTTCAAATGTTACACCCATATTCTTGAAATGCTGTAATGATAAACTCAGCAGCTGCAGATAAAATCAGTTTGATCTCAACAATGAGAAAATGTTTAGCAAGGGCAATCAGGGACAAAATGTGCAGTCACAGTGACAGTATAGATTAAATAAGAAAAGCCAGTTAACAATCTGCTAAAGGCGAATCAGGTTTAAATAACTTGATTGAGTTTTTGATAGAAAGGGTGGAGAGGGTAATGCAGTTGATGGGTCATATCTGAATTTCCAAAAAACACTTTTTAACAGGTTTGTCAACAACTTTGAAGACCATGTAATAAATGGGACTGGGGCAGGATGGATGCAAACTTTAAGTAATAGGAAATCGTGAGCATTGATGAATATTTTTTTCAGAACAGATACAGGTGTACAGTAGAGTTTCCCAGGAGAGACTGCCTCTAATTTTTTTTGATCTCTGATAATGAACTTCATTTGGAATTTCTAGATGACACAAACATTAGAAGGATATTGAACTGGGAGAAGGATAGTTAAAGAGTTCAATAGGATGTAAACGGGCTGGTGGAATGGGGAAAATGCACAGTTTAAAAGCAAAATGTTCAAGGTGTTACATTTTGATAGGGAGAATGAGGAGAGGCAATTTAACATAAAGGGTACAATTCAAAACTGAGTGCAGGAACAGAGAAATTTGCACTGAATTTTACATGTTCCCACTAGGCATATTTTTGGTGGCAGTGGGCCATAAAATAGGCCAGGTGATTAAACTATCACCTTTCCAACCATCCCTACTCTATCTTCATGATACGATGAGGTTGACAGGCACTCTCCCACAATCCTGAAATAAATAGCTAATGGCAAATTAAGGTTACGAACAAACTCATAGGAAATTGGACAAATTCCTGAAAGGAGAAACTTTGCCAGGGTAAAGGAGGCAGGTTGAGAATGAGCCAGGCTAAATTGCTCTTGCTGAGATACAGGATGAGCTTAGTGGGCTATAAAATCTATGTTTTCACTCTCAGGAAAAAAAAAACAGTTACCAAATGCCTCTAATGTACAACACATTGAATCAACATTCATTGGGCTTTTCTTGTTTCAATATTCTCACTTGTTTTATATTCCAAATTTGTTTGTCATTTCTGTTTCTGTCAGTTTGTTCCCCTTGCTCCCTCCTCTGTCAATGATGTTAGAGTTGAAATTGGGTTCCACAGATATTGAATAAACACCTATGCATCCAATAAATGAGATCCATGTATGAAGGACACAAATTGGCAGAGTAATGCCATCAACATGGGCTCAGCACCCACAGCTGCTGAGGTTACCATGAAGGACTCTCCTTCTCAACCTTTCCCCTTGCCTGAGGTGAGAGGACATTCAGATTAAACCACCACCAATTCTCACTCTCTAATAATAGTCCAAATGGGCTCTCGGCTGCTCTGTGGTGACCTTTTTTGTTCTCTCAGTCTCAAAATTGACCTTTTTCAGGATTGACCTCTGCCGCTTCCAGTATTCAGCTTCACTCACTCTCTGAATGGCGTTATTCAGGGTTAAGTCTTCTTTTGAACATGATAAATCCGACAAAGACACACCGGAAAATCCAATGATAATTCTGTCTCTTATGAATTAAGTTAAACAAAGAACTGAAACAAAAACAGAAATTGTTGGTGAAACTCAGCAGGTCAGGCAGCATCTGTGGAGAGAAAGCAGAGTTAATGTTTCAAGCCCAGTGACCTTTTTTTAGAAAAGTTCTGCCCAATTCTGATGAAGAGCTACTGGACTCAAAATATTAACTTTGCTTTCTCTGCGCTGATGTTGCCATACTTGCTGAGTTTCTCCAACAATGTCTGGTTTTGATTTTTGTCTTTATGGATTCTGACCTGAAGTCACAATGGTCATTTTTTTTCTCTGACCTGTGATGATAATTATTGAAATTATGTGTGAATTTCTCTGGATGCTGAACAATTCTGGTAAATTCTGTCCTTTCATGAACTTTATTTGTTCTGAGATTAAAGTAATTGTCGAACGTGTTCAAAACATCTTCGAAAGTATCTGTTGCTTCTTTTACACCTTGATGACATGAACATTCACCATTATATAGTTGATAAATCTCCTGGTCCCGATGGGCTACATCCTAGAGTTCTGAGGGAGGTGGCTGAGGAAATAGAGGAGACATTGGTTGTGATCTTTCAAAAGTCACTGGAGTCAGGGAAAGTCCCAGATGATTGGAAAACCTTGTTTAAGACAGGATCAAGATAAAAGATGGAAAATTATAGGCCGATTAGCTTAACCGCGGTTGTTGGTAAAATTCTAGAATCCATCGTTAAGGATGAGATTTCTAAATTCTTGGAAGTGCAGGTTCGGATTAGAACTAGTCAGCATGGATTTAGTAAGGGGAGGTTGTGCCTGACAAACCTGTTAGAATTCTTTGAAGAGGTAACAAGTAGGTTAGACCAGGGAAATCCAGTGAATGTTATCTATCTAGACTTCCAAAAGGCCTTTGATAAGGTGCCTCACGGGAGGCTACTGAGTAAGGTGAGGGCCCATAATGCTCAAGGTGAGCTACTGGCATGGATTGAGGATCAGCTGTCTGGCAGAAGGCAGAGATTTGGGATAAAAGTCTCTTTTTTGGAATGATAACCAGTGACAAGCGGTGTCCCGCAGGGTTCAATGTTGGGGCCGCGGCTGTTCACTTTATATATTAATGATCTGGATGAAGGGCCTGGGGGCATTCTGGTGAAGTTTGCCGATGATACGAAGTTAGGTGGACAGGCAGGTAGTACGGAGGAGGTGGGGAAGCTGCAGAGAGATTTAGGCAGTTTAGGAGAGTGGTCCAGGAAATGGCTGATGAAATTCAATGTGTGCAAATGCGAGGTCTTGCAATTTGGAAGAAAGAATACAAGAATGGACTATTTTCTAAACAGTGAGAAAATTCATAAGGCAGAATTACAAAGGGATCTGGGTGTGCTAGTCCAGGATTCTCTAAAGGTTCACTTGCAGGTTGAGTCCATGATTAAGAAAGCGAATGTAATATTGTCAGTTATCTCAAGAGGGTTGGAATATAAAAGCAGCGATGTGCTTCTGAGACTTTATAAAGTTCTAGTTAGGCCCCATTTAAAATACTGTGTCCAATTTTGGACCCCGCACCTCAGGAAGGACACACTAGCCCTGGAGCGTGTCCAGCGGAGATTCACACGGATGATCCCTGGAATGGTAAGTTTAACGTATGATGAATGGCTAAGGATCCTGGGATTGTACTCATGAGAGTTTAGAAGGTTGAAAGGAGATCTAATAGAAACTTACAAGATAATGCATGGCTTAGAAAGGGTGGATGCTAGGAAGTTGTTTCTGTTACACGGGAAGACTAGTACCCGTGGGCACAGCCTTAGAATTAGAGGGGGTCAATTTAGAACAGAAATGAGGAGACATTTCTTCAGCCAGAGAGTGGTGGGCCTGTGGAATTCATTGCCATGGAGTGCAGTGGAGGCCGGGATGTTAAATGTCTTCAAGGCAGAGATTGATAAATTCTTGATCTCACAAGGAATTAAGGGCTATGGGGAGAGTGCAGGGAAGTGGAGTTGAAATGCCCATCAGCCATGATTAAATGGCAGAGTGAACCCGATGGGCTGAATGGCCTTACTTCTACTCCTATGTCTTATGGTCTTATTATTAGCTCGTTTAACTTCTGAGTTACTACCTGATTTTGAAGCTGGACTGTATCTGAAAAAAATGTTTTCTCCAAGATGTCTTCTTCCATATTTTATTTGGTCTACCTTTGAAATTAAATCTTCCTGTCAAGTCTATTTCTGTGGTAATGTCTTCCAATGTAATTACTTACTTTCTTTGCTTATAAAAAATTTATTCTGTAGTAAAAACAGGATTGCTGCTTTGTGTTGCAGTGCTGAATGTTTTCACATATTTTGTGCGCAAAGTGTCCAAAATAGAGGATTCCAGCCTTTGTCAGCAGCTTCATTGATGAATCCTGCGTTTTGTGGCCATAAAAATAAATGAGCTCTGATTCATTAATGGCTTCAGTGATTGAAACCTGCTGCCTGTGGTTTTAAAAATGATGCCACCATTAATTAGGGTTTTAGTAGATACATCATTCTATTCATAATTAGAAAGATGAATCCAGCTTTTTAGCATTTCTGTTTGGATGATTAATGCTGCCTGTAGCTTTCGTCATGATCCTCATTTCTTTCAGAGGTTTCTTCAGTGAGGTTCTTAAATGGATCTACCCTACTGCTGACTGTCCACTCAAAGCCATGCCAGAAGATGTTGGTAAAACTCCAGACCTTCACTGCACTGGCGTGTAGTAAGAGACAAACCGCACAACTGCTCTTCCATATTGCAGCTAAACTGAGTCTACATCTCACCACGTGGTACGTTGCTGCCACCATCCACTTTAAGTGTATGGATCTATAGGGTCTGCTGAGCTTGGTGTGGTAAAGAAAACCATTTACTGGTCTAACTAGAAGAAGTCTTTTACTGAACAAGAAAATTATTTATTGTATATTAGGGAATAGATACAGGGTGCATTGATATGCTAGATTGCAACACAGACAATAAGGAGGATCTGGATATTAAGTTTTATTCCGGCAAAATCTGAAACTGTTCTACCCATTAATTTGTATGACACTATAATAATGAATGGCATTTATGGCAATTCAATGTATTAACCCTTTCAGACCCATTTACAACAGTTTATGTCACTGGCAGTGAATCACACATCTATTCAACAATTCCTAGCAACATTTGCAATCTATTCTCCCTGCAACTCTGTGCAACATTTATTCCATCCCAGAAATTCCATAATGTCCACTCCCATCCAAACAGATATGCAGACAACAAGTAGTGCATAGAGTGTTGTTTGCACACCTGAATCAGGCTAACAAGTTTGGCAGTGCCAATTTCCCACAACCAGATGGTTGAGGCAAACACTTTCCCCTGGGGCACCTGTTTTTAGGTATAATTGAATTTTTTGGCATTTCATTGGCACTTGGTCGGGCAAAGCCAGTGTTCAAACTTATCATATGAGCCAAATAGTGAATGTCAGCGGTGATAATCAACAGAGGTCAAGCTTAGCCCAGACTGGCCCCCCAATTTCACATGTTTGTCCCTTACCAGTAAGGATTACTGAATATCAATGGAGACTGGAATAGTGGGTAACTTTGAACCTAACTTACCAAAGGGCTCCCAAGGCCAATTAAACTATCTATTTGAATTGAGCCAACACCGAACAGACAGGGGATCTAGCCTTTGATAATTTTCAAACATTGTTTTCATTTTCCTAACTTATTGAGTGATTGAGGAACATGAAACCACATTCATAAAGTAATTTTTTGGCAAACGTAGGTCAGAAACCAGGCATCTAGGATAAAGATAATTTCCACTTACTCTCAAAGTTAAACACAGAAGATCAATTTATTCTTACAAGTCACATGTGTGGCCTAGTTAGGTAAAATATGCCTTTTGGAGACCCAGTTAATATTATGTTTTTGTTTGTTTTGCTACTCTTTTCAGCACCTTTGGATTTCTCCAAGATGGGTAATTTCTAAACCATTAACTAAACAATAGTCCAGTTGCACAAATCTAATGTGATCTTATTTTGCTGTTTGAATCAGTTTCCTGAGCAATACATCTACACAGAGTTATTAAATAGCTGTATAAAGCTATTTTATACAACATCCTGTCCCACATCCTTTCAGTCTTCTTGCAAACATCCTGTTATCAACTTTGTTTCAGTTTTTAGACTCTAATTTCATCTCAGTAACCTGATAGGTTAGTCATGGTCATCTGAACCCTATACATCGTAGTGTAACTTCAGAGTCAGCTTGTTATTCATATAGAAATACTTTGCATCTCCTGTGTTTGTCACTTCAGGTGCCACTCTTTAAAATGTCTAATTTTGTTAATTTTATAAAGGTTGTTCTTGTACTGGTATCAAAACAGGAAAACAAAACCAGTCATTTCCTCCTAGTTGCTTTGACCTTGGAGGTGAGCCAGAGTTTTACGTAGAGGAGCAATCGCTCCCAAACTGGTTGAATATTTACATCACCATGTGCCTTGACTAGAAACAAAGAAATACTGACTGACTGAGCCAGCAGATAGATGGATGAATGTTTAGGACCTATAATGAAATACTTTTAAAGAACAGTGATCATTTTAACATAAGAAAATACAGGAGATTCTAGTCTAGGATCTGGGGCTAGACTCCTAGGCTGATCCTATACACCCAGTGAGCACATCTGGCTGCTTTACTTCTTCCCAAATATCAGCAGCTTGTCAATGCTGAGATACCATTGTTCCATAGGAGGACACATTTGGAGGCTGGAGGTTCCAAACAGATTCACCCACCATCATTCTATCCCCTCATGATAATTACTGGTGTGATCATTTCAGGTTTATAACAAACACAACTTAATACCCTACTGTGCACTGCCATCCTATTGGACCGCACTTGTGATTATCGGGGCCAAGGCTTCTTCAATGGCTCGTTGAATGTAATTTTCAGTGTGTAATTAAGACATGCAACTCAACAGGCCAAAGGTTCATCATAGCTGGTAAACTATTGTTGCCTGTAGGGCCCTAGCACCAGTGTATGGAGAAAATTCAGCAAGCATTATCACTTCTGATTGTCATAGAAAAATAACCTGCCAGTATTTGGGGTAGAAATGCAATACTGTATTAACATACCACTTGATTTGCCAAGGTCATATAATCTCTAAAGTCAGAGTAGCCATCCTAGAGTGAATTGAGTAAGGACACAGGGAATACAAGACAAATGCCCAAAGTCAAGTACATAGGCCACGTACTGACAGCAAAAGATCTTTGCCTAGATTCTATAATGGTGAAAACTGTTGAAGTGGTGTGGTAACAGATGTTTAAAAAACAAATGCATACACAGTGCAACAGATTCATCAACTCGTTCACAAATTTATTGTCCAGTTTGATGTTGAAGGATGAATTGTTGCACCACCTCGCTGCCAAGGATGTATGGTAGTGGAACACAGAATAAGAAGTAACATTCATCAAAGTTAAACAACTATTGATGGCAATGCCCATGCTGAAATACCACAATATCACTGAAGACATCTCCCTGAAGTGTAACATCAGTGTCCGACTTGGAGCAACCCTAATGCTGAAGAAAACCAGCTGCACTTGCATCCAGGGTATTAACACAAATGGATCAATCTGCCGTGTGAGTGATAATGGGAACTGCAGATGCTGGAGAATCCAAGATAATAAAATGTGAGGCTGGATGAACACAGCAGGCCCAGCAGCATCTCAGGAGCACAAAAGCTGACGTTTCGGGCCTAGACCCTTCATCAGAGAGGGGGATGGGGTGAGGGTTCTGGAATAAATAGGGAAAGAGGGGGAGGCGGACCGAAGATGGAGAGAAAAGAAGATAGGTGGAGAGAGTATAGGTGGGGAGGTAGGGAGGGGATAGGTCAGTCCAGGGAAGACTGATAGGTCAAGGCCCATTGTTTTTGCTTGTGAGCCTTTTCATCAATACCTACTTGGAAGGGAGAAAGTAACAGTTTAGTCTGATCACAAGCCACTTTAAAGCATTCTCTTCAAGCCACTATTATGGCTCCAAAGCAATGGTAAGGTATGTCAATTTGATTACAGTGGTATAATTTGGACAAGACAGACAAGTAAGTCACTGACATACTGTTGAGAGCAGCAACTTTATGAAGAAAATCAAGATGTTATGGCAAAGAAGGAAATCCTACACTTCCAGACTGGGGCTGCAGCTTCACATGTTCTGAAAGTGATCAACCCAGCAGGCGTTGCTCAAATCCAGTGAACGACCCAACTAGACCCAACTTTTCAAGAGTTGTAAGAAGTATTGATAAAAGAGTTGGCCTAAAAACATCAAAGACACTCTTTGGTCACAAGAGCATATTGGGCATAAAAGAGGAATTGACAGTCCAAGATGGCATAAGAAAAGAGAACCATTATACCCAAGGAGTTTGGAGGACAGATGCTGTGAAAAATAAATCAACATCTGATACATGAACCTGTGTTTTCTCTTTACAGATGCTGGAAGTTCAGCCTAGTGCTTTTCAGCATCTTCTGCTTTTTTATTTCAGATTTCAACAATTTAAGGTTTTTAACTTCTCCAGAATTTGTGGTTTTACCTTGACTCAATTATTTACACAGCACAGTATTTTGGGTGGTATTATGGATGAAAGCTATTAACCTGAAACATAAGCTCTAATTTTATCAACACAGATACTGTCAAACCTGCTGAATGTTTCCAAAATATTCTGTTTTTATTCATCATTGGTATTTTATAAGGCTGAATTTGTCAGTCGATATTCTCGAGATTTCATTGAAAGAGCAGTCATTGTAGTTTTGCAACCGGTGGTGTATGTTACAAATCACAACAGGAATCCAGGTTGCTGAGGCAACATGTACTTTCTGTTAACATGAAGATTTTAGGCTGGATCTATGAAGCAGTGATGGCAAAGGCTCCAATATTTTTTCCATTACAGTTGTCAAGACCCTAGAAGCTCTGGAACACCCTTACTGCATCTCTCTATTTCTGGAACCAACTTATTCTCCTTAAAATTTCCCTTCTTGACCAAGCCTATGGTCATCTAATCTAAAATCTCCTTACGTGGTTTGAAGTCACCCCTTGTCCTGCAATGTACCTGTAAAGTGTTTTATTATGTTAACAGTGCTGTAGAAGTTGTCATAATTTACAAACTGAACTATGCAAAGAAAGAAACGTAATATGACAGGTTACCTGTGTGTAATTGCAAACAGAAGAAGGCCGACTGCTGTGTTTGGAGAGGTAGGGTGTTGTAAAGCTGTGCAGAGAGCAAGAACATTGCAAATGGGAGACTTACTTAATACTTCTGGTAAAGTTGCTAAATTTATCACTCTATTGTTGTGAAGTGCCAATATATGTGGCTTTAACTGTTTCAAAATACTGATAAGAACATTTCCTGGGCACCCCTTCCTGGAGTTCAGTTCATCAATTTTTCCCTCCTCTGTTGGAACCCTAGAAAAATAGGGGTAATTGGCCACAGTTACCTCACAAACAGGTTTGGAAAAATTAGCGGCAGGCAGTCACCAGCAAATGATGAAATGCATAAAAAAAGGGGCAACCTTGTGTGATTTCCTGCTTCCTCAATCAGCATAATAAAATGTGAGGCTGGATGGACACAGCAGGCCCAGCAGCATCTCAGGAGCACAAAAGCTGACGTTTCGGGCCTAGACCCTTCGTCAGAGAGGGGGAATGGGGTGAGGGTTCTGGAATAAATAGGGAGAGAGGGGGAGGCGGACCGAAGATGGAGAGAAAAGAAGATAGGTGGAGAGGAGAGTATAGGTGGGGAGGTAGGGAAGGGATAGGTCAGTCCAGGGAAGACGGACAGGTCAAGGAGGTGGGATGAGGTTAGTAGGTAGGAGATGGAGGTGCGGCTTGGGGTGGGAGGAAGGGATGGGTGAGAGGAAGAACAGGTTAGGGAGGCAGAGACAGGTTGGACTGGTTTTGGGATGCAGTGGGTGGAGGGGAGGAGCTGGGCTGGTTGTGTGGTGCAGTGGAGGGAGGGGACAAACTGGGCTGGTTTTGGGATGTGGTGGGGGAAGGGGAGATTTTGAAGCTGGTGAAGTCCACATTGACCTACCGCCCCCTCGATCATGACCCCACACCCGAGCACCAAATGATCATCTCCAACACCATTCATGACCTCATCACCTCAGGGGACCTCCCACCCACAGCCTCCAACCTCATTGTTCCCCAACCCCGCACGGCCCGTTTGTATCTCCTTCCCAAAATCCACAAACCTGCCTGCCCTGGTCGACCCATCGTCACAGCCTGCTCCTGCCCCACCGAACTCATCTCCACCTATCTGGACTCCATTTTCTCCCCTTTGGTCCAGGAACTCCCCACGTACGTCCGTGACACCACCCATGCCCTCCACCTCCTCCAGGACTTCCAATTCCCTGGCCCCCAACACCTCATTTTCACCATGGACGTCCAGTCCCTATACACCTGCATTCCGCATGCAGACGGCCTCAAGGCCCTCCGCTTCTTCCTGTCCCGCAGACCCAACCAGTCCCCCTCCACCGACACCCTCATCCGCCTAGCTGAACTCGTCCTCACACTCAACAACTTCTCTTTCGATTCCTCCCACTTCCTACAGACTAAGGGGGTGGCCATGGGCACCCGCATGGCCCCCAGCTATGCCTGCCTCTTTGTAGGTTACGTGGAACAGTCCCTCTTCCGCACCTACACAGGCCCCAAACCCCACGTCTTCCTCCGTTACATTGATGACTGTATCGGTGCCGCCTCTCGCTCCCCAGAGAAGCTCGAACAGTTCATCCACTTCACCAACACCTTCCACCCCAACCTTCAGTTCACCTGGGCCATCTCCAGCACATCCCTCACCTTCCTGGATCTCTCAGTCTCCATGTCAGGCAACCAGTTTGTAACTGATGTCCATTTCAAGCCCACCGACTCCCACAGCTACCCAGAATACACCTCCTCCCACCCACTCTCCTGCAAAAATTCCATCCCCTATTCCTAATTCCTCCGCCTCCGCCGCATCTGCTCCCACGATGAGGCATTCCACTCCCGCACATCCCAGATGTCCAAGTTCTTCAAGGCCCGCAACTTTCCCCCCACAGTGGTCGAGAACGCCCTTGACCGCGTCTACCGCATTTCCCGCAACACATCTCTCACACCCCGCCCCCGCCACAACCGCCCAAAGAGGATCTCCCCTCGTTTTCACACACCACCCCACCAACCTCCGGATACAACGCATCATCCTCCGACACTTCCGCCATCTAAATCCGACACCACCACCAAAGACATTTTTCCATCCCCACCCCTGTCTGCTTTCCGGAGAGACCACTCTCTCTGTGACTCCCTTGTTCGCTCCACACTGCCCTCCAACCCCACCACACCCGGCACCTTTCCCTGCAACCGCAGGAAATGCTACACTTGCCCCCACACCTCCTCCCTCACCCCTATCCCAGGGCCAAAGATGACTTTCCACATTAAGCAAAGGTTCACCTGCACATCTGCCAATGTGGTATACTGCATCCACTGTACCCGGTGTGGCTACCTCTACATTGGGGAAACCAAGCGGAGGCTTGGGGACCGCTTTGCAGAACACCTCCGCTCAGTTCGCAATGAACAACTGCACCTCCCAGTCGCAAACCATTTCCACTCCCCCTCCCATTCTTTAGATGACATGTCCATCATGGGCCTCCTGCAGTGCCACAATGATGCCACCCGAAGGTTGCAGGAACAGCAACTCATATTCCGCTTGGGAACCCTGCAGCCCAATGGCATCAATGTGGACTTCATCAGCTTCAAAATCTCCCCTTCCCTTACCGCATCCCAAAACCAGCCCAGTTCGTCCCCTCCCCCCACTGCACCACACAACCAGCCCAGCTCTTCCTCTCCACCCACTGCATCCCAAAACCAGCCCAACCTGTCTCTGCCTCCCTTACCTGTTCTTCCTCTCACCCATCCCTTCCTTCCACCCCAAGCCGCACCTCCATCTCCTACCTACTAACCTCATCCCACCTCCTTGACCTGTCCGTCTTCCCTGGACTGACCTATCCCCTCCCTACCTTCCCACCTACACTCTCCCCTCCACCTATCTTCTTTTCTCTCCATCTTCGGTCCGCTTCCCCCTCTCTCCCTATTTATTCCAGAACCCTCACCCCATCCCCCTCTCTGATGAAGGGTCTGGGCCCGAAGCGTCAGCTTTTGTGCTCCTGAGATGCTGCTGGGCCTGCTGTGTTCATCCAGCCTCACATTTTATTATCTTGGATTCTCCAGCATCTGCAGTTCCCATTATCACTCCTCAGTCAGCAGGTTGTTTACAGATGATGCTAGGAACATAGGTTACTGATTGATTATATTAAAACAAGGTCCATTTATCCAAATGAATCAAACATTCTGCCAAAATTGGGGCAGGCAAAGTAAAACCATGCCAGTGCAGTTTACACAATATACAAACTCAACTCTACCGTCTCTGTCACTGCATCTTGACCGGGTATGACAATTCAACTAAAGTAACTGTGAAAAACATTCCAGTTCCTAGTAGATTTATTACCGAATGAAATGAATATAAATAATGAGGGTGAAGAGAAGGACAGCTGTCATGTTTTCACCACTTTGATGAGTCCTTTCTTATAACATTCAACATAAAACTTGCTGGTTGTCCACACCAATAAACTGAAAATGGATGTAAATTTTTCCATGTGTTTCAACATAGAAAAAATTTGAATTATGTTATATCATTGAAAATATTTCTAGCATTGCTGTAATTAGTTTTCATACTGAAATTAGTACAATAATGATGTTTACTTGGCAAATATTAACACGCATCAGTGAGTATTTCTTATCCGTCTTATGATTAGTACACATTTTTAAAATATTGGACAATACTACAAGGAATCTCAGACACTTGTACCTTTGAAGTATGTTCTCGGAAAACAGTATTATGCTTTAGCAGCGTTGTGATATTATAACAAAAACAGAAGTTTCTGGAAAAGCTCAGCAGGTCTGGCGGCATCTGTGAAGAAAATATCAGAGTTAATGTTTCAGGTCCGATGAACTCAGAATGGAGTAACAGAGTTCTGAGGAAGGGCCACCAGGGCCGAACTGGTAAGTCTGATATTTTTCTTCACAGACGCTGCCAGATCTGCTGAGCTTTTCCAGTAACTTCTGTTTTTGTTCCTGATTTACAGCATCAGCAGTTAGAACGTAGAACATTACAGCACAGTACAGGCCCTTCAGCCCTCGATGTTGTGCCGACCTGTCATACCGATCTCAAGCCCATCTAACCTACACTATTCCATGTACGTCCATATGCTTGTCCAATGACGACTTAAATGTACCTAAAGTTGGCGAATCTACTACCATTGCAGGCAAAGCGTTCCATTCCCTTACTACTCTCTGAGTAAAGAAACTACCTCTGACATCTGTCCTATATCTTTCACCCCTCAATTTAAAGCTATGCCCCCTCGTGCTCGCCGTCACCATCCTAGGAAAAAGGCTCTCCATATCCACCCTATCTAACCCTCTGATTATTTTATATGTTTCAATTAAGTCACCTCTCAACCTTCTTCTCTCATGAAAACAGCCTCAAGTCCCTCAGCCTTTCCTCGTATGACCTTCCCTCCATACCAGGCAACATCCTAGTAAATCTCCTCTGCACCCTTTCCAAAGCTTCCATATCCTTCTTATAATCTGGTGACCAGAACTGTACACAATACTCCAAGTGCGGCCGCACCAGAGTTTTGTACAGCTCCACCATAATCTCTTGGTTCCGGAACTCGATCCCTCTATTAATAAAAGCTAAAACACTGTATGCCTTCTTAACAGCCCTGTCAACCTGGGTGGCAACTTTCAGTTTTTATTGCAATATTGTCAGCTAGCTCTCAGCTGTTAATGTGGTCTCCTAGTATTTTGAATTCAGAAATAGACATTTTTACCCATAATAGCCATTGTAGAGATTGTGAAATGAGAGTCAGTTCAATCCTGTTATGAAGAAAAGCAGAGTAAAATACGTACTTAAGTGAATGGGCTATTTCACACAGGTAGAGGAACAGAACATTATGGATGGTGTTCATTGTTATCATGGGATGCATTCAAAATCATGTCAAGGCTAAATGCACCATGGCATGTCTAAAAAGAGAAACATATTTATATTTGTTATATGAATTGATTACTTCTAGAAAAGGAGCAGAAAGCTCATTGAGAAAGTAAACAAATGACTCCATAAGAAAGTTGAGTCTTCAATTAATACTCAGATTGAATTTATTCTGTTGTCATTTCAATGTTTTGAAAAACCAATTTTCTAACAATCGTTCTATTCAGGGCACCCCTCAAACAATAGGTGGCTCAGTGGTTAGCACTGCAGCGCCAGGGACCCGGGTTTGATACCAGCCTCGGGTAACTGTGTGGAGTTTGCACATTCTTCCTGTGTCTGTGTGGGTTTCCTCCAGGTGCTCTGGTTTCCTTCCACAGTCCAAAGATGTGCAGGTTAGGTGGATCAGCCATGCTAAATTGCCCGTAGTGTTCAGGGGTGTGTGCGGGTTATAGGGGGATGGATCTGGGTGGGATGCTGCAAGGGGCGGTGTGGACATGTTGGGCCAAAGGGCCTGTTTCCACACTGTAGGGAATCTAATCTTAAAAAAAAACTTCAAGTATTCCAAAGCATACACAGTTGAGATTTATGAAAGATATTGATACTAAAGAAAAATTAAATCAACAATTTCTACACATCTTCCAACTGCTTCCGACAGCTTGGCTAAACACCATTAAAATTGGATCACATAATGATATCAAGCAGCCCTGATACTAAACTTGCTTTACTCCAGTCCAAGCCTGAGGCAAGTTAGGTTAATGCAGCAGCATATCTAACGTTTAAAAGGGCTGGAACAAAAACAAAGTTGCTAGAAAAGCTCAGCAGATCTGACAGCATCTGTGAAGGAAAAAACAGAGCTAATGTTTCACATCCAGCAACCCTTCCTCAGAACTGATGGTGGCTGGGAAAACGTCAGTTTATGTTCAGAAAATAGGGCGAGGGTGGGGTAGGGAGTAGACGATAGGATAGAGCCCAAAGAGAGAGAAAGACAGTTGGACAGACAAAGGAGTTGCTAACGACCAGGCTGGGAGGGTGAATAGTTGTTAATGGGGACTGTTAGTGACTAACAACAGGGGGTGTGTAATGACAGGCTGTGTGGTAACAAGGCCTGGTGTGTGGGGTGGGGGTTCTGGGACACGGAACAGTTTTGGCCCTAAAATTATTGAGCACAATATTGAGTCTGGAGGTCTGTAGGGTCCCCAAGTGGAAAATGAGGTGTTGTTCCTCCAGCTTGCGTTGGGCTTCACTGGAACACTGTAGCAAGCCAGAGACAGAGATGTTGGCCAGGGAGCAGATTGTTAGTCACTAACAGTCCCCACTAATGACTATTCACCCTTGTAGCCTGATCGTTAGCAACTTCTTTGTCTGACCAACCATCTTTCTCTCTCTTTGGGCTCTATCCTATCGTTTACTCCCTACCCCCCCTACCTCCCTATTTTCTGCACATAAACTGATGTTTTCCCAGCCACCATCAGTTCTGAGGAAGGGTCACCGGACCTGAAATGTTAACTCTGATTTTGTCCTTCACAGATGCTGCCGGATCTGCTGAGCTTTACCAGCAACTTTGTTTTTGTTTCTGATCTACAGCATCCGCTGTTCCTTTGGATTTTATTTAAAAGGGCTGGTTTCAACTCATTCTGCCCAGCAGGAATAAAGGAGCAGCATTCTCTAATGCTACACTCAGAGACAGTAGAAACTGCCAATGCTGGAGTCTGAGATAACGCGGTATAGAGCTGGATGAACACAGCAGGCCAAGTAGCATCAGAGGAGCAGGAAAGCAGACATTTTGGGTCTGAAACATCAACTTTCCTGCTCCTGTGATGCGGCCTGGCCTGCTGTGTTCCTCCAGCTCCACACCTTGTTATCTTATTCCCCAATATTTTTTGTGCTTTAACTGCTACAGCACTCCTGCTCGAATCTCACCCATTGTCATTTTGGTTCATCAAAAGGGGCCAGGCTGGAGACAGAGGCTTCATCAAGGGATGTAAATTGGGATCCCATTCTGTCAGGGGAACCCAATGCCATTCCTACTTTGGGAAGATACAGAAATGAAGCAACAGTTTGAATCTATTGATATTTAAAGGTGCGTTGGTGTGGTATGGAGGCATCGTGATATGGTTATGTAAGGATAGAAAACTGCATTATGGATAACTTTAAGAAAGTTGAAGCTGATGTTGAATCTATTTGGCAAGACTGAAAGATCTTCCACATGGCCATTGAATAGAAGCTAATACAGGGTTTTGACTCACCACGCTGTCATCCTGCCTCCCCTCCCACTTGCGCACACGCAGCTGAGTAAGAATACAAACCATGTCCTCCTACGCTTTTTGTTACTACTTATACATCCTGTCAAATACACAGGAATCCTGCTTGTAAAAATGAATAATGTTCTATAAACAAACCAAAGTGTTTTCCATTAATAGCTCAGTGACACACCGATGAATGTTGTACTCTTCACTGGAAATCAGTTGGAAATTGTTATTGGGCTGTACAAATATAACCTATTTCAATTTTGGAATTCATGTTCACAGGTCATAATGCAACTTAAATTCAGACTTAAGTTGCACAGTTACAGTGCAAAACAAACTAATCTCAGACAATGATCCATCTTAGACATTTGTTGACTGCAATGAAAGCAGGAGGATCAAGCCTTGATATGCACAATTTTTCATAAACTTTTTTCAGAAAAGTAACATGGTTGCGTAAATTATGGTGGCTGATTTGCATAATATTAAAATATTAATATTATTAAATTAATATTAATATTAAAAATTGTAATTCTTAAAATCTATAATTTGAATTGTGTGAATTTTGCTTGTGTGCTAAATTAAGCTCTTTGGAATGTGAGAACGTTTGGCAGATACTACTCTCACACTTCTAGGTTAAAATGTATCTGTTAATTTAATTAAAGCCTTGTAAGTTACAATCCAATAAACATCTTTTTACTTCTGTTATAGGTGTTTGATTCTGATTAAAATAATGGATTATTAAATGGATATGCAGCTACATGGGCTTTATGCACATAGCAGTGTCCAAAATGCATTTCAAAGCACCTGTCCCACAGGACATCAATGTGTCAATGTTAGCAGCAGTTGGTAAGTGGGAATAAAGCTTTGTACAGTACGCGAAGCACCTGGGGTAGGAATCTGGCAAAATTCATTACCCAGAGAAACCATGCATATTATCAGTGGATCAAAGGCTTTTTGCCAGGTCTGGTAGGAGTCCTTTCCTTTCGCAAACCTTTGTATGACTTTACAGATGGTCTTTTACATCTAATGTGTTTCCAAGCTGGACAAAAGCACACCTTCAATAAGAAAAATACACTTGAAAGTTTTGCTGAAATACAAGGTGTAGAGCTGGATGAACACAGCAGGCTAAGCAGCATCAGAGGAGCAGAAAAGCTGACGTTTCAGGCCTAGGCCCTTCTTCAGAAATTGAAGAAGGGCCTAGACCCAAAATGTCAGCTCTTCTGCTCCTCTGATTCTGCTTGGCCTGCTGTGTTCATCCAGCTCTATGCCTTGTTATCTCAGATTCCCCAGCATCAGCAGTTCCTACTATCACTGAAAGTTTTGCTAAACACGTTTCCTAAGGTTGTAGCACTATGAATTATTGGAAGTGCACCTAGCTTGCAAAGCATAGCTACTTACTGAATCAAATTAAAAACAGAAAATGTTGGAAATGCTCAGCAGGCCTGCCAGCATCAGCGGAAAAAGAATCAGGGCTCATGACTCTGGTCATTCTTCAGAACTGAAGGAAGAGAGAAAGGTATTTGGCTTTTTCCAAGCAATAGGAGAGAGGTGGTTTGAACAAACAAATGGAATGTGGTCTGTGAATGTAGGCTGGATTAAATGATAAAAGATTTCACGATTCCGTAGAGAAATTGTTATACTGAAGAAATAAAAGATATGCCAAGAATGGGCAGAAAAGTCTAGATAACAATGGGATGTTATTTGAAAGCTAAAACATGAAAAACAAAAGAAAATTGAGGTGAAGAATACAGTTTATGGTCTGAAATTGTTCAAGTCAGTGTTGAGTTCAGAATGCCATAAAGGGCTTAATGAATTGACAAGATGCTGTTGATTGAGAGTGTGTTGAGATTCATTGGAAGATTACAGAAAGCTGAAGACAGAGATGCAAGCCTGACGACAAGGTTGCTGTCTGTGCTTTGGAAACTTCAACCAGTTTATGTATTAAGAACACCTTACCCAAACGCTCCTTTCAGTGAGGCTGAAAAAGAGACAGAGAATTCGGTTTGTGGTTCAATCTGATTTTATTAACAAAATATACCCTATTAAAAATATTGTGAGAATTTCCCAAATTCCCACAATGTTTACTCTCTGTCTAGTTCTATCATCTGAGAAAGGAGGTTATCCACAATGACCCATGTGTTTCAGCTGGGCCGTTGTAATCACCATGTCTCCAACATAGGGCTGGCTCTCTTCAACGAAGGTAGGTCTCACAATTCAAGGTGGATCTTCTCCTAGGCTTTCTTGGGCTGCCAATTAGCCTTTGGCCACTAGTCTCACTGTGAATCTTAGCTGAGAGTATTCATTTCCAGATGTGTGTTTTTATCCTTCCTCCCTTGGACCTTACTGAATGTTTTATGGCCTTTGGCCAATGGAATCATGTGCAGGGTTCAAAGCACCCAAGGGGTCACACCAATACCCTTCACTGTTGCCATGCCAGGGAGGTGTCAAGTGCCCAGTTTCAAAGTCAAGGTGCCAGAAAGTCTGATTGATACTTCCCCAATACACGCCCCTTGGGCTGGTTGTAACTGGGTCCCCTGAACTTTTTATGACATCTTTCGCTTTGGTTTCCATTGTTCTCTATAGCTGATAACCACTGGCTGCTGTTCAATTTAGTTTGACCAGTTTTCTCTCAGGTCCGATTTCTCCAACTGTAGTTCAATTTAGAACGTCTAACTTTAGGCTTTCGGTCGTTTGACTACAAGGTGGGGATTTAAAATAGTGGGCAATCAGAAGCTTAGGATCATGCTTGCAAACTAAGTGAAGGTGTACCATAGAGCATAGGTGTACCATATACCCTACCTGCATTTGGTCTGCCCAGATTACAGATCGAATTCCCAGTGGCAAATATCCAGTATACTAAATGGGAATTAGTACATGTACACCATTACCTTACCTAAAAGGAACGTTTGGGACCCTTGGATGGAATGAGAGTGGAGGCTAAAGATGAGGTGCTAACTGTCCTGTGTTTGTGCGAGAGGCGTCGTAGAAAGGGGATGAGGATGGTATTGAAGGTGAGAGAGAAGTGGATCAGAATGTAACAGAGGGAACAGTCCCTTCAAGGGCGGCACGGTGGCTCAGGGGTTAGCACTGCAGCCTCACAGCACCGGAAATCTGGGTTCACTTCCACCCTTGGGCAACTATCTGTGTGGAGTTTGCACATTCTCCCTGGTCTACTTGGGTTTCCTCTGGGTACTCCGGTTTCCTCCCACAGTCCAAAGATGTGCAGGCTAGGTGGATCGGCCATGCTAAATTGCCCATAGCATTCAGGGGTGTGTGGGTTATAGGGGGATGGGTCTGGGTGGACTTGTTGGGCTGAAGGGCCTGTTTCCACACTGTAGGGATTCTATGAATTCAAAATGCTGGCAGGGGATGTGGAGAGAAGAAGAGTTTGGTGGTGATACCATGTTGGAAGTGGAAGAAATGATGATCCATTGAATACAGAAACTGGGGGTTAGGGGACATGGAGGACAAAGAGAACCTTATCACATCTCTGGGAGAAGGACGAAAGGGTCAGGGGTAAAACGTGCAAGAAACGAGTGATAAATGGATGACATGGAACCACAGTAAGGTATTTGGAGGGAAGATGGTCAGAATCCTTAATTGAAGAAAGAGAAAGACACATCAGAAGTGAAATCCTGTTGTGGAAAGCATCGTCATCATCAGAACAGATAGAAATTGAGAGAATGGGAGAATAGAATGAATCCCTTACAAGAAGCAGGGCATGGGCAAGTGTAGCCAGGATAGATATGGGAGTCGAGGGCTTATCATGCATGTTAGTAAGTAACTTATACCCATAAATGAAGACAGTGATGTCAAATGAAGGAACAAGCAGTATTGCTCATATGAAGATGTGAGAAAGGTAGAAATTGGAAGCACAGTAAATGAAGTTTTCCAGCTGTGATCAAGAGCAGGAAGTGGCACCAATACAGTGAGTATACCAGAAAAAGAGTGCAAGGTATGGACCCAGTTAGAACTAGAATGTGAAATGTTTTTATATCCCACAAAGAGGCAAGTACAATTCGAACCCCTGCAGATATCCAAAGCTACATCTTTTTATTTGGAGGAAGTCAGATAAATTAAAGCAGGAATTGGTTAATGAGTGCATAAGGTTGGGCAGGCAGAGGTAAATGATGACAGATGGACCCCTGATCAAGGAATAAGCCATCAGACTGTCCGGTTGAGGTTTGGAAATATATAGGGATTAGATAGCCATAACGAAGGAGAGGCTGTTAGGGCATTCACTTGTGGGATGTGCACTTCTCTGACAATGTTGGCAATTATGGTCTCCCTTGCTGGCCCCTCAAGAAGATGGAAAAGGAAGACAAAGCAAAACAATAAGCTGAATTTTCCAGCAAAAGTCAGGGAACCTGATCTCAGCACCCCCGTCCCAAGCACAAGAATCTCCACCAGATCAATTTCGAATGAGATCAATTCAGAGCAGAGAAGAGTCGGATGGCGAGAAACCCAATGAGAATGCCTGGCCAGCTGGTAGGCACCACTGCTGTCGATAACAACATTAAAGCAAGCACATCGAAATGAAGGTGCTCTTGAAAAGTTGCAAAAGGCCCAACACCAAAGAAGCCCTCAGGTGTTAATAACATGATAATGGTGGAAGAACCCTTTCATGAGCATGGTCATGGCCACTGCTCTGACAAGTTTCAACCTTGTGGTTCGGTAGTGCTGGGGCTCATAGAACAGGCAGCGATGACCTCAGACCTCTGTCAGACCCTTGGCTCAATATGTGCTTACCAAGGGAATCCTGTAAGGCTTTTCTCTCCATCTTCGGTCCGCCCCCCCCCCCCCCCTCCCTATTTATTCCAGAACCCTCATCCCATCCCCCTCTCTGTTGAAGGGTCTAGGCCTGAAACGTCAACTTTTGTGCTCCTGAGATGTTGCTTGGCCTGCTGTGTTCATCCAGCTTCACACTTTATTATCTTGGCTGAGAATGTGCCATTGGTTTGGGAAAACTGTCAGTCAGTGTGATATTGACTGGCTGCCTGTCTAATTTGTGAAGTGGCTTCACCGACCACCCCATAGGAAACTCACCCAAAGGCAGAATAAGTGACAGTGAGCTGTCTCAAAGAAAGGTTTTCCACCTCACGTCTGACCCCCACCACAGTATCCAAGAGTCTGAGAAGATTCCAGTCATTATGACAACAGTGGGGTAGGGACAAAGGTGTTGACTCTACAAAATGTTAAACCTGCATTGCTGATAATATTCATTGAAATTCCTTAACTGCTTTTGACTAAACCACTTCACACACTATTTAGTTTAGATAAGTCTGTCGGGGGTGGTGGGGGGGGGGGGGGCGCATTGAGATGAAGGCATGTTTGATCAGTTTGTCGCTCCACCATACACGTCAATAGTAACCAACTGAGGTGAAAGTTTTAACTGGTGATAAGGCAGAACAGTGCTAAAATAGAGGTAAGTATGACGCACTAGAAATAAATCATACAAAGAAACTACTGCTGGCAGGGTTACGCTGATGACAAATGAATGTGAACACATTTTTCTGAAGTATGTGGTTTTAGTGTAACTGCATTAAGCTCAGGTTATATTTAATGGCCTGAAGAGCTTTCGTAATTTTCCCTTTTTTTTCCTGTGATTCCAGGCCCATGATTCTCTTTTAGATACACTATGTCCATATCACTAAACACAAGGTTTCTTGAGGTTTGGCGATTTGAGTGCAAGTTGCAGTGCAACACTACTGACATCTAAATTGTGCAGTTTGGGACATTACACTACATTAAGAAAGGAAACATGTGAGTCTTGTGACAAGTCTCTTATGACTGCACTAAATACCTCAATTTGTCTCCTTAATTAAATAAACCAAATATCGCTTCGGTACGTGGGTGACCATACTCACAATGTAAAAAAAGGGTAGTGTTGAGTAATTGTCAGAGAAAAGTGTGAGAAAACATAAAGCCCATTAATCTGTTGACCTGAAATGTGTATTTCATGGTATTAGTGAACCTTAAAAACCTACAGCTACAAAGAAAGATTGAGACCCTTTTATCAGAAATAATGCCATAAATCTGTCTAGACTCAATTTCTGCACTTGTTAATGCCCGTTAAGACTTTAATACAGATTTCCGCTTTCTTAAAGCTGCGATTAATTAGCAAGCCTCTCTTATCTTCCTGGGAAACTCTCAACCCCACCCAACTTGGTGACATGGAACCACGGGAATGCTGGAGAATCTTAATGCAGAAGCAGGACGTATGATTTTAGTGAAAGGGCTTCTGGTAGAATTACTTACTCAGGACAATCTTCAATGATTTAATCATTGAATCATTCTGTAATATGAGTTTCTTATTCATTCATTCACAGGATGAGGGGAGTCACTGGCTAGAGCAGCATTTATTGCCCATCCCTAATTGCCCAGAGGACAGTTAAGAGTCAGCCACATTGCTGTGGGTCTGAAGCCACATGTAGGCCAGACCAGTTAAGGATGATAGTTTCCTTCCCTAAAGGACATGAGTGAACCAGGTGGGCTTTTCCTGAAAATTGACAATGGAGTCAGAGTCATCATTAGATTTTTATTTCCAGATATTTATTTAATTCGAATTCCACCATCTGCCGTGGCGGGATTCAAAGGCAGGTGCCCAGAATGTTATCTGGGTTTCTGGATTAACAGTCCAGCGATAATACCATTTGGCCATTGCCTCCCTCATGTTGTGAAAACTAGTTTTTTTCTTTATTCATTAACAGTATAAGGATGTCACTGGCCAGGCAACATTTATTGCCCATCACTAATTGCCCAGAGTGCAGTTCAGAGTCAAACACATTGCTGTGGGTGTGGGATCACGTGCAGGCCAGACCAGGTAAGGATGGCAGATAACAAAGTGTGAAGCTGGATGAACACAGCAGGCCAAGCAGCATCTCAGGAGCACAAAAGCTGACGTTTCAGGCCTAGACCCTTCGTCAGAGAGGATGAAGGCCGAAACGTCAGCTTCTGTGCTCCCGAGATGCTGCTTGGCCTGCTGTGTTCATCCAGCTCCACACTTTGTTGTCTTGGATTCTCCAGCATCTGCAGTTCCCAATATCTCAGGTAAGGATGGCAGCTTCCTTTCCTAAAGTAAGTTAGTTGGCCAGATGGGCTTTTCCAACAATCGACAATGGATTCGTGGTCATCATTCAATTCTAAATGATGAAAATAAAGTAACGGAAATAATACAATATCTATGCCAAATAATTGGCTGTAACAGTAGGGAGTTCTGCACCCATCAGCTCTGCAATGTCATTTACTTTGTTCAGGTCTTGCTTTCATAACAATACCAATTCTTAGTTTGCATCCATTCTGCAATTCATGATTACCTTTGCCTTAAATGTTGGGTTTAGCTGCTCCAAGTGGAACACATGTGAGGATACACTTAATGAGAAAAGTGAGTCAGTATTAGAAAAATTCAAGACAAATTCCCAATGAAAATTACAATGGAAAAATATTTGTGTGAAGATGCCCAAACAAGAACAGAACGGAACCTGGTTCTATTTACTTGAAGGTAATTGTACACCGAACCACAGAAGGAACGATACGTTCTGGCATGATAGTTCATATTTAGTGATATTTGTGGTATGGCATGGCAGATTTCTAGGATCAGAACGATAAAATGAATTCAAATATTTATATAATCAATGGAAATCAGTTGATGATGCTTTCTGACATTGTTTTTTAAAATTCCTATCACGCATATGTCAGCGTATTTTTTCAAATATGGTAAATGGTACTCTTAGACAAAGTTCAAACATTAGCATTCATCCCTCTCACTTCTGAGATCTGAGGTTGAATTCAGACAGATGGGGCACCTCTCCTCTCCTTGACAGATGTTACGAGCCCCATAATAAATGGTCTGCTTTCAATTTCAACTGAATGTGAGCCACAGTACCAAACTTCCCACAAATTCATCACTGATTGTTAATGGTTGAGCAGTCTTGTTTAAGCAAGATGTAAAGATACAGAATAGGAAATAATTTTGGGAACAGGAATCAAATACCAAGTTTGAATACCACAGGTCTAAATAGTAAGAATTCCACTTGATTGCTTAAGCTGATTCATGTTTCCAAATCTTAGCTGTTGGAGTAATTTTTGTTTTCTCTTAGATACAAAAAATCTAAGCTTTAATTCTGTCAATTTTTTACTGTTCTTTTGTTTTGCTTCTTTTTCTTCCCTTCAAAGCAGCACACAACTAATTTATCAGACGGGAAGCAAAAAATTTTGAGAGGTTGTTTCAGTCTATCAATAACGAACAGTAAGCACAAATTAATTTCATAGAAAGACTATAATTCCAATACTTTTCTCCTTCCCTGTTCTAACTCCATCCCCTATAAATCCAGATCAAAAATTACCTACAATTATTACAGGTTAGTCAAATCACAATCTCCCAAGCTGTTAGTCAAGGATTTAGCAGTCAATTATTTTAGATAAGAGGCTATCAGAATAATTCTGTTATGTGCTGTGTTGTGCAACAGGCTTATTGGATGCTAAATGATGCACAATATGGTAAGCTCAGTTGAATGGAAAGTTTGTTCCTGATGCAGAGTGATGCCAACAGCAGAGGTTCAATTCCAGTACAGACTGAGCTCCTGATATCACAATTTTACCTCCTGGTTGAGATGTGGTAACCATCAGGTTAAATTCACCACCAGCTGTCTTGGTCTAATGAGACAATATGACTGTGGTGGGCATTTTCAATGCATTTATTTCTTTCAATAGAGTATAAATAAAAGGTTAAAACTGAACTGTTACCTGCTTGACAAGCAGCATTTGTTTGAAATTTCCTAGATTTATGGAGGCAAAGCAATGGATTTCTAATTACATGAGTAATTTGTGAGTCAACTCTGTTATTTGTGGAATGAACAATCTTTAGATGCATTTCTTTAGGACTAATCATTTGCTGAGCGAAAAGACAACAGCAGCCACCATACTCACCAGATAAAGATTAACAGTAAAGTTGTGCACTTCTAAGGGTGTTGTCCTTAATGTGCTTTTATGAATAACACTCTAATATTCCATTCAATGATCCAATATTCTGACAGCCCTATTACCACGCTGATTATATATTACCAAATGATGCTTCAGATGGAATAAAACTAAAGTTTGGGGATGAAAAATGTTACATATCATGCCTAAATGTATTTGTAGTTTAGATGAATTATATTTTATGTATATTAAATATATTATGCATATTATATAAACTTTGGATAAACTTTCTGGGACTGTTGCAACTTCTAACTTTGGCAAATTACATGGAAATTCTATTCAATACCAAATTTTTCTAAATATATGCTACAATATGTCCCGAAATCAATCTATATCATTTCAAAGATTAATATTATCCAATATTACAGGTGACAGTTCCAAATACAGGCCCCAATGACACCAAAAATAACTATACACTCAATGTGAAAGACATATGTTTCCTTGCCATAGCAGTTATCAAAAGTTATGATTGAATAGCAACTTCAGTTTGATAGTATATCAGAGAAGTTACAAAACAGTGATCAAAAATATTCAATCACTGTTTAATATCTGGTTCTGTTTTAAAGGGTCTTCTAATCCAATGTTCAGAACCAAGTTATTTGGTTAAAATATATCGTAATTTTGAATGATGAGATATCAAGGGACAGGACTTCATTAATCATTTTTCATTTCTCATACTATCCAATTTGGCATTAGTATTGTGTCGTAAAGATGCTATGCCACACACATGGAACATTCAATTCCTGGCACTTTGGTGATGATTGCATATCTAGGGATAGAGTTTCCGCTTTGAGCACAATCAGGAAATTGGTACAAATTGCTCTTGAAATTGTAATGATTAGGTTACAGATCAAGTATTTGCTATAATCTCCACAACTGCGTATTAAATCTTGCGTGAGCCTGGGCAGTCTGTCAATATGTTCTGCTAGTGATGTGCACTGGACTTTGGACTTTGTGAAGCTGTGAACTTTCCAAAATTGGAATCAGAAAAGGTCCAAAATATGAACTCTGTTGTCCTGTGTACTAAATACCACTGACGAAACTTCTCGGTACAGACTGCTTGAGAATCCTTGGTTAAGGGAACTGAGAAGAAAAGCCAGATATGTGTGATGGAGTTAAAAAAAGTAGCCTCATGCAAGTCCAAAAAGAAATGCTATTCAAGAGCACAAATAAGCTAAGGTATAGGGTATGGGAAATGCTTTCATCAACACTGGTTTTAGTATAAACAGGAAGAGCACAACTCTATCCATGGCCTTGCAAAAAGCCTGCAGCCAGGAAGTCGTCATTAAATTGAGCTAATTTAAGAACCAATTTGGAAACACTGGAGACAAAGGCTTTCACTTTTGGAAAAAGTGAACTACAAATTACAGTAGGAAACCAGAAGCCAAATTAATCTGACCAATGAGTATGTATGCTTTCATAGAGGGATGATTTCCTCAAGACTTGCTCACAGGTCTGTAAGACATACGGAAATAATTAATTTAATCTCAATGAATGGAACATTTCCAAGGAATAGGAATGCTTCACTAATAAGAAAGCAAAATACAGTAGATGCTGGAAATCTATCTTAACAGAACTTTAAATAATGATGTTAGTGCAAATTGTACCTATTTTCATTATTATTTAATAACTAATTATAATGCAAATAATATCGTTATCCACAGCTTAAAGAAGAAAGAAATGGCCAGGAAAGTGCTTCCTGCAGTCACTCTTTCTGTGAAAATATCTGCAGAAATAACTTTTTAAAATTATGCTTCATGGAAATGTTGCTATTTGCAGAATCAGTTCAACACTTAGCAATCAGCTGATTTGAGGGGTCCCCACTCACCGGGCAGCTGCACAAGCTACAAGAGAATCAGTCGCTAAACCTCTTAGGGGCTGTATGAGAGTGGCATTTAATTGTAATTTGTATTCATCTGCTATTAAACTTGTTCTCTGGGCCAGTGCCCAAGATCAGCTAGGATTCTGATCGACAGGATTTCCTGTGGAGATGGCTGTTAACATTACAGGGACTGACATTAGCAAAATGATCCCCAAGTGAGCGGGCAGTTCCAAGATGGTAGATTTCTACAGTCTGGGAAACATAACATTTGATTGAAATTTCTATGGTGCCAAGCTTTAGTCCCACTGTTACAGTAAACTAATGCAACCTGCACACGTTACACACCAACTCGGCTGTTATTCTCATATGAACAATAGCTCAAGGGAAACTGGTGCTTGAAAATAGGTAGAACAGACCAGCTTTTGTTCCACTAAAAATCGCAAAAGTGGACAGATTGATAGGAGTGTGGATGATTCAGCAGTTAATATCCCAAAGCGCGGTAACATCAGTTCCATTTCAGAAATAATGCACATCCCAGCTGGTCTTGCTAAAGAACATATTACACCAGTTTACATCTGGCAACAGCAATCAGATGAGATTAAATTCCAGACCATCAGAGCCTCAAATGATCAAAATTCATATTGTTGCACATTTTGATTTGGTAGGTGTGTTCCAGAGCCTAAAGGAATTTTGTAGTGCAAACAAGGAGAAACTGGATGTGAGAGATAATGGGAACTGCAGATGCTGGAGATTCCAAGATAATAAAATGTGAGGCTGGATGAACACAGCAGGCAAAGCAGCATCTCAGGAGCACAAAAGCTGACGTTTCGGGCCTAGACCCTTCATCAGAGAGGGGGATGGGGGGAGGGAACTGGAATAAATAGGGAGAGAGGGGGAGGCGGACCGAAGATGGAGAGTAAAGAAGATAGGTGGAGAGAGTGTAGGTGGGGAGGTAGGGAGGGGATAGGTCAGTCCAGTGCCACCCGAAGGTTGCAGGAACAGCAACTCATATTCCGCCTGGGAACCCTGCAGCCATATGGTATCAATGTGGACTTCACCAGTTTCAAAATCTCCCCTTCCCCTACTGCATCCCTAAACCAGCCCAGTTCATCCCCTCCCCCCACTGCACCACACAACCAGCCCAGCTCTTCCCCCCCACCCACTGCATCCCAAAACCAGTCCAACCTGTCTCTGCCTCCCTAACCGGTTCTTCCTCTCACCCATCCCTTCCTCCCACCCCAAGCCGCACCCCCAGCTACCTACTAACCTCATCCCACCTCCTTGACCTGTCCGTCTTCCCTGGACAAAAAAAAAGGGTGGCCATGGGCACCCGCATGGGCCCCAGCTATGCCTGCCTCTTTGTAGATTACGTGGAACAGTCCCTCTTCCGCACCTACGCAGGCCCCAAACCCCACCTCTTCCTCCGTTACATTAATGACTGTATCGGCGCCGCCTCTTGCTCCCCAGAGGAGCTCGAACAGTTCAACCACTTCACCAACACCTTCCACCCCAACCTTCAGTTCACCTGGGCCATCTCCAGCACATCCCTCACCTTCCTGGACCTCTCAGTCTCCATCTCAGGCAACCAGCTTGTAACTGATGTCCATTTCAAGCCCACCGACTCCCACAGCTACCTAGAATACACCTCCTCCCACCCACCCTCCTGCAAAAATTCCATCCCCTATTCCCAATTCCTCCGCCTCCGCCGCATCTGCTCCCACGATAAGACATTCCACTCCCGCACATCCCAGATGTCCAAGTTCTTTAAGGACCGCAACTTTCCCCCCACAGTGATCGAGAACGCACTTGACCGCGTCTCCCGCATTTCCCGCGACACATCCCTCACACCCCGCCCCCGCCACAACCACCCCAAGAGGATCCCCCTCGTTCTCACACACCACCCTACCAACCTCCGGATACAACGCATTATCCTCCGACACTTCCGCCATTTACAATCCGACCCCACCACCCAAGACATTTTTCCATCCCCTCCCCTGTCTACTTTCCGGAGAGACCACTCTCTCCGTGACTCCCTTGTTCGCTCCACACTGCCCTCTAACCCCACCACACCCGGCACCTTCCCCTGCAACCGCAGGAAATGCTACACTTGTCCCCACACCTCCTCCCTCACCCCCATCCCAGGCCCCAAGATGACATTCCACATCAAGCAGAGGTTCACCTGCAATCTGCCAATGTGGTATACTGCATCCACTGTACCCGGTGTGGCTACCTCTACATTGGGGAAACCAAGCGGTGGCTTGGGGACCGCTTTGCAGAACACCTCCGCTCAGTTCGCAACAAACAACTGCACCTCCCAGTCGCAAACCATTTCCACTCCCCCTCCCATTCTGTAGATGACATGTCCATCATGGGCCTCCTGCAGTGCCACAATGATGCCACCCGAAGGTTGCAGGAACAGCAACTCATATTCCGCCTGGGAACCCTGCAGCCTAATGGTATCAATGTGGACTTCACCAGTTTCAAAATCTCCCCTTCCCCTACTGCATCCCTAAACCAGCCCAGTTCATCCCCTCCCCCCACTGCACCACACAACCAGCCCAGCTCTTCCCCCCCACCCACTGCATCCCAAAACCAGTCCAACCTGTCGCTGCCTCCCTAACCTGTTCTTCCTCTCACCCATCCCTTCCTCCCACCCCAAGCCGCACCCCCAGCTACCTACTAACCTCATCCCACCTCCTTGACCTGTCCGTCTTCCCTGGACTGACCTATCCCCTTCCTACCTCCCCACCTACACTCTCTCCACCTATCTTCTTTACTCTCCATCTTCGGTCCGCCTCCCCCTCTCTCCCTATTTATTCCAGTTCCCTCCCCCCATCCCCCTCTCTCTTGAAGGGTCTAGGCCCGAAACATCAGCTTTTGTGCTCCTGAGATGCTGCTTGGCCTGCTGTGTTCATCCAGCCTCACATTTTATTATCTTGGAAACTGGATGTGAGTTTGCTCGCTGAGCTGGAAGGTGAGTCTTCAGACATTTCGTCACTTTTTGTTTATTTGAAAAAATATACTTTATTCATAAGATGTACAAAAAATAAAACATATTTATACACCTACCTAGTCAGGCAAGCCACTCTGGGTGACCCAGGGGGTACGTACACCAACTGAAAGAAAAAAACAAAGCAAAGAAAATACCCCGGCAGTCGTCACCCCGCACAGTCCCCGTTGGCCCCCTGACCAGTTGGGGAAGGCGCCAGCTGGGCCCAGTTACCAGATAGGGCCCTTTTTTCTATTCTGGACGAGAGGTTTCATACCGTGGTCTTTCCCCACCGCACCTTGGCGGTGGCTGCCCCAAGCTTAAGCGCATCCCTCAGCATGTATTCCTGGACCTTGGAGTGTGCCAGTCTGCAACACTTGGTCGGGGTCAGTTCTTTCAGCTGGCAGACCAGCAAGTTGCAGGCAGACCAAAGAGCGTCTTTCACCGCATTGATGGTCCTCCAGGCGCAGTTGGTGTTGGTCTCGGTGTGCGTCCCGGGAAACAGCCCGTAGAGCACGGAGTCCCACGTCACGGAGCTGCTCAGGACGAACCTCGACAAATACCACTGCATCCCCCTCCAGACCTCCTGCGCATAGGCACACTCCAGAAGGAGGTGATCGACAGTCTCGTCCCCCCCACAGCCACCTCGAGGGCAGCGTGCGGTGGCGCAGAGATTCCGGGCATGCATAAAAGATCTCACTGGCAGAGCACCTCTCACCACCAGCCAAGCAATGTCCTTGTGCTTGTTTGAAAGTTCTGGCGATGAGGCATTCTGCCAAACGACTTTGGCAGTCTGCGTGGGGAACCACACAACGGGATCCACCCTCTCCTTTTCCCGAAGGGTCTCGAGGATATTACGTGCTGACCAGTGCCTGACGGTCTTGTGGCCAAAGGTGTTTCCTTTCAAAAATTTCTCCACGAAGGACAGGTGGTATGGGACGGTCCAACTACTCGGAGCGTTCCGCGGCAACGAGGCCAGACCCATCCTTCGCAACACCGGGGACAGGTAGAACCTCAGTAAGTAGTGACACTTGGTGTTTGCGTACTGAGGATCGACGCACAGCTTGATGCAGCCGCACACAAAGGTAGCCGTCAGGGCGAGGGTGGCGTTCGGTACGCCCTTTCACCCATTTTCCAGGTCTTTGTACATGGTGTCCCTGCGGACCCGATCCGCCCTCGACCCCCAAATGAAGTGGAAGATGGCCCGGGTGACCACAGTGGCGCAGGTCTGGGGAATAGGCCAGGCCTGCGCCACATACAACAGTACCGAAGGCCCCTCGCACCTGACAACCAGGTTCTTACCCGGAATGGAGAGGGACTGGAGTGTCCACCTGCCCAGCTTCTGCTTCAGTTTGGTGATACGCTCCTCCCAACTCTTTGTGCACGCCCCAGCTCCACCGAACCAAACACCCAGCACCTTCAGGTAGTCTGTCCTGACGGTGAAGGGGATGAAGGAGCGGTCATCCCAGTTCCCAAAGAACATGACCTCGCTCTTACCCCTATTGACTTTGGCACCCGAGGCCATTTCAAACTGGCCGCAGATGTCCAACAGCCTAAACACCGACCGGCGATCGGTGCAGAAGACGGCAACGTCGTCCATGTACAGGAAGGTCTTGACCTGAAGGCCTCGGCTGCCTGGGATAGTCACGCCCTTCAGGCTCACCTCCTTCCTGATGGATGCGGCGAAGGGCTCCACACAGCACACGAACAAGGCAGGAGAGAGCAGGCAGCCCTGCCTGACTCCCGATCTGACGGGAAAACTGTCCGATTCCCACCCGTTGATCGAGACTGTGCTAATGATGTTGGTGTAGAGCAGCCGGATCCAATTGCGGATGCCCTCCCCGAACCCCAATTTGGAGAGGACGTCCCTCATGTAAGCATGAGAGACCCTGTCGAAGGCCTTCTCCTGGTCCAGGCTGATGCAGCAGGTGTCCACCCGCCTGTCCTGCACGTAGGCGATCGTACCCCTGATGAGCGCGAGGCTCTCAGCGATCTTCCTGCCCGGCACAGCACAGGTTGGTCAGGGTGAATCACCGACTCCAGGACAGACCTGACCCGGTTGGCTATGACCTTGGACAGGATTTTGTAGTCCACGTTCAATAGTGAAATGTGACACCAATTCCTAATTTATTCCCTCCCTCCCTAAATGAGCGTGATGATGCCCTTCCTCATGGACTTGCACATTTCCCCTGCCCGAAGTGCACTATCGTACACCTCCAGCAGGTCCTGGATGGCAAGGTCCCACAGAACGGAATACAGCTCGACCGGTAAGCCGTCACTCCCGGGAGTCTTATTCCTCTCCAAGGACTTGAGGGCTCTGGTCAGTTCGTCCAGGGATATCGGCCGGTCCAGCCACTCCCTCGTGCCGTCGTCTAAGACCTCTGTGATAGACGACAGAAACAACTTGGAGGCCGTGCTGTCCGTGGGCTTCATGCCGTACAGTCCGGCATAGAAGGATCTGCTGATCCTCAAAATGTCCGGCCGAGACGACGTCACCGAGCCATCGTCCTCCTTCAGCCAGCTAAGCATAGAGCTCTCTTTGTGCACATTCTCAAAGAAGAAACGCGAGCACGTCTCGTCCTGCTCCACAGAGCGGACCCTGGACTGGAAGATTATCCTGGAGGCCTCCGCGGCGAAGAGTGAGGCTTGCTGGCCCCTCACCTTGCGGAGGTCCTCCGTGACATCGACCCCCATCAACTGCAGAAGGAGCAGGTTCTGCACACTTTTCTGGAGTCGCGACAGCTTTCCCCAACTCTCTCTCGCCTTCTGAACACCCTTGAAGACAAAGAACCTCTTGATGTTCTCCTTCACCGTCTCCCACCAGTCACCCGGAGACTCAAAGTGGGGTTTCACGGTTCTCCAACCGGCGTTCTCCCTCTTAAGCTCCTGGACGTTCTTTGGGGTCAACAGAGTCATGTTGAGCTTCCACGTCCCCTTGCCGGCCGGCTGGTCGTCCTGTAAGTGAAAGTCGGTCAGCAGGAGGCAGTGGTCAGAGAAGAACACCGGCTCGACACCGGTGGACCTGACCGAGAACGCCCGTGACACAAACAGGAAGTCTATCCTGGAGCGAATAGACGCGTCTGGCCGCGACCAGGTGTACCTCTGCTGCGCTCCGTCCGCAGGGGTGCTGAAGATGTCGAGCAGCTTGGCGTCCTTCACCGTGCCCATCAGGAATCTGGACGTGATGTCCAGTTGACTCCCCCCACCCGCTGTCCCCATGCCGGATCTTCCATCTGCATCGATGATGCAGTTGAAGTCGCCGCCTAGGATGACCGGCCTGGATGTAGCCAGCAGGGGTGGAAGCCGCTGCAGGACGGCCAGCCGCTCACTCCGTACCGCCGGGGCGTACACATTGATCAGCCTCAGGGGAGCATTCCTGTAGGTGACGTCAGCCACTAGGAGGCGCACCCCCCACCACCTCCTGAACTTGAGAGATGGGGAAGTTGCGCCCCCGCAGCAGAATAGCCAGGCCCGAGGAGCGACAGTCGTTACCCACCCAACCAGATCGAAGGCCCACAGGTCCAGGCGCCGGACCATTTCCCGTACCTGCTGAGGTGCGGTATCCCGCACTCCTGCAGAAACAGGAGGTCTGCCCTGACGGTGGTCACGTAGGCCAATGTGGACACACATCTTGCGGTGGACTTGACGCTGCGCACATTAATGCTCGCAACTCGTACCCCCATTGTGGGCAGTGACCGCAGTACCCTCCCCAAGTCCAAGGTCCAGCCCCTCTACCTGTCCCTTCATGCCCATTGCTCGGGCTAACTGCTGGACGCTCTCCGGGCTCAGGAAACCGTCCGTGCTGCCTTCTGGGTGGCATCCCCCCATCGGGGGTACGGAGGCAGGAGAGTCCGGCTCTGGGGCAGGCTGGGGACGCATTTTTTCCTCCTTCCCACCTGGAAGTTCCGGGGGGCCCTCCAGTGCCCCCGCGGCACGTGACTGGATGTTGGAGGGAGCCTGAGGACGCCTCCTATCACCTGGAAGCATGATGCTGCTTTCCTTCTCCCTTGAGGTCTTTAGATTCTGCTTCGGGTGGGCCCTCTCCAAATCCCCCTCGTCAGAGGAGCTCTTATAGCCCCCCTGTAGCTGCCTCTTCCCGCCTGATGGTTGCGGTTCCTGGGCCCGCCGATGCACCTTCCTCCTCGCTTTCTGGACCGTAGTCCACTCCCCTGGGTCGTCTGTTGCCGCCTCCATCGACTCCGGGTTGTTGGGGGGGAGCGGAGCCTGCAGGGGCGCTTTGCTGGCCTCGGGCCTATCTTGCGGGGCTGGGCCCTCCTGCACGACCTGCACATTAGTGGGGTCCTTGCAGGGCCCTGGTGCCTTCCTCTCCTCTGGGGGGGCTGGACCCGCATTGCCCCTGCTGGTGACCTGGGCATAGGTGGTTCCCCCCGCCGTGGGCATGCCCTATAGAGGTGGCCTGCTTCCCCGCAAAGGTTGCATCTTTTTTCTTGTGGGCAATCCTTTGCAAGGTGTCCCTCCTCCCTGCAGTTCCTGCAGATGGTGGCTTTGCAGTCGGCCGCCACGTGACCTGACCTACCACAGGCATGGCAGACTTTAGGTTGCCCTGCATAGGTCAGGTAGCCCTTGCTCCCGCCAATCGCGAAGCTGGACGCTGGGTGTACAATGTTCCCGTCCGTGCCCATCCTCAGCGTCACCTTGACCTGCCTCTTACTGGTCCAGATACCAAAGGGGTCCATGATGTCAGTTAGGTCCCCTTCCACCTTCACGTACCTTCCAAGGAAGGTCAGGACATCAACTGCTGGCACATGCGGGTTGTACATGTGTACAGTAACCATACGGCTCCTCTGCGCCGGCATCACAAACAGCGGGACAGCGGTCAATACAGAGAGGGGGCCCTCACCTCCTTTCTCCTTGAAAACCTCCAGGAAGCGCTCGCAAAGCTTGGCACTCCTGAAGGTCACATTGTAAAAACCTTCTCCGGGAAAATCCTGCAGGCAGTAAATGTCCGCAGCAGTGAACCCGCAACAGTCCAACAGGACCCTCTTCATGAAGAAGGTGCAGTCCACAGGTGCACCTTCATCCACCTTCTTCACGGAAACACGGATGGTGTTCCGGACACCCTGACCTGGGGCACGAGCACTTGCCGCAGCCATCGTTGCAGGTTGGCTGCTCCCCTGAACCAGCGTTAGGCCGAAGCCAGCATTAAGATCCAATGGTTGCAAGGGTGCACAGCCAACCCGACGTCTTCCTTTCACCTCCAACACAGCGCTCTCCTCCTCTCGGTCCACAAGAGAGTGGGTCTATATTTTGTTCCGGATGTAAGCTGGTTCACTGAGCTGAGGTGAGCCTGAAGGGCGTGACTATCCCAGGCAACCGAGGCCTTCAGGTCAAGACCTCCCTGTACATGGACGACGTCGCCGTCTTCTGCACCGATCGTCGGTCGGTGAGTAGACTATTGGACATCTGCGGCCAGTTTGAACTGGCCTCGGGTGCCAAAGTCAATAGGGGTAAGAGCGAGGTCATGTTCTTCGGGAACTGGGACGACTGCTCTTTCATCCCCTTCAACGTCAGAACAGACTACCTGAAGGTGCTGGGTGTTTGGTCTGGTGGAGCTGGGGCATGCACTAAGACTTGGGAGGAGCATATCACCAAATTGATGCAGAAGCTGGGCAGGTGGACGCTCCGGTCCCTCTCCATTGCGGGTAAGAACCTGATTGTCAGGTGCGAGGGGCTTTCGGTACTGTTGTATGTGGCAAAGGCCTGGCCTATTCCCTGGACCTGCGCCGCTGCCATCACCCGGGCCATCTTCCACTTCATTTGGAGGTTGAGGATGGACCGGGTCCGCAGGGGCACCATGTACAAAGACCTGGAAAATGGGGAAAAGGGTGTGTCGAATGCCACCATCGCCCTGACGGCTACCTTTGTGTGCGGCTGCATCAAGCTGTGCGTCGATCCTCAGTACGCAAACACCAAGTGTCACTACTTACTGAGGTTCTACCTGTCCCAGGTGTTGCGAAGGATGGGCCTGGCCTCGTTGCCGCGGAACGCTCCGAGTAGTTGGACCGTCCCGTACCACCTGTCCTTCGTGGAGAAATTTTTGAAAGGAAACACCTTTGGCCACAAGACCATCAGGCACTGGTCAGCACGTAATATCCTCGAGACCCTTCGGGAAAAGGAGAGGGTGGATCCCGTTGTGTGGTTCCCCACGCAGACTGCCAAAGACGTTTGGCAGAATGCCTCATCGCCAGAACTTTCAAACAAGCACAAGGACATTGCTTGGCTGGCGGTGAGAGGTGCTCTGCCAGTGAGATCCTTTATGCATGCCCGGAATCTCTGCGCCACTGCATGCTGCCCTCGAGGTGGCTGCCGGTGTGGGACGAGACTGTCGTTCACCTCCTTCTGGAGTGTGCCTTTGCGCAGGAGGTCTGGAGGGGGATGCAGTGGTATTTGTCGAGGTTCATCCCGAGCAGCTCCGTGACGTGGGACTCCGTGCTCTACGGGCTGTTTCCCGGGACGCACACTGAGACCAACATCAACTGCACCTGGAGGACCATCAATGCGGTGAAAGACGCTCTTTGGTCTGCCCGCAACTTGCTGGTCTGCCAGCTGAAAGAACTGACCCCGACCAAGTGTTGCGGACTGGCGCACTCCAAGGTCCAGGACTACGTGCTGAGGGATGCGCTAAAGCTTGGGGCAGCCGCCGCCAAGGTGCGGTGGGGAAAGACCACAGTATGAAACCCCTCGTCCAGAATAGAAAAAAGGGCCTTATCTGGTAACTGGGCCCAGCCGGCGCCTTCCCCAACTGGTCAGGGGGCCAACGGGGACTGTGCGGGGTGACGACTGCCGGGGTGTTTTCTTTGCTTTTTTTTTCTTGTTTGTTTGTTTTTTTTCCTTTAGTTGGTGTATGTTCCCCCGGGTAACCCGGAGCGGCTTGCATGACTGGGTAGGTGTGTAAATGTGTTTTATTTTTTGTACATCTTATGAATAAAGTATATTTTTTCAAAATAAAAAAAAGGTGATGAAACGTCTGAAAACTAACCGCCCAGCTCAGCGAGCAAACTCACATCCAGAACCTCAACTTGAGCTACAAATCTTCTCAAAACTCGCTGAGGAGAAACTCTTTGGCAGGATGGGCTGTCACTTAAGTACAGTATACAGATTGAATGTAATTCACAAAAGAACAGATGAGCTGAAATTTTATATTACACAGTGAGCCTTTATGATCAGGAATGTGTTGCTTAAAAAGACAACAGAAAAAGATTAAGTAATAACTCTCAGAAAGGAACTGAATACTTAAAATAGAAGAAATGGCAAGCACGTGAAGAAAGAGCAGGGTTGTGAGAACAACTCATTTTAAGACCTGGTGCAGGTATGATGGGCCAAATCACTGTCTTCTGTGCCATATCAGTCTACATTTATATGAGAGTTTGCATTAATAACTTTCACAAAATGAGGACAGATCAATTTAAAGTATGTCTAATGAATAGAAATTCCAAGTTAATGTTTAGTGAGATAAGTCTCACTGAATCCACAAGGTTTTAGACACGTTCTTTTTTGGGTTTCGAGCTTGAGCTTGAGTTTGATTTATTGTCATCACATGTACCAAGAAACAGCAAAAAAAATGTTGTTTTTCATGCTATACAGGCAGGCAATACTATATAAAGTGCATCAGGTAGCAGAATAGAGTGCAGCATACAATGGTACAGCTGCAGAGAAGGTGCAGATAAGGAGAGAGATCAAAATGAACATTCGAGAGGTCCATTCAAAAGTCTGAAAGCAGCGGGAAAGAAGCTGTTCTTAAATCTGTTTGTATGTATATTCAAACGTCCACATCTTCTGCCTGATGGAAGAGAATATAACTGGGGTGGGACGGGTCTTCTATAATGTTGGATGCTTTCCCGAGACATTATGAAGTATAGATGGATGGAAATCTGGTTTGTGTGATGGACTGGGCTGTGTTCATGATGTAGTATTTTGCAGTCCTGGGAACAACAGTTGCCATACCCCACCGTGATGCATCCAAATAGGACGCTTTCCACGGCACATCTTCAAAAAATTGGTAAGAGTCCTGTAAGCATGCCGAATTTCCATTAAAGTGTGTTGATAACTACATTCAATTTTTCAGTACAGTTTGGCCACAGATTCGGAATATATGAGTATATTGAAAGCAAGTATATGAAAAATGAGTTACAAACACTTTTCTGTCCTCTTATTAGACCAAGGAACCTCATTCTTGGTTGGTGAGGGAAAGGCAGTTTCAGGAAATTCAAAACAGTTGACCTTATTGGTCCTTATTTACTAATTATAATATTTATTCATGAGGCCAATTTCCACACGTAGCATAAAATTTGGTCTAGAAAATGTGAGATTTCCTCTCTGTGACCAAACAGCTGCTGCATCTCTTACGAACACATGAATTCTGGTGGCAGGGTTTTGTGCATTTACATAAACTGGGCACATTCAAGTGTGAGTGAGATGGCAGTAGGTCAAGACTGTTACTGAGGCAGACAACCAGGATTGCTGAATGATGAGTTTGCTAGTTTTATAAAAACGGCCCTTCTGAAAACCTTTTGGTATCCAAAAGCTACGAGACCAGCTGTCTCAAAGACACTAATTGTGAGGCCCCCTCTCTGCTAAGGTGTGATCCTGGGAAATATTTTTTGGGAGGCAGAAGTGAAGCTGGCAGTTTCTTGTTGCTGTTTCCTATGCCAGCATTGTTCTCTGATGTCACAAATGAAGTGGGCAACTGTCAAATTGGCTAGACTCCAACAGACAAAAAGAGTTCAAAAACTTACCAAACAGAATGGAAACATAATGGGTACTGCAGATGCTGGAGAATCCAAGATAACAAAGTGTGAAGCTGGATGAACACAGCAGGCCAAACAGCATCTCAGGAGCACAAAAGAGCACACCCTTCATCAGAGAGGGGGACGGGGAAAGGGTTCTGAAATAAATAGGGAAAGAGGGGGAGGCGGACCGAAGATGGATAGAGGAGAAGATAGGTGGAGAGGAGAGTATAGGTGGGGAGGTTGGGAGGGGATAGGTCAGTCCGGGGAGGACGGACAGGTCAAGGGGGCGGGATGAGGTTAGTAGGTGGGAAATGGAGGTGCGGCTTGAGGTGGGAGGAAGAACTGGTTAGAGAGGTGGGGACGAGCTGGGCTGGTTTTGGGATGCAGTGGGGGGAGGGGAGATTTTGAAGCTGATGAAGTCCACATTGATACCATTGGGCTGCAGGTTTCCCAAGCGGAATATGAGTTGCTGTTCCTGCAATCTTTGGGTGGCATCATTGTGGCACTGCAGGAGGCCCAGGATGGACATGTTGTCTAAGGAATGGGAGGGGGAGTGGAAATGGTTTGCGACTGGGAGGTGCAGTTGTTTACCTGTTATAACTGGGTCTAATTTGAAAATCTTACACTAAAATTAATCTTCAGCTTTGTTCAAAACAACCTATACAATTTCAAGGAAGTCTGTGTATTTCCCCTCATCTTAGTGCTGAAGTGTTGTCCCTTCACTCTGAGGCTGTGCCCTTGGGTACTGGTCTCTGCCACTAGTGGAAACATCTTCTCCACATCCATCCTATCCAGATCTCTCAATATCCTTTCATTTTCAGCCTGAAGCTATTCTCAGCACCAGTACTCGTATAAAATAACCTAGGCAATTTCAAGCAAGCTATGTATTACCTGTTACTTGAGGTAAAACAAACATGAGTGATCATGCGCACCACATGGCCCACAGGGCAGAAGGTCATCTGGTGCAGCAGTAGTGTTCCTCCCTCAGGACTGGAAGCAGTGGTTTCAAATCCCACCTCAAGTCTTGGTAGCGGTGTGACTTAATTCAGTCAAGCAGGTTGCTCCTCAGCTGGTAAATCCTTCCAACAAATAGTCAAAGTGAGCGTCCTGATCAACCATCCTACTTAAGACAATAGCAAGCCATTGTAGTACTTTTTCAGAAACATGGAACAATCAAATGGGAGTACACAGGTCAACCCGAGGACAGGCAGAACCACAGGGTAACTGCTTTAATCTGAGAACAGGCATCTCATATAATAGATAACAAAGTGTGGAGCTGGATGAACACAGCAGGACAAGCAGTATCTCAGGAGCGCAAAAGATGACGTTTCAGACCTAGAAGGGTCTAGGCCCGAAACGTCAGCTTTTGCGCTCCTGAGATGCTGCTTGGCCTGCTGTGAGCATCCAGCTCCACACTTTGTTATCTTGGATTCTCCAGCATCTGCAGTTCCCATTATCACATCTCATATAATAATCTTTCCCTGACCACACACCGAAATGTACCATGAAAATATCTCTTTGTAGGGATAGCGAAAAGGTAGTGTGAATGTTGTAGCATTATAATACTAATGTTTTATTTTATAGATATATGTACTAAATGTATAAAAGTTTAATGGACTTTTAAAAGATCTAAATCTTAATCGAACTTTGGTAAAAAATGACAAACAACTGATTGTAACTCACCATATGATCCTGAAAGGATTTTTAAATCAATATCTGTCAGAGAATCGTCAAACAAGAATCCAAGAAAAACACGCATAGTTTTCTCATAAACTAAAACATCCTTTCAGAAGAAAACATCAGGTTATTTCCTGATGTTTGTGGTGTTGGGTTGGCATAGTTTGGCAGTAGGGAGCAGGACATAGACTTTAACATTGAATGCTAACTCAAGAAGAGAAGCTAATGCCATGCCAGGGCAAAAGAATGCTGTAAAGTCGAGAGGACAGAATGTTGAAGTGACTGCCACATCAGAAAGAATAGCAATGGCTACAAAGACAGAACTATCATAGATCATACAGTAATACAGCATGGAAACAGATCCATGCTGATCATAATCCCTAACTAAACTAATCCCACCTGCCTGTGCTTAGTCCATATCCCTCTAAATATTTCTTAATAGTGTACTTATTCAAATTTCTTTTAAACATTGTAACTGTACCCATATCCACCACTTCCTCTGGTAGTTCATTCCTGTCTGTGTGATAAAGGTGTTCCTCATGGTGTTCCTTTTTTAAATCTTTCTCCTCTCACCTTAAAAATATACCTGTAGTTTTAAAATCCGTCCCCCCCTAGGGTAAAGGTACCTGACACTCACTGTATCTATATGGTTAATGATATAGACCTCTATAAGGTTACCCTTCCACCTCTCACTCTCTGATGAAAAAAGCTCTAGCCTGTCCTTATAAAGTCAAACCTGCCATTCCCAGCAACGTCCTGGCAGATCTTTTCTGAACCCGCTCACATTCAATAAATCTTCGATGAAAAATTAGTTTGTGCAATGGTGACCATAAAACTATCAAATTCTCATAGAAACCCAACAGGTTCACTGATGCCCTTTTCTTGTTCTTCTTCGGGTTGCTTTCTTTTGCGGAGGGTTGCGTTCAATCCTGCATAAATTGCATTTGCAGTTCGGTTTTGTTATTAATTTTGGATTGATCCTCAGTAAGATTCAAATCTTTTCCAAGGTGATTAGCTCCAAGTCTGCTTCATCAGGAGAATGCCCTGTTGGTTGGCTTCAGACTTCTGACCCTCTTGTCCCCGTGTTATGATCATTTGTCTTTTCCATCATTCTCGATTTGATGCATTTAGAGGGTGATGTCCCAAATGTAGCTGATGGTAATCTCCCTTGGATTAGTTAATTAACCAAAGTGAAGCATTGGGCTGTGTTAGTTGGTGTACATTACCAGTATTGAAATTAGAAAATGTTAGAAATATTCAGCACATTAGCATCATGGAGAGAAACATTGTTAACAATTCAGGTTGATAATTCCTCAACCATTCTGATAGCAGGTCATCGAACTCATGAACATACAAACTGGAAATCGGAGTTGGCCATTCAGACCCTTGAGCCTACTCCACCATTTAACAAGTTCATAGCTGATCTGATAACTCCACCTTCCCAGCTACCTCCCTTGTTTGTCAAAGATCTATGCACCTCCACCTTAAAGGTATTCAATGACCCTGCTTCCACTAGTTTTTCGGGAAGGAGTTCCAAAGACCCAAAAGAAAAGATTTCACCTCATCTTCATCTTAAATAGGAGATTTTTTTTAACACTATGTCCTGCATTTCATGTGTTCCCTTGTAAAAACAGTCTCATACTTTCAGCACACACTTGCTAATTTCCCTCAGGATCATATAGTTTTCAATAAAATTCTCACTCATTTTCATTTTACTCAAATGGACACAGGCTCAGCCTGTCCAACCTTCCCTCATGAGATTTTGCTGCATTCCCAACCCAGGTATCGGTCAAATTAGCCTTCTCTGTTTCGCTTCAAATGCATTTACATTTTTTCTTAAATAAGGAAACCAAAGCTGTACAGGGTACTCCCGATGTAACCTCATTAACATATCCTCATTTTTACATTCTCTTCCCCTTGCAATTAATGATCATATTCTATTTGCCTTCCTAATCACTTGCTTTACCTTCATATTAACTTTTTACTTCATGTATCAGCGCACCCATATCCTTTTATACTTCAGACTTCTGTATTGCTTCTCCATCTAAATAATATGCTGCTTTTCTATTATTATTGCCAAAATGGCTATGTTCACATTTTCTCACATTACATTCCACCTGCCAAGTTTTTGCCATCTCACTTAACCTATCTATATTCCATATCTTTTCTATATTGAGCTGAAACACTGACTTTTTTTCTGCCTAGTTATGCTGCTTGTTCAGCTGAGAATTCCCAGCATTTCTCTTGTTAGTTCAGATGAGCAGTAGCTCTGGTTTTGGAGTTTTATTTGCGCTTGTGCACTATCAGCTGCTGAGAGGCATACAGTGGGACGTCAATTAGCCTTGACCACATGCAAAACTCAGATGTGAGACTGGCAGTCTTTCAGAGCTACTGTCCTGTCACAGAAATTTCATTAAACCTAATGTCCTTTAGAAAAGGAAAGCAATAATCCTGGTCCCTTCTGCCCAACATGTGACAGTACCTGTGCAAGAATATGGCAGACTTTTAATTGCTCTTTGAAATGGTCTAACAAGCCACCCAGAAGGTGACTCAAGGGCAATGAAGATTGGGCAAGAAATGCTGGCCTTCCAAATAGCATTGGCATCCTTTAAATGCAACTTTTAAAAGTCACAGGATATTTCTTTCGCAAATTATTCTCCTCTTTCTCTCCATACAGTAGCAGTGAATACAGAACACCAAAGCGAGGTAGAGGAATGAGGAATTGAGTGAATTTGAAGGCTGCAGAGAGGGATAGATTGCGGAACTGTACGGCACAGGAATGGGCCTTTCAACCTACAATGTGTTGCCAAACATGATGCCAAATGGAACTAATCCCTTCTGCCTACCATTGGTCCATATTCCTCCATTCCTTGCATATTCATGTACTTATCTAAAAGTCCCTTAAATGCTCCTAGTGTATCTGCCTCCACCACCACCCTGGCAGTGCGTTCCAAACTCCTATCACTCCCTGTCTAAAAACTGTCCCCTCATATCTCCTTTGAACTTTTCCCCCAACCTTAAATGCATGACCCCTAGCATTAGACATTTCAACACTGCTCTATCCATGCATCTCATAATTTTATAGATTTCTCTCAAGTCTCCCTTCAGCCTGCGCCACTTAAGACAAAACAACCCAAATTTTTCTAGCCTGTCCTGATAGCTTATACCCTCTAATCCAGGCAGTGCCCTGTTAAAACTCTTCTGCGCCCTCTCTAAAGCTTCCACATCCTTCCCATGATTTGGTGACTAGAACTAAACACAGTACTTTGACCTAGTCCTATAAAGCTGCAACATGACATCCCTACTCTTGTTCTCAATTTCCCGAACAATATAGGCAAGCATGCCATATACCTTCTTTCCCAAATTATCTGCTTATGTGAATGTTTTGGAGCTAAGCAGAAATTTGAGGTGCATTGTGAGTAGCAAAGGAAAGACGAGGGTCTCCTACTACTTGGTGAGAGAATTGGATATCACATAGTCACATGGCATGTAACGTTCATAGATATTGAGAGATAATGGGAACTGCAGATGCTGGAGATTCCAAGATAATAGATATTGAGTTGCCCTTTCACCATGACAATTCTAAGGCAAGTCATCTCTCACATTTCCTGCAAGATTCCCTCTGGTGTTCCTTCAGCTCGGAAATATGCATCTTGGTGGATCCTTCAAGGCAGGTAGCGACATTGTTAAACAGTGAGTCTTACATCACAAGTTTGCCGGAACAGCTGCTGGACATGGGTGGCATGTGGAGAGGCCCAATCAGGCTCTAGAGTCTCTGCCCAGCCTGAGGAGGGCATTAACCAATTAAGATTATTCTACAGCAGAAAATGTGTAAGGCTCTGTTAGGCTGCTGCACCACAGCACAGAGAATGGAAGAGTTCTTCTCGTGCTCAAGTCTACCTCTATGAGTGATTACCTACACTGAGCAATGGGCACTGTAAGCAATGATTGCATACTAACCCTTATCTAAAGGGTTGCACACTCATACTACAATTTTGGATAGAATAGAGGAACACCTCAACCTTAGCTGTTCAGCATCTTACTGAAGCTCAGAAAAGTGCTCTTCAGATCTTGGTTACCATGAAAATGCAAGAGTGATTTAAGAAGGAAGCTAAGTGAGGTGGCATAGAACTGGGGTCTCCCACCCTCCCTCCACATTATGTATGTTCCGTCCCTAAGACCCTGACACACCAACTCCTGTCACAATGGCTGGGTTTGCCAGTACATTGGTGCAGGCAAGGTCACGTTTTGTGGGGTCAGCATCGTCTCCAAAACTCAGAAAGAATCCATCATAAGCACCCAAGCAATAAGAAGCGAAAAATAAGCAACTTTCTCCTGGTTAAGCATAGAGGCGACATCAAGTATGCATAAAAGGAAAAGAAAGTGAAAGAATTTGTTACTTACATCCACGTTAAACCTAAATATTATGATCGAGGCTCATTCACCATAAACTTAATTACAAGGTAACGCTATGCTTAACTGGAAGAAAGTTGCTTATTTTTCTCTTCTTACTGCTTAGGTGCTTATGATGGATTCTTTCTGGGTTTTGGAGACGATGCTGACCCCACAAAATGACCTTGCCTGCACCAATGTACTGGCCAACCAGGCCATTGTGACAGGAGTTGGTGTGTCAGGGTCTTGGAGCCAGAACATACATAATGTGGAGGGAGGGTGGGAGACCCCAGTTCTATCACTTAGCTTCCTTCTCAAATCCATCTTGCATTTCCACGTTAACTTTGCCTGTTCCACACTCCCCACCAGCCCATCCACACCCGGCACTTTTCCCTGCAACCGCAGGAAGTGCTACACCTGACCCCATACCTCACCCCTCACTCCCATCCCAGGCCCCAAGAAGACCTTCCACGTCAAACAGATGTTCGCCTGCACATCTGCCAATGTGGTATACTGTATCAGCTGTTCCCGATGTGGCCTCCTCTACATCGGGTAAACTAAGCAGACGCTTGGAGACTGCTTTGTGGAATACCAACGCTTGGTTCGTGACAAACGACTGCACGTCTCAGTCATGAACCATGCCAACTCCCCCTCCCACTCCTTGGATGACATGTCCATCCTGGGCCTCCTGCAGTGCCACAGCAATGACACCCGAAAAAGTTGCAGGAATAGCACCTCATATTTTGCTTGGGAACCCTGCAACCCAATGGTATCAATGTGGACTTTACAAGCTTCAAATCTCCCTGCTGCTGATTGCACTCCAAAACCGGCCCAGCTTGTCCCCACCTCCCTAACTTGTCCGTCCTTTCTCCCACCTATCCATTTCTCCCACCTCAACCCCCACCTCAACCTCCTACCTACCAGCCTCATCCCCACCTCCTTGACCTACCCGTCTTCCCTTGACTGACCAACACCCACCCTAACTCCCCAACTACACTCACCTTTACTGGTTCCATCCCCACCACCTTGACCTGTCCATCTCCTCTCCACCTATCTGCTCCTTTATCCATCTCCCATCCGCCTCCCCCCCTCACTATTTATTTCAGAATCCCCTTCCCCTCCCCCATTTCTGAAGAAGGGTCCAGACCTGAAATGTCAGCTTTTCTGCTCCTCTGCTGCTGCTTGGCCTGCTGTGTTCATCCAGTTCTACACCTTCTTATCTCTATACAAGGTACCATTGTTCAGCCATCCCCATTGTTGCCTGCAGCCTGCCAAATGGCCTTCAGCCTAGACAGAAATGATATGAGGAGCACAGAAGATGAGCAGTCATGATCAGTGAGAGGAATGACTTGTTGATTATGAAACTCCATTGCAATAAAGGCTGGGTCATAGCAGAGTTAGCTCACGAGTGGTCTGCCAAATGTCAGTATTATCTTGTATCAATTGACATGTTCTGCAATGATTGATTGAAAGCAGTACTTGAAAAATGCTGTCTCCCCCAAAAGATGTTTTTGTGGCCTTGTACAGCTTTCAATCTCATTGACTCTATACACAGCTCACGATGCAGTCTCCTGTACATTGGTGAGACCAGACACAAACTGAATGGCTGGTTTGGGAAACACCTCAGCTCTGTCCATAAGAATGATCCCAGGCTGCCAGTTACTTATCATTTCAATAAACTATCATGGTCCCTGAATAACTTTTCTAGGCCTGCTATCACGTTCCAATGAAACACAATGCAAGGTAGTGGAATAACACCTCATTTTCCATTTTGGTACTTTACAGTACAAAAAGACATTTGGACAGGTGCATTATTATGTATGAATATGTTTAGAGGGATATGGGCCAAATGCAGGCAAATGGGACTTGTTCAGTTCAGGATACCTGGTTGGCACGGATGACTTGGACCAAAGGGTCTGTTTCAATACCTCATAACTCTACGACTTATGTTGAACCCAACATTCAGTTCAACAACTTCCCAGCATGACCTCTATCCTCTATTTTGATTGCACTCTCTCCCCTGCCCATCTCCTTGGCTTTGCTTTCAGCAAAGTCAACCTATTTTCTCCTTTTCATCATTTTCGTTATTTTAGCTCTCTCTCCCTCCTTTACCACCATTTGATCTCCCTTTTTGTTTTAGTCTGGGCATCCTCAGCATCTGTTCCATTCCCTCCTGCTCCCCTTTATCAATTGCATATAAACCACCAGTTTCCAGACACTTTGGTTATGAAGGAGAGACATGATATTAACCCTGTTTCTCTCTGCTCAGATGTTTTCAGACCTGCTGAGTTTCTCCTGGACTTCCTAGTTTTATTTCAAATTTCCAGCATCTGTGTCATTTTTCTCTTAAGCAAGGTGAACAAAACTGTCTGAGTCAAAATAAAAACTTTCAAGGGACAATGGAGTTCAGATCTCTATCTGTTTTAGGTAACGTGTAAGCTAAGCTCACTTATTAGAAGATTAAGCGTTGTTTGTGGATTATCTAGTTGACGAGAAAATAATGAAGGCAGGCTTGGGAATACACAAAGGAATTATATTTCATTGAGGTTTTCAGCAGCAGAGCAATGAGAAGACACCAGATTCCTAGTATCAGAACCTGGTTCGTCCACAGCCTGTCGAAAAAAATCCCCTTTGAAAAATAACCATAAACTGAGTTCTGAAAGATATCTTTGCTGCTGCTGTGGATACAAGTCAACAGTTAAACAACTGTGAACTCAAGTTAAAATCCAGCACTTCAAGAACTCTGAAAACTTTAAACTTTGTGGCTTTTATGCTTCCTGACCTTACCAGGTAGTGTCTGCTTTGAAACCTTGGACTTGTTATTGTGCGGCGTTTGATGTTGCATTTTATTGATTTTCTTGAGGTTAGTAGATAGCAGGATAGATCTTCAATTCAAGAAATTGCCTCCTTGGTTTTGACAAGAATGACATTTTCATTGAAGTGTAGAAGCTGTGTACTAAAAACCATAAAAATATTTGTTATGACCCATCAAGAGGGAGTTCAAAAGAGGGGAGCCAAATTACCACACCTCATCTCATTGTAAGATGGGTATGTTTAGTTTTAGAAAGTAAGGGAAGAGAGGAATGAGAAATAGGAAAGACACTGCATTCACACAATGTTTAATAGCATTCCCAACAGTATATTTTAATCAATGGATTACTGTCATGTAAGCAAATGCAGCAGGTAAATTTCAGGAGAGTTCAGGAAAATGAATAAATCCAAATCTCCAAATCAGTTCAGTGAACTTTCCCTGCACTGCCTCCAATGCCAGTATATCTTTATTTAGGTGAGGGGAACAAACTACTTCAGCTGTGGTCTGACAATTGCCTTGTAATGACAGTAAATAGATATTGTTCAGAACTAGTCAGAGCCATCCACTTAAAATAGTTCCAAAAGTCCCAAAGCAGTAGAAGCCATCCAATTGGTAATGATGAAGTTTTTAGTCAAGAACTGTAAAGGCATGAATGACCAATTGTTTGTCCTCTATTCCCTTATGTCACTTATTATCAGATCAAAAACCCTGGCCTGGTTGTCACAGACCATCTATCTCCAACATAATTCTGTAAGGGAGAGTGTGAGAACATTTTCATTTCCCATAGCTAATCCACATCACAGATATTTTCACAGATATTACTACAGGAAGGAAAGCAAAAGGTACATCATGTGAAATGTTCAGGTAGTGGATACTATATTTCACAATGCCTGTCCCACTCCTCCCCACACAGGACAAAAACCTGAGGCAACTTTAGCATTGCTACAACACTGGAACTTTTCTAAACTTTTCAGAAGATTTATCTGCATCGGATGCTTATGAACTAAAAGAAGACAAAAGAGTGTCACAACTCTGTAAGGTGAAAGAGTTACTTGTTCCCAGCTTCCCCACAATTTGCTTTGGGGATCCGTGGCTATGTTTGAAATATTAGAGGAAATGAGGAAAATCCTTCACTTTTTAGTGCATCAATGCAATACTACCCTGGCCTTTCAAGAAAACAATGTCTCAGAATGCCATGAACTTGGATTGGAAAGTGGCCATTAATTGGCAGGTTGAGGTACAGTTGGAGCAGAAATCAGTGCCACCAAGCTCTCCCTTATCATTTCATATTATCAGGCATTCGAATCAAATAGAGAGTTGGGACAGTGTCGGGAGGCATGTTATTAAAACGATTTGCATCTATAAAATGCTTTTCATGGTTGTCGGGCAGCTCAAAACACCACAGCAAGAGAAATACTATAAATGCACAGGGGATACATGGACAAGTAATAACATCATTCATATAAGGAGAAAAGGGCATATTAATATAAATCAGTACATTCACGTCTATGTTTGATAATAGTTTAGCAGATTATTTACACTTTCTGAGACCCACTGGATTTTCACGCTATCAATGCTAACTAAATAATGGTTCCACAAGGGTTCATAGTGAAGATGACAGTCTATTGAAATGCATGCTTGTTAAGCTTTTAATTCTGCTTCTAAATGGTTGTATTTTGTACCTGACTATCAATTCAACACCAATCGATCCAATTTAATTTTCTAACCTTCCGCCAGATCATTTGAATTTTCCTGTAATTTAGGTTGATCATTTAAGGCAAACAGACAATCTTTTCACAGGTTACCTGGTAGCTTTTCTCAAGACAAAGCGCCAACCTAACCTGAAGTAGTATTTCTTCTTACATTCTCTCCCAAATATGGAAAAGCTCCTGGTTTTTGCTTCTTCTTTGACATTCAAAAAGATTAAGGACTTACTGCATGGGCAAAAAGCCTATTAGCAGTCTTGTGCATAAACCACCATGCCAAGAAGAACATCCAACTAAATAATGACAAGCAGCTTTCAACTCTGCATAATTTTTTATGTGCTCTATTTATTTTGGCCCCATATAAATATATAAACATTAGTTATGTACTTTCCATTATGGACAATGTACAGAATGAAGTCCCTCAGTGTTTATCACAGTTATTATGTTCAATACAAATTAAACAAATAAATTCTGACAAAATTGAAATTAATGGTAGAGGTAATGTTTACAGTTCCTGTGAATGTTGGCGTTTACTTGGCTCCTCCAGTGAGTCACATGAAGGAACTATTTGAGATGAGCAGCCAAGGACTGTTTACAGTCTTGTGAACTGCCTGCTTTGAAGCTGCCATTGTATTTTTGAATCAACCTTACTTTGTTAATTAAAAAATCAGTTTGTTTTTTTAAATCTATCATTAAAAATGCTAAATACAAAAGAGCTGGATAATATTAATGCAAGAATCTTAGTTAATCTGGGCTGTGGCAAACTAGAAAAGTTTAGGACATAAATAGTGAGCTTCAAGTGAAACCCCATATTAAAAATGAGGTTTTTTGTGCCTGTGAAACGATGTTAATGTAGCCAGTGGGTAGGAGACAGCAAGGACAGCAGTTGCTGGAAGTCAGGGTTGATAAAATGTGGAGCTGGAGGAGCACTGCAGGTCAGACAGCAACCAAGGAGCAGATCCTGATCCAAAATGTCGACTTTCCGGCTCCTTAGATGTTGTCTGTCCTGTTGTGTTCCTCCAGCTACCCATTTTATCGACTCTTGATGCTGCAAGTGCTAGATTAACTCGTTTACAAAATGCTTATGGACGATTACTTCTTTAATGGCTTAGTGGGTAAAGAACTTCCTGTGTAAGAATGAGCCGCAGAATTGTCTCAAAGGTTTTGTATGTTTGATTGCCCCCTCCCCTGGGAGATTGTTTGGACTGACAGCGCTAGTGATAGGGCAAACTCTGTCATGCGTTGTGGAAGGATAGCCTTCATGGGCAATATGCAATTCATACGCTCTTTAATGTGACAACTCAGCTCTAACTCTGTCTCAACTCTATCAGTCCATATGTATCCACAAAGCAGTCTTGTGCAATGTGCTTACAAAAAGTTGCTTCATGGTTGCAAAAGAAGCTAAAACTGGAAGGCTGTCAAGAGGAAATTAAATAGCAGTTCTGGTGGTTAACATAGCATTACAGCTATCGCCTCACAGGCAAAGCGAGAAGGATGTGGTTTTCTGGTGGTGAATAGGTAGTTCAGTGGAATACATGAGCCAATGATGGAGAAGGTGAGTCAGCCGTGAGCTGTCTGTGTCTGATTTCAGTTTAAGTAGCAAGCTACTTGAAAACATTTTGATGTTTGCCAGATTTGAGAGTGATGGATAAACGAAGCTGCTGAGGCCATTATCCATGAAAGTGAGCATATAACATAGAAACCCCCCCGGTTACTTCATAACAAAACCATCTAAATCCCTTTGTATTGTCACATGGAGCAAACGTTTCTTAGGTTGTAAAAAGAACTGCACTGTATCAAAAAAAGCTGGAAAATTTGAAAACGGAAGTCCAGTATCTTTATGAGAAGAGTCAGTGTTATAAAAATGAGGGTGGGGTGTGTTGAATGTAGTTTCAATATTAATTGTAGAAGCAGTTTGCATTACTCAGACACGTTGTTATAACCCACACATTACTCAAGATCTGTGTGTGCCTTGGCCACTTACCAAAGTGGCCTGGTTTAACCCAAGCTGTAGTTCTCTGACAGAATATTTAGTAACTGTTTGTTCACTAAATTTTATTTAGTTTTGCACTTTATAGACTATAAAGAGAATTGTAGTACGTCAAGCGTCAGACTAAATGTGAGAGGTGTAGTCCCTCAAAAAGGTATTTCAATTCCTTCATTCAATGCTACAGCAAAATAGCTTGTACTAAAACATTTCATTCAAATTGCAATGTGCGTTTACGTATATCTACAATGTACAAAATCTTTATCATAGAATGATTCAGTTCCACAGCTGTGTTCCTTTTTCTGCTTCTTCTCAGGGTGAGACTCAATGACACCAGATGTCAGCCTCCTAACAATGCAAGCAGCAAATTTAGGCATTCTGCTCCATTCACAGACATGGTTCTGCATAGACCCCTCTGTTCAGGATGGAAGAGGAAAGTCAGCTTTAATTTTTGATCTACTGTCAATTTTGTTTCCCCGGACATACATGCAATAATCTGTAACTGACATTACTATCTCTCTCTGGAATAAATGTTGATCTAACCACTCTTAAGTTACTTGGGACATTTCTTCAAGAACCCCAGAAGTTTCTGATTGATCAATGCCTCAAACACCAGAAAATGCCATCTATATAAAATTGCTTTTCACAGCTTTTTGGAGCGTGAATGGGACCACGCGTGAAGAGCAGACCTCCAACCTGGAAACTTGAGGCTAAGCCTTTTTTAATATTATTGGGGTGAGCTTGGAATTGCTTGTCACACCTCCACAGCAGCTTGCTCCTTTTAAACAGATGAATTGCGGAGGACTGGGTTGCCGGCTTTATCCTAGTAGTAAGGCTGGGCAAGGGGTTGGAGGTTTTAACAGGGGAAGGTGATGTCTGCTGATGACTGAATTCTGTGGAGTTCAGGGAAATCCCCACTTCTTTTAGACTCAAAATTTCTTTTAAATTGATATTTTTGAAAACTGATATTTTGGGTGTAGTGCAGTTAAGGGCCCAACAGACAACACAGACTCCTGCATTTGACCAGTCCTAAACTGCCATATTAGACAGAAGAAAACTAAAACAGTTTTTAGGTCCCTCACTTGTACATGTGGGTCAAAATCCTGGAACCACCCCCTTAATGGCATTGCATGTCTACCCTGCGTCAAATATACAGCAACAGTTCAAGGGTGGCATGGCGGCTCAGTGGTCAACACTGCTGACTCACAGCACCAAGGACCTGATTTGATTCCACCCTTGGGTGACTGTCTATATGTAGTTTGTATATTCTCCGCTTGTCGGCCTGCGTTTCCTCTGAGTGCTCCGGTTTCCTCCCACAGTGCAAGGATGTGCAGGCTAGGGGGAATGGCCATGCTAAATTGCCCATAGTGTTCAGGGATGGGTAGGTTAGGTGAGTTACGTGGATGGGCTTGGGTGGGGTGCTATGAGGGGCAGTGTGGACTTGCTGGGCTGAAGGGCCTGTTTCTACACTGTAGGGATCCTATGATAATGCAGCTCACCACCACCTTCTCATGGGCAGTTAGAGATGACACTTGATAATGGCCCAGTCAGTAATCCCCACATTAATGAATGATTTAAAATATGGGCTTATCTCTGATTTCAGGTGACCGTCAGAGGTGCTCGAAAAACAGCAAATTGAATGAAATGCCCAAAATGGACCCTCATCTAATACGAAAATCAACCAGTCACAACTCCATATCTGATGCACTGCAGTATAGAATCACCAAGAAAACAGCAATTAATGGTTTATTAATGGCACTGTGGGGTTTGTATGTTGTGGGTGGGGCATCATGGCTGCCATGGTTAGCAACATCACAACATCTGTTACATTTAGAGCGAATTGAGTACTGAGTTTTTGGGAAGCTTCAATATTATAAATAACCATTAGTTGTCTCACTCTCAAGGATCTCATGTCTGATCTGCCTCAGTTCCCAAATAAATGCTGCCCATTGACAACTTCAACCGAAGATACAGTATTTATTTCCATAAGGACCGAGATAATGCTAATCTCTCCTCTCATACAGCTTCCTGCCCAACAGCTCATGTGACAACCCTTTGACATAGAATGTAGCGGTTCAAGAAGGTGGCCTTCGCAAGGGCAATAAATGCTGATCTTGCCAATGATATTCAGATACCAAGAAAGAAAATTTTTAAAATCCTTAACATCTGCCTCTCCAAACTTTTCCCCCTAAGATGTGCTGCAGAATTTCACTAAAGATCCTTAGACTACAGCCACCAAACCCCCAACCATTTCCATCTTGAAAGACAAGGACAGCAGATACATGGGACTTCAACAACTGCAAGTTCTTCTCCAACACACTCACCATCCTGGCTTGGAAATACATTACTGTTCCTTCACTGTCACTAGCCCAAAATCTTGGAACCCCCTCCCTGTGTACATTTTGGGTTAACCCACAGTCCATGGTTCAAGCAGGCAACTCGTCATTACCTTCTCAAAGGCAACTAAGGACAGGCAATAAATGCTGGCCAGCCAGGGGCACACATGAATGAATAATAAAAGGCCGTTTATCTGATACCTAGTATTGGCTAAACAGAAATTTTCTCTCTTTATTTATTGGGAAAAGAGAAGCTGTTGACGTGTGTCACTGGCATAAAATGTGTTTCGTTGCCACTGATTCCGTTCTTCTTCCTAGTAACTCTCTGAGCCTGAACCAGACTGTCGTAAACTTGGATTAGAGATAATGAGAACTGCAGATGTTGGAGAATCCAAGATAACAAAGTGTGAGGCTAGATGAACACAGCAGGCCAAACCTGTTCAAATCACAGTCAAACATGACTCCAAGTTTATGACATAACAAAGTGTGAGGCTGGATGAACACAGCAGGCCAAACCTGTTCAAATCACAGTCAAACATGACTCCAAGTTTATGACATAACAAAGTGTGAGGCTGGATGAACACAGCAGGCCAAACAGCATCTTAGGAGCACAAAAGCAGTTTCCATTATCTCTAATCAATGCAGTTCCCATTATCTCTAATCAAATCCAGCCTCACACTTTGTTCTCTTGGATTCTCGAGCATCTGCAGTTCCCATTATCTCTAATCAGCTTTTGTGCTCCTAAGATGCTGTTTGGCCTGCTGTGTTCATCCAGCCTCACACTTTGTTATGTCATAAACTTGCAGTCATGTTTGACTGTGATTTGAACTTCCTCCCAAATACCTGCGTCAACAGTTAGAAAATTACTTCCATTTCCGTAACAATGTTGAACTCCACTCTTGCCTCAACTTGTTTGTTGCTGAAACCCTGATCCATGCCCTTGTTGTCTCTAAAATTCTCTATTCTAATGAGGCCCAGGATTGACCTTACGGCTTCTATCGCTTACAAACATGAACTTATATAAGTTCTGCTGCCATTAGCCTAATTTTCACCAAGTCCCGCTCTCTCAACTCTCCTAAGATGCTGCTTGGCCTGCTGTGTTCATCCAGCTCTACGCTTTGTTATCTCAGGTTCTCCAGCATCTGCAGTTCCCATTATCTCAAATACTTCCTAATCTACTTTCGCTTCCAGTTAATCAACACCTCAACTTTAAGATTCTCACTGGTATTGACACATTCCCTTCAGGTCCTCATCCTATCCTCTCTCCGTTTTCTGAAATAAAGATATCTGTGCATTGTCAATTCTTGCTTCTTGTGCATTCCTAATAGATCTTCCTAATATATATTCCTAATTATATTGGCTCCACCATTGACAGTCAACTGCCAAAGCCTTAGCTTTTGGAATAACCTCCATAAATCTCTCCACGTCGCTATTTCTTTTTCCTCCCTTGAGATGTTCCTGGAAACCTACTCACTGACCAAACATTTGATTATCTGGTCTATTATGATCCTATGTAGCTCAAAGGAAAATTTAGCTTTACAATCTTTCTGTATATCACCCTAGGACATTTTATTACCTTAAAAGTACCCTATAAATGCTGGTTGTATGACAATTTTTGACCTGGAAGCAGCAGAGTAAGAAAATCTATACTTTTGAAAAAAACCCATGGAATTTATAATCATTTTGAAGAGTGTTTGAAAAAGACTTTTTGAGAGTTTGCATCAGTTGTAGAGATCTGGGGCAATTTTATTAGGTAGAAGAAATAGTGATCTATTGTATCTGGTAAGTCTTGATCTGGAAGCAGCACCAAGAGAAAGGAAGATAAAACAAGAAGCCATATGGGGGGCAGACACAACAGACTACTAGAGGCAGAAGATGATCAACACAAAGACGTAGACCAAAAGAAAAAGCAGACCAAGACAAAAAGAGGAATACATGGAATTCATATGAGGAAACGAAAAAAAGCTGTCAAAAATAAATCATTCTTTTGATTAGCAGGAAAGGAGAAAGGAGTTTAGACATACCGATCAAGTTGGATAAAGACCTAAAACCTGGAAGGTGCAGCAAGGCTAAAGAGCCGGAATAGTTTTTAAAAATTCATTCCTGTGACAGTGATGTCACTGGCTAGGCCAGCATTATTGCACATTCCTAGTTGTCCCTGAGAAGGTAGTGGTGAGCTGGTTGTTTGAACCATTGCAGTACATTTGTTGCAGATAGACCTACAGTGACATTATAGGGCGGTTCCAGGATTTTGACTAGTGGCACTGATGGAAGATGATAGATTTACAAATCAGGATGGTGGGTGTCTTAGAGGGGGACTTGTAGGTGGTGCTGTGATGTACCTGCTGCCCTTATCCATCCAAATGGAAGCGGTCATGGATTTGAAAGATGCTGTCTAAGGAGTCTCTATGAAATTCTGCAGAGTATCTTGCAATTGCTGCTAATTTGCCTTGATGGTGGAGGGAATGAATGTTTATAGGTGTGGTGCTAATCAAGCAAGCTGCCTTCTCCCAGATGGTGTCAAACCTCTTGAGTGTTATTGGAGCTACACCCATCCAGACAATTGGAGAATATTCCATCACACTCCTGACTTGTGCCTTGTATATGGCGGACACGCTTTGGGGATTCAGGCAATGAGTTCCTCACTGCAGGATATGAAGCCTCTAACTTGCACTTGGTGCCACCATTTCCACTTGCCTGGCACAATTTAGTATTTGATCAATGGTAGACCTCCAGAATGCCGATATTAAAGGATTCAGAGAGAGTAATGCCATCGAACATCAAGGAGCGATGATTAGTTTTTCACTTGTTGGAGATGGTCATTGCCTGACACTTCTGTGGCACAAATGTTTACAAGAAACAACCAACGAAGATCATGTTATTAGATAACAAAGTGTGAGGCTGGATGAACACAGCAGGCCAAGCAGCATCTCAGGAGCACAAAAGCTGACGTTTCGGGCCTAGACCCTTCATCAGAGAGGTTTGAGATGCTGCTTGGCCTGCTGTGTTCATCCAGCCTCACATTTTGTTATCTTGGATTTCTCCAGCATCTGCAGTTCCCATTATCTCAAGATCATGTTATTAGTTGATTGTTTAGAAAGGATCTCTGAAAGCTAACCTTAAGTATGTACATGGCCCAAGGCAGATTGAGCTTGTAAAAGCATGCCATAACCATAAATTTCAAAGGTGATAGTTGCTTTTGGATAGGAATCCTGACCTAGCCTGTATGAATGAAATAAAGTATATTGTGAAACTCTGTGGCTATATGATGTCATACATGCTGAAAGGGAACACTTGTGGTTGTGTAAGGTGTAGCTTTGTTGTGTCAACTCTTTCAAGTGTCATTTACTTTTTCATGTGAAGTATCATTTGCCTGTTAATTCATGTTTAATTTGCAGTGATTCTGATTCATGTGACAATGAAAATTACACAAAGTGAAATCTTTTTGGTAATTTCTTCATTTGACTGGGTCATTTAGTCAACTTGGTTATTTTGGTTTATGGTTCTCTGCAGGAATTGCAAGTTGATTTTGCACATGCAAACTACAAAGCGAATAACTTTTTAATTGTGTTATATAAGATGATTTTGCTTTGTTTAAAAACATGCGGTCTACATTTTATAATAAATAACAAATAAATGAATAATTAATTGACTAAGGAACGAGCAAGGAATATACAATTCTGCATCTATGACCCTTTATTATACTTTCACAAAATAGAGATGTTGGGAAAACTTGTCATTTCATAGTACATTGGGTGAGAAAAGAAAGGAATAGAGGTAAGCACGTAAATAAGAACATGATTTCTCCCAATAGTTTCTGTTTATATCTCATTTCAATTAGAGCTGCCTGCACGGAAAAACAAAGTAGATCTATCATCTCACCATATGGGCTGTTACTTGGCTGCTGAAAACATTTCAACAGAAGGGAAAATTGTTAATACTATTTTTTTAAAATTGAGCATGTGTTAATAACGATATATTTCGATCAGCCACAAAAATGTTGCCATTTTCTACTAAAATATTAGCATAGTTTAAAATAAACAAGCCGTGCTTGTCTCTGGTGATTTCTACTTTGCAGCTAGTAAAGGAGTTTATGTGGCAAGAACCGTTTGTTTGGATGGCATGAGGGTCCACTTAATACTGTCCAGCCCATGGTGCCAGAGATGGAAAATGTTAATAATGCCCCATAAAGCCCAGCAGGAGCTCACTTCCTAATGGAATCCAAACTTTGTCACCTTTGGTGCTGGAAAGAGACATGCATGGCATAAGGCCTTTCATGGTTGGGAGGCTTTGGTTGTCTAACATGCCTATTGCCTGGGGAATATAGGAAAGAATATGAAAGATGGAGAACAATAAATTAACTATGAAGGCTTCAAAAAGCTTTTCCCATCTGCATTTTGATGGGAATAATCTACAATTTAGGATGGAATTTTACACAATACAGGGTCTTGGCCGTGAGCTGGACAGCCATTTGGGAAGTCTCAGCGCGTCTTATGTCACTCAGACACCAGGTAGATCAACAGCATAGCTGCCCCCAGGATCAAGGATCCCAGGGTGGAGGTTCTACCTACAGAGTGCTGCCGACCAGGTAGATGCCAAATCCCTCCAGGCCCTCACTCACCCTCTCTCAGTTATCTGCCAGCCTTACAGCTGTTTTCAGGTAGACTACTTCGTTAATTCTGATTTCTTGTGCATTCTGAATTTTATTTGCTCCAACATTAGTCGTCATGCATTCAATTGACAAGACATTAACATCTGGAATTACCACCGTAAATCTCTCCAGCTTTCCACTTCTCGTTCCTCCTGTGTTTAACAATGTCACCTGGGAGTGGTTGCTAATGGTACAACAACCACCCAAGGTCTAGAATCATTGACGGACCTGTCACAGATGGATGATGGTGGCTGTTGTATGGTGGGAGCAATGGGGGAGGGATAAGGGGGATCTAAAGTAATGATGGGGGGCTATTCTCAGCACAGCATCCTCAGCAACCAACATACAATCATACACATGAATCAGTCTTTGTAAAGAAAAGGAATATATTAAAGATCTTGCATCTATTTTGAAGTAGCCTGTAGCATAAGGAATCTATAGCTTCCTATTGCTTTCTCAAAGACAAGAACTCAGTTAATCAGACATGACGTGCAACATTGAGTGCCCATATTCTCCAATGGTATAAACGGTCATGACTGATTGCAATTTGACAATCTTACATTTGTCCAGTTGAATGCAAGATGGAAAGCTACAGCAACATATCTCTCTTTACAGTGATATTTCGGTAGTTAAAGAGATGAAAACAGAGGGTCATTGTCAACTCATGGCTTGCAAAAACTTCTCAGGCTCTTCCTCATCAACCTCCTTTCTGACAAGTTTAACTGCCAGAAAAACACAAGACACTCAACCCCATTTCTTTCAAGTGAAAGTCCAACTGTTTCAGTCTTCTCATTCTATTGGTGTGCCACAGGGTATGAAATAGACTCAATGCATTCACCCAGGCTTGTACGTCATTGTGCAGGATATCATTCACTCTGCCCTTTGTAGGGAACAAATCCATGAATTTACTTTGGAATTTAGAGAGTGAGCTAGAGGAGAAAGCATTATATATGTTCAATATGACTAAGCAGGGGTTAGTGTTTTTTAGTGGCAAAGGAGGATTTGCAGAGGGTACCTCATGTTTGGAGGGCCAATTTAAATTTGGTTGCTTCAGATTCAGAAGTTCATGGACTTACTTAAAAGATATAAATAATATACGCACAAAGAACCATTATAAGCAACAGGCCCTGGTTTATTGGTTGTGGATTAATCTATTATATCATTGTGGATTGTGTGGTAACTCCAGGACCATTCACATTCGAGACCTGGTCAAGCTAAAGCTCTAAGGTCATTCATTGCCAGTCTCATGAATGTTTACACTATTTTCACGAAAGATGTTAATGTAATGCTTAAGTGGGCTCGGGGACCAACTGGTGCACATTGAAAGAAAGCTTCAGTGATTTTAGTTGTAATGTTGGACTTGAAAGAGGTCAGATAACAACAATGCTGAGATAATGGTCAGAAATAATAATGTCATTAAATTCAGCATGGATGATTATGCCAGCTCTCAAGAAACTCGGTACATACAAACACCTGTGCATATTCTTTTTTATATACATTCATTAAATGTGAATGGTGCTGTCTAAGCCAACATTTGTTACCAATCACTGTCTGTGAGAAGGTGATACTGATCTGCCCTTATGAACTTCTGCAGTTTGTGAGCAGAGTAGTGTGCTTGATTGGCACCCTTTACCCAGCCCTCTATATTCACTCCCTTCACCACTGCAAAACAGCAGTAATGGCATCAGTTTAGCTCAGTTGTTTGAACAGTTGGTTTGCAAAGGTTTGTGTGATGCCAACAGTGTGGGTTCAATTCTCATCACCAGCTGAGGTTACCATAAATGACTGTCCTTCTCACCTGAGCTCTGGTGGCCCTCAGGTTAAATTGCCACCATTGTCCCACTCTAATGAGAGAGCAGCCCTATGGACAGATAAGACTATAGTGACAAATACCAGCTACCAAATGCACTGCTTAAGATCATCAAATCTCCTCCAAAAGCAGCTTTTACACTCTGCATCATTGCTTAGTGAAGGGGTGCTAGAATTTTGATCCAGTAATGCTGAAGTAACAGCAGTGTACGTTCAAGTCAGAATGAGGTGTGAGCTTGGAGAAGAACTTAACAGGTGGTGGTGATCCCATGTATCTGCTGCTTTTGTTCTTCTACATGATAGTGATTGAGGCTGTAGAAGATGCTGTTACAGGAGCCTTGGCTAGTTGCGGCTGTTTGTTTTGCAGATGGTTCACTACTGCTACAATACAGTGGTGATGGGAGTAAATACAGAAGGCTAATGAGAGATTGCGAATCAAGTGTGCTACTGTGTCCTAGATGCTGTTCAGCTTCTTGAGTGTTTTCAGAGCTGTAGTCAACCAGGCAGATGGAGAGTATTCCATCACATTCCTCACTTTTGACTTGTAAATGCAGGACAGGCGCTGGGAGCAAAGGGATGAGTTTCCCATCTCAGAATTTCCAATCTCTGACTAATGTTATAGCTACAGCAATTTATGTGGCTCATCCAGTTCAGTTTCTAGTCAAAGGTAGCTCCCTTGATGTTGTAAGTGGGGATTCACTGATGGTAATGCCACAGAATATTAAGGGGCAGTAGTTAGATTCTCTTTTGTTTGAGTCGGTCATTGCCTGGCACTTGTGTGAAACAAACATAACTCGTAGCTTATTATCACAAGCCTGGGTGTGGTCCAGATATTATTGCAGAAGAACACAGAGAGCTTTGGTGTCTGATGAGTTGTGAATGTTGCTGAATATTGTTTATCATCAGTGAACTTCTGACCTCATGATGGAAGGGAGTATCGATGGAGTAACTGTAGACGTTGAGCCTAGAACACTACCTTGAGGAATTGTTGAAGTGATTGAGAAAATTACCAACAAACATGAGTATTTTTCATTGCGCTGGGTATAGTTTCAACCAATGGAAATTTTAACAACTGATACCCATTCATTCAACTTTCTCAGAGCTCCTTGATGCCACACTTGGTCAACTGCTGCCTTGATATCAAGGTTATTCTCTCTCACTTCACCCCTTTGGTCTATATTTGGACAAAGATGATAATGATGTTGGGAGTTAAGTGGTCCTGACAGTGCACAAACTGGGCATCCGGGAGCAGGTTATTCTATCACAAAAGTCTCTTGATAGCACTACCAATGTCACTTTTCATCACTTTACTAATGATTTATAGTAAGCTGACATGATGGCATTTTGCTGGGTTGGATTTTTCCTGCTGTTTGTGTACAGGATATACCTGGGTAATTTTCCACATTGTCAGGCAGAAGCCAGTGATGCAGCTATGCTGCAATAACTTGCTTAGGGACATGGTTAATCTTGGAGGACACTTCTTAAGTGCTATTGCCAAAATGTTATCAGGGCTGAGAGCTTTTTGTAGTCACCAGTGCCTTCAGCCATTTCTTCAAATCACACGGAATGAAGTGAATTGGCTGCAGATGGCACCGACAGGCTGAGATCATTCATCCACTCGGCACTTTTGGCATCATCCTCATTTTTTGTACTGATATGCTGGACTGCCCCATTATTTAGAATGAGGGATATTCATGTACCTTTGGATCAGGACAAATTTATTTACAAAAAGCCATGGAAGAAACATTTGCAACCTCATGACACCATGGAAGAAAGACAAAAGGCAAAAGCTTCTTGTGGACTGAAATAAAGAAAAAGCTTTCTTTTGAACACAAAGAACACCAGCCCAGTGAAGTAGTTACACTGTGCCATTGGTGTAATAGATGATCTGTCATGGATTAAAAGCAGGATTAGAAATTACAATAAATTGATCAATGCACACTATTAAGTAATTGCAACTTGAATTGCTGAAAATATCCTAAAAATTAGATCAGGGCAAATATAATGTTGCAAAGAGTGTAATCATCTGTAACACTTAACACTGATGTGCGTGCCACTGACTATGCTAATGTCATATGGACTTGCTGGGAGAATGGCTTAAAATTTTGAAGGAGTAAGAATTATGATCCAGGACCCTGAGTAAATTTTACAATGATAGAGTCATGGAGTCATAGGAATGGACAGCACAAAAACGGCTCCTTTGATCTAGCTCATCTCATTTGCCAGCATTTGGCCCATACCCCTTTTAACCCTGAACACATATCCATCCAGATGCTTTTTAAATGTTGTTCTTGCACCAGCCTCCAACACTTCCACTGCTAGCTCATCCCATGAGCCACTCTCTGTGCAAAAATGTTACGCCTTAGGTCCCTCTTCAATCTTCCCCCTCTCATCTTAAACTTATGGCCTCTAGTTTTGGACTCTCTGACACCAATTACCACATAAATGCCTTCAAGATTTTATAAATTTCTATAAAGTCTCCTCTCAGCCTTTGACATAGCAGGGAAAATAGCCCCAGTCTATTCAGCCTTTCCCAAAGCATATCCTATGATATCAATAAAACTTGTATGTATTTGCTAACAGGCGATAAACAACATATTTTTTAAGGTAAGCCACTTCTCATTGGACAAGCAAATGGACTTCTCCTACCATAATTTATCATCCTTTTATCATAAGACCATGAACATGTTTGCCCACAATTTGCCATCTCTGTGAAATAACTCTACAGAGGCTGGTGTCCCATCACCAAGTTACTCTTTATTTACATGTAGAGAGTCCTTGACACTGATCCAACTCTGTCAGAGCCAGCTCTCAGAGTGAGCAGTATTTCTGACACTCCTGTTCTTATCTGTCAGCCACGGCTCTCTGATTGGACCAGATTAACAGCCCCTGAGATGCTGCTTGGCCTGCTGTGTTCGTCCAGCCTCACATTTTATTATCTTGGAATCTCCAGCATCTGCAGTTCCCATTATCTCCAATCAGGGAACTAATATTTTATGAGGTCCACCTGGCTGACCTCGTTACAATCACTACATTTATACTTCAATGTGCCCATGAGTCTCTGATATGCACTGACTGAGAGCAATGCCCTACTGAGGGTACACATCCTCACAAAATTTACTCAATCAAATCCTGATGAACAGTCTAAACCTGAATCTCGACTCCTCTTTCTCTCTTCTCAAATGCTGACAAACCCGTAGCTCCATCACACTGATTTTTATTTACTATATGGTACCATTTTTATCAATTCCGACATCACAATTTAGCATTCTCTATTGCTCTACAGAAGATATGGTGTTTTTTTTATACTCCATGACTTTCGGTTCAAAGTGGAGATTCACATCTATTATTGCCCAAGATCAGGCGCATTTTGTAAACCGCAAGATTGTAGACTCAGAAGGTTGTGGTATATAGGTATGCAAAATATGTTAATTGTACGTCATTTTCAGAAACAAATCCTTCAGTACATGCCTGGTGGCTTTAGATGAGCAGTTGTATGGTTTATCATTTTTCAAACCTAAGCAATTATCATAAATAGGATTAAGCAAGTTGCATTTCATCATTTTCTGCTGGGGAAGTTTGATCACATAAAAAGAAAGGAGAACTGGAACTGAAGGAACATCATGCCACCCAATTTATGCCTACTTAGGCCCGCTAGCAAATATGATATGCGGGTGATCGACCAGATTACAAAACAACTAAATCTGTATGAACTTATTGAGCTCGAAGAAGATTTGTGATGCAAGTGCTGGTTTTCAAACCATTTCTGATCAAACCACGAAAAATATTATGATTGTTTTGATCATGAAAGTTGTGTTCTTGAAATAGCTCAAATCCACATATAGTGTTAATTCAAACTTTAAATGATTGAATTAAGAAATTGACGTGAATGTGGTGGGACTAGAGATCTCTGCTGGTTATATAACTACGTAGCTCTGTCTTTGATTTTCTGCGGATAGTTCTAAATGTAAAAATAACACCATGTTATTTGTACATGAGTAACTTGAGTATGTTGTTGTACTTGAGTACATTGTAAGTTGTTGCCCAAACAGCCCAGAAAGCCCCATAAGCAGCACAGCTGTGAAAATGGTCATAAGATACCGACAAGTTAAGAATTTAATGCTGTAACATACTGGCTGCCCCCTTAGCTGGCTGTCAATGTGCAATTTATATTAGCATAGAAGTGACATTGTACCAACATACAGGCTGGAAAATTATATGGGTGTCACTTCTACACCTCTATAATATTATCATGGAGAAGCATGAGTTACAAACGTGGCTGCGTCATAGATGCCTTTTCAAGTTCATTGACATCAATCGCTGCTGTAATTGAAATCCATGGGGGTGGGGTTGGTCAAAGCCACTAGCACAGAGCTCAACAGCCTGCTTGACCTGCTCACTATTTACTTCACCTACACCAACAGAAGTAAAATTGGGTGTTAAGTGTAAATGTTTTTCCAGTTCACTATTACCATGTTCTGCACAGTTAGTATGGCCCAATTACATCATCCATGTTCCTGATAGTTCAGAGTTGTCTTCTATCTCCTTGTAACTACTTCTGTAATATCATAACCTCCAAGGGTGTGGCTGTAGGCACAATTTAATGTCTCTCTTGAGGTAAGTTCAGAGGCTCAGGGTACCACTTGATCATGAGGGAGAGTGTGAGACAGGCACCTCCGGTACTGCTGTTTTCCACTGAGCAAGCTTATGGCACAAAGGGTGCAGGGCAACTTAACAGCCACAACCTGCCACTGCTGGTATTTAGGATTGTAAGAGGCCATGGGCTGATCTATCACTGACAGATACTCTGCATCTAATCAGTACACCTGATAATGGGAAGTGGTTTCTACTGGTGGTAACGCCACCTCCCCTTGCTTGCAGTGGGGTTGCAGATACTGAATGCCTGGGTGCCCCATGCACCAATCACTGAAAACCAGAAGGCAGGTGCAGCGGGCAGTGAAGAAAACAAATGGCATGCAGGCCTTCATAGCAAGAGGATTCATGGACACGAACAGGGATGCTCGGTGTAATTGTACAGGGCCTTTGAGAGACCATGCCTGGAGTATTGTGCGCAGTTTTGGTCTCCTTTCCTGAGGGAAGATGTTCTGGCTACAGAGGGAGTGTAATGAAGGTTTACCAGATTGATTCCTGGGATGGCAGGACTGACATAAAAAAACAGATTGGTTCACAATTTTGTCACTGGAGTCTCATAGAATGAGGGAAGATCTCATGGAAGCCTATAAAATTCTAACAGGTTTACACAGGATAAATGCAGGAAGAGTCCTGAACCACAGACCATAGTTTATGGAGGTGGGTAGGCCATTTTGGAATGAGATGAAGTGAATTTTTTTCATCCAGAGAGTGTGTGCTTGTGTAGTTCTCTGCCACAGAAAATAGTTGAGATCAAAATGTATGTTTTCAAGAAAGAGTTAGATATAGTGCTTAGGACTATAGGATTGAATGGACATAGGGAGAAGGTGGGAAAATGACACCCGAAAAATATATTTCTTTTCTGTAAAGTTCAGCAGGCTGTGACAAGATACAGATCAGTTATACAGTGCTGGCTCTGATAACTTCATCGTATGTAAATGGAACTTCTGTCAGAGCCAGTATGTACCTGCTGGAACGTGAATATCCAATTACACTTTAGGATTTTCACACATCACAGATCAGAAAATTTGGAAAAGATTTGCTTGTGATTGAATGTTTGTATCTTTGTCATTTTTTTTCTGAGACTAGAGTGAGCCTTATAAAGTAATATGGAGAAAGCAGGACTGAAACCACAGGGTGGTGTGGCTGACCAAGCTTCCTCCTAGCATCACAAGTAGTTTTTGTCCTCAACAAAATGCACACAATTGTATTAAAATGTGTCAACTCCCACCAATGTTAAGATGCTTTATTAGGCAATATTTTCTTCAGTCTACTTAATGAATAAATAAAAGCAAATAAGGAAATAGAAAATTACAACAAAAATGGGTGGCATAATATTTGTATTCTGTTCTGTTTGGTGTTTTGACCCTGAAAGTTGTGTAATTGGAAAACAGAAGAAATATATTTGTATAGGATTGTTTAGGGAAAGAGGAATCCAAACATCTTAGCTGACATGTCAGGGCATTACTGAGGGAATAGTGCACAGTCAGAGTTGTTACCTTCCTGATGAAATGTTAAAAGAAAAATCTTGTTCTGCCCTTTCAGGTGGGCATAAAAAATCCTGACCCGAAACATCAACTTTCCTGCTCCTCTGATGCTGCCTGGCCTGCTGTGCTCCTCCAGCTCCATACTTTGCTATCTCCGACTCCAGCATTGTCAGTTTTTGCTTTCTCATAAAAAAAACATCCTGTTGTATAGGGAAATAAAGTTCTGAAAGTGTTAATACCGAGGAATGTCTTAAGCTCTACCCAATACAATAAAGTCACATGGCATGGTGGGAGAACAGCTTAAAGTCTTAAAATGGGTAAGACATACAATCCAGAACTGCCTCACATTCTTTGGAATAATGCCTTCAATATCAACGTAACTGTTACGTAGTTTTAACCCTGCAAGAAACTACATCCCTTGATGTTCACAGGACTGTGCTTGTATGTCTTTACCAATAGGGTAATTAGTAAGCTTCTTCCCTCAGCTTTGGTGGCTTTAGGTGTCCAACATAGTCCCACAAAATTAACACAAAGGGAGTGAGTTTTATGACCACAATTATACAAACAGTGCACAGATAAACAAGCTCAAACCATGTAACGATGCTCATCTCATACTGAAAGATTCCCACCCTTGAGGGTCTTAGCTATGAAAGCACACGTGGGAAAACTGGATTGCTAACTTAGACTCTTTGGAAACCATTGCACCAAATTACATCTGGGGAACACATAAAAATAAGAAATAGGAGCAGAAGTAGGCCATTTGACCCCTTCAGCATGCTCTACCATTCAATACAATCTGATTGTGTTTCTAATTTCACATTTCCATTTACCCTCAATAATATTGGGCTCCTTGACGGTTAAAAATTTATCCACCTATGACTTAAAAATGGCCATGCCATCGCTGTCTTCTGAGGCATGATGTTCCAACATCGCACAGCCCACTAAAAGAAAAAACATCTCCTAATTTCTGTCCTGAAAGGACGATCCCTACTTTTAAAACTGTACCCTGTCGTTGTGAAATCAACCACAAAAAGAAACATTCTTTCCATGTTCACCTTGTCAAGACCATTCAGAGTCTTATACACTTCAATCAAGTCACTACGCACTCTTCTAAACTCCAGTGAAAACAAGTAACTAAGAAGAGGATAGGGCCCTTAAAGATCGACAAGGCCATCAACGTGTGGAATCACGGGAGATGGCTGAGTTACTAAGTGAGTATTCTGTGTCAGTATTTATTGTGGAGAAGGGCATGGAAGCCAGAGAGTTTGGGGAAATAAATAACGTTGTCTTAAAAGTGTCCATATTACAGAAGAGGAGGTGCTTAATGTCTTAAATTTCATAAAGGTGGATAAATCTTTGGGATCTGATCAGGTTCATCCCAGAACTTTACGGGAAGCTAGGGAAGAGATTGGTGGGCTCTTGCTGAGACATTTTCATCAACAATAGTCACCTGTGAGGTGCCAGAAAACTTGAGGTCTGCTAATGTGGTGTCATTATTTAAGAAAGGTGGTAAGGAAAAGCCAGGGAACGATAGACCAGTGAGCTTGACATCACTGTTGGCGAAGTTTTTGATGAGGATTCTGAGGGTTGGATTTACACGCATTTGGTGAGGCAAGGACTGATTGGGGATAATCAACATGGTATTATGCATGAGAAATGGTGTATCCTTAACTTGATTGAGTTTTTTGAAGAAGTAACAATGAAAATTTGATGAAGGCAGAGCAGTAGACATTATCTATACGGACTTTAGCAATGTTTTCAACAAAATTCTGCGTAATAGACTGGGTAACAAGGTTAGATCACATGGAATCCAGGGGGAGCTAGCCAATTGGACACAAACTTAGCTTGAAGGTAGGAGACAGAGGTGGTGGTGGAGGGTTGTTTTTAGAACTGGATGCCTGTGACCAGCGGTGTGCGACAAGCATTGGTGCTAGGTCCGCTACTCTTAGTCATTTATTTAGCTCATTTGGATGTGAATGTAGGAAATACAATTAGTAAGTTTTCAGGTGACACCTAAATTGGTGAACAGTGAAGGACGTTATCTCAGGGTACGGCTGGACCTTGATCAGATGGGCCATCAGAATGTCCAAGGAGTGGCAAATGGAGTTGAGTTTAGATAAACATGAAATGTTGCATTTTGGTAAGGCAAATCAATGCAGGACTTATACAGTTAATGATAGGGCCCTGGGAAGTGTTGCCAAGCAAGGTGACATAAGGGTGCAGGTACCTAATTCCTTGAAAGCAGAGTTGCAGGTAGACAGGCTGGTGAAGGTGGCACTTGGCACACTTACCTTCATTGGTCAGTGTAAGGTGGGGCAAAAATCCCCATCAGCTTATGGATATACACTGAATTAAAACCCTCTGAAGAGGTAAATTTGTGGAAACTACATTGGACTAAAATTCACTGCACTCAAGAAACCATGGGCTTCAATCGGACCAGGAAAATGGCTGGTTGGGACAGACTGGGTAATATGCAACAAAAACAAAAGTTGCTGGCAAAGCTCAGCAGGTCTGGCAGCATCTGGGAGGAAAAAAAACAGAGTGAATGTTTTGGGCCTAGTGGCTCTTCTTCAGAACAGTTCAAGATCAAGTCCTTCCAAGGCAAGAAAGAGTGGCACCAGGAGGGAGGTAGCCCTCCCGACAGGAAGGGCGTATGTTTTGGGTATAGAAACACCAGGCATTGGAGAAAGATCTGCCCCAATCCCTTGAAGAAGGGTGAGGGAAGGGATTCCCCTGGTGGCCACCCGAGAATCAGTTCCCTCCTCACAGAGTTCCTCAAGCACCATGGAGGGGTTCATGGAGGCAATCAGAGTTGTCCTGGGAGGTCAGGGAAAGAGGCAGTAGCAACAGGCTCAGGAGCTTCCAATACCCCACCTGTGACTAGACCCTGCTTAATCCGTGTACCTATGGCCCTGAGAAAATGACCCCTGGAAAAAGCCATGCGTGAAGATAAGTGTAGAAGGTGTAGAGGGAACCTACCCCTCGGATATGGGAGAATCCCAGCACACTAGTATATTCAAAGAATCCTCCCCACTTGCCCCTGTCTAACAGATTTCTGGATAGCCTACTGGGGTTTGCATGCAATGAGCAGCTCGGGTCATTGTCTATCCTGCTGGTCATCCATCTGGGAAAACTCCATGCTAAGCAAGTCTTAATGAGGTGGGCACGGGAGGGAATGGGGATCCTGGGAGTGGATTTTCCTCATAGTCCACATGATCCTTGTGGACCTCAGGAATCGCTCCCTGTGGGGAGTGGTGCACATGGGGACCGAGGGGGAGTTAGTGGGGATTCTGGGAAAAGAGGAAAAGGGGGCCGTGTGCTCTGTAAAACCAAAAGGGGACTAAGATCTGGAGCAATTGGTAAACAATACCCCAGATGAATGCTAGGCTTATGTGCAGGAAAACCTTAGGGCTTTTGCCACGCATAAGCATGACTGTGAGAGGATCAAGGAAGTAGAAGTCAGAAAAAAGGGGGATCCCATGGCCTGACCACCGAAACTGTACAACTTTCCGCCGAGAGGCAGAGGCCAACTTGGAAGTGGCCCTGGGGGCACTGGTCAAACAATGGGTGTTAAGGACCCTAGCCAGCAACATGAATTCTTCACTTTGGCCGGTCAGAGAGCTGCATAACTCCTGGAGAGCCACAGTGGGCTACTGGGAGCTGAACAAGAACATTCCGCATATATGCTCAAGTTTACCGTGGTAGTTGACCCGATCAGGAGCATCCTAGCCTCAGCCACTGTTTTCACAGTTCTAGTTCTGGTTTATTCGGGGAGAGCTGGAGAACCAATACAAGTTTGCTTGTACTTTTAGGGGGCAGCAATACACCTGGACTCGTCTCCTCCAGGGTTTCCATCACAGGCTGAGCATTTTCCATCAGTGTATAGCCAATTGTTACAATGGTTTCAGCAGGGCCCAGCAGCTAGTGCAGTATGTGAATGGGCTCCTCTTTACTGACCCCCAGGAAGAGCATGGCCCACTGATGGCTGAGCTGCTGGAGCTGTTTAACTTGAGGAAAAGTTCAAGGTGAACCCGAAAAAGACCCAGATTGGGAAGAGGGAGGTCAAATTCCTAGGCTTACCGGTGCGGGCAGGGGAGAGGCCCACAGATGGGGCTAGGAGGAAGGCAATTGAAGGAACTGCCTGCCCAAACTACAATCACAGGAGTAAGATCCTTCCTGGGGTTTACTGAGCACTGCCAGGACTTCAGTGAGGAGTATACAGCCACAGCGCACATCCATGCACAGCCCCCACCATGGCTTGCTCCGGATCCTCCGCGAGGGGGTGGGATGGGAGCAGGATGTGCTGTGAGTTGGTGCTCAGGAAGCTCAAGGAGAACCTGCAGACTGCACCAGCACTAAGAGCCATAGATGAGGGAGCAATTTGTTCCTGGAGATAGTCATGGGTGGGGACAGCCTGAGTGCTGTGCTGCTTCAGGAGCAACATGGTTGGCTCAGGCCAGTGGCTTACTCCTCCAGGATGTTAACAGCGGTAGAAAACGGGGTTTTCTAACCGTGAGAGACACATGCTAGCAACTTACTGGACAGTGTGAAAGTCAAAGGTTTTCACTGGGACATCCCCGATAGCCCTTCTCAACCACCGTACCCCCTCCCAGATGCTGCTTGATGGAAGGATTAAGGATGGGACAGTGAGCAGCGCACACATTGCCCACTGGACCCTGCTACTTTGCCAAATGGGTTTATGGGTGAAGGGTCTGAACGAACCCAAGCTCACAGCAAACATGACATTTGCGGGGATGGCTCACAAGTGCTCGATTGATGGGGTATGGGATGTTTACCTAGGGTTCCAGGCGGGGATTCATCCCACAAGCCATGAAATATATGTGGATGGATCCAGTTCGGCAATAGCTGGGGAATGGCTCACTGGATGTAGGATCTATGATTCATGGGCTGGGACAGCCCTAGTAATCAAGGTCCCAAACCCCCAGAGTACCCAGCATGTAGAACTGGCGGTTGCCCACCCAGCGGGAGTTCCCCAACCCCTACACCATCTGCTCAGACACTATGGTCATGTGCAACTCATACACAGAACACCTGGCCATCTGGCCCCGCCGCAGGTACACCTCGGCAGATGGCAGGACTCTGATAACAAAAGCCCTGCTGGAGAAATCAGGCCAAGCAACATCAGAGGAGCAGGAAGGCTGACATTTCGGGCCGAGACCCTTCTTCAGAAATGGCGGAGGGTAAGTGGGTTCTAAAATAAATAGAAGACAGGCGGAGGCGGATAGAAGATGGACAGAGGAGAAGATAGGAGGAGAGGAGACAGACAGGTCAAAGAGGCGGGGTTGGAGCCAGTAAAGGTGTGTATAGATTGGCAGTTAGGGAGGGGATCATTCAGTCCAGGGAGAATGGGCAGGTCAAGGGCACGGGATGAGGTTAGTAAGTAGGAGCTGGGAGTGGGACGAGGTGGGAGGAGGGGATAGATGAGAGGAAGGCCAGGTTTGGGAGGCAGGGCCGAGCTGGGCTGATTTTTGGATATGGTAGGGGAGGGGAGATTTTGAAGCTTGTGAAGTCCACATTGATACCATTGGGCTACAGGGTTCCCAAGCGGAGTATGAGTTGCTGTTCCTGCAACCTTCGGGTGGCATCATTGTGGCACTGCTGAAGGCCCAGGATGGACATGTTGTCTAAGGTGTTCCTACACTCAGTTCACACTAAACAACTGCAACTCCCAGTCGCAAACCATTTCAACTGCCCGTCCCATTCCACAGACGACATATCCATCCTGGACCTCCTGCAGTGCCACAACGATGCTACCCGAAGGTTGCAGGAAGCGCAATTCATATTCCGCTTGGGAACCCTGTAGCCCAATAGTATCAATGTGGACTTCACAAGCTTAAAAATCCCCCCTCCCCTACTGTATCCAAAAGCCAGCCCAGCTGGTCCCCGCCTCTCTAACCTGTCCTTCCTCCCAACTCAAGCCCCACTCCCATCTCCTACCTACTAACTTCATCCTGCCCCCTTGACCTGTCCATCCTCCCTGGGCTGACCTATTTCCTCCCTAACTCCCCACATACAGTCACCTTTACCGGCTCCATCCCCATCTCTTTGACCTGTCTGTCTCCTCTCCACCTATCATCTCCTCTATCCATCTTCTGCCCACTTCCCCCTCTCTTCTGATTTATTTCAGAACCCCCTTCCCCTCCCCCATTTCTGAAGGAGGGTCTAGGCCCGAAATGTCAACTTTCCTGCTCCTCTGATGCTGCTTGGCCTGCTGTGTTCATCCAGCTCTACACCTTGTTGTCTCAGATTCTCCAGCATCTGCAGTTCCTAACATCCCTGCTGGAGAAACTTGTGATAGGGGACGGGGATGGATGTATACATCCATAAGGTCAAGGCTCGCTCCAAGTCTGAACCCCAGGCCGAGGGCAACCACCAGGCCGACATATAGGCCAAGAAGGGTGCCCAAACGGGGAAATTCTGGGCGCCTCACCAGGGCAGGCTCAATAGTTGCGGCTGGGGGTGGTAGCGAGTCAAGGGGTGGTGCCGGGGTGGTCTTAGCTCTGAACTTAAAAATGGCCCAGACACAGAATTCCCCCTCTCAATGAAGTCCTAGACACACTGACCAGAAGTGAGAAGGTGGAAGGCCCATATGGAGTGCCAAGGATCGGCCTCAGAGAGGGGAAGGCCTTTGAAGGGGACAAGAGCGTGGCCCCGCAACAGTACTGGAGGGAGTTCCTGAGTGGGGCACCCCGGGCTGGAGACCACCTGGCAGAGGGTGGAGCAGGCCGGGTGGTGGCCGCAGTTGAGGGAGGATGTACATGATTTCTGCACAACCTGCCTGGTGTATGAGGCGAAGAATCCCAGCCTTCTGAGTAGTAAGGCAATACTGGGGCACCTTAGTCCTTTCCCTGCTGAACTGCTACCACTAAGGGGACCATGAGGATCCTGGCAAGGGAGGTGTTTTCACAGTGGAGACTGTCACAGTATGTGGGGTCTGACCAGGGCAGCCTTTTTACTGGGTGGGTAATGCAGGCTACCGTCAGGTTCCAGGGCATAGAGGGGAAATGGCATGTTTCCCACAACCCACCGTCATCCGAATAGGACCCTCAAGGAAAAATAGCAGAAGGAAGTGGGGGACTCATCCAAGCAATGGTAAAAGTATTACCACTTGTTTTAATGGGGGTTCGGGCCAGTCAATCTAAGAGTACAGGGTATTCTCCTGATGATCTCATGGCAGGATGGATCATGTACACCCCCACCCATGTATTAGCCCCAGGGCTCACAGAAGGTCAGCTTCGGGAGGTGAACCGGGACTGTTTTGTGAAGGACTTATATGACTACCTGAGGCAGATTCACTGGGAGGCCGCTCCCAACTTGGGTAAGCAGCCCCAGAGTAACAGGTCGCTGCTTGAGGCTGACATGTTGCAGGAGTGGGAAGTGGGGCAACAGGTCATGGTCTAGAATTTCGACTGGGTTGGAGTTTTTGAGCCATTGTACAAGGGCCCATATAGCATTGTAGACAAGCTGAGCCCGAATATATATGTTACCCTGGGGAAATAAAAGGTTCCACATCAGCCAGTGTAAGCTGGTTGAGCCCAGGCCAACTGGCACACAAGCAGGGACGCAGGGAGAGGAGACCCACAGGAAAGACCCATGGACCCACACTGAGGCCCCGGATGCAGGGGGAGGGAGCCAAAGGGCGAGGCCCCAACCCCACAGGCCACCGGGTCTGGGCAGGTGAACTGCCTCACAGGACTGGTCACCCCTCCCATATTCTGGGATTCGGGAGGATCCACTGTTAGAAAGGAGGAAACATTGAGGAGAACCCTTTGGCCCCAAAGCTGAAAATGCTTTGGTCCCCAATACATTGTCCAAACAAATGCCATGGAGGCTACAGAACTGGCAGGGTGTAGCCTGGTCACCCAGGGACATGTAGCGCAATGCTTTGTATGTATACAGTTTAAATAGAGGCTAAGGTGGAATATTTGTACATTAAATTGTGTTGAACGACTTAGTGTGAAGCCAAAGTTGAGAACAGTTGAAGGGTGAGGCTATGGTCCATGTTGTCTTTTCCAGGGAATTTTACCCAAAATGGACACGGTGCTGGTACTAGTCACCCTGATCAGAGTCAGCAGCGGATGCGGGGGGCAATGCTGAGGAGTGCCTAATCTGTGGGTGCTTGGGGTGGGGATGGAGAGCCCCTGTCGCCAGCACCAGGGGCAGGGCGCAAGGCGTAAGGCATGTCCTCCTACTTCCACCGGGGTGGCTGGGGTTGAATTTGACCCTGTACCCCGGAATTGGCCTTTGGGGGGGCATCCATTCCCTGCCCAAGAGTAAAAATAGTGTCATCCCGGGTTAGAGCAGCAGAAGGTAAACTGGTCTGTCTGAGTTGTATGGGGCATATCCCTGTGGGCAGGTGGTGGTGGCTCAGAGAATTCTGAAGGGATACCAGGGAATGACTGGACAGCAACATCTAACAGATGATCAGGGTGACCCAGGGAAGGGTGAGTGTCTGCTGGAATAAGTGGTGGGAATCTGAAAGGGGAATCTATGTGTGCATTCAGGGGGTCCAAAAGGATCTGCCCAGCGGGGGTGTCCATTGCTTTCAGCAGGTAATGGCAGAACATTGGGGATGGGATCCACTGGGATCAGAGGATGGACTCCTGCATGACCCCAAAACCCCCTAATCCAATAATGTCACTGAACTTGCTGCATTCCCCAGGAAATCCCTGTCTACTCGCCCTCCCATGAGGGTAGGCGTAGATAGATGTCCTCCCCACTACAAAGGGCCCTGATAATGGCCTAGTTCTAATTCTGGCCGTGCACTATGTCATCTCGTCAGCAATACTAAACTTAACCAAAATCCGCCCACCTGAGTGGTGCCCATGGGAGACCAAACGGCTGTACCAGGCCTTGGTCCGGGAAATGATCCGTAGGTTTTATGAACTAGACTCCAGGAAAACACATAAAACAGACCGATATGCTTCTATTACAGAGAACCTCAATCGATTGGGTGTGGGAAGATAGAAAAAGGGAGCCTGGAATTACTTGGCCACAACATATACACCAACCTGCTGGATTATGTGGGCCCACTTTGGATACCGCATTCCTCCCCGGCCAGAATGCCTCATATCCCTGTTTAAGGCAGTAGAAATCTCCCAAAGGCACTTCTGCACCCTTGGACAGACGACTGGGAAAGTCAGGAGGGAGACAATCAAATTGCTCATGGTGGGATCTGGGGTTAAATGTTGAAATCCCCACCTGGATTAGAGTGATGTCCCACAGTTCAGTTGTGCATCAATTGGGGATCGTACTGTATTTGTTCCGGGCCAGCTGTCGGGACAGGGGGCAAGCTCACAGCTCCTGGCACCAAAGCATCTACACACAAGCTGGCACTTTGTGCGGGCAGAATTAAAACACGGTTGTGTTCTGCAGGAAATTTCTCAGATTTGTGCAGAACCAATCAATGTAAAAAGTTTTTGGTAGGTTTATGATGTATACAATATATACTTTTCTGACCCTGTCTGTTTTCCTTCTTCAGGAAGAGGCCTTGCACTGTGCCAAGACAGAGTAGCTTTGGTGATCTGGGAAGTTGGTTTTAAGGTGTCAATGACTTTTGCCCACACAAAGCGATACTCTAATATGTACAGTATCAAAGCGGGGATATGTGGCAAAAATCCCCATCAGCTTATGCATATACCCCAGACTAAAACCCACTGAAGAGGTAAGTTTGTGGAAATTACATTCGACTAAAAGTCACTGAACATTTGGATTCAAGAAACTATGGGCCAGAGAAAGGCTGGTTGGGACAGAACGGGTAATATGCACGGTCGAGGGCAGAAGCCTGGAACAGGGGTTAGCCTGCAAAACTAAAGGAAGACTGCCATTCATGTCTCAGCTTATAACAACGGAAACCAGGCTGCAGGAAACAAACAACTCCAGACCTTCTGGAGCCTACAGAGGTACAAGGCCTTTCAATCTCCAACCAGGCACAAAAATACCAAACATTCCACACCATTGTCCTACACGTAAACGTGTTTCACTTTTGGACGTAAGAATATTGACTCTCCTATTCAAACCTGAATGAATGCCATTCAAGGGAAATCCTGGTCATTCCAAACCATCGAAACCATTCATCTTAATGAAAAAGCCATCCACACCTCCTCCAGTGATCAGAAAGCTCATTCAGCCCCGAGAGGAGGAACAATAGCTCACCAGGCCAAACCAGATTTTGCAGCGACTATAACTGGGGGCCCCAATCCCAGCGTTATGCACTGTGATACCAGCAAAATGCACCAATTCCAACTACGTATGTGCTCTGGGCTCTGTATGTGTGCCCGGTGTGAACAACTCATGAGAGGAGTGTGAGGGTCTGAACAAGAAGCAGGCCTCACACGTGAAGGAGTCCTTGAGCCAAAGCTGCTGGGAAGGAAAAGGAGACCAATCAGACTTACTGATCGAGAGAAAAATTCCTGCAGACACCTCCAAGTGAAGGACTCCGCGAACCCTCCACACCAAGAGCAACCCGCACAAAAACCGAACACCACCAACTAACCATGAACCTCCACTCGACATCTGGAGGTGATTGAAAGCATCCAGAGCTTTAAGACACCAACCAGGGCAACACCAGAGACATGGACCAGCATCCAAGGAAACAAAAAAAGAAAGAAATCCAAAGTACTCACCATTAGGTCCAACACACCTAATTGCATCAGCAGACACCACCAGACTGGTCGTTATCCGCACTCGTGGCCCTCTGCACAGGCCCAGCTACAGCAAGAGGCTATGGACAAGAGCAAGTCAAAAATCATGTTCAACTCCAGGGTTGAGCCTAAGGTGATCAAGACCCTCTAACCCAGCTGGCTAGTCTAAGATAGGGGAAGGTCACGTTTGGGGGCAAATGGTATAGGGCATCCGTAAGGAAGGGAAGCGGGGTAGGACTTTGAGTTAGCAAGTAATCTCTCTCTCTCTGTCCCTGTTAGTCATTAGGTAACAACCACTCACTGTAACTATTAAACCCACAAGTCTTGGCTTTAAGTCTTAACTGGGGTCAAGTTAAGTGTGAGACAGGTGTCAGTCAGTAATAGTCAGATTTGATATACAGTTTTCCTGTAAATATATTCAATTTGCTTGTTTTTCAATAAAATCAGCGTTTTCTTTGCCTCTGAAGCATCTGCCTCCTGTGTTTTCCACCACACCATATTCCACTACATAAACCCAGTGTCAGAACCAGGGAGCTGGTAAACAATACACCAGGCAACACACCCCACAGTCAGTGCATTGAGTATAGGAGTTGGGATGTCACTTTTAGAATACTGGGTCTAACTCTGGTCTCCCAGGTATAGGAAAGGTGTTTTTTAAACTTGAAAGGGTTCAGGGAAGATTTACAAGTATGTTGCTGGGATTGGAGAGTTTGAGCTATAGGTAGAGGCTGAGATGGCCGTGGGTATTTTATAAAATCTGGGGTGAATTTTTCAGAGAGACGGTGATGCATGTGTAGAAAGAGCTATCAGAGGAATAGGTGGTGGCTGGTACAATTACAACATTTAAAAAGCATCTGGATGGGTACATGAATCGGAAGCATTTAGAGGGATATGAGCCAAATGCTGGCAAATGGGACCAGATCAATCTAGGATACTTAATCAGTATGGGTGAGTTGGATCAAAGGGTCTATTTCTATTGTGTACATCTCTATGACTTTATGATTCTAAGCTCAACCTGTCCAACCTGAACCAGCTCTAAGACATTTACATCCTTCCTTAAATAAAGAGACCAACACTGCACTCCAAATTTAAATGTGCTTTTACCGATATTCAGTACATTTGAAGCATAACATCCTTATTTTTATTTCTAATACCCTTTTAAAATGAAGAATAGCATCTATGAGACATCTTGATTAACACCTATACCATTAGCTTTTGTGTTCTGCTATGAATTTTGATGTGGCAACTTATTAAATATCTTCCAGAAATCCAAGCACAATACAACTGCAGGCTCTTCTTTATTCATGACAATGTTATTCCTTCAAAGAATTCCAATAAATTGGTTAAAACATTATTTCTTTTAATGAAATCATGCTGGCCCTTCCCAGTTGCCTTGAAATGTTTTAAGTAAGCAGCTGTAATGTCTTTAATAATCAATTTTATGACCTCTCCTTCAATAAAAGTTTTTTGGTCTATAGTTTCTTATTTTCTGCTTCCTTTCCTTTATGAAAAGAAGGTTTACATTTGTTACTTTCCAATGTGATGGTACCTTTCCTGAATCGAGGAAATTTTAGAAAATTAATACAAAAACATCTACTAGGTTATAATCACTCCTTTTAAGACTCTGGAATGCAATCCAGAATTGATAGATCTGTTAGCCTCCTATCAGAAGTAGAGAAAATACTTGATTCTATTGTAAAGGATGTGATGGATATGAAGTTGATAAAGATCTGACTGGACCTAGTAAACATGGATTTGTGAATCAGAAATCATGTTTGATGAACCTGTTGGAGAAATAGATTTTCAGATGGCATTTGATAAGAGGAGGCTGTTTAGAATTGGTTAAACCAAAATGGGATAAGAGGTAATGTACTGGCATGGATTAGTGAGTGGCTAACAGATAGGAAACAGAGAGTAGGAATAAATTTTCAAGTTGATAGATTGCGACTCGTGGTTACTGCAAGGATCAGAATTTGATCCCAGCTGTTAACAACATACATCAATGATTTGGAGGTGCATACCAAATGCAATATTTCCAGAATTTTGGATGATACAATGCTAAAGGGAACGTCTGTTGCAAGTAAGATGCAAAGTAACTTCAGGCAATTTGGACAATTTTAATTAATGAGCAAGAACATAGCAAATGGAATATAATATAGAAAACTGTGAAATTCTCCACTTTGGTAGGAGATTTGGGTCAGATTTTCTAAAGGGACATAATTGTCCTTGTCGATAAATTGCAGCAGGCTAACATGCAGTAGTAGCAAGCAATTAGAAAGACTAATGGAATGTTAGCCTTTATTGCAAGGGGATTTGAGTTCAGGAGTAGTAAATTCTTATTTCCTTTGCATAGGAACTTGGTTAGACCAAATCTGGAATACTACATGCAGTTTTAGTCTCCTTATTTCAGAAAAGACATTGTTGCCATAGAGTGAATGCAGTGAAGGTTCACTAGACATGTTGCTGGGATGGTAGGGCCATCCTATGAAGAGAGATTGGGTAAATTGAGGCAGTATTCTCTAGAGTCTTAAAGAACGAGACGCGGCCTCATTTGAAACTGACCAAATACTTAAAGGGAACAACAGGGTTTATTTTTTATTCATTCTTCGGATGTGGGGATCATGGGATGGCCAGCACTTATTGTCCATCTCAGGTGCCTCTTGGGGAGGTAATGGTGAGCTGCCTTCTTAATCTACTGCAGTCCTCCTGCTGTGGGTTGACCCACGAAGCAGTTAGGGAGGGAATTCCGGGATTTTGACCCAGCGACGGTAGAGGAATGGTGATATATTTCCAAGTCAGGATGGTGTGTGGCTTGGAGGGGAACTTGCAGGTGATGGTGTTCCCATGTATCTGCTGTCCTTGCCATTCTAGATGGAAGTGATTGTGGGTTTGGAAGGTGCTGCCTGAGGATCTTTAGTGAATTTCTGTAGTCTATCTTCTAGCTAGTACCCACTGCTGCTAGTGAGCATCAGCGATGGAGCGAGTGGATGCTTGTGAATGTGATGCTATTCCTGCGGGTTGCTTTGTCTGGAAGGTGTAAAGCTTCTTGAATGTAGGTGGAGCTGCGCACACCCAGGCAAGTGGGGAGTATTTCAACACACTCCTGACTTGTGCTTTGTAGATGATGGACAGGCTTTGGGGAGGCAGAAGGTGAGGTACTCAATCAGTATTCCCAGCCTCTGACTTACTCTTGTAGCCTCTGAGTTTATGTGGTGAGTCCAGTTGAGGTTCTGGTCAACACTAACCCCTAGGATGATGATAGTGGAGGATTCAGAGATGGTAACAGCATTGAATGCCAAGGGGTGGTGGTAAGATTGTTTCTTTTTGGACAGGGTGCTTGCCGAGCATTTGTACAATGTGAGTGTTACTTGCCGCTTGTCAGCCCAAGCCTGGATATTATCCAGATCACATTGCATTTGAATATGGACTGCTTCAGTAACTGAAGATTTGTGAATGGTCTGATGCAGGTAAGATGTTTCCCCTGGTTGAGAAGTTTAGAACAAGAGGGCACGTTTAAAGATAAGTGAGATGGCACATAGGTACGAAAGGAAGTGAATCTTTTTTACCCAGGGGTAATGAACCTTTGGAATTCTCTATGACAAAGGCCTGTGGAGGCTTGGTTTTTGAGTATGTTTAAAGTAGAGATTGATCGGTTTGTGGTTACCTGAGGCATACTAGGTTAGGGAATGGTTTAGTAGAAGTGTTCAATCAGCTGTGATTGTATTGAATGGTGGGGTCAGCTTGATAGACTGAATGGTCTCCTTCTGTTTCTATGTCCATGTGGACCTGAAAACTTGTCAGCTCATAGATTCATCAGTTTGCTTAGTACTTCTTCCTCATGACTGTAATTTCACCAAATTCCCTTCTTCCTTTCACCTCCTGATTTATAGCTATTACTGGTTTGTTTTTTGTATCCTTTATGTTGAAATCAGAAGCAAAATATTTAGTCATTTCACCCACTATTTCCTTGATACCTGCTATTAACTCACCATTCTGACTTTCTTGAAGACCAATACTGCTAAGTCCAAATAACAACTTTCCCCCTTTTGATGCATTACACTGTCTGTTCTTCTGTTTTTGGTTGATAAACTCTGAGCTAAAGCTACTCCAACGTCAAATACTTATGAGATATGTGTTTGCCTTGGATCACTATGCTATCCAGGAGCTCCCACATGCTGTAGCCTTGACACACCACCATCTTAACATGGTTAAAGTATATTAATTAATTATATTATTCATTATTTATGTTACACTTTATATATTTTATTAACTTTACACAATTTGTATGTTATGTTAAAGCTTAAGAATTGAAAAGACTTTAACCCACTTACCAAAGACTCAACAAACAGCTAACTCCTCTCTCCATGGTTAATGTAAAGGCTCAGCACAAGAGATATCGCTGACAACTCTCCCAACACTGTCAGTATCAGAACAATGTTGATACAATTTCTTTCCCAAAAGGAACTCTGTAAAAATCATTAATCCCCTGCCAAATTGATTTTCTTTCTCATCTCTTGTTTAAGCCTCTCAGAACTTCGAACGTTAGCCATCTTACAACATTAACTCCATGAAAAAAAACCAATATCAATATACGATACTAAAAAGCAGAGAGACTTTCATGTACAATTCACTTGTCAAGCACATTGGACTCAAAAATATCTGCAATTGCATTGCTTGGCCTAAATATTAAACTGACTATCAAAAAACATAAAGACAAGGCCTCTCTGATGAAGGGTCTAGGCCCGAAACGTCAGCTTTTGTGCTCTTGAGATGCTGCTTGGCCTGTGGTGTTCATCCAGCTTCACACTTTGTTATCTTGGATTCTCCAGCATCTGCAGTTCACATTATCTCTGACCAAAAAACATCAGTCTGGTTAAGGATTTTGAGTTATTCAATTTCTTTGTTAATATATGAAGGGCGCCCAAATTAGCTTATCCAAAAAGTTCATTTTGTTCACAAATTTCCTCATGCGATTTATTTAAAGTCTTAAATTGTTGATAAAACTAGTAGAATACTTTGCTATTCATAGTGATAAAGCATAAACAATTTATTTTCAAATTCCATCATCTGATTTTAATATTTGGGAATTTCACGGACTGATATGGTTGCATAAAGCTCAAAGTATTGATTTAAAATGGTCACAGCAATCAGCTGACCATTCAGGTAAGCCAAGCTTTATGAAACAATGTGGAATAAACGAAATTGTCTGAACTGAAATTAACATTTTTATTACAATACGCGAAACTAGTCCATTCAGTCAATCATGAAGAAAGCCTCATCTCCTATTGATTTAATCTGTATGGGTTTCACATATAAGAAAAAGAACAGTTCCTTTAATTAATTCAGACAAAGAAATACACAAACCAGCATATATTTTTTTGAAACTACTTTTGAGAGAGGGTGGGAGTGGGGACCTTGTATATTGATTATTAATATGTTTGAATGAAATTGTATATTCCTTACATCTTTTTGTGCTGGATACTATTCAATCTTATACCAGCATTCATGTAAGCTTAATGTCTTGTTTTTATTATACAAGGTATTTTGAGATCAATAAACGGTAAAGAATAAACAATAAACTTGCTCTTCTTTCCTCTCAAGAAAATCTTGTAAATGGCTTTTTACTAATAGCATACACATTGGGTAACTATATATTTTTTATTACGGAGAGATACACCCTTCCCTGATGAACATAAATCTTTGCGGCTGTTAAGCGTGGTTCGAAAGGAGGGACTCAATGGGCCAGATGGCCTGCTTCCACACTGTAGGGATTCTATGATCCCTTCTCATCTGGCCATTATTAAACTGTGGGCTCAGTGTCCAACATCATTCCCACTGATTAACAGAACAATAGGATTGAGGAAAGAATTCTTGCCCTTCAAAACTTACTTCTTTAAAAAACCACAAAAACATTTTCATGGGTCTGCAGTATAGCAAGGCATCCGCATTGATCTTCAATGTATCATGCAATAGAACAAGATAAATTCTTGAAAAATTAAGGGTGAATGTCTTGGAAGAATTAAAAGTTGGAGCCGGGCGGTTAGAGGTGGAGTTTCACCCATAAACTGGGACTATAGAATTTGGAGCATGGGTGGTAGACTATCTAGAGGTGGAAATTGAGGATATTGAACAGATAAGTTAGAATTGGAGCCTTAAAAATTGGATCTTGAATTAAAAAGAAAGAGAAAGATAGCAGCAGGAAAACGAGCAAGAGTAAGGTTGATAAGGGAAAAAGTGGGAAAAAGAAAGAAAAGTACAAACAAGAAAAAGAACAGCAGCAACGGAAAGAGAATAGAAGTGGGAAAGATTAAATCTTGTATATCTCAAAGTTACCCTAAGGACTTTAAACTATATTTTGCTTTCATCTTTCCTCCGTACTGGACACAATCCTTAATTAACTTTGTATCCATGTTGTATGTATGCTTGAAGTGACATCTTTTTAACTTTTTACAGTTAATAAAATTGCTCTTACCTTCACTCAAGAAAAAAACCTTGTAATTGGCTCTTTATAGATACACGAGACATAGAATAACCAGACTTTATTAGACAGAGGTACAGCCCCATGCTAAAAAGAACATAAATCTTCTCTGCAATCTGTCAAGGAAGTTAAAAAGAGGGAAACCAATTCACTATTCTTCACCTAGTTATGACCATAGTTACAATAGAGATTCTACAGTAAACACTAAACATTAATCAGATTATTACATCAATAGACTCTTGTTATTTATTGAAGTAGACAATAATATACACAGAACAAGATACTCAAAGCATTCAGAAAAATATTGCTGGCAACGATGAAAACAAAGATGTGCAAATTGAGTTTTGGGTGAAACAAGCCTTCAGTACTTTCTACTTTGTTGTTAATCGCATGTTTTGCACTGTCCACAGCTACACTGCCAATCTTTCATGTTTATAAAGTAGTTTGTTCATTACTTTGAGCAATATTGAGGTATTACATGTCTTTCTGATTTTTGATATTGCCAGAATTGCACTGTGGAAAATTGCTGGCTTCAAAACAAAGTTCACTAATGAATGTGTTAACATGTCAAAAGAAAAGCCACTATGAACCCTAACATAAATTTATCTACATTACCACATTACAGGGCAATTAAATATATTTTTCTCATATCTACAGTTTCCTTTGTCATATTATGGGAATAGGTGTTAACAGTTGATTTTTCATATGACATATTTAAATCCATCTGCTCTGCATAATGTTTTCTGACATATATTGACAGGAAAAGCTTTAAAATATTTGAGTTTTATTGGATGTGATGTATTGACTTTGAACTATAATTCCTTGGGGCATGCTAGTTTGTCAATCAAAGCTACATTGAAACCATATGACACAAGTTAGCTTCTTTGTAATCTTGTAAATGCTTTTAATCACTTTGTAGAGCATCTGGTCTTAGGCTCCTGAATTCACACCCCAAATGTCTGTGTGAGTACCTTAATAAAATTAAGGTTTCCATGGCTACATGGGTTCCCCCAAAGAGAGTATAGTGGCATGAAATAGGAGTTTAACCTAATACTGCAATAAGCTTATTGTCAACCTAACATACTTCCAAGATGTGGATCTTGTTGAATTTTCATAAGAGAAGTGAAAGAAATCTTTGCATTTTGAGAAATGGCCATAATGTTTGTCAACATGCAGATATGAATTTATCTTCTTTAAATAATCAGTAATCTAGGCTTTGGTTTCAAACAGGTACTTGTCTTAAATTATTAACATCAAATTGAAAATGAATGCAGACATGTCCAAGCAAGGCTTGCTTCTTTCACAATGAAATAACCTGGACAAAAGTTGGTTGCACAATTCTGTTGCTAGGTTACAGAAGTGTGTGTTTCTCCTACATTCGTAGAAAATAGTGTAAAGATAGACTAAAGCACTCCTGAGGTCTGGCAACCGTAGAAATAAAAGTCATAATTCCACAGTTACCGTGGCAACAGCCAGCCTACTAGCTCTATTTCCCTACAAGATAGCCAATCCAGTAATTGAAGATTCATATAATTGCTCTTCCAGTTGTGTACAGTGCAGAGGTATTACATTTATGTGCTGTCCTACCAGATTGACATGATCGGAGAACCAACGACAGTTCACTGCAAACAATTCTGATTAGCTCCATGGCACACCAGTGAACAAAAAACTGTTGGAAGTGAAAGTGGCCCCTGTGAATTCATTCATCCATCTCCATTTAAGTAACAGCAGTCATTTCTGGAGCAGCTAGCTGGGAATCATAGAATATTACCAATTATAATTAGCAATGAGTTCAGGAAACAAAGGTTAATAGGGCCAAAGCAAATTTCACTTTATTCCTCAGAACTGCTCAATGTTGCTTGTAACAGGGGAAGGAAAAGCACAATGAGATTGCCCTCTCAATTAAGTAATGACCCATTTAAACAAAGTGGGAATCTATCAAAAAAAGGAACATTGAAACTCTACAACCAGAACATTTGTTGAATATTAGAATAGTCCTTGATCTAAGTTTGAGTCAGAGGCTTCAAACTCTAATGGATATGCTGGGCAGCCTTTGCAATATATTGGAATAGTTTTGGTGCAATCCTACTTGAGCCAACCAGGAACTTCACCAGCAGTACATAATATAAAGATGAAACCTCTTGTTCCAAATGAAATGGCTAGCTTTCTTACTGGGGCTTGTATACTGCATAGCTCTGACTCAAAATTCACACACACACCCCGCGCGCCCACCGCGCCCCCCACCCCCACCCCCACCCCCCTGCGCCTTCAGGTTTGGTCTGGCAGTCTCCTCTGATAATCTCCCAGAGGTTCAGGCTCCTGCATCTAGCATTCCAAGTGTTCAACCATTGCGACACGCAGCAATTTTTCCTGGCAGAATGATTGAAAGAAAGAGCAGGAAGGTCAAGCAATAACAGAGTGCAGGCTCAAGTTAAGATAGAAGGCCTCAGTTGTGACTTTACAAAAGCACTGTATTGTGACCTCTGAGGTGATATTTCAAATATCCCCACACTCATCAAATTGTAGTGAGGTCGTCTTTAAAAAGGAAGGTCAGGATCAGCATGGTGGTGGTGGGGTGGTGGCAGGGAATGTGGGAAGTGAAGATTTATCATGATGATGTAATATAAGGTAATAATTGGGGAGTATTTTTGTGGAGGGGCAGGAAGACCAATTGCGCTCATCTTACAGCCCAGAAAATGTTCCAAAAACAATTCAGACCAGTTTCAAAAGGCACCTGCAAACAATCTATTTCATGCAGTCTGGTAGATCTTGTGTAGTATGGACCATGCATTTTCGCTGATGAAAATAGCTCCCAGGTCCTGTCTATGCCATAATATTCCACTCTGCAATCAAACTGAGTCTGTTTTCAGTGGAAGTCCTGGTTGATTAGACCATGACAATAGTTTGGAAGGTATCAGAATTTTTTTAAAGCTTTTTGTCTTGTCTCAACATTGGTCTCTTTCCACAAGAAAGCGGGAACAGAGGTTAGTCCAAAAATAACACAAAGTGATCCAGAATGTCAAAGATGACAACTTCAGCTGATAACTGCTGACAGTGGATGGTGAGCAGAATGAGTGAATACCTATGTTCTGCTTGTTTATATGAGAACATCTGAAAATAAACCATGTTAATTCACATTTGTGAAATTAAAAATGAACCCTGATATCATTGGACAATTGGAGTTGGCCAGTGGAAATTGAATGATGCTGTAGCATTGAAATCTATTAGAATCTATTCCACAGCATGGTGACATAAGATTAACCTGCCTGTGGATTTCCTATCAGAAGCTTGCTGGCCGTTAAAGTCCGGGTCATTGTTGTTTTATAAGGTATTGGTTCTGCAGAACTTAAAGTGCCTGTTACATTGAATTCTACCCATTCTGTTGATGCCATATGCAGACTGCGAGTGGAGTGCAGGGATATCGATTAAAGGGAGCGGATATATTCTGTAAAGTTCCTGAGAGTCCTGGAGTTTACGCCTGACTTGTAAAGTAGTTATAATTATTGCTGTCATGCAATAAATCATCCTGTTAATGGGAACTTCTCTTCCAAGAAGGCTCTACAGTAGTTTATCCTCAACCACTGATCGTTAGTTAGATGCCAGACAAAGTTTAAACAAGGAGGACTAGTGGCAACAACCTACATCAAATAACTTACTTTGAATCAAACACTGGCAAAGGTGGTAGTTACCAGAAAGTGCCATTAGTGGCAATCTGGGTAATAATACGATAACAAAGTGTGGAGGTGGATGAACACAGCAGGGCAAGCAGCATCTCAGGAGCACAAAAGCTGATGTTTCGGGCCTAGACCCTTTATCAGAGAGGGGGATGGGGTGAGGGTTCTGGAATAAATAGGGAGAGAGAGGGAGGTGGACCAAAGATGGAGAGAAAAGAAGATAGGTGGAGAGGAGAGTGTAGGTGGGGAGGTAGGGAGGGGATAGGTCAGTCCAGGGAAGACAGACAGGTCAAGGAGGCGGGATGAGGTGGTAGGTAGGAAATGGAGGTGCGTCTTGTGGTGGGAGGAAGGGATGGGTGAGAGGAAGAACAGGTTAGGGAGGCAGAGGCAGACTGGGCTGGTTTTGGGATGGAGTGGGAGGAGGGGATGAGCTGGGCTGGTTTTGGGATGCGGTGGGGGAGGGGGAGATTTTGAAGCTGGTGAAGTCCACATTGATACCATTGGGCTGCAGGGTTCCCAAGCGGAATGTGAGTTGCTGTTCCTGCAACCTTTGGGTGGCATCATTGTGGCACTGCAGGAGGCCCATGGTGGACATGTCATCTAAAGAATGGGAGGGGGAGTTGAAATGGTTTGCGACTGGGAGGTGCAGTTGTTTTTTGCGAACCGAGCAGAGGTGTTCTGCAAAGCCGTCCCCAAGCCTCCGCTTGGTTTCCCCAATGTAGAGGAGGCCACACCGGGTACAATGGATACAGTATACCACATTGGCAGATGTGCAGGTGAACCTCTGCTTAATATGGAAGGTCATCTTGGGGCCTGGGATAGGGGTGAGGGAGGAGGTGTGGTGGCAAGTGTAGCACTTCCTGCGGTTGCAGGGGAGGGTGCTGGGTGTGGTGGGGTTGGAGGGGAGTGTGGAGTGAACAAGGGAGTCACGGAGAGAGTGGTCTCTCCGGAAAGCAGACAAGGGTGGGGATGGAAAAATGTCTTGGGTGGTGGTGTTGGATTGTAGATGGCGCAAGTGTCGGAGGATCTTGCGTTGTATCCGGAGGTTGGTGGGGTGGTGTGTGAGAATGGGGGGAGATCCTCTTTGGGCGGTTGTGGCTGGGGCGGGGTGTGAGGGATGTGTTGCAGGAAATGCGGCAGACGCGGTCAAGAGCATTGTCGACCACTGTGGGGGGAAAGTTGTGGGCCTTGCAGAACGTGGACATCTGGGATATGCGGGAGTGGAATGCCTCATCATGGGTGCAGATGCGGCAGAGGCGGAGGAATTGGGAATAGGGGATGGAATTTTTGCAGGAGGGTTGGTGGGAGGAGGTGTATTCTGGGTAGCTGTTGAAGTCGGTGGGCTTGAAATGGACATCAGTTACAAGCTGGTTGCCTGAGGTGGAGACTGAGAGGTCCAGGAAGGTGAGGGATGTGTTGGAGATGGCCCAGGTGAACTTGAGCTTGGGGTTGAAGGTGTTGGAGAAGTGGATGAACTGTTCGACCTCCTCTGGGGAGCAAGAGGCGGCACTGATACAGTCATCAATGTAACGGAGGAAGAGGTGGGGTTTGGGGCCTGTGTCGGTGTGGAAGAGGGACTGTTCCATGTAACCTACAAAGAGGCAGGCATAGCTGGGGCCCATGCGGGTGCCCATGGCCACCCCCTTTGTCTGTAGGAAGTAGGAGGACTCGAAAGAGAAGTTGTTGAGGATAAGGACGAGTTCGGCTAGGCGGATAAGAGTGTCGTTGGAGGGTGACTGGTGGGCCTGCGGGACAGAAAGAAGCGGAGGGCCTTGAGGCCATCTGCATGCCGAATACAGGTGGAAAGGGACTGGACGTCCATGGTGAAAATGAGGTGTTGGGGGCCAGGAAATTGGAAGTTCTGGAGGAGGTGGAGGGCATGGGTGGTGTCATGGACGTAGGTAGGGAGTTCCTGGACCAAAGGGGAGAAAATGGAGTCCAGATAGGTGGAGATGAGTTCGGTGGGGCAGGAGCAGGCTGAGACAATGGGTCGACCAGGGCAGGCAGGTTTGTAGATTTGTATCGGCGCTGCCTCTTGCTCCCCAGAGGAGCTCGAACAGTTCATCCACTTCTCCAACACCTTCCACCCCAAGCTCAAGTTCACCTGGGCCATCTCCAACACATCCCTCACCTTCCTGGACCTCTCAGTCTCCATCTCAGGCAACCAGCTTGTAATGGATGTCCATTTCAAGACCACCGACTCCCACAGCTACCCAGAATACGCCACCTCCCACCCACCCTCCTGCAAAAATTCCATCCCCTATTCCCAATTCCTCCGCCTCCGCCGCATCTGCTCCCACGATGAGGCATTCCACTCCCGCACATCCCAGATGTCCAAGTTCTTCAAGGACCGCAACTTTCCCCCCACAGAGGTCGAGAACGCCCTTGACCACGTCTCCTGCATTTCCCGCAACACATCCCTCACACCCTGCCTCCGCCACAACCGCCCAAAGAGGATCCCCCCTCGTTCTCACACACCACCCCACCAACCTCCAGATAAAATGCATCATCCTCCGACACTTCCGCCATCTACAATCCGACTCCACCACCTAAGACATTTTTCCATCGCCACCCTTGTCTGCTTTCCGGAGAGAACACTCTGTCCGTGACTCCCTTGTTTGCTCCACACTCCCCTCCAACCCCACCACACCCGGCACCCTCCCCTGCAACCGCAGGAAGTGCTACACTTGCCACCACACCTCCTCCCTCACCCCTATCCCAGGCCCCAAGATGACCTTCCATATTAAGCAGAGGTTCACCTGCACATCTGCCAATGTGGTATACTGTATCCATTGTACCCGATGTGGCTTCCTCTACATTGGGGAAACCAAGCGGAGGCTTGGGGACGGTTTTGCAGAACACCTCTGCTCAGTTCACAATAAGCAACTGCACCTCCCAGTCGCGAACCATTTCAACTCCCCCTCCCATTCTTTAGATGACATGTCCATCATGGGCCTCCTGCAGTGCCACAAGGATGCCACCCAAAGGTTGCAGGAACAGCAACTCATATTCCGTTTGGGAACCCTGCAGCCCAATGGTATCAATGTGGACTTCACCAGCTTCAAAATCTCCCCTTCCACCACCGCATCCCAAAACCAGCCCAGTTCGTCCCCTCCCCTCACTGCACCACACAACCAGCCCAGCTCTTCCCCTCCACCCACTGCATCCCAAAACCAGCCCAGGCTGTCTCTGCCTCCCTAACCTGTTCTTCCTCTCACCCATCCCTTCCTCCCACCCCAAGCCGCACCTCCATATCCTACCTACTAACCTCATCCCACTTCCTTGACCTGTCTGTCTTCCCTGGACTGACCTATCCCCTCCCTACCTCACCACCTACACTCCCCTCTCCACCTATCTTCTTTTCTCTCCATCTTCAGTTCGTCTCCCCCTCTCTCCCTCTTTATTCCAGAACCCTCACCCCATCCCCCTCTCTGATGAAGTGTCTAGGCCCGAAACGTCAGCTTTTGTGCTCCTGAGATGCTGCTTGGCCTGCTGTGTTCATCCAGCTCTACACTTTTGTTATCTTGGATTCTCCTGCATCTGCAGTTCCCATTATCTCTGGGTAATAACACGTGTTTATTAGAAGCTTCATCTGAATTCCATGCAGAAACCTCCATCAATGAGAAAGTAGTGCTGAAGAAGGAAATATTTGAAGAGAAGTGAATTTCCCACTTTAAAAGTATGATCGCTTTGTGAATACACAAACAGCCAGCAGCTAGAACACAATTATTGACAGAGCTGTGGAAGCAGCTACAGGGTGAGTTTGGCACACCATTGAAGAATTTTCAGCAAAGAGGTGTGGGGAGAAGACTAAGGCCAGAAAAGAGAGAGAAACCAGCCACTTTACAGAACATTGAAAACAGTCCATATTTAGCCCTTCCCAATTTGGCCCCAACCGCGACAATGTCTACATTCAGAACATTGAAAAATGCTGCTTGGCCTGCTGTGTTCATTCAGCTCTATACGTTGTTATCTCAGATTATCCAGCATCTGCAGTTCCTACTGTCTCTGAAACTATTTTAACCCCACTGTGAAGCCTCTTCCAAGGATGCCGTCCTTGAAGAAGTTACCCTCCTCCCTCCGGAAAGACCTCAGTGGATCTCTCTCCCACTGCAACTCTCTCATAATCTCTTCGGCCCTGAAACTGCTCGACCACGTCCTGAAGCAAACCAGGTGCTACAGCCACACACCTTTTTTAGTACATGCGTAAGGAACCAGATCACCCCCAATGGACTACAGTCCACATTTAGGCCTTCCCAATTTGGCCCCAACCATGACAATGTCTACATTCAGAACACGGAAAACCTCTCACCCACCTTCCTGCAAAAATGCCATCACCTATTCCCAATTCCTTCACCTCTGCCGCATATGCTCCCAGGATGAAGCATTCCACTCCCAAACATCACAGATGTCCTCATTTTTCAAGGACCGCAACTTCCCCCACTCAGTGGTCGAGAACGCGCTTGACCATGTTTCCTGCATTTCCTGCAACTCACCTCTCACACCCCCTCCACGCAATAACAACCAAAACAGAATCCCCCTTGTCCTCACGTACCACCCCACCAATCTCTAGATCCAACACATTATCCTCCGACACTTCCGCCATCTGCAATCCGACCCCACCACCAAAGACATTTTTCCCTCCCCACCCTTATATGCTTTCCAGAGAGTCCACTCTGTCCGGGACTACCTTGTCCGCTCCACACTCCCCTCCAGACCCACTACACCCGGCACTTGTCCCTGCAACCGCAGGAAGTGCTACACCTGACCCTACACCTCCTCCCTCACCCTCATCCCAGACCCCAAGAAGACTTTCCACACGAAGCAGATGTTCACCTGCACATCTGCTAATGTGGTATACTGCATCCGCTGTTCCTGTTGTGGCCTCCGCTACATTGGGGAAACCAAACAGAGGCTTGGGGACCGCTTTGCAGAACACCTACGTTTAGTTCATGCTAAACCACTGCACCTCCTAGTCGCGAACCATTTCAAATCACCCTCCCATTTCTCAGACAACATTTCCATCCTGGGCCTCCTGCAGTGCCACAATGATGCCACCCAAAGATTGCAGGAACAGCACCAGATAGTTCGCGTAGGAACCATGCAGCCCAATGGTATCAATATGGACTTCACAAGCTTCAAAATCTCCCCTTCCCTACCGCATCCCAAAACTAGCCCAACTTGTCCCTGCCTCCCTAACCCGTCCTTCCTCCCACCCATCCCCTTCTCCCACCTCAAACCCCACCACCATCTCCTACCTACTAACTTCATCCCACCACTTTGACCTGTCCATCCTCCCTGGACTGACCTATCCCCTCCCTAACTCCCCACCTACACTCACCTTTACTGGCTCCATCCCCACCTCTTTGACCTGTCTGTCTCCTCTCCACCTATCTTCTCCTCTATCCATCTTCTATACGCCTCCCCCACTCTCCCTATTACTTTCAGAACCCCCTTCCTCTCCACCATTTCTGAAGAAGGGTCTGGGCCCAAAATGTCAGCTTTCCTGCTCCTCTGATGCTGCTTGGCCTGCTGTGTTCATCCAGCTCTACGCCTTGTTATCTCTCCAATTAACAAAAAAGTGTTTCGTGAAGGACGCCCTGTCGGAAGCAGAAGAAGGTTCCAGGTGTAGACTGAGATATTCCAAAAGGAAAAGGCAATAGCTTTATATATACAGCACAAAGACCAGCTAAGGAAGGCAAGGAAATGATAAAATCAAATTTGTACCTCATTGAACAAACATTGCCACCATTGAGTTTTGTATCCTTAAACACAGGTACAAGAGAATGGCAAAGAGCTAGGCAATGGATTTTGATCGCGTTTGCAGAATCAGGCAGTACTTAGAATTTATTTAAGTTGGAAAAGCAAATTTGAATAAGTACAGACTCCACCAGAAGAAGGAAAGTCAGGAGAAATTAATGATTTGAATGACTGCACATAGTAATTAAAACAAAATTTCAGTGGGAAGACTTTTAAGGGCAACACCCAGAGAATTTTCCTTTAAAAATTGTGTAGAAGGAAGCACTTTCATGTTTTAGATCATGTAATGCCATTATCTTGCCTGGGAAGAAGCAGTTAAATTCCACCTTGGCTGAAGATGATAGGAAAATACTGGAGAAGAGAGCTAAAAACCATCTTGATCATGACAAAAGGGAGGCATTGAGTAAAGCTGAAAAACCCAGTAAGCAGGACAAAGGTATATTAAACAGATTACAATTAAACAGAATTTTAAAATTTGAAAACAGTAAATCATTACAGAACAGCCATTTAATAGAATTTAAAGTTTTTTTGAACAATGTAACCCAATATTGCTACAATACGAAGTTTAAAAACAATGACAAATAAATAAAATATTGGACCAAGTCTAACAAACTCTGCAGGAATTGCATTTAAAATACTCCTGGTGAATGCAGCCACACCGGCTTAAAGAACACACAGATCACAGCTGGAATAATACAGCTGCAAAAAACTTTACAGCAATAAGAATCAATACATTTAGTAAGAACATAGAACATAGAACATTACAGCACAGTACAGGCCCTTCGGCCCTCGATGTTGTGCTGACCTGTCATACCGATCTCAAGCCCATCTAACCTACACTATTCCATGTACGTCCATATGCTTATCCAATGACGATTTAAATGTACCTAAAGTTGGCGAATCGACTACCGTTGCAGGCAAAGCATTCCATTCCGTTACTACTCTCTGAGTAAAGAAACTACCTCTGACATCTGTCCTATACCTTTTACCCCTCAATTTAAAGCTATGCCCCCTCGTGCTCGCCGTCACCATCCCAGGAAAAAGGCTCTCCATATCCACCCTCTCTAACCCTCTGATTATTTTATATGTTTCAATTAAGTCACCTCTCAACCTTCTTCTCTCTAATGAAAACAGCCTCAAGTCCCTCAGCCTTTCCTCGTAAGACCTTCCCTCCATACCAGGCAACATCCTAGTAAATCTCCTCTGCACCCTTTCCAAAGCTTCCACATCCTTCTCATAATGCAGTGACCAGAACTGTACACAATACTCCAAATGCGGCCGCACCAGAGTTTTGTACAGCTGCAGCATAACCTCTTGGTTCCGGAACTCGATCCCTCTACTAATAAAAGCTAAAACACTGTATGCCTTCTTAACAGCTCTGTCAACCTGGGTGGCAACTTTCAAGGATCTGTGTACCTGGACACCGAGATCTCTCTGCTCATCTACACTCCCAAGAATCTTACCATTAGCCCTGTACTTTGCCTTCCAGTTACTCCTACCAAAGTGCATCACCTCACACTTGTCCACATTAAACTCCATGTGCCACCTCTCAGCCCAGCTCTGCAGCTTATCTATGTCTCTCTGCAACCTACAGCATCCTTTGTCACTATCCACAACTCCACCGACCTTAGTGTCGTCTGCAAATTTACTAACCCATCCTTCTACGCCCTCATCCTGGTCATCTTTAAAAATGACAAACAGCAGTGGACCCAACACCGACCCTTGCGGTACACCTATAGTAACTGGTCTCCAGGATGAACATTTCCCATCAACTACCACCCTCAGTCTTCTTTCAGCAAGCCAATTTCTGATCCAAACTGCTATATCTCCCACAATTCCATTCCTCCACATTTTGTACAATAGCCTATTGTGGGGAACCTTATCGAACGCCTTGCTGAAATCCATATACACCACATCAACCGGTTTACCCTCATCTACCTGTTTGGTCACCTTCTCAAAGAACTCAATAAGGTTTGTGAGGCACGACCTACCCTTCACAAAACCGTGCTGACTATCCCTAATCAATTTATTCTTTTCTAGATGATTATAAATCCTATCCCTTATAACCTTTTCCAACACTTTACCAACAACTGAGGTAAGGCTCACTGGTCTATAATTACCAGGGTTGTCTCTACTCCCCTTCTTGAACAGGGGAACCACATTTGCTATCCTCCAGTCATCTGGCACTATTCCGATAGACAATGACGAGTTAAAGATCAATGCCAAAGGCTCAGCAATCTCCTCCCTGGCTTCCCAGAGGATCCGAGGATAAATCCCATCCGGCCCAGGGGACTTATCTATCTTCACCTTTTGAAGGATTTCTAATACCTCTTCCTTGTGAACCTCAATCTCACCTAGTCTAGTTGCCTGTATCTCAGTATTCTCCTCGACAACATTGTCGTTTTCTAGAGTGAATACTGTCGAAAAATATTCATTTAGTGCTGCCCCTATCTCCTGACTCCACACACAACTTCCCACTACTATCCTTGATTGGGCCTAATCTTACTTTCGTCATTCTTTTATTCCTTAAATACCCATAGAAAGCCTCCGGGTTTACCCTGATCCTATCAACTTCTCATGTCTCCTGTGATAATGGGAACTGCAGATGCTGGAGAATCCAAGATAATAAAATGTGAGGCTGGATGAACACAGCAGGCCCACTCTCTCCGTGACTCTCTTGTTCGCTCCACACTGCCCTCCAACCCCACCACACCCGGCACCTTCCCCTGCAACCGCAGGAAATGCTACACTTTCCCCCACACCTCCTTCCTCACCCCCATCCCAGGCCCCAAGATGTCTTTCCAAATTAAGCAGAGGTTCACCTGCACATCTGCCAATGTGGTATACTGCATCCACTGTACCCGGTGTGGCTTCCTCTACATTGGGGAAACCAAGCGGAGGCTTGGGGACCGCTTTGCAGAACACCTCCGCTCGGTTTGCAATAAACAACTGCACCTCCCAGTCGCAAACCATTTCCACTCCCCCTCCCATTCTTTAGATGACATGTCCATCATGGGCCTCCTGCAGTGCTACAATGATGCCACCCGAAGGTTGCAGGAACAGCAACTCATATTCCGCTTGGGAACCCTGCAGCCCAATGGTATCAATGTGGACATCACCAGCTTCAAAATCTCCTCTTCTGCCAACGCATCCCAAAACCAGCCCAGTTCGTTCCCTCCCCCCACTGCACCATACAACCAGCCCAGCTCTTCCCCTCCACCCACTGTATCCCAAAACCAGTCCAACCAGTCTCTGCCTCCCTAACCTGTTCTTCCTCTCACCCATCCCTTCCTCCCACCCCAAGCCGCACCTCCATCTCCTACCTACTAACCTCATCCCACCTCCTTGACCTGTCCGTCTTCCCTGGACTGACCTATCCCCTCCCTACCTCCCCACCTATACTCTCCTCCCCACCTATCTTCTTTTCTCTCCATCTTTGGTCCGCCTCCCCCTCTCTCCCTATTTATTCCAGAACCCTCACCCCATCCCCCTCTCTGATGAAGTGTCTAGGCAACGAAACGTCAGCTTTTGTGCTCCTGAGATGCTGCTGGGCCTGCTGTGTTCATCCAGCCTCACATTTTATTCTCATGTCTCCTCCTGGCTCTTCTGAGCTCTCTCTTTAGGTTTTTCCTGGCTACCTTGTAGCCCTCAAGTGCCCTAACTGAGCCTTCACATCTCATCCTAACATATGCCTTCTTCTTCCTCTTGACCAGATATTCCACCTCCTTCATAAACCACGGCTCCCGCACTCTACAGCTTCCTCCCTGCCTGACAGGTACATATTTATCTAGGACATACAGGAGCTTTTCCTTGAATAAGCTCCACATTTCTAATGTGCCCATCCCCTGCAGTTTACTTCCCCATTCTATGCTCCCTAAATCTTGCCTAATCTCATCGTAATTGCCTTTCCCCCAGCTTTAACTCTTGCCCAGTGGTATACACCTATCCCTTTCCATCACTAAAGTAAACATAACAGAATTGAGATCGCTATCACCAAAGTGCTCACCTACTTCCAAATCTAACACCTGGCTGGACTCATTACCCAGTACCAAATCTAATGTGGCTTCGCCCCTTGTTGGCCTGTCTACATACTGTGTCAGGAAGCCCTCCTGCACACTCTGGACAAAAACTGACCCATCTATAGTACTCGAACTATAGTGTTCCCAGTCAATATTTGGAAAGTTGAAGTCCCCCATGACAACTACCCTGTCTCTCTCACTCCCAATGAGAATCATCTTTGCTATCCTTTCCTCTACATCTCTGGAACTATTCGGAGGCCTATAGAAAACTCCCAACAGGGTGACCTCTCCTTTCCTGTTTCTAACCTCAGCCCATACTACCTCAGTTGACGAGTCCCCAGACATCCTTTTCTGCAACTGTAATACTGTCCTTCACCAACAATGCCACACCTCCGCCCCTTTTACCATCTTCTCTGTTCTTACTGAAACATCTAAATCCCGGAACCTGCAACAACCATTCCTGTCCCTGCTCTATCCATGTCTCCTAAATGGCCACAACATCGAAGTTCCAGGTACTAACCCATGCTGCAAGTTCACCCACCTTATTCCGGAGGCTCCTGGCATTGAAATAGACACACTTCAATCCAACTTCTTGCTTGCTGGTGCCATCTTGCTTCCCTGAAACTTTATTTCGGACCACCCTACTCTCAACCTTTTCTATAGTCGAACTACAATTTTGATGCTCATCCCCCTGCTGAATTAGTTTCAACCCACCCGAACAGCCTTAGCAAATTTCCTCCCAAGGATATCGGTACCCCTCTGGTTCAGGTGAAGACCATCTTGCTTGTAGAGGTCCCACCTACCCCAGAAAGAGCCCCAATTATCCAAGAATCCAAAACCCTCCCTCCTGCACCATCCCTGTAGCCACGTGTTCAACTCCTTTCTCTCCCTATTCCTCGCCTCACTAGCACGTGGCACGGGCAACAAACCAGAGACAACAACTCTGTTTGTACTATCTCTCAGCTTCCATCCTAGCTCCCTGAATTTCTGCCTTAAATCCCCATCTCTCTTCCTACCTATGTCGTTGGTGGCAATGTGGACCACGACTTGGGGCTGCTCCCCCTCCCCGTTAAGGATCCCAAAAGCACGATCAGAGACATCACGCACCCTGGCACCTGGGAGGCAACACACCAACCGTGAGTCTCTCTCATCCCCACAGAACCTCCTATCTGTCCCCCTAACTATGGAGTCCCCAATGACTAATGCTCTTCTCCTCTTCCCCCTTCCGTTCTGAGCAGCAGGGACAGACTCTGTGCCAGAGACCTGTGCCCCACTGCTTTCCCCTGGTAAGTCGTCCCCCTCAACAGTATCCAAAACGGTATACTTATTGTTGAGGGGAATGGCCACAGGGATGAAGAGGCCAAGAAGAGATGGAAGGAAAAATAATGCCAAGCAAGTTCAAGGTCAGAGACGGACCATACAGAACACAAGACTGGACACTTTGCCTCTGTTTATTTTGATTAAAAACAAAATGTGCATGCAAAACCATGACCCTGCATCCACTTCTATTGTTGTAAAGGGGAAAGTAAGACGTTGTAACCATTCCCCCTGATGTTTCGAAACACCTCAAAGACAATTGTTAAGTGTTTTTAAAATGTCAACATCACTGTTGTCACACACTGCTGACCAACCAGCAGAGTAATAAACAACCAGATAGCCTGCTTTAATAGACTTGGACAGCTGAGAAATATTGGGACAAACAAAAAATAAACTCCTGCTCTTTATCAAACAGTGTTATGCTGATTAAAGATTGCCCATGAGGCCTTAGCTCAGTTTAGCAATTCATCTGAAAGGTGACATCTACGACAGTGCTACATTCACTAGTCAGATTATACAGTTAAGTCCATGGGACTTCTGGTGATTGAATCCATGAACTCCTGACTCGGAGGTGGGAGCACTACTACTGAGCCAACACAGACACAAAATTCCATACTCGGATTTTGAAATTTAATAACATCCAATCACAATCCAAAATTAAATGAAATTTACATTTTTCCATATTTGTGGCATGAATCTTTTAGGTTATATAATTGCAACTAAACGGTACAATTTTGAAGTGTTAGCACAACATGTTGAATCCAAAGACCCATTTCTCAAAAATAGTCAGCAAGTTAGCATTGAATTCTTTTTCTATTCATTCATGGGATATGGGGCCAGCATTTATTGCCTATGTCAGACAGCAGTTGAGAATCAAACATAGCACTGAAAGTCTGGAGTCAAACGTGGGCCAGCAGTTTCATTAGCAAAAGGGCATTAATGAACCAGATAGGCTTTTCCTCACCAATAGTTATAATTAAATTCAAAATCCCAGGCTTTTACTGAATTCACATTGCACTACCTGCCTTGATAAAATTTGAAGCCAGATGTAATAAACATTTCCTGGGTATCTGAAACGAGTAAGTTGAATGATAACATCACTAGAAAATCATCTCCCCATTATGGAATATAGTGGGATTTGAAATCATGTCCCCAGAACATTAACCTGGGGTTCTGGATTGTTAGTCTTGTGATAATACCACTATTCACTGACTCTCTGTGAACACATCATTCACTGAACATCAGGGATAATGAAATGTGAGGCTGGATGAACACAGCAGGCCCAGCAGCATCTCAGGAGCACAAAAGCTGACGTTTCGGGCCTAGACCCTTCATCACTCACACATTCACTGAACATCAGTTTTTTTTTTGGTTGTATGGCCCCTGTTTATGCTCTGAAATAAATACAGCTGTATTGTAATTTCTTTTTTCACCTTCCCTGATGTGCAATAAATGTTATCACTATCAATTGTTTGATTGCTTTGCAGCATCTGCTGCCCCCCATTTGAGACCAACAACATTGATGATTCTGATGAACGTTAGGGAAAGATTAGTATTTATTCAGTCAGGTTTATAACATCATAAGGCACTAAGTAAGGATAGCTTCTGATATTCTGGTATCCAAGCCACTGGACTGGTATTAAAGGATGCCCTTTACTAACTGTGCCAGAACACCTTTGGTCAAGGCTATCTCCCTTGGCCTGACTGAGGTCTGCTGACAACTGTGAAAAACTTCCTGGTTTTGTGTTTGCACTAAATGACACAGAAATATATGCCTGGTATCCATGACTAAGGGGTAAGGTGCAAAAAGGCAAGGCAATGATACTATGGGCATCTAGTTCTGCTCAAAGTAAGAGTTCACCAAGAGAGCAACAAACATCTTGGACATACATTCTGGTCCAATCCCTGAGCTGGATGCCTATCTCTGAGTACTCAGAGATCCTGAATTCCAATAATAGTTCCAATGCAGCCCAAAATGTAATACTGAGATGCAGAAGTGCACTGAAAGTAGCTCAGGGACGAGCTATGAGGTTTCTTAGAGGCTGGCATACGTGGATGTGAATGCCTGTAGACATGGGGTGTATATGGGCTGGTGCTCATAGAATGCACCCTGAAATATTGGTGTCCAGTGTCCAATTCTTCACAGCGGAGGTGAGCTGAAGTCTTCAAGTGCTTGCTTCCATGTTAAGAATTTATCATGTTGAGTTTGCATGTGTTGGATGGTCCAACTGAAAGCTACACATTCATGAGGTGAGGTGTACAGTGAATAAGGTCATTCCAGGTGGTGGCAGAGAAGGTGGGCTGAGTTCAGGGCACGTCTGCTACCGTTGGCTTTCTTTGTTTCTGCTTTCTTATTCTTTTCTTTTTTTCTCATTTTTTTCTTTTCTTTTACATCTGGAGGGTGGTGCGTGATGGAGGAAGCTTCCGGTAGCATCAACACCAGCATGATTGGGATGCAGCTCCACTGCAGCCTAGAATCTCTCAGCGAGCAAGGAGTAGGTCCCAGGCTAACTCTCCCGGCCAAGACCCACAGGCTAGACTGAAGCCCCAGGTCCATGGCTAGGCCCGGATGCCTGAAGGAGGAGAAGTGGCGGTCTCAGCACAGCTCAGTGTCTTGTTCAGGCATGGCAGTCTTGTTCCACCATGGAGGTGTCTTCCCCATGTGGAGGTCTTCTTCATCTTCAGCTTCCAGGTATTCCAGAAGCCTGGCAGGCAATCTTGTCCAGGAATGGCAGTCCCAGACCAGCGTAGCAGTTTTCGTTGGTGGAGGCTTCTGACCCAGTATTCTAGTGGCCCAGCATGGTGGTCTTGTCCCAGAATAGTGATTTTATCATGCTGAATCTTCACGTATTCCATCATTCCTTCACCAGCTTTCCCCAAAGCCAAGAGATGTTAGCTGACCTGTGATGAACTTTTTCTTAATTTTACATTTTTTATTATCATGCCGTTAATGTAGGCACCACAGTGAGGTGATTTCTAAACTTTTCACTGTATTTTTCATGTAAAAGTACACGTGACAATAATTTTATATTTGATTCTAACAAGCAAAAATCCCTCTGAACAGGCAATTCACCTCTGTCTAGGGAGAATCTCACCCAGATTCTAGTTAAAACATACAGCGAATTGTTCTCAAAGTCAAGACATTGAGAGCCTTCTCATGTCACATTCCCCAGCATAGCCCAAGCTGGTCAGGCTCCTACAAGACTCTGCCCGAAACTTTTTTAAAAAGCAAAACAATTGATTCAAAACTATCAAGCACAAATCCATTTCACCCCTTTCCATAAACATATGATTGATCCAAGTATAATCACAGGCATTGGATTCTGATAGCCCCAGTGAATAAATATTTCAACTGCATGTCCATTATAAAAATACAGAGTCACACGTCCTTCCCTTCCTCTAAGCTACCTTATGATTGGAAAGAATTCTTTTTTTTGTCAATGGTAGCCTGTTAAAACTTAACTTATTTTAATAAAACTCCTTGTTTCCTCTCACAGGAACTATTCATTGATGCTGGGTTTTCTTTGGCTAAAATGCAGTGTAGTCTAAACTATAGATTCTCTCTGGCTGATGCCAATTTCATTATAAATTTGGCTCACTGTAGGAGTGCCATGGTAAGGCAAGAGATGCCATTTGGCTTTTCTCTCATCCAAGGCATGTGTTTCACCTCCATGTGATGGGCAGCGCAGTTAAATAGAGAAAGTTGAAGTCAAAGTCAGATTTCAATTTCGATTTACATCACTCAGACTGAGGTCATTCAAATTAGATTTGTTTGAAAATCTTTTCTTTTAAGAGGAATGCTATTTATACAATAAGCTTTATTATTCAATCTATAAAATTGGACATATCATCTGGTGCACTGGTTTAGAGTGACTGAATAAATAAAAATGTGTTTTGATGACTTGGGAGTCTGATCAGCACTCTCATTTTATGATTTGCTTGTAAGTTTCAGAACAAGTGTCCATTCTGAGAAATGTTCTACTTTCACAGAAATTTTCCTCCTTCCACCACATTCACAGAATATACTAAACATTTAAACTGAATGTCATTGTTTCTCCTTTTTCTAGGGTATCCTGCACTAAACAAGCACTCAAACAGTGATTTAAAGAATTATGATTATTTTAATAACAGTGAAATAAGCCAAATTCAGATAAGTAAAACCCCTAGTTGTCATAATGTTGTCAGCCATTCCCACCAGCAGAATGCCCATTAGAAATTGGAGTTATTTACAGGAAACTCCGAATTAGTCAAACTTACGTGTTTGTCGTACATCTATACCAACAAATCAGGTAGAAGTAGGCTATGCGAATACATGAAAATTGGGATGAGCTTGCCACAGTAGCTGAAAAATGCTCTTGTTAACATACTGAATGAATACGTGCCAAGGGACATTTTCAACACAGTGAAGCTGGACTGTTCTCCCACTTGTTACCAGATCCTTTTTTAATTTTTAAAAGGTGAAATGTGCAATAGTGGAAAATGAAGTAGTTGTCACGTCACTGCAGTGGTTTTTACTGTCACAGACAGCAGTGAAATGCTGCCATTTCTGGAGAAAGGAAAATTCAGAAGTTAAGGAACCAAGAGAAGGAAAATTATCATCCTGATGACCCTGAGATTCCGATGAGTATCCTTCCATTCTCCAGCCTGTTTCCCTAGTTGAAGCAGCAAAGGAAGTAGAGACGCTCTACAGTGCAAAAATATGGAAAACATGTTTGACTACATTTTTGACATGAACATAAGCAGAAAAACATGGCTGAATTTTTTTCAGAGCAACTCACAATATTTCTTGATGCCCTATTCTGTACAAGGCCAGAAAATTGTAAATGTGAACAAATTGAAAAATAAAGTGCATCATTGTAATTTTATTTGTTTTAAACTTAGATACTGTTTTTGGCAAATTAAGATACATTGGTCATCCTCAGTTTGAAGCTGTGCTTAATACAAATTGTTCATTGTAATTTGACATGCCAATTTTGCTTAGAATAACATTTACATTCTGTTATGTAAAGTGTATGATTTATGTATTAATATTTTTAGAATTTGGAATTCAAACCAGTGGCATTTGGGTATTAGTTTATTTTTGTGAAGTACTTCAAAAATTAACTAGATCAGTCATTCCAGAACTATGTTTTAAAACAAGCTTATGTCAGAGAATATATTACCAAAAGGACCCTTGAAGAGTTAATAGATATCTGTTTATATTGTGGAGGTTTAACGTAGGAGGGAGAAAACATTAACTCATTATCTGGGAAGAATCTAGGATGAGCAACTTTTCATTAAAAAATTCAATTAAAATTGAAGGAGGGTGACTAGAGACAGAGGCAAGTATAGTCTCTCAGAAAAAAAATGTTTAGAACAGTAATGAAATAAGTTATCTCAGTGAAAGAGCATGGAGCGTAAAGGATCTAGACCAGGAGTATTTGGGTAAATATCAACTCAAAGCTGAGAATGTCTGCATAGCATTCAAAGAGAGGGTTTGTAGCTCATAGTGCAGTAACTGAGAAGTTCAATTAAACCTGTAGATTGAATAGGGAACAAAGATTTCTCTGGATTTTGATTAATTGTAAAATGATGTTGTTAGACAGCAGATGGGATTTTGTTTTGCTGTGTGTTTTGAAATTTTTAAAGTTGCATTACGTTTAGATAGCTTAGTTTGTTTCAATTTTCTGATTTTTTTGCATAATAAACTTGTTTTATTGTTTAAATCAAATCTGCAGGCTGGACAACAACATTAAATTTAAAGAAAATAAAATCCATCAATTCAGATTCATAATGATCTGTCCTATCCAGTGCTATCAGCTGAGATCATAACAATTCAAATTATGTCCTTTGTTTGAATGCGAGAGCCTATTTATTCAAATGATTTAGTTCTTCTATTCAGAAAATTGAGGAAAGAATTAAATATCATCCATAGAGCATCTCAAATCTTCCAGGAATACTCCAAAGCTCTTCATATCAATTATTTACCTTTTTTTTTCAAAGGGAAATGACTATTGTACAAACTAACATGGCAGTTACTTTGAATACAAGATTTCATAAACAATAATGATATGGATACCATATTATTACTCCACTTTTAGTTGCTAGGAATGAAAGTTCATTAGTTCATGTGGATATTTCCTGGGTATTCTTTGAATTATTCCATGCAATTTTAACACAAGCCCACAGAAGCAGACGCCACTTCAGTTTGATGCATCATCTTGATGATGCGCCTCTGACAGTGTAGCGCATCTTCATTCCTGTAGTGAGCTCTTATCCACAAACACGTGCTAGATGATTTCTCACCAACTATCTGAAAATCAATAGCACACTAGAGTAGCCCAGCATGATGTGCTCTGAATTCCTCCTGTTTTCAGATTGAGAAATGTTGTAGCCGAATTTCACATCAACCTGCAAATGTTACCGTTGGTATATCTCACTGGTGATCCTCTAACCTGTGGCTATATAAAGCAGCCAAAAAACAAAATTATCTGAAAGAGAACAGTAAACAAAACCAGCAAAAAAAGAGTATTCTTAATGGTTAACTATCACCACATTAGTATCAATAATAATTTAGTTCTCAACAATAATCTCACATCAATCTTCAGACCAAATATGGCAACTAGTGTGCGTTTGTTGTATCCTATAACATCAGGTTTTACATATAATATTTGTGGGTGCAGAAAGTTTGCTTCAATACTTCACTCTTGCACAGAAAATCCACATCATGCTGACCCAGAACGAGATACCATATTTACTACCTTTCTCCCTCCTTATTCACTGCTGAGATACTTTCCATCGTTCTAAAAATTTTGTTTACCAGCCAAAATTGGTCATTTAGCACTCAGATGAGATGCCCCTAACAAATGGTTGTGAGTCTGTAGAATTCTCTACATCATAAGGGTTTGGACACCTTGGGGATATGGTCATAAATGCAAGCTAAGAGAAAGATGTTATTGCATGACAGAACAGGCTCAAAAAACCCTACTCCTAGTCATCTGATCTTATGGAATGGTCTTAATTACACTTGATGTTTCCAGATAGGTACCAATTCTACAAATTTAACCCAGTGTAGCTACAGGTAAAGAAATTCTGTGGCAACATATGCTCATCTGAAGGACAATACTGAAGAATTCAAAACTTATTCTAAAGCATTAGTTTCATTATATGTTACCCCTTACCTGTAACCTATTGCTTGTTGATCATGCTGAAAATTTGTGTCATGACTAAGCCTGAAAAGCCTCCAGTGAGACAAAGTGCTCTTACCTGGAAATGAAAGCATTGACTTCTTTTTGATGATATAAAGAATTATAATTGTACGACAGGCTCTTTTAGCAGGAGATTAATGTGCTACAGCACTTAAGTGCATTAGAGGCTATGATAGCATATCCCCAGGTTTTGAAATACCGCAGAGTGGATGTACAGTCAAGGAAACATAACACAGTATGAGCAGAGATTATTGAATGAGTATCTATAGCACATGAGAACTATACGCTGAGGAATACAACAAAATACATCAAGTACACACAAACAGTGAATTGTATGCACAAACTAGAAGCTTAAACATTGGTGATGGGAGTAAAGGTGAAAATCACCAGAATATTTAAAGTTAATGTTTGTAATTTATACTGGTTTAATTGCGAACTTTCACGTCAAATTTTACTATAGTGTAATTTCAAACAAATTTTTGTATATGATTTACTTGGATGAGAACTGAACCACACTTGCCTTGCTCGAGAAAAGGCTGTCATAGCGGAATCCCTTGAGACTCAAATCTTATCTGTGTGGTGGGGACAAACATATTATCTAGCATTATAGTGTTGATCCATTGCTTTTAAAGCTGAGATGAGCATTTTGAAATGTCAGGAAAGAAATGTGGCTTTCACAGCAGAGGATGATTTATTCCTCACTAACAGGAAGGTAACAGGATATTCAGTCAACTATTAGTGCAGAAAATCTATGGATAATTGATTCTTTGCACAAAAGAAGCCCTTTAGATTTGTTTGAAGGCTGATTTCCAGTAGTCAGTCATCTGTGAAATGTAAGATAACCATCACAAAGCCCCTAGTTACAGTGTTATGTGGGTGGATTATGAAATGTGATATAGCATCCATAATCAAACTGCATGTTCAATCATTTAAAAAATTTCTCCTTGACAAAACCTTTGGACCATTTTTAAGCTGATCGGTTTATGGGTGCGGTTCAGTAGCTGTTTCCATGGATAACTACAATTTCTATTTATACTGTTAACATTGAGATCTCTATCAACACAGGAAATCCTGTTTTGCCAAACAAACATTTGACTACATGAAAGTATCCAACATGCTGCATAGTTCCAAGGAAGAAGCATTATACTAAGGGATTCTTTCGGGAAAGGAAGTGCGACATGATTCAAGCATTTAATTCTGGGAATTAATACAATTTCATTTGAATTGTAATTTATTAGAGTGTCAGCTTTATTTCACATTCTAATTGACTTCAATTCTTGGGTCATGGTTTAATGAAAATACTTATATTTAAATCTTTTGTTCAAATTAAGACATCAACTTTTAACATATTTGGGTCATTTCAGAGCAAATGCGCTGTAGTTCTAATTGTGTTTTCCCAAGCATTGTAACATTAGAATATGTTCAATTTGTACTTTTGCCAATTGACATAGTTGCAAGTCTCTTTTATTGTTCAACTCAAGCTTTGATTTGAAAAAAAATGTGGTTTGTGTGGAGCAAATGATGGGAACAAAAGATTAAAATTAATATACAACTAGGGGGTGTTCTGCTATAAGAAAATATTGATTACTCCTGACTCTCTAAGGCAAACTAAAGTTTTAGCAATGCACTAAAAGAGTAATTTTGCAACTACCATTTTGAGCATGATTAAATTTGTTTCCAAGTGGGAAAGTAAGATTTATAACAATCCCTACTATTGAATAACACAAGTACAGATATGCTCCCTCCATTCAGGACAATTCAGTGCTAATTGCTGATGTCTGGACGTAACAAAACTGATAGGTTAAATATCGGTGAGCTTCTTTTTTGGTTTTGTGTCAGAAACTTTTACTAATTCAGAAGAAGAATGGAATGAATTTCAGCTGTAGTCCGATTCAAGTAATTTTACATCCTTTGGGAGCCTAAAGAATGCACTGCTTGCAGTTAGCTTGTTCTGGGGTTTAAATGTCAAATGTCTGCAGATTTGTTCATGATGTATCAGAACTATTTACACTGATCATGCCCGGAAGACTTTTATTTCCAAAGAATGGCAATTGTGTGCCCTTGTAGCTTTTATAGCGGCTGGTTTTCATGCTCTTGCTGGCCAGTCTGAACATAATCCATACAAGTCAAAAAGATCTTTGTCTCAAAGTGCAGCTGGGCTGAACTAAACATCTTTCTGTGGGTGGATTTGTTAACTGATCTGTCATGGTTTGATGTGGTTACAGTTAGTCTGTTGGATGCAAGCTATAACTTATTGCTACTAAACAAAAAGTATGTGACTTGTTTATTAAATGTAACAACCTAATAGTAACTTCCTTGAAATATAGCAGTTGGATTGTCAAATTATCAGATATGAAATCTACGCATCATTTTGTTCTTGACCTGATGAGTTAGATGTCAGTTGTATTTTTCATATCATATGGCCATATAGAAAGAAAAAATTCTATCTTCTTTGCCTGTGATATTCTCAAATTCCACGCAAACACTGATACGTTCCCATTCCATGCATTTCCAATCTGCAGAGATCTGTATAGCATTACAGTACATTCTCATACAACTGTTAACATTCCTCAGTTGTGGAAACATTAAACTATCAATGGAGGCATCTGGATTCTGTATAGAAATTCCTTGTTACAGTAATATTAGTACAAAGAACGAAACAAAAGTCAAATACCGCAGTGAATGAAAACAAAATATTAGATGCTGTAGGGTTGACTTCCTTCACCAAATTCATTTTAGTTTTAACTGTCCAGCAAACCTACTCCTGTATTCTGATGCTAGGAAAGGAAGAAACTCTGGTGATGATATATTGATGGTATTATTGTTTGCAACATATTTATATGCCATTTCTGTATCCACTATTTTAACACACTATTTTTACAGACATCATTTGGAATAAGTAGGTCAAATCAAAGTTTATCAAATGTCTCAGAGACAGTAGGAACTGCTGATGCTGGAGAATCTGACATCACATGGTATGAAGCTGGATGAACACATCAGGCCAAGCAGCATCAGAGGGGCAGGAAAGCTTGATGTTTCGGGTCGGGACCCTTCTTCAGAAATGGGGGAGGGGAAGGGGATTCTGAAATAAAGAGGGACACAGGGGGAGGCAGATAGAAGGTGGATAAAGGAGAAGATAGGGTGAGAGGAGACAGACAGGTCAAAGAGGCGGGGTTAGAGCCAGTGAAGGTGAATGTATGTGGGGAGTTAGGGAGGGGATAGGTCAGTCCAGGGAGGAGGGACAGGTCAAGGGGGTGGGATGAGGTTAGCGAGGAGGGGATGGAGGTGGGGCTTGAGGTGGGGGGAATGGTTAGGGAGGCGGGGACTAGCTGGGCTGGTTTTGGCATGTTGTTGAGGGAGGGGAGATTTTGAAGCTTGTGAAGTCCACATTGATACCCTTGGGCAGCAGAGTTCCCAAGCAAATTATGAGATGCTGTTCCTGCATCTTTCAGGTGGCATCATTGTGGCAATGCAGGAGGCCCAGGATGGACATGTTATCTGAGGGGTTGTGGGGGAGGGGCATTGAAATGGTTTGTGACTGGGAGGTGTGGTTGTTTGTTGCGAACAGAGTGTAGGGGTTCTGCAAAGTGGTCCCCAAGCTTCTATTTGGTTTCCCCGATGTAGAGGAGGCCACAACAGGATCAGCAGATACAGTATATCACATTAACAGATGTGCAGGTGAACATCTGTTTGATGTGAAATGTCTTCCTCAGGCCTGGGATGGGGGTGAGGGGGAAGGTATAGGGGCAGGTGTAGCAGTTGCTTCGGTTGCAGGGAAACGTGCCGGGGGTGGTGGGGCTAAAGGAGAGTGTGGAGTGGACAAGGGAGTCCCAGAGAGAGTGGTTCCTCCGGAAAGCACATAAGGGTGGGGAGGGAAAAATGTCTTTTGTGGTAGGGTCAGATTGCAGATGGTGGAAATAGGGACCACTCTTATACAATTTCCATCCAGATATTATTTAATATGGTTTGGTGTTACACTTGGACTTTGCGTTCTGGACAGACTGGCTGAAAAGAAGTAAATACAAGAACTGTTTTCACACAGCATTCAAACTAACACACATTATGCATTCCACTATACTTGGTAATCAAAAGATATACCAGGCTCTGACTTATAGTTACTGCAGTTAAGAACTAATCTTCCTTCTTTGTGTGTTCCTATCCATGTATTCTCAAGAATCCTGCTCATTCTAGAGTGCTATTTATGCTCAATAGTGTATAGATGTGGACATCAGGGCAGGGTTTTTCCTAGGGTCCTGAAACCCTTGTACAGCACTCCTCCCTAAGAACTTTCCTCTTTGTCACAAACAGCGGTGAAGAATTATATACATTCTCAAATGTGTTGCCTAAATTAATACTTTTTATAACTTATCCATATTTTTAGTCTCTCTCCAATCATACTTCAAGTCTTTGACTTGATCCATTTGTTCCAATATTAGAAAGTTCTATGACCAGGTATAGAAACATTTGAGGTACATTGAAGATTTTTCTCATTCTCTTTGGCTTCTGTTTGATCAAAGATTCAATGAATTTATCTCAAGGAACTTGCAGTGATGTAACTACAAGATTGCTTGAGAATCATGAGGTGGTTATGTTTCTTCTGCCCCAATACTAGCTTCAGATACCATTGCTAGCTCCTTTGGAGTAAAATGAAGTAACCCGTCCATTCTTTGTTGTTCTTCAGACTATAACATGTCTTCAAGAAATGACTAGATTTGCTATAGTGAGTACATTGCTTGTGTAAGACTAGACAGTTCTACATTTTGTTGATTTGAGATTTTGAAACCATACCTGTGACGAGATACTGCAATATTAGCTATTTAGGATTTTGTGATGATGTTGTCTAGTGATTTATTGTTCAGATATAAGGTCTGTCTCCTCTGGTCAGAAGGTTTATTCTGCTTTTGGTAGTCAACACACTCTGCATAATGTTCTGCATTAAATGTAAGTTTTGCTGTATAACACTTTTTGAACATTTTTCTATACGCTGCATTTGATTTGTTAGCCAAAACAGAAAGTGCTCAAAATCTCCAGAATCGTATTTTCCACATGTGCCAATTCACTGACCTGTCAGATAGATCTAAAAGCTTCACTTATTTTTCTGGTGGAGAGTCTGGTGTATTGTGAATTTTGAAGCATTGCTTGATTGTTGACTGGTATTTGAAATTGTTGGTTATTTTCTTGATTCAGAAAATTATTGAGAGGATTTTGTACTACATTCATTTTGCAATCTTGAGGTATCCTTATTTAATTAAAGTAGTTATTGAATCTTTGATGTTGCAAAGAATGTTATTGCAGTACTAAGACTGAAAATTATTAAAATTTCTCCTGTTTTCAAAGATGTTTTCCTTTAAAGTTTTTGCTGTTTTCAATGTTGTTTTCTTTTAACAATGTGACATCTTCATAGAGGTAAATTACTTTTCTGAGATGGTTGAAGAATTTCCTAGAAATCTGTGAGTAAAATTTCTCAAAATAGCTTTACTCATCAACATTCAATTATTTGTTTCACTGATTCAAAGATGTCTGCCATGATACTAGTCACATCAATTTTGTCTGCATTGGAGATAAATTTTATATTAAATTTGACACCACATGATCAGATTCATGTTTTCTTTTCCGATTTTTTTCTATTTTAATGAATAAACATCAATAAAACTTAATTGCCTAAAGGAAACTTTGACTTTTTTGTTTGAACTGTCAGCATTTTAAAGATTTATGACCTTGACTTTTAATGGTTTTGGTTCTTTGATTTGCATACTGATCTTTACTCATGCTTTTGTTTCTTCTTTTCAATGTTCTTTAAGCCTGTATCTGAAGAATTAACTGTATTTCCTGTTGTTTATTTCAACATCAAGTAAGTAGTTCAGAAACTTGTTCACTCACTGTTAAAAGTCTTAACTCTGTGGCTGAACTTAATTTTCCAGGCAAAAATAAAATATTTTTTTCCCTTCCCTGAAGGGATCAAATTTGTTTTGGGTGTTCAGATTCAACCTCCTCTCAAGGGTACTCAATATCGATTTTTGCCCTTAGCTGCTTTGGGCTTAGCTGATCTCACTCCATTGTGAAAGACTTGTTTCCCCAATTACTAGCTGTAAATGTTTTTTTTGAGGCTGACAGTTTTGTGGTGGTTTCCTTGGAGGGGTTTTCTGTTTGGAGATAACCCTTTCACAGCAGTAGTTCGTCTATGTGGCTTTTCTGGCTGCTGGCTGATCTTAAAGCTGTACCAGAAAACTTTTGTCAAAATCAATCTTTTAATTTTTCTCAACTCTGTACAATTCCAGGTCTTTCCATGTTTTTTATCAGCTGCCATAATCTTCCATACAATGTGTCCTGCCATTCTTCATCATTATTTTTCACATGGTTTGTGCTACCATAAGAGTTTGAGTTCAAGACAGCCTGGAAGAGAAGACAAAGTCACAAACCATCTTCACACTTAGGCTTTAAAGTTACACCATTTATTATATATTGATGATAAATATTGTTGCACATGGTAATTATAGATACTCCAGGCTCTAACTTATAGCTCCGTTCAGTAAAAGCTAATCTGTCTTTGTTGTATATTTGTGTTCATATGCTCTCAAGAATGTCTCTCATTCGAGATCATTCTAACAGCATCCACACTGTGCTATTTATGCCCAGTGCTGTGTAGCTCCATGACGTCACCACAATGGTGTTCCAGGAGCCTAAAACCCCTAGACAACAAATATGACAGCAATGATATATACTTCTGTCAGTTAGGGTTTCCAAGATTAATACTGGGAACTGCCGCTGGGAAAATTGCCACTGAATTGATCCTGTTAGAAGCCAAGAGAAGCAGCTCCTGAAGCTTGTTAATACATAAGAGCTAGGAGCTGGAATAAGCAATTCAGCCCCTCAAGTCTACTCCATTTTCAGGATGATCTCATCTCGGCCTCAACTCCATTTTCCTGTCCAAAGACTTTCCGTCCATCTCCTACTTAATTGTATCAGCGTGCCAGCATCCACCACCGCACTGTGGGATAGTCATTTCCACAGATTCATGGCCCCTTGAGAAAAGTAATTCTTCTGCATCTGTTTCAAATCTGCCACCCCTTAGTCTAAACTACAACCTCGTTCTGGATTACCCCACTAGATGAAACATCTGCTTTATGGCTACATTGTCAACCCCCTTTAGCATCTCATTTGCTACAGTTACATTTCCTCTTATTCTTCTAAAGTCTAGCAAGTATAGGCCTAAACTTTTCAACCTCTTATCGTAAGACAAACCTTTCATATCTGCAATTAACCTAGAAACCATTAGCTGAATTTCCTGAAATGAAATTAGATTATTTCTCAAGTAAGGAGACAAAGCTGTACTCAATACTCCCAATGTAGTCTCATTAATGCTTCATATAGTCTCAGCAACACTTCCCTATTTTTATATTCCATTCGTTCAGCAATAAGTGGCAACATTCTCGGTGCTGTCCTTATTACCTGTTTTACCTGCTGGCAGAATGACAAAAGAATACCATTGCAGGAAGACATTTGCAGCTCCCAATTCTTCAACCTCAGAAACACTGTTACTTAATTGATCCAGACAACAGAGACAATGTGTAATTACCTGATGTGCAGTGCAAGTATATCAGCAGGTAATTTACAGCAGCAGCAACAGTGGGCCTCAGAACCTTATACTTATCTGAGGCACTCAGGACAAAGTAAGTGGATCATAGCGAGCACTAAGTACATGGGAGGAATCTTTTTTGAAGTGATTTAAAGGCAGAAATGGACTTCTGACCAACTTTTCTGCTGCAACAATTTCTTACCCAGATAATGCATTAGAAATATTTTGATTATAGCAAGGAAATCCATCCAATCAGCTGACAGCTCAGACCAGTACTGATGAAACACAATATGTGCTACCAGTGGCATATCAATTGAAATCATGGACAATGGTGGCTCTGACATAAGCAATTCTTTAACTATTAAAAATTAAAATTTTTGAATATCGATCTTGTTATTTCTGTATCTCAAGACAACACAGTATGGAGCTGAAGGAACACTGCAGGCCAGGCAGCATCAGAGAAGCAGGAAAGTTGATGTTTTGGGTCAGGACCCTTCTTCAGAAATGGGGAGGGGGAAGCGATCTGGGCAATAAATAGAGAGGAGGGATGGGGCTCAGGAAGGTAGGTGGGATGGTGACTCGTGAGTGCAGGTAGAGAGTGGTGGGGATTTGTTAGTGGGATGGCTAGTGTTGGGAGAGAAGATGGACAAGTTGTGTCAGGTCAAGGAGGTGAGGATGAGAGGGAGGTTTGGACATGGGATGAGGTCAGAGGCATGGAGATTCTGGGCCTCCTCCAGTGTCAGAATGACACCACCCACAAAGTGTAGGAGCAACACTTTGTATTCTGCCTTGGGAACCTACAGCCCAATAGCCTAAATGTAGAAATCATCAGGCCTCATCCCATGTCCCACCCTCCTTCTCATCCCAACCTCCTTGACCTAACACAACCTGTCCATCTTCTCTCCCACCTATTCACTCCTCCCATCCCACTCCACTTATCATCCCAGCCCCACCCTGCTTCTCTCTATTTATTTCCCTAACCCCTCGCCATTTCTGAAGAAAGATCTTGACCTGAAAAGTCAATATTCCTGCTCCTCTGATGCTACCTGGCCTGTTGTGTTCTTCCACCTCCAGACTGTGTTGTCTCTGACTCCAGCATCTGCAGTTCTTGCTATCTCTTCGTCAGTAATGCAGATGTTTTTCTTCATGTAATTTCTAACATTGTTGCATTGCGTGCTGATTTCCCTTAAAGTGCTTGTACCTCTGTGAAACTGCAAACAATTTCAACATCAATATCTTATTAGAGTATGCTTTCAATTTGACTGTTAACTGTCTTGAGAAATGATAAGATCAGATCTAAAAGGCAAAGAAAAACCCAGCATTGCCCACACACCTTAAGGTCACATCTTGCTGCAGTTACAAATGCTAAATTCCTTAGGTTGATGATTACATCTGTTTGCTTCCAAAGTAATTGAACAATGAACGTGATTATGGCAATGTGGGATGTTCTCGTAATCTGTCAAAAAACATTGGAAAGTTTAGCATGTCGTCAAAACCCACATTCATTCAGGAGAAAAAAAATAACAAGCTCCAGGACGAAAAGCCATGGGGCACAGAAAATTACTACACAGAAGAAGAATATTTGACCCAGCTATCTTGTGTAGCTTCGTTGAAGAGATGCTCAATTTGATCCGAAATGACTGTTTCTTTCTGAAAATCTCTAAACTGGTCTTTTTCAAGTACACATTCAGTCCCCTGGACTTATCCTGATTTGAAGGCACATAGACCTATGGTCATCATTATGATAGTTATCCATTATCAAAATTTACCCAATGTAACATCGACAGGTTCTGTCCTGTCTTCAGTTACTTATAACATAGTGACTATGGTACCACCACAGGATTTAGTATAGCTTAAACCTAATACTTATTACCTTAAATATTTGTGGAAAGGGTAAAAGCACTTATCAATTCTGGATTTGTCTGAAGCTCTACATAGACTACCATGATTTATGCATTGCTTCTTTGAAACACCATTTTAGCCCCAAACCTATGTTAAAAATTTTAAACATTACTGTGTGAACAATTGAGGCTTGTTGAAACTTACACTCAGCTACAGGAAATCTGTAACTTATCTATTGCTAGCCCAATGTGTACTCAACAATAAACCCGATTAGTATTATGACACATTGGTCCTTGTGATAGATATCTTGAAGAACGTCCCACTGTAATGTCAGTGAAAAAGACAATAAAACATATTTTTAAGTGTAGGGCTGGCAGCAGTATAAAGGGAACTGACCACAAAAGATATTTGCCTTGGAGATTGACATATCTTAACCTAAGTTAATCAGCCAATGTTATGCAATTATTTTATATGAATTGAATAATTATGAGATTTATCTTAACAGAGAGGAAATACCCTAATCAAACTGGGATGAGCATGAATAGATTTATCCCACCAGTACTTTGTCAAAGACAGATAACAAGACAGCTTCAGGGAACAAACACAATGTCAGGTAATAAGTAAATTCCTTGATGAATACATGTAAAATCCTGTCATGCTAAGCACTGCAGCTGCGTTGCTGCATTTTGTAACCCATCTTGACGCGTTGAGGGAATTCACCATTCTTACGCTTGCCAGAACGGTATGCACATATTTTGGAAATTAATGTCATATTTGTCTGGAAATTAATGTCATATTTCAGTCAGAGTGAAGCAATATTTCTCTACATTTATTGGTCCAAGGTATCTTTTATCTTGCATTAATATGAAAGCAGAGCTACTAATGCTGGAAATCTTAAAAAAAAGCAGAAACTGCTGGAAACACCAAGCAGGACTGAAAGCATTTATAGAGAGAGACGGAGACAGGGAGAGAGGGATTGTGGGAGTGAGGGAAAGAGGGAGAGAGGGAGGGAAGAATTTTCCCAGCCCCGAATATTGTGGGCGGCAACAAGTCCATTGGGAAAATACAGTGAAATTGGAACAATGGGCTATTTTTTTTCCCCCAGAAATTGGCTAGGAAGCTATGTGGCTGTGACAGGGTAGAGGAGTCTAAAACTACAGGGCATAGGTTTAAGGTGAGAGGGGAAAGATCCAAGAGGGACCCAAGGAGCAACATGTTCACACAGAGGGCAATGCATGTATGGAATGAGATACCAAAGGAAGTGGAGGCTAGTACAAAAAGCTATCAGGACGGGTACTTGAACAAGAAGGATTTGGAGGGATATGGGCCAAATGCTGGCAAATGGCACTAGATTAATTTAGAATATCTGGTCAGCATGACAAGTTGGACTGAAGGGTCTGTTTCTGTGCTGAACAACTCTGTGTTTCTAACTGCCAGAGGAAGTGGTGGATGCAGGTACAGTTACTGCAATTAAAATATATTCAGATCAGTGTATGAATAGGAAAGGTTTGGAGGGATTTGGGACAAATGCAGGTAAGTGAGTCTAGTTTAGTTTTGGAACATGGTCAGCACGGACTAGTTGGACCGAAAGGTCTGTTTCCATGCTGTGTGACTTTCTAACTCTGTAGTGATCGTAACAAGGTCAGCCAGGTAGACTTCATAGAATATGAGTTTCCTGACTGGGGCTGTTAATCTGGTCCAAGCAAGGATCCCTGGCTGACATATATAAACAGGAGTGTCAGATATCCTGTTCACCCTGAGAGCAGGCTCTGAGGGAGCTGGATCAGTGCCCAGGATGCTCCACATGTAAGTAAAGGGTGACTTGGTGACAGGATACTGGCCACTGTGGACTTCAGGTTAAGTGCTAATTTTGGGAAATTTCATGCATGGTTTCCCTCCATGAGCCCTCAGACGTTTCTACATTATTCTCCACAATTTATCTCACTAGTTGTCTCTATCATGTTCAACTCATCCTCGGTGGGAGTTCGAATACTGGAATATTGCTGGGATTTCGGTGACATTTGCACCTCTTTGCAATATTCCTTAACAGATTTCCTGCACTGAATTTCCATTATTTATTCCATCTGCTCACATGCATTGTGATCCCTGGATGCCATAAGCAGTTGTATGTCCAGTTTTCAATCACCGGATTATTGGGTGTTTCCAACCTTTTTTAACTGTCCAGCTTCCTACTCACTGGCAAGAAGATTATCTGACCAGCAGTACTGCTTCCATCCTTTATGGCATGAAAGGAATTGATACAGGGAGCTACTGCTTGCATTTAGCTTAATGGTCTGTTTTTCTCTACCAATATTGAGCCTTCAATGATCCCAAAGGAGCTTCGGGCTTCCTCACAGGCAATGACATTTGCAGATCATTCACCACCTCCATCTTGATCAGGTAGCTGTCAATCTCGTCTAACATGACATGATGTCCATGCTATGAATTGCTGCTGACTGCACCAGAAAGGTAACATGAGACTTGAATGGAAGGCACAAGACCATGAAGCAGAGATACTTTATTCCACTGGCAGAGAGTCATTACACAAATGAGGAGAAATAAACATTAAATAATACTTAAATGGAATGAAACCTGTAGTTGGCATTGGATTGAGGAATGATCTGACTGTCTGTTTCTTGTATCCATAGACCTCCTTTTCCCAAAGGCACCTTTTTCTCCAGAGAAGTTCCATTTGATTGCTTCAGTGACCCTCTGTCACCATCACCAACTGCTGCTGGAGGTTCTGTTACAAAGGCATTGTCCAACAGCAGTCCAGGCACTTGCGCACAGTCATTTAATTCTTTGAGATAATCAGGGTCAAAGGATCTGTATCTTCTGCATCCTCTCCAGTGCAATCATGTCCTTTCAATAGTGTGGCAGCCAGAACTGCATACAGTATTCCATCTGTAGCCTCACCAATGTTTTATAAAGTTGCAACAGACTTACCTGCCCCTACATTCTACACTCCAGCTAATGAAGGCAAGCATTCGCAGGTGGGGAGACTATGGCCTACAGGTGTTATTGCTAGAATGTTCATCTGGCTGACACCCAGATAATGTTCTGGGGACCCAGGTCCAAATCTTGCCACAGCAAATGTTGGAATTTGAATTCAGTAAATATCTGGAAGAAAGAGCCTGATGATGACCATGAATCCATTGTTGATTGTTGGAAAACGCCAACTCGTTCACTAATGCCCTTTAGGAAAGAAAACTGCCATCCTTACCTGGTCTGGCCTACATATGACTCCAGACCCACCGCAATGTGGTTGACTCATATCTGCCCTCTGGGCAATGAGGCATGGGCAACAAATGCTGCCCTAGCCAATGATGTCCTCTTCCCATGAATGAAAAAAAAATCATATGCCTTCTTCACCATCCTTTCTATCTGTGCTGACACCTTCAGGGGTCTATAGACTTGTACACCAAGGTCCCTTTGTTCTTCAGTATTCCCTAGAGACCGAAACAATACTAAATCATTTATCAATTACTTTGTATATATTGTATTTATAAGTTTGTCTTCTTGCATGTGTACCATTTTACCAGTCTGGCCAGCTAATGGGAGTATTGGAAAACTCTTTGTCTGTTCATTTATTCTTGTCCTTACTGCTTTATCATTAAAATGTCAACATTCCACTTAATCTGGTGTATATTATTTCGATTTTGTTCTTATCTCAATTTTGAAAACAAGACTTTATCCAGGCTTCCCAACATCATATCTCCAAATAATAATCCAAGCACACCAACCATATTTGCTTGTCACTATCTCCCTGAACAAAAAAAAAACTTTTGAAGAGGTGGCAACTTTTACCAAAGTCCCACACATTCAAAACGTTTATGGATTTAAAGATTTTATCGACTCAACGATAGACCAACTTTCCAAACCTTTCATTAGTTTTGTTTTCCCTGAAAATCATAGATCATAGGATCCCTTCAATGTGGAAACTGGCCCTTTGACCCAACATGTCCACACCAACCCTCAGAGTAACCTACCCAGACTTATTCCCCAATCAAAGCATACCTGAACACTAACTGGCAATTTAGCATGACCAACCCACCTAATCTTCACACCTTTAGACTGTGGAAGGAAACTGGAGCACCTGGACGAAACCCACACAGAAACAAGAAGAACATATAAACTCCACACAGACAGTTGCCTGAGGGTGGAATCAAACCTGGTTCCTGGCACTGTGAGGCAGCAGAGCTAGCCAATGAGCCACTGTGCCACCCGATAGACATGCAGAAGGAGAATGAGAGACAATAGCATTGTTACATGGTTAAAAAGCTGCATAAAACAAATAGGAATTTAACATTGTATATAATAGACATTATTGAAAAGACAAAAATCAAAAGTCCTATTGTGTAATTTTAATTTGATAATTACTTCACTGAAAGGTAGTCTTGAATGCATAACTTGCCTGAGATACGTGTTTGATAATGTTATTATTCGTCAATGTTCTTTGCCCTATAATTGTAGTGATTGGAACGAGGTCAGACAGGTTGACATCATAGAATGTGAGTTCCTTTATTGTGGCTGTTAACTTGGTCTAATCAGGGAGCCCTGGCTGACTGATATAAATGAGAGTGTCAGGGGGTTTTCGGGACGTTGGATGCCTTCAAGGCACAGATCGACAAATTCTTGATCTCAGAAGGAATCAAGGGCTACGGGGAGAGTGTAGGGAAGTGGAGTTGAATTGCCCATCAGCCATGACTTAAATGGTGGAGTGGACTTGATGGGCCAAATGGCCTTACTTCCACTCCTATGTCTTATGGTCTTATGGTCTTATGGGATCTGTTCATTCTAGGAGATAGCTCTGTCATGGTCTATGCATGTGTAAATAAAGAATGACAGGATACCAGCTTTTGTGGAGTTATTTCAATGATGGAGAGATGTTGGTTAGGGAATCATTTGAACTTTCAGTAGAACAGCTGAAATCAAATTGATCATTCATTATACGTCCCACCTGAAGGGCTGTTGGGGTGCAGCAGTAGTATCCTAATCTGCGCCAGGAGACCTAGGTTGTAGCTGTGTTATAATATCCCTGGTTACTAAATATCTACATCCCACCTGATTTAGCTTTCCCCTGAAGGTGATGAAATGGAAAATCACTGGCAGAGCTATAAAAGTGAAGGCTGATGCGAAATCACCTGCTTTACACAGGCCCGTAGATTAAACAAAAACTCCCAATAGCGTTAAAAAGGGGACCTGGAATTTTCTTTACAACAATTTTGTACCAAGTTTTTGACTGAACTGTAGTAAACATTCACATGTTAAGTACATGGTGACTAAAATCATCAAGTCTTCCAGGAATAGGGAATGACACTGACTAACTTTGTTGTCAAGTTTCATTTTGCGTCAGTTACTGGATCACAGTCTGGGTCGTGATATGTAAAGTTCAAATGGGAATAGCTGTTACTGAGGCTCCAGAACATGTGTGAAACGACTCCATATGGCTCATAGATCATTCCCATCTGAGCCAAGAAGTGTATCATATACTCATCAAAATGCTGCTACTTCATACAGCTCTCCTGATTGGGACAGAATTTGCTGGAAAACACGTAGGTGCTGCCTACATCTACCATTAGGAGAATGAGTAAAAATTGTCATTAAGCCTTTCAAATCAAAGCAATAAAGACTTACATTTGCATAGTACCTTTCATTACATCCCAAAATGCTTTTTAATCCCTGATATGTTTTTATGTTTCAGTCACTTTTGCAATGTAGTAACCAATTTACACACAGCAAAAGTCACAATATGATATTGCTTGGTTTAATAATTACATTGTCAATGGCTGAGGCGTACATGTTGCTAAAGGATACCAGGAATGACTCTCTAAATCTTCTTTGAATATTGCTGAGGGATTTTCTGTTGACTTGAGAACCCGGAAATGAAGTGTCAAGCTATATCTTTGTATTGAAGTCTCTGGAGTGGAACATGACCTTTGAGTGCAGAGGCTGCATCTGTGCTACCACTGGACCACAAATTGAATGATGAAGGGTTGTGAGGTGTATAGAAATGAGAAATTAAATATAAGTCAAAATTGTGATTAATTAAAATAGGAGGGGAGGGTGGTGATCAATATGTTTATTACTGAAGATAGTGAGAACAGATATGAAAGGAATAGTTAAGCATGGACCAAAATGTTGTCTGAATCAATAGATGTGAGATAATGGAGCTTAATCTTTAGTCATTGTCGCTCTTAGACTTGTGAGCTAGATCTGCCACATTTGATTTCTGATTCCTTCAGTCCCTACTTTATACTTTTTTTTCCATTTAAGTGTTACATTCTGCATCCTCCAAACCCCTTCACAATACACCCCCTTTCATCTTACAACTAATACCTTGTTGCCTACTCGGGTTAGTAAGTGAGCTTGTGATATGGTCAACTGCAATGAGACTGGCAGCACAGCACCCTCGGTGAAGAATGTGACACAAAGAGAATCAAATAAACAGAAAGAGAGCACAAACTCTCAGAAAGAGTGAATGCAGCGACCATGGGAACCGTTGCCAGGTTAGTATGGACCGGAGCGTTGACCATGGATAAGTAATTTTGAGGAAATGGAAAGTAATCTTTAATCACTGCTGTTCTTTGACTTCTTGTAGCTGTCTGCACATGTTTTGAAAGCAAGGAACATGAATAATGAGGTAGCAGTAAGCTTTGGAAAAATAAACCAAAGGAGTATAAAAGTGACAAATATTACCCACATTATTTTCTTCCATTCAGAAATGGAATAAAAGACGCACTTATTCATCCTATCATTCCCCACCAGTGTTCTAAGAGGTATGCCAGGCATAACACCTATTAATCTATCCACTGGGTTTTTATTTTCATGACCATTTTAACTCTCAGGGAAAGCTTATTCCCTAGTTTGCAAACTTCAGGAATATTGGGTTTGGGAGTTATCCTAGAAGCAGGATGGTCACATCTCAGTCAGCCCCTGCCAAAATGTATATGTAAGAGAGCAGGTGGGAGGGCAGAAAATATTGTCAGGCTCACACTGAGTTTTGCTTTATGACATTTCATTGGGTGTCCAGTTGAGGTGGGGGGGATGGGCATCAGGGGAACAGATGTTGAAACTAACATGGTGACACTGACAGCCCAAGAAAACAGAACAAATACAAAAAGTCACCTGTATCACATACCACCTCACCCCAGAAACGTCTTCACCTCTCAGAGCCTTTGGCTGCTGCTCTCCAACAGGTAGTCAGCAGGGAAGAGGGTAGACTGATGTTATCAAAATCAGCAGATTTCCCAGCTTTCCCCAGCGAATAGTTCTACGATGCTGCCAATGACACCCTAGACCTTTCAGAACAGTTTGTTCCCAATCACCAGAAGGATGCAAGGCTAACCTGTTCTCCTTTCCTCAATTGCTATTACCAAGCCATGTAGCAGGGTAGCTGCACAGCAGGGAAATAAGCTCTCGATCCTGGACTTTCTCAGCACACTTCAGTTTGCTTCTCTGGTCTAGTGCCAGGTCAGATGGAAGCCAAGAGATCCGATCTCTCCAATTCTGTTTTCCTTTACATACATGATTCTCTCTTCTCCTTTCATTTTCTTTTTCAGTGGGTTGACCTATTTTTCTGTATTAGTTCTGATGAAGCCTATCTATCAAAGTGGTAACCTATTTTTTCATCTCATTTGCTGATATATTCTCAGTATTTCTTCAATTTTTTAAAACAGATTTTCATCATTTGTGGCTTCATTCCTTTATTTTGAGCATAGAGGGAAAGAAAGCTACCTGTCTTTCAGATGACTCAATTTAAGCATTGAAATAGGACACAATAGTGTCCTCATTATCAAACCCTTTGAGCATCTCAGCATATTTCTGTACAAATTTAACTGTATCAATTCACGTCATTAACAACTGCAAATACCTTTTCTGGCAAACAGTGGAAAAAACAATCCTGTATCAAGCACAAGGTGCTTTGTGTTTACACTTCCATTTTAACCCAGAATTATTGAGCTCAGTTTATTGAAGTACATCTCTGACCTGGTCACACATTTACAACACTGAACTGCATACACAAAATGTGAAAATGCAATTAATTGTTCATTGAATAAAATGTTTGAAAACATATGAAATCAGCTTGTCTAAAGCACAGAGACAGAGCCTGAATTCTTGAGGAAACTTCAACAAGATAGAAAAACATGAATTAATATAATGTGATTCACTGTGTGCCAATTAAATACATTTAAAAGGTTTTCACTGTCTGAATGTAGAAAATGTAGCAGCCAATTTGTGAACAGTACACTTCCACAAACAGCAATGTGATAACGATCAAAAAAACTGTTTGTGTTGTTGTTTCAGAGTTAAATTAAGCAGGCCCTATTAAATAGCAGCCTTACAAACTCATAACTATTATCATATAGAAGGCCAAGGGCATCAGATACATGGAAATGCTAACCACAACTTACTTTCCAAGCCATTACCGATCCTGATTTGGAAATATGTTGCTTTTCCTTCACCATCGATGGGTCAAATTCCTGGAACTCTCACCCTAACGGCATTGTGATGACAACTATAGCAAATAAACTGCAGTGGTTCAAGAAGGAATATCACCACAGCCTTCTCAAAGACAATTGCCCATGGACAATAAGTGCTGGCTCAGCCAACAAAGCCCACAATCCCCTAAAAGATTTTTCAAAAATTGGCCAGCAGTCTGGGACAAAATTTCTGCTCTTCTTTGAAATAATGCCATATGGGGAATATAAATAACAAAACCTTTCAAACGAAATAGATAGAACTTGGTTTAATACGACTTAGGTTTAATAGGACTTGGTTTAACATCTCATCTAAAAGACAGCACTTCCGACAATGTAGCATTCCCTTAGTATTATAGAGGAGTGACTGTATCAACTTCTTTTGTGCTAATATTTTTGGAGTGGGATTTGAACTCACAATCTTCTGACTCACTCGGAACAATCCTATTACCTAATACTTTATGTACAGCCCACAGTGATGAAGCAACCTCACTCCTCAGAAGAGAATTTGTTGAGAAGTTCTCTTTTAGAATAATTGTCCAGTGAAGAAAAATGGACCTTTCCCCAATCCAATATTTTTGTCTCCTCTCACTTGAAGCTGATCACAGACTGATTCCTGCAGGACTGACTAATGAAGAATGATTAGATTGTTTAGGAAAATATTCATTGAGGGTTAGAATAATGACGGGGGGGGGGGAATCTCAAGGAAACCTATAAAATTTTAACAGGGTAATCAAAGAAGGGATGCTGTAGATGACCAGAAAATCTAGAACTAGAATTAAATAAAATGTGAGTCTGGATGAACACAGCAGGCCCAGCAGCATCTCAGGAGCACAAAAGCTGACGTTTCGGGCCTAGGCCTTTCATCAGAGAGGGGGATGGGGTGAGGGTTCTGGAATAAATAGGGAGAAAGGGGGAGGCGGACCGAAGATGGAGAGAAAACAAGATAGGTGGAGAGGAGAGTATAGGTGGGGAGGTAGGGAGGGGAAAGGTCAGTCCAGGGAAGACGGACAGGTCAAGGAGGTGGGATGAGGTTACTAGGTAGGAGATGGAGGTGCGGCTTGGGGTGGGAGGAAGGGATGGGTGAGAGGAAGAACAGGTTGGGGAGGCAGAGACAGGTTGGGCTGGTTTTGGGATGCATTGGGGGGGAGGGAAGAGCTGGGCTGGTTGTGTGGTGCAGTGGGGGGAGGGGACGAACTGGGCTGGTTTTGGGATGCGGTGGGGGAAGGGGAGATTTTGAAACTGGTGAAGTCCACATTGATACCATTGGGCTGCAGGGTTCCCAAGTGGAATATGAGTTGCTGTTCCTGCAACCTTCGGGTGGCATCATTGTGGCACTGCAGGAGGCCCATGATGGACATGTCATCTAAAGAATGGGAGGGGAAGTGGAAATGGTTTGCGACTGGGAGGTGTAGTTGTTTATTGCGAACCGAGCGGAGGTGTTCTGCAAAGCGATCCCCAAGCCTCCGCTTGGTTTCCCCAATGTAGAGGGAGCCACACCGGGTACAGTGGATGCAGTATAACACATTGGCAGATGTGCAGGAGAACCTCTGCTTAATGTGGAAAGTCATCTTGGGGCCTGGGATAGGGGTGAGGGAGGAGGTGTGGGGGCAAGAGTAGCATTTCCTGCGGTTGCAGGGGAAGGTGCCGGGTGTGGTGGGGTTGGGGGGCAGTGTGGGGCGAACAAGGGAGTCACGGAGAGAGTGGTCTCTCCGGAAAGCAGACAGGGGTGGGGATGGAAAAATGTCTTGGGTGGTGGGGTCGGATTGTAGATGGCGGAAGTGTCGGAGGATGATGCGGATGGCGGAAGTGTCACCCGGTGTGGCTTCCTCTACATTGGGGAAACCAAGCGGAGGCTTGCGGATCGCTTTGCAGAACACTTCCGCTCGGTTCGCAATAAACAACTACACCTCCCAGTCGCAAACCATTTCCACTCCCCCTCCCATTCTTTAGATGACATGTCCATCATGGGCTTCCTGCAGCGCCACAATGATGCCACCCGAAGGTTGCAGGAACAGCAACTCATATTCCACTTTGGAACTTTGCAGCCCAATGGTATCAATGTGGACTTCATCAGCTTCAAAATCTCCCCTTCCCCGACCGCATCCCAAAACCAGCCCAGTTCGTCCCCTCCCCCCACTGCACCACACAACCAGCCCAGCTCTTCCCCTCCACCCACTGCATCCCAAAACCAGTCCAGCCTGTCTCTGCCTCCCTATTGTTCTTCCTCTCACCCATCCCTTCCTCCCACCCCAAGCCGCACCTCCATCTCCTACCTAGTAACCTCATCCCACCTCCTTGACCTGTCCGTCTTCCCTGGACTGACCTATCCCCTCCCTACCTCCCCACCTATACTCTCCTCTCCACCTATCTTCTTTTCTCTCCATCTTCGGTCCACCTCCCCCTCTCTCCCTATTTATTCCAGAACCCTCACCCCATCCCCCTCTCTGATGAAGGGTCTAGGCCCGAAACGTCAGCTTTTGTGCTCCTGAGATGCTGCTGGGCCTGCTGTGTTCATCCAGCCTCACATTTTATTATCTTGGATTCTCCAGCATCTGCAGTTCCCATTATCACTAGAACTGGAAGTCTCAGTTTAAGAGTACAGGGTAAGCCATTTAGAACTGAGATGAGGAGAAATTTCTTCACCCAGAGGTTGGGAAACCTATGAAATTACTTGCCAAAGAAACTGGTTGATGCCAAAACATTCAATGTTTTCATGAAAGAGCTATGTATAGTTCTTCTGGCTAAAGTGATCAATGACTATGGGAACAAAGTTGGAACAGAATACTGAGTTGGATGATCAGCCATGATCATATTGAATGGTGGACTAGGTTTGAAGGGTTGAATGGCCTACTCCTGATCCTATTTTCACCATTTCTCAGCTTTTGCTTTCAAATTGGGCAAACTTCCACAGCTGTCATCCAATTTATCCAATGAAGATTGTTGACAAGCAGTTAAAAAATGTTTGTGAATGGGAAGTATTACAACTGAGCCTGGTTTGACCCACTCCTTACCTCCACTAATGCACAAAGTTCAGCAGACGTTAATAAATTACTCGGGGGAGCTACCATGATACTCAACACTAATCAAGAATCAAAACTGGGACATTTGGGTCCATCTGACATAGTTCTCTGCAAACCTCAGACAATGAATTTTCCCAAAGGCTGTAGTGACTACCTGATGCAGTTCAGTGGCCCCTTCGAAAACAGCGAGTTGGTGTCAATTATGTCCATGAAAGAAAATGGGACAATTAAGTTCCAGTCATTTTCACCACAGTGCTTTGAAGATTAAGGTCACCTTTGTTTAAACACTGACAGTGCCTTCTGGGCCAGCAGAGTAGCATAATGATCAACAAGGTAAAGGTCAGCAATTATGCATGCTTTATTTTAATATGAGTGAAGCAAATGTTGGCAAGACAGATCTGTCTTATGCATTGTGATACTTAATCAATAATACTTTTCTCAATGTAGTTAGCAACATAAATCCAGATGGCAATTCCATTAAAATGCAGACTGAAAACACAATTCAATGAAGCCAATAAATACAACAATATTAACGTAAGCATTAAGCACATTGGGAGGGAGTGCTTGTGGCAGAGCGGTAATGACCCTACCTTCAATCCAAAGGTTAAGTGACTGAGATCATTTATGAAATTCCACTGATATTCCACATTATAGCTTTGTTACAGAATTATTTATTACACAATCCCTTTAAATAAAAGTACAACATTTAATTCAGAAATAAAAATATATTATCTGTTTCATGTTATATCAGTCATAAAAACATATCAATGCTGTATCATAGCCTTAGGCTTGGGTGCTAAGTAGCTCTTGTGAGGTATTGAAGAGGCAAACGTGTATCTCCTGGAGCTCAAATGATAAATACTAACTTCTAGGCCCAGGTTTGGCTCCTTTCATACTGACCATCAACTGGCAGGTGCCTTATCCCTGGCTTACCTTTGTCTGTTGTTTCACAGTCCCTTGTCTCAGAACATAGAACATAGAACATAGAACATAGAACATAGAACATAGAACATTAAAGCACAGTACAGGCCCTTCGGCCCTCGATGTTGTGCCGACCTATCATACCGATCTCAAGCCCATCTAACCTACACTATTCCATGTACGTCCATATGCTTACCCCATGACGACTTAAATGTATCTAAAGTTAGCGAATCTACTACCGTTGCAGGCAAAGCGTTCCATTCCCTTACTACTCTCTTTTCACTGTGAAGACCAGGCCGACCGGAGGCCGACAGCCAGACAAACACAAGGGGACTTCAGGCAGCCCCGCCGGCCGCAGGCGACAGGAGACGCGCAGCGGCGGCAAGCGCTCGGCCTCCCCCGGCCCCACAACCTGCCTCAGAGGATGGTGGCATATTGATAATATGTTGTTGTCTTCAGGGTGACAGTTGTTCTTTGATTCGTTCGTTGATGAAGACAGCTTGGGTCTTCTCTTGTATGAATTCTCCCTTTTAAAATTTCTTGATTTTTACAGGAGGAGAGAGAGGAGGAGAGGTGGAAGCTTTCTGTCTGCAGGAACTTGGATCTTTCTACTCTGCTGTTCTTGGCAATGACAGCTTCTTAACACTCTGTGGCTCAACCTGACGGCTGTTGTCAGGCAGAATCCCCTGAACTCAAATGATTCTTCGTGCCATTCAGTCTCAAATTCTTCCTTTCACTGCTTCTGAAAAAGCAGCTTTGTACTGCACAGCTCTCTAGTATGCAGATAACAAGGTGTCGAGCTGGATGAACACAGCAGGCCAAGCAGCACCAGAGGGGCAGGAAGGCTGACGCCCCGGGTCCAGACCATCCTCCAGACCCTTTCTCAAAAAGGGTCTAGGCCCGAAACGTCAGCCCCCCGCCCCCATGACGCTGCCCGGCCCGCTGTGCCCTGGGAGGTGCAGTTGTTTACTGCGAACCAAGCGTAGATGTTCTGCAAAGTGGTCCCCAAGCCTCTGCTTGGTTTCCCCAATGTAGAGGAAGCCACACCGTGTACAGCGGATGCAGTATACCACATTGGCGGATGTGCAGGTGAACGTCTGCTTGATGTGGAACGTCATCTTGGGGCCTGGGATGTGGGTGAGGGAGGTGGTGTGGGGGCAGGTGTAGCACTTCCTGCGGTTGCAGGGGAAAGTGCCGGGCTGAAGGGGAGTGTGGAGTGGACAAGGGAGTCACAGAGAGAGTGGTCTCTCCGGAAGGCAGACAAGGGTGGGGTGGGAAAAATGTCTTTGGTGGTGGGGTCAGATTGTAGATGGCGGAAGTGTCAGAGGATGATGTGTTGTATTCAGAGGTTGGTGGGGTAGTATGTGAGGACTAGGGGGAGGGATGAGGTGCGGGAAATGTGGGAGACACGGTCAAGGGAGTTCTTGACCACTGCGGGGGGGAGGTTGCGGCCCTTGAAGAACGAGGGCATTTGGGATGAGCGGGAGTCTAATGCCTCATCCTGGGAGCAGATGCAGCGGAGGCGAAGGAATTGGGAATAGGGGATGGAATTTTTGCAGCAAGGTGGGTGGGAGTAAGCATATTCCAGGTAGCTGTGAGAGTTGGTGGGCTTGAAATGGACATTGGTTTGTAGGTGATTGCCTGAGATGGAGACAGAAAGGTCCAGGAAGGTGAAGGATGTTTTGGAGATGGCAAAGATAGGTGGAGGAATAGGTAGTATTGAGGAAGTGGGAAGGCTGCAGAAGGACTTGGGTAGTCTGGGAGAATGGGCAAAGTAGTGGCTAAGTGTGAGGTTACGTGTTTTGTTAGGAATTCTAGAGGTATAGACAACGTAAGGTTTGTAAGTTGAACAATCAGATGTTGCACATTATAGAGATAGCAGCAACTGCAGATGCTGGAAAATCTGAGATAACAAGGCGTGGAGCTGGATGGTCTCCTTCTGGAAATATTTCAGGTTGGGTCAGGCAAATTTAATGTAGGATTAATGACAGTAATAACTTAAATGCATCAAAGGTTAATTCAGAAAAGATTCTAACAAATCCTTCAGCAAGGACAAAAATGCAGAAAGTTGAAGCAATTCATACTTCATGTGGTTCTATTGTTAATATTAAAGTAATTTTTCAGCGTCATTGAGGTAATCAGCAAGATTGAGGGAATCCTCAGTGTGTAGACCAAAGAGGTTTTCCTTCATGTTGTAATCCCTCAGGAACCCTTCTAACCAATCACCACTCTTCTATGCCCCTTACTGAAAAGTTGATTGCGATCAGATGGTCTGATGAGAGTGATGAGCACCTAGAAAGTCATGTAAACTAACCCACACGCCTTGCAGGGCAGTCTGCAATCAATAATAAAAAAAAACTTTGTTTCTTCTAATGCAGAACCACAGAGGCAAATAGCATTCTTCAGCCATGTGCTGTTCCCCTTTCAAGCAGTGTTATTTCCATTAAGACCAGGTTTCATTTGGAGACACTGACTCCAGGCATTTGGTTCAAACCAAAGAGTGAAAACAAAAGCATTTGAAGCATATTTTGATCTGCTATAAGCCATCATTACTATGCACAATGGATCAAAACAGTATGTGCTAGCAGTGCAGCTCTCTGAAAGGACAGTGCAATGCCAATAATCTGGGACAAAAGTAGATTCATGTCATCACAGATTGTATTGCCTGCCATATGCAAATGGCAAATATTTTCAAACAAACTAATGGTGAGGAAAAATAAATGCGTTTTCAATTATGGAATAAAAGCTTACAATAATACAATGCAGAATGAGGACATCGGGCTAACGTTTATATTCTGGCTCTTCCAAAGACCAATCTGGTTAGTGATATTCCCTGCTCTTTCATGATATCATTGGACAAATTCCATACTTTGATCCACAAATCCAACTCTCTTTGAAAGCTCTTAATGATACTGTATCCACCTCCTATAAGACAGTGCATTCTAAATCCTGATCATTTGTTGCATGAGGCAATTTAGCTCATTCTATCTCTAGCTCATTTGCTGAACATCCAAACCTATTCTCTGATTATCAATCTTTCAGTCATTGGAAATAGTTTCTCTTCATTGACACTATCTAAACTCATTGTGATTTTTGAACTGCTTGATCAATCACCTCTTAGGATTTTGTGATCTGAAGAGAACACTCCCAATTATTCCAATTTAATCACCGAATGGGAATCCTTGGACACCATTTTACTGAAGGGTCTTTTGTAGCCTTTTCAAAACCTTGTAGTTTTTGTCAAAGTAAGGTCTATTTTCATGCTGCCTATCAGCCAATATTCATTTGAACAGGATTCATTATACTCTGAGCATCCAGGTCTTCCACAGTGGCAGTCATATCGTGCATTATGAACAAAGAACAGCCAATGCCTTTCTAAACTAGAAATCTTTTCCCCCATGTAGTTCATATCCTTCTGTTCCCTACCTATTCACGTTAATGTCAAGATGCCTCTTAAGTGTTGCTATTGAATCTGCCTCCACCACCTATAACAGTATATTCCAGGCACTTACTATCCTCTGTATTAAAAACTTGCCTCTCATATCTCTTAGTAATTAATTATTTCCACCTTGGGGAAAGATTCTGACTGGTTAGCAAGTTTGCAGATGGCACCAAAATTGATGATGCAAAATTGACAGCAAAGAAAGTTAACTCAGAGTACAATGGGGCCTTGACCAGATGGGCCGACGGGTTGAGGAGTGGCAGGTGGAGTTTTAGATAAATGTGAGGTGCTGCACTTGGTAAGGCAAAAATGGGCAGGACCTATATATTTAATGGTAAGGTCCTGGGGAGTGTTGCCAAACAAAGACACCTTGGAGTGCAGGTACACAGCTCCGTGAAAGTAGACAGGGTAGTGAAAAAGAGAGATAACAAGGTGTAGAGCTGGATGAACACAACAGGCCAAACAGCATCAGAGGAGCAGGGATGCTGACATGTTGGGCCTAGACCCTTCCTCAGAAGAAGTTAGTTCGTATGCTTCCCTTTATTGGCCAGTGCATTGAGCATATGTTGCCACACTACCAAAAGGATGTTGAGACTTTGGAAAGGTACAGAAACTGCATAGCAGAAAGTTGCCTGGTTTGGAGGGTATTAGCTATGAGGGGAGATTGGACAAATTTGGTTCGTTTTCACTTGAACATCGAAGGTGGGAAGGGTAACCTGGTAGACACAACTATGACAGGCATGGATAGAATGGATAGAGTCATTGAAATGTACAGCACAGAAACAGATTGCTTGGTCCAACTCGTCCATACCAACCAGATATTCAAAATTAATCTAATCCCATTTTCCCGCATTTGGTCCATATCCCTCTAAACCCTCCCTATATCAATCCAGATGTGTTTTAAATATTGCAGTTGTACCAGCCTCCACCACTTCCTTTGGCAGTCTATTCCATACAGGCACCATTCCTTATGTGAAAAAGTTGCCCTTGGGTCCCGTTTAAATCTTTCCCCTCTCACCTTAAACCTCTCCCTTTTAGTTTTGGACTCCCCTACCCTGGGGAAAAGACCTTGCCCAGTTGCCCTATTCATGCTCTTCATGATTTTACAAACCTCTTAAAGTCACGCCTCAGCTTCCGACTCTTCAAGGAAAAAGCCCCAGCCTATTCAGCCCCTCCCTATAGCTCAAACCTGCCCACCGTGGCAATATTTTCTGTAACTCTTCTCTGAACCTGTTCAAGTTTCACAAAATCTTTCCTGTAGAGGTGACATTAGAATTGAATGCAGTATTCCTAAAGTAGCCTAATCAATATCCTTTACAGCTGCAACATGACCTCCCAATTCCAATACTGGATGCACTGACCAATTAAGCCAAGCAGACTATATGCTTTCTGGACCATCTTAATCACTGATGGTTGGGAAGCCCAGCACATCCAATGGCACTTAGTTAAAACGCTTAAAATAAACCCCTTGACTGCTAACCCTGTATGACCCCCATGCTATCTACTCACTCTCTCAGTATGCCTCAACACCTTTCTCTCACATGTACCAGTATTATCAGCTATGTGACCCACTTTCATCTCCCTTAAAGCCTCCTTTCCTCTCTCTCTCGATAAGAAAACAACTGACAGTAGAGCAGAAAGATACAGGATGACCTGTGTGATGCTTAACATTTGGCTTTTCATCCCTTGCAAGGAGAAGATGCTGACTCTGACAAGTGGTTGAATTAACATGTTTGAGCCTCTGGGTTGGTATCAGAGGCTGTTCTTAATTTATTTCATTGGGAACCCCTAACTAAAGGGTATTTCCCTTTACTGGTGGCTGCGGAGAATCCTGACAAGCTATTTGGGTTTATGTCTGCACTAAACAGCAAAGTAAAACTGTGTGCCTGGTAGCACTGGCTGGGGACAAATCACGAAAGGCAAGGCAAGACAAAAGAGAACAAGAGTGACAAAGACTGTGCTACCGATTGTGCTGATTGACAATCCGATCAAAAATCCAGCAAGTCAGCCAAGAACACATACTTTGAGCACTGCTAGCATTTCATAGCCATTGGTGATTTCCTACATCTGACAAATGGCTAATTACTCCAGCTACTGTTTAGGGCAATGTACAGGAAAGAACATACCAGAGACACTTAGGTGTACAACCACAGTTTAATCAGTGGTCTGGTGGTCAGAGATCTTAAAGAAGATTGAAGATCTCATAAGCCATTGTGAAATCTGCAGTTATACATCATTTCCAGGTCTAAAGAAGCTCCTGTCCTTGCCAAACGCAGGTCAAAAGTTAAACTCAGCAAAACTTGTAAGAATCAGCAAACCCAAAGAACAAGAATGAGCAGCACAATCCATTTGGCCTCATCCAGGAATCCTTCACTGGCCATCAATATCAGTGTGAGAGATAGTGTGGAGGGAGTAATAATTGTTCAGTCACACAAATGGGAATCTGAAAATATCAATTAACCACAATGGGTCACTGAAGACATCTAAACTGATCAACTACTCAAGGTGCATATGAGTCCATTGGAGCTGGACCAAAATCTGCAGATCAGGAAACTTTCAAGATGAAGCAACTGCCTGGGTTAAGCATCCAGGATACTGCCTCAAAATAAAACTGTCTCTTCCAACTTGAAAGCAATTGCCTTAATCAAAAATCCAGAACACTACAAGGAAGAACGTATTTATTTCACAGAGCAGCTGTCTTCCAGAAAGGAACTTCAGGAGATTCAGGGTCCTTCACATATGTAATGGGCCAACACAATGCCCACAAAGAGCAATATCCTCCATGATTGATGTCTGAATGATAAAAGATCCTCCAGCGGAGAAATAATTCAGAATCAGGCTCAACGAGGCCTTAAACATGGACGATGTATTAAGAACAAGTACTATGCTTCCCAATATGAATAGAGTCTGTCCTGAGAAAAGTGTGAAATGTTCAGAGCACCTGCATTTGTGAAACCAGAAATATGGGAGAGATGAAATAGTGCTACATGCAGCATAGTCATAAATATGAATATATAAGAAGTTAACTAATGGAGAAAAATGTTCTGGAATATGTTGCTTAGGGTGATGATTGTGAAAAGTTAATATTCGCATTACTTCAACTCTATTACTGCCATCTACAGCTTCTGGATTGGAGACACGGAGCTCTACTCTACCTTTTGGAGGAAGCAGGTGTATCTTTATCAGTTCCTTATAGTGATGCCGAGGCAAAAGTAGTTGTTGTCAAACAATAAACCTTCTTGGTATCTAAGGCCAGTGTCTCTCCTGTCAATGCTCTGCGATAGCATGTCTGACCAGACTGTTCATTAGTTAAGTCCAAGACAAAAAAAAAGACAAAACAGGATTTGAAACAGCGATGTATCTCAGATGAACGTTACGCAGCATTACATCCTGGTCATGCTAACAAGTGCCAAAAGATACCAGGAGTGGACATCTGGAGAAATTCCATAAGAAGAAGACTGCAAATGTATCTTCCATCATTTCTGAAAAAAATAAAGACTCATATTCCTACAGAAGCTCTTTTGAAAGTGGTTTTATGCCCACATCTGTGAGTTTGGGCTCAGGACCAGCTGATAGAGGAGAATACAAGTTCAAGAATTGTCTTCAGGCTTGGATTTGATACACGGTATTTAGAAATACACGAGGCACTAGCCTTCCTGTTGGATAAAAGAAAAATCTACCCCCTAATGTGTGTCAGTCTACTACACATGCTCTTCTGTACATGCTTGTGACATTCACATGGTTTGACACCAGGCTTCTAACTTGCTGTCCTGATGTTTCTTTCATCTCTCTTAATTCTTCCAGTATGGTGCTACTTATGCCCACTGAAGAACAAGTAAGTGTCATCACTGCAAGATTGCTCCAGGGTCTTTAGGCCCAAGGTTCTTGAGTAGCTTGGTAGCTTGGGTTGTAAATGCTGTGGTTAGAGATAATGGGAACTGCAGATGCTGGAGAATCCGAGATAACAAAGTGTGGAGCTGGATAAACGCAGCAGACCAAGCAGCATCTTAGGAGCACAAAAGCTGACGTTTCGGGCCTAGACCCTTCATCAGAAAAGGGGGATGGGGTGAGGGTTCTGAAATAAATGGGGAGAGAGAGGGATGCGGATCGAAGATGGATAGAGGAGAAGATAGGTGGAGAGAAGAGTATAGGTGGGGAGGTACGGAAGGAATATATCAGTCTGGGAAGGACAGACAGGTCAAGGGGGTGGGATGAGGTTAGTAGGTAGGGAATGGGAGTGCAGTTTGAGGTGGGAGGAGGGGATAGGTGAGAGGAAGAACAGGTTAGGGAAGCAGGGGCGAGCTGGGCTAGTTATGGGATGCAGTGGGGGGAGGGGAGATTTTGAAGCTTGTGAAATCGACATTGATACCATTGGGCTGCAGGGGTCCCAAGGGGAATATGAGATGCTGTTCCTGCAACCTTCGGGCGGCATCATTGTGGCACTGCAGGAGGCCTAGGATGGACATGTCATCTAAGGAATGGGAGGGGGAGTTGAAATGGTTCGCGACTGGGAGGTGCAGTTTTTTATAGCAAACCAAGCGTAGGTGTTCTGCAAAGCTGTCCCCAAGCCACCACTTGGTTTCCCCAGTGTAGAGGAAGCCACACCGGGTACAGCAGATTCAGTATACCACATTGGCAGATGTGCATCTGCTTGATGTGGAAAGTCATTTGGGGCCTGGGATGAGGGTGAGGGAAGAGGTGTGGGGGCAAGTGTAGGACTTCCTGCGGTTGCAGGGGAAAGTGCCGGGTGTGGTGCGGTTGGAGGGGAGCATGGAGCGGACAAGGGAGCCTCAGAGAGAATGGTCTTTCCATAAAGCGGACAAGGGTGGGGTTGGAAAAATATCTTTGGTGGTGGAGTAAGTTTATAGATGGAGGAAGTGTCGGAGGATGATGCATTGTATCTGGAGGTTGGTGGGGTGGTATGTGAGGATGAGGGGGATTCTCTTTTGGCGGTTATTGCGGGGACAGGGTGTGAGGGATGAGGTGTGGGAAATGTGGGAGACATGACCAAGGGTGTTTGCGACCACTGTAGGGGGGAAGTTGCGGTCCTTGAAGAACGAAGACATCTGGGATGTACGGGTGTGGAATGCCTCATCCTGGGAGCAGATGCGGTAGAGGCGGAGGAATTGGGAATAGGGGATGGAATTTGCACAGGAAGGTGGGTGGGAGGAGGTGTATTCTAGGTAGCTGTGGGAATCGGTGGGCTTGAAATGGACATCAGTTACAAGCTGGTTACCTGAGATGGAGACTGAGAGGTCCAGGAAGGTGAGGGATGTGTTGGAGATGGCCCAGGTGAACTTGAGGTTGGGGTGAAAGGTGTTGGTGAAGTGGATGAACTGTTCGAGCTCCTCTTGTGAGCAAGAGGCGGCACTGATACAGTCATCAATGTAACGGAGGAAGAGGTGGGGTTTGGGGCCAGTGTAGGTGCGGAAGAGGGACCGTTCCACGTAACCTACAAAGAGGCAGGCATAGCTGGGGCCCATGCAGGTGCCCATGGCCACCCCCTTTGTCTGTAGGAAGTGGGAGGAATCGAAAGAGAAGTTGTTGAGGGTGAGGACGAGTTCAGCTAGGTGGATGAGGGTGTCAGTGGAGGGGGACTGGTCAGGCCTGTGGGACAGGAAGAAGCGGAGGGCCTTTAGGCCATTTGCATGGGGAATGCAGGTGTATCAGGACTGGTTGTCCATGGTGAAAATGAGGTGTTGGTAACCGGGGAATTGGAAGTTCTGGAGGAGGTGGAGGGCATGGGTGGTGTCATGGACATAGGTTGGGAGTTCCTGGACCAAAGGGGAGAAAATGGAGTCCAGATAGGTGGAGATGAGTTCAGTGGGGCAGGAGCAGGTGGAGGCAATAGGTCGACCAGGGCAGGCGGGTTTGTGGATTTAGGGAAGGAGATAGAAACGGGTTGTGCGGGGTTGGGGAATGATGAGGTTGGAGTTTGCTCATCGAGGTTCATTAGTTTGTAGATATTTCAGTACCCTGCTGGGTAACATCATCAGTGCAGCCTCTGATGAAGCCCTTACACAACAGAAAATAATGATAGAGTGAGAAAATTTAAGAACACTGGAGACAGAGACAAATCACAAATTTCAATCATCACCATTGGGCAAAGGAAATTGTAAGTTCTCCAGCAGCAAAAGGGGTATGGATCTAAGACTGAGAGCAGGAAGGAATATTTGGTCAGATAGTGGAACAGATGAGATCATATTTGCTGAAGTAACCTCAAGGTGTTATAAAGAGAAATTGAATACTTTCCATGACTTGAAAACAAAACCAGTTGCAAATATGGCCATACTATTTCGATCTTGAGGTAAACAATGAAGCATTGAAAGCTGCACACATACCCAAGCCAAGGGTAGGGAAACTGTGCCAGACCATCAACCTCAAATACAAATCTGAATGAGATCAGGGAAAGTTGCAAAACTGCCATAAAAACTGTACCTTTGATGTTTGAGACATTGTGGACAGATGGTAGTATATTGTAAATAATACAAACAAAAACTTGGGAGGAGATTTGGAATAATGGTTTAACAGCCTCCACATATGGAATCATAAAGTAATAACGATGGAATGTCACATTATTAAGAAAGGGCGAATGAGAGATCGCACAGAGGAGACATTCTGGATTTGAATCAATACCAAATTATTGCAGAATCATTTACCTGGCATCAAAGCCTTCAATTACACATTTAAAAGGAATTGGAATAGGCACGTGGATAGGAAAGGTTTAATGGGATATGGGCCCCTTCTAGACAATACGCTCAAATGGTTGCAAAGCACTTAGTTTATGAAACTTGACCAACATGGACAAGTTGGGCTGAAGGGTCTGTTTCTGTGCTGTATGACTCTGTAACTCTGACTGTAATCATGCCAACCAGAAAGTGAAACAAGAAGTGATAGTATCGAGAGCAATGCTGATACCCGGTATCACCATTTTATGTCATGCTATTCCATAACAACAGAGTTTTCTTGTTTAAAATTCAATTTTGCAAGTTGCTGTGCAGGATTTGAAATCATAACAGCCAGCTGGCTAATTGATTATCGTGGATATTAGTCCATTACACCTCTTCAAATTTCTGAGCATGAAACTTAAAACAGGAATCTCTTGCTCTCAGCACTGCATTTTTAATCATCTTTGCACAGATTGCTTTTTACTGTAATGTTAGGTGCAAAGCCACTATTACCCATGACCCCATCATTCATCTTGCTCTGGGAATTTATCTTTTGAACTGTCAATCAAACCTGCCCCAGTGCTCCAAGGACCAGGCACAGCACAGCTGACTCTCACTTAGCTCAGTCTGAATGAAGTCATTCTAACAGATTATTTATGAATCTGGAATGGCTTTTACAAACTTCCATTGTCTTGAGTTTATGCATGGAGTATCAATCCAGGAATCAGCAATCAGAATGTGAATTAGGGTTTTAACAAACCGTGGGCTAAATTCAATGTGATATTTGCATTCAATTTCGCCTGAATCCTTCCAAAATTCCTTCTTAGCCATGTAGTCCAAAATAGGTAACAGCCAAATTGGAAAAGTTTTCAATTTCATTAGCTAATGCCACGATCTCTGTGATAAACCATCATTGTCATCCATCAGTTGTTGTAGGTTTCCGTTGCAGTCTTCATAAGAATTAACAGGCCAATTCTTGACAATAATACCTTTGGGTATGTGAACCAGGATGTCCCATGAAGTATTGGAGTCTAGAGTGCAGGACTTTTTCCATGACTGCTGCCAATATTCCTCATCATTAAAGTATGAAGACTCAAGGCATGATGGACTTGGCAGATAGGTTGCTGCAGTTTTGAACATTCAACATCAAGCTCCTCAAGGTCATTAATGTCAATGTTGCGCACTTCATGGAGAACTTCAGAGAGATTTACAGTGTTGTCTTTGTTCCTCCCCAGAATGTTGGCCATTTGAAATTTGGGGAAATAAGACCCTGTCGCAGAGACAATTTTGAGCTATTTAAAGACAGTGCCCAGTCCATTGTAGTTAGTCTTGGAGGAGTTTTGCTTGAACCCTGTACAGCTAGACTCAAGAACGACACTAGCATTGGTTCAGTCGTCCTCCTGTTCAATCTTAAAAATGCAGTGGAGATACTGCTGGTGGAATATGTCTCCCATGTGCAAGCCTCTCTTTAGTACAGGAGTTTGTGTTTGCTAAGCACCAAATGTACAAAAGAAAACAAAAAAAATTCTACTGCCCCAAACATTGTATGTGATGTTACATAATGAATACCACAATAACATGGTATGTGCGACTGAGCTGTGGAGTTTGTGATCACAATGTCAGCACCCAATGCGATCACTCAATCACCCTGACACATGCCAGGGTCAGACCACCAGAATTATTTCCTCAGAGACTGTCACTCGATTGGCAGGCTCTTACTCAATATTTATGAGCTACTGGTGTTGCTTGTCCAATCAGAGAGCTAGCAGATCTGAAGCTTGGACAATCGCATTAGCAGAGGTGGATGTTGGTATGGCCAAGTCAGGGATCAATAGATGCCCCTAGTGAGGTAAACACAAATAAACATTCAGGGGAGCCAAACAGACTGAGCCTTCCAACTGGAGGGGAGGCCTATCTAGATGGTACACTGGAAGCGAGAGTAGGGCTTTCCCTGGATTGGAGCAACCAATGTATGAACGTCCTGGAACATCACTGGAAGGCTTCACAACCAATACCACTCCACGTCTGGTAAGCTGCTGGGAAGCACAGAAAGCCTTTCTTCACTGGTTTTATTTTCAAAAATTATGTATTCTAGGATACAGGCTTTGCTATTGGCTTAGCATTTATTACCCATCCCTACTTGCTAGTAGTGAGCTGATTACTTGATCCACTGCAGTCCACATGCAGTAGGTAGACCCGCAATGCTCTTAGGGAGGGAATTCCAGGAATTTGATCCACCGATAGTAAAAGAATTTGATGAGTGACTTGGAATGCAACTTGCAGGTGGTGGAGTTTCCATGTATCTGCTGCCCTTGTTCTTCTGGATAGCAGTAGTCAGGATTAGGATGATGTTATATAAAGAGCCTTGGTGATCCACATCACATCCCATTCCAGGAAACATCGCTGGGGCAGGGATGATTCAGGAAGATATACTTAAGTTCCTTGCTTTCTCCCAGCACCAGTACTTCCCAGCCCGTCATTCCAGAACAGGGAATATCCTGCTTGTGGTGTCATGCCATCATCTCTATGACATCAATGACATCTTTCCATACACTTGGATAAATTCAGATCCTATTTTAAGATATAATTTGCATTTAACTCCTACTATTTTCATTTGAATAACAGCGTATAGCTAACATATGCAAAATAAAATGTTGAAAATGGCATTAATTCCTGTCACTCATGAATTATCACTTAATGAATTAAGTTGCATCCTATAAATTCCTTTACCATCTGCTTTCCATTTTTGCCTCACAATTTAAAAAAAAAACACTCACCAGACTTTCAGAAGTTTAAAAAAATCTTTCAATGTTTTGGTCATAGACTTTCTTATTCATCTGAACAATCATTAATCAATTCAATACACACCAGTGCAAGCTGCTAAGTAACTCAGATCTGGCATGTGCAGTTTGTAAAGGTAATTGCTCACCTACAGTGGAAACAGGGCATGTGATGCAGGAAGTTGGAAGGTCCATTTCCTTTCTATTTGCTGAATATAAAGAAAGAAATGTTCAAATCTGGTTCAAAAGCCAATTGGAATGTGGCCCATTTGTGGTTAGGGCCTGCAAGTACATTGGAATGTTAGCAGTGGCCCAGAGCACAGTTGCTTGTTCAGGGGTGGAACTACTTATTTTTAAAAGTCACTTGAAGCTTGAAGGATTATATTAATAGTGACAATGGAACTGAGAGGAAATCCTATGTGGGTGCAACTGAGCAATTTAACTCCAGTGTTATTTCAATACACTGTTATATAACGCATTTTACTTTTGCTATTGTCACATTAAAAAGTAGCCAAGAGGTTCTGACAGCACGCCTGTGGTCTGAGTGCAGGCTGTTCATCTGAGTCTTTTATCTGATGCAGTTGCTTGGTGGTAGGTCCATTGCAAAAAATCTGATGCTGCCAGCAGGGATGGGTAATTTCTTCATGTGGCATCAATGGAATGAAACAGGGCCTCTGGTGTTATTTGATGATATGTTTGTTAAATAAAGAGAAGTTTTCAGTTAAAAAGAAGTCTATTTCAGTTTTCCTTCTGCTCCCTACTAAATTGAAAACATATGACACATTGGTAGCTCATGGTTATGTGTGGGTTTGTGCTTTCATCCCAGTGGTGAGTAAGACCCACATAACTCACGGTGACTACTAAGTACATTGCATGTGGTTCATTTTGTTTGTTGGTCTAAAATTTCATGCAAAACTAACAAATGGGGCTAAAATAAAACTAATTAATTCCTGTATTCTAACATGTATCTTACCCATTCGGCTGGTTTAAATGTGCATGTTCCAGGAATTTTAAACATTAGTGGCTAATTTAAGCATCAAGAGATCAATAATTTAATGAAAAGCATAAGCAGAACCATATTTGAGTGGAAAGAAGATAGGATTTATGTTCCTATTACCATGGGAGAGTGACTCTTAGTCATTTTTATGTGGCTTTGGTACTGCAATTGGAAAACAGCTGTTTGTTAACAGTGACATTCCTTCATTAGCTCTAAATATTCTTCCTCCGAAAGTGTTTGCATTGTGACGTGAACATTGGGTGAGTACCCGTGATTTTATGTGGATTTTCACTAAGTCATTTTTTCTCTCTAATATAAGCAATTCAAATTGCTGAAGCACACTCATTCAGCATGCCATGCTGCAGAAAGACAGGGCTTAGGAAGATGGAGATTTTCCTGCTCTTCTGATGCTGTCTGACTTCCTTTGCTACACCGGCTCCACATTTCATCAACTCTGACTTCCAGCATCTGTAGTCCTTGCTATCTCCTAGTCGCTGAATGTAAACACGATTCTTTTCCTCGAGCTGAAAGATCCAGAAAAGGGGTTACCATTTCAGGACACATAGTAAGCTATTTTGAGATAAGATGAAGAGAAATTTCTCCTCTCAGAGGCTGGAAAACCTGTGAAATTCTTTATTTCAAAAGGTTGTAAAGGTGAATTCTCTGAATATATTTAGAAAAGAAATACATTCATTTCTAGCAGCTAAAGATGGAGTGAACTGGACTATGGAATTGAGATGGGGCATTGATTATGATGGTGTTGAATAATAGAGCATTGACTAACCTCCTCCTGTTTCTACTTTCTATCTTTCTGTGTTTTGCTTTGAAGAGAATTTCATAACATCAATTTTTCTTTTGTTGGTGAAACCCAAAACGTTTACAGGGGAAGAATATGCTAAACTAAACACAGAGCAGGTCAGGTCTTAAGCAGGATACATCAGAAAAGAAATGAATGCCTATTCCAAATACATTGAATTATTGCTGTCTCATATGACAGATGTTGGCGTTTCACATGGGGCACTTGACAGTGAGAAGACACCAAGTTAGATGTATGTCAGCTAAATCAAATCATGGTAAATATTAGGATTTTCATAATTTTTCTGCTTATACTATTCTACAGAATCTATTGTTTAGGAGGCAACATGGTTGTACAAGCTCTCATTAAATAAAAATGTCACTGACTCAAAGGCAGCAATTATCAACCATGTTGTAACATGCTCCACCTTGAACACGAATGTAAAAACAACCAGAGATGTTGGTCATGGATGATAATTAGATCTTTTAAATCAGTGCAAATACAATGTGACTCAGTGCAAGCTTGTAAATCTACAGTGCATATGCAAGTCTGGACTGAGTCAAAAAAATTCTAATTGTAAGTCATTATGCCTTTCATTGAAGGCTACAAAGGGCTGTTAGGGACCATAAGCAAAAGTCTGAAGGATCAAGACAGGTATTTCCTGTTCTCTGTCTAATGGGGTGCAGGCTCCAGGCTTCAGACATCTTGAGCTGGCTGTCAAAGAATCTACTAAGTAGCACGATTTGCTCTCTGTTCGAACAAATGTACAAGACGTTATCACTTGAGCTAATTGGATACATTGAAAGACCCTGAAAGCCACAAATAGAAAACAGATAAAGAGGGAATTGTCAAACATATCGTAAATCTTTAAAACCAACCTTTCCGCTGTTACACTGGCACTATCCCCCACTTCTTCCTCCGCTACATCGATGACTGTATCAGTGCTGCCTTGTGCTCCCACAGGGAGCTTGATCGGTTCATCAACTTTAGTAACACCCAACCTCAATTTCACCTGGACCATCTCCGATACCTCCATCTCTTTCCTGGACCTCTCTGTCTTCATGCGTGGTGGCCGCCTTTAAACGGACATCTATTTCAAAACCACCGACTCCCATAGCTACCTGGATGACACCTCCTCTCACCCACTCTCCTGCAAGAATGCTATCCCTTATTCCCAATTCTTCCACCTCTGCTGTGTCTGCTCCCGAGATGGGGGATTCCGCTCCTGATCATCCCAAATGTCCTCCTATTTTTAAAATTCTTGATCTCACAAGGAATTAAGGGCTATGGGGAGAATGCAGGGAAGTGGAGTTGAAATGCCTATCAGCCATGATTAAATGGCGGACTGGACTCGATGGGCCGAATGGCCTTACTTCCACTCTTATGTCTTATGGTCTTATGGTCTTATTTCAAGGACCTTAACTTCCCCCCAGCGGTGATTGAATATGCCCTTGACCACATCTCTTGCATTTTCATAACTTCTGCCCTCAGATCTCTTCCCTCTAGCAAAAATAAAAGCAGAGCCCTCCTTGTCGTCACTTATCACCCCACGGACCACCACACCCAGCATATCATGCTCAGCCACCTCTGCCACCTACAATCTGACCCCACAACCAAATACTTATTTCCCTTCCCACCCCTATCTGTTTTTCACAGAGATCGCACTCTCTGTGACTCCCTCGTCTGTTCCACAATCCCTATTAGCCCCACCAGCCCTGGCACCTTTTCCTGCGACAGCAGAAAGTGCTACACCTGCCCAAAGCTTAAGGCAAACCTTCCATATCAGACAAGGGTTCATCTGTACATCTGTCAACCTGGTCTACTCCATCTGCTGCACCCGATGTGGCCTTCTCTACATCGGTGAGACCAAATATATACTTAGAGACCACTTCATAGAGCATCTATGTTCTGTACATGATAAACGACAACACTTTCCGGTTCCCAACCATTTTAACTCCCCCTCCCACTCCCTGGGCGACATGTCCATCCTGGGCCTCCTCCAGTGACACAATAACGTCACCCACAAACTGGAGGAGCAACACCTCATATTCCACCGTGGGAGCCTACAGCTTGATGGCCAAAACATGGAACTCACCAGTTTTAATACCTTCCCACCCCAGGCCTGATCCTCTGTCCAACCCTCCCTTTCATCCCCACCTCCCTGACCTGACATGACCTGCCCATCTTCTCTCTCACCTATCCGGTGCTCCCACCTCTCAGACCAATCCCCACCACTCTCTATCTTCACTCACCTACCACCATCCCACTTACTTTCCCAGCCCCACCCCTCCTCTTTCTATTTATTTACCAGCTCTCATGCCCCTCTCAGTCTCTGAATAAGGGTCTTGACCCGAATATCAACTCCTCTGATGCTGCCTGGCCAGCTGTGTTCCTCCAGCTCCAAACAGTGTTGTCTCTGAATCCAGTATCTGCAGTTCTTGCTACCTCTGAAAAAGCTGACCTAAGTATCATTCTCTTTAACATTGTGAAAACTCATTATTAAATGCTGAAACTTGACCACAAAAACAATTCATTTGCACATTTATATGGTTGGATCACAATTACACACAGGTTTTGGTTCTGGGCCTGTTAAGCTCAGAGTTTGTTTAATTTACTTAGTAACCACAACATTGTAAAATCTTAAGGATATCAGCAGCCATGACTTTGATTCCATAGATTGACATGGTGATTGATTAAAAATCGTAGAATAGAATCCCCACACTGTGGAAGCAGCCATTTGGCCCATCATGTCCAAACTGACCCTCCTAAGGGCATTCCACCCAGATCCAATCCCCTATTCTATCCCTGTAACCCTACATTTCCTATTGCTTATCCAGCTAACCTGCACATCTTTGCATTAATAGAGGAAATCAGAGCATCTGGTTGAAACCCACATGAACATGGGGTGAATGTGCAAACTCCACACAGACAGTCGACAAGTCTGGAATTGAATCCGTGCTCCAGGCACTGTGAGCCAATAGTGCTAAACACTCAGCCGCCGTGCCGCCCAATTAAGTGGGAATTTCACACTTCCTCAGACAGACATTTTAAACGTAATCCAAAATACTGTCCCAGATTTCCTGCCATCCTGTGCTGATTTCCCATTGGATTTGGAGAGGACAACTGTTTGAAGAAATACTTCTTGACTGCATGTTCCAGCTGTATTAACATGACTTATTTATCACAATTTCAGTTGGACTGCAATCTAGGCTCATCAAATTGTCAAAGCATTACTCTCAGCTGAAAATGAGCTGTAAAGTTAAAGGACACATTTTGTAACCTTCAAGATAAGACAAGCCAACATGCCTTCAACCGCACAACCCTATTCTCAAACTGGCCCACCCCACACCCACGCACCATCATTAGTCTGGCACAACATACCTATCTTCAAACTGTTATGGATCTCAAACCCAGAAGGCCAGGTGTCAGAGTCACAACTCTTGCCAGTGGAAATCGATAGACACACCCACTGTAACCCCACTCCCAACTTCCAATAGATGGAATGTAAAGTATCCCACCCACAGTGTTTCCACATCTTTAAACACAGTTTCATTCAGATTTAGGAACATGTTACAAGATACACCTGAACAGATGCTTTTTGATCATGGACCACGTATCAAAGTTAGCAACTTGTTTGATTGTGAGCAAGTAATAATCTATTAGGTCAATGCATTGCACAAGGGTGGCACGGTGGCTCAATGGTTAGCACTGCTGCCTCACAGTGACAGGAACTCGGGTTCAATCCCACCTTTGCTGACTGTCTGTGTGGATTTTGCACATTCTCGCTGTATCTGTGTGGGTTTCTTCTAGGTGCTGCGGTTTCCTCTCACAGTCCAAAGATGTGCAGGTTAGGTGGATTGGCCGTGCTAAATTGCCCATCGTGTTCAGGGATGTGTAGACTTAGTGGGTTATAGGGAGATGGGCCTGGTTATGTCTTGTTGGGTCGAAGGGCCTGTTTCCACTCTGCAGGGATTCTATGAAGATGAGAATGATACCTGATTTCAAATGCATTTTCCCTGTGCAATGGCTCCATTAAGACAAACAAACTAAAAGGATTTCTGATAAATGAGCATTTGCATAACACTTTTCAAGATCATATGATGTCCAAACATTCTCTATAGAAGGGATAATGGGAGCTGCAGATGCTAGAGAATCCAAGATAATAAAATGTGAGGCTGGATGAACACAGCAGGCCAAGCAGCATCTCAGGAGCACAAAAGCTGACGTTTCGGGCCTAGGCCTTTCATCAGAGAGGGGGATGGGGTGAGGGTTCTGGAATAAATAGGGAGAAAGGGGGAGGCGGACCGAAGATGGAGAGAAAACAAGATAGGTGGAGAGGAGAGTATAGGTGGGGAGGTAGGGAGGGGAAAGGTCAGTCCAGGGAAGACGGACAGGTCAAGGAGGTGGGATGAGGTTACTAGGTAGGAGATGGAGGTGCGGCTTGGGGTGGGAGGAAGTGATGGGTGAGAGGAAGAACAGGTTAGGGAGGCAGAGACAGGTTGGACTGGTTTTGGGATGCAGTGGGTGGGGTGAAGAGCTGGGCTGGTTGTGTGGTGCAGTGGGGGGAGGGGACGAACTGGGCTGGTTTAGGGATGCAGTTGGGGAAGGGGAGATTTTGAAACTGGTGAAGTCCACATTGATACCATTAGGCTGCAGGGTTCCCAGGCAGAATATGAGTTGCTGTTCATGCAACCTTCGGGTGGCATCATTGTGGCACTGCAGGAGGCCCATGATGGACATGTCATCTAAAGAATGGGAGGGGGAGTGGAAATGGTTTGCGACTGGGAGGTGCAGTTGTTTGTTGCGAACTGAGCGGAGGTGTTCTGCAAAGCAGTCTCCAAGCCTCCGCTTGGTTTCCCCAATGTAGAGGAAGCCACACCGGGTACAGTGGATGCAGTATACCACATTGGCAGATGTGCAGGTGAACCTCTGCTTAATGTGGAATGTCATCTTGGGTCCTGGGATAGGGGTGAGGGAGGAGGTGTGGGGGCAAGTGTAGCATTTCCTGCGGTTGCAGGGGAAGGTGCCGGGTGTGGTGGGGTTGGAGGGCAGTGTGGAGCGAACAAGGGAGTCACGGAGAGAGTGGTCTCTCCGGAAAGCAGACAGGGGTGGGGATGGAAAAATGTCTTGGGTGGTGGGGTCGGATTGTAAATGGCGGAAGTGTCGAAGGATGAAGCGTTGTATCCAGAGGTTGGTAGGGTGGTGTGTGAGAACGAGGGGGATCTCTTTGGGCGGTTGTGGCGGGGGCGGGGTGTGAGGGATGTGTAGCGGGAAATACGGGAGACGCGGTCAAGGGCGTTCTCGACCACTGTGGGGGGAAAGTTGCGGTCCTTGAAGAACTTGGACATCTGGGATGTGCGGGAGTGGAATGTCTTATCGTGGGAGCAGATGCGGCGGAGGCGGAGGAATTGGGAATAGGGGATGGAATTTTTGCAGGAGGGTGGGTGGGAGGAGGTGTATTCTAGGTAGCTGTGGTTGTAACCAGCTTGTAACTGATGTCCATTTCAAGCCCACCGACTCCCACAGCTACCTAGAATACGCCTCCTCCCACCCACCCTCCTGCAAAAATTCCATCCCCTATTCCTAATTCCTCCGCCTCCGCCGCATCTGCTCCCACGATAAGACATTCCACTCCCGCACATCCCAGATGTCCAAGTTCTTCAAGGACCGCAACTTTCCCCCCACAGTGATCGAGAACGCTCTTGACCGCGTCTCCCGTATTTCCCGCTACACATCCCTCACACCCCGCCCCCGCCACAACCGCCCTAAGAGGATCCCCCTCGTTCTCACACACCACCCTACCAACCTCCGGATACAACGCATTATCCTCCGACACTTCCGCCATTTACAATCCGACCCCACCACCCAAGACATTTTTCCATCCCCTCCCCTGTCTGCTTTCCGGAGAGACCACTCTCTCCGTGACTCCCTTGTTCGCTCCACACTGCCCTCCAACCCCACCACACCCGGCACCTTCCCCTGCAACCACAGGAAATGCTACACTTGCCCCCACACCTCCTCCCTCACCCCTATCCCAGGACCCAAGATGACATTCCACATTAAGCAGAGGTTCACCTGCACATCTGCCAATGTGGTATTCTGCATCCACTGTACCCGGTGTGGCTTCCTCTACATTGGGGAAACCAAGCAGAGGCTTGGAGACTGCTTTGCAGAACACCTCCGCTCAGTTCGCAACAAACAACTGCACCTCCCAGTCGCAAACCATTTCCACTCCCCCTCCCATTCTCTTGATGACATGTCCATCATGGGCCTCCTGCACTGCCACAATGATGCCACCCGAAGGTTGCAGGAACAGCAACTCATATTCCGCCTGGGAACCCTGCAGCCTAATGGTATCAATGTGGACTTCACCAGTTTCAAAATCTCCCCTTCCCCAACTGCATCCCTAAACCAGCCCAGTTCGTCCCCTCCCCCCACTGCACCACACAACCAGCCCAGCTCTTCCCCCCCACCCACTGCATCCCAAAACCAGTCCAACCTGTCTCTGCCTCCCTAACCTGTTCTTCCTCTCACCCATCACTTCCTCCCACCCCAAGCCGCACCCCCATCTACCTACTAACCTCATCCCACCTCCTTGACCTGTCCGTCTTCGCTGGACTGACATATCCCCTCCCTACCTCCCCACCTATACTCTCTCCACCTATCTTCTTTACTCTCCATCTTCGGTCCACCTCCCCCTCTCTCTCTATTTATTCCAGTTCCCTCTCCCCATCCCCCTCTCTGATGAAGGGTCTAGGCCCGAAACGTCAGCTTTTGTGCTCCTGAGATGCTGCTTGGCCTGCTGTGTTCATCCAGCCTCACATTTTATACTCTATAGAGGAAGTACTTTTGAAATGCAGTTACTGCTGATAATGTAGGAAACAATGCAATAAATTCACTTACAATAAATTCCCAAACAACAGGCAAGTGAGAATAAAAATTGAAAGAACTGCAGATGTTGGAAATCAGATACAAAAATAGAGATATCTGGAAAAGCTAAGCAGGTCTGGCAGCATCTTTGGAGAGAAATCAGAGTTAACCTTTTGGGTCAACTGGCTCTTCCTTAGAACTCTGAGAACAGGCAGGGGTCATTATCAACAGTCATGGAACAGATCTTGAACCTACAATCTTTGATCTCAGAGGCAAGAGTGTTATCATCCAAGTGAACAAAGGTAAACTTATGGGCAGATACTATGAAAAAAAGTGAATGAAATCAGGAGTAGCCTGGTCATGCATTTAATTGGGAGATACCCTCAAGTATCTCAATGAGGAGCTTCAGTGTCCCCGTGGATCAAATCGTTGCCATCATTTCTGAAGTTCTGAGGAGGAATCATACCAGGCTCAAAATGTTCACTGTTTCTCTATCTACAGTTGATGCCCGATCTATTGAGTTTCTCCAGCATGCCCTGTGTTTGTTTTATATTAATTAAATTCTCATCATTGTTTCACAGCGTTGCTTGCATGACTTAATTAATTCTAGCTCTCAATAGAATCAGAAGATAAATAACTACTGTCATTACTACATCCAAATCTCTTAAACAAGATGAAGATTGGAAACATTATGATGCAGCCACATGCCAGTTTGCTCACTGAAGGGATACCAATTTTACTTTGTATGCAGAAGAGTATTTAGACAAAAAGTTGAAATCCTGCCAACTGACATTCCTTTTATGTTTGCCGAGTGATCAAATGAATCAGAAATGCCATTACGTGCTTTGCAGGGATCAAGAGGTTCCTTTCTACCATTGTATTTCCCCAGTTAAATGCTGCCTATGGTAAAAGCAACCACTTGCCTTCGTATTAAGCAACTATAAATTGAAGGAGAATTGGAGATAAAGTACTTACCTCTCAGAGTACAGAACTTTCTATGATTCTACTTTTTGATCCTTTGAAAGCCATCTTTGACCTTCCCTATTTTCCTGTTTATGTGCTGACCCCAGTTGAGATCATCGAGAAGCAAAGGTCAGGCCAGCACAACCTTACTGCCACTGCCAGCCATCATTAGTCCTCACCAGCACACCCTTCCACTACCAGCATCTATTACCTCCAATGTATCAGCCTACTTGCCTGGCCTCCAGCACTGGGTGAGCAGAATTTTTTTCCAACTAAATACTGGAAGATTGAAGCCATTGTCTTTGTTTACAAGCCAGGCTCCATTTTCAAGGCACTATCTCTGACAGCTATCTGCATAATATCACTCAGATCTGCTCTCTCCTCAGCCTGTCTGCTGCTGAAAGCTTCAACCATCCCTCAACATCTAAACATGACCGTTCTAATGCTGCTCTAATTAACCTCCCATAGAATTATTACTGTACTAAAGTACACTGTTGTGTCACCATGCATGAACTTGAATCAATCCAAAACCTGGACATTATGTGCAATCTAGCATGGCCAATCCACTTATCCTGCACATTTTTGGACTGTGGGAGGAAACTATGGCAAACTCACACTGACACAGGGAGAATGTGCAAACACCACAAAGACAGTCACCCAAAGTGGAATTGAACTCTGGTCCCTAGCACTGTGAGGCAGTAGTTCTGACCATTGCGCCACCATACATCCAGGGATACGCAGGCTAGGTGGATTAGCCATGAGAAATGCAGGGTTACAAGGATAGGGTACAGGGGTGGATTTGGTTGAATGCCCTTTGTTGGGGGGGGGTGTCGGTGTGGACTCAATGGGCCAAATGGCCTGTTTCCATACAGTACAAATTAGATAATTCTATGAAAATGCTGCTGCTATTACAAGTCGCTGATTTCTACTTTTGATTTTATCTCTATTGGTGACCTTCAGCTTCTAAGTCTCCAAAGGCAGTTCTGTTCCTAAGCCTCTTCAGCTATTTAGACATCATCTCTTCTTCAAGACAATCCCTACCTGTTTGACTAAGCTTTTGCTCATCTGCCCTATTACATACACGTGACTCAGTATCAAATACAGTTTGATGATGCTCCTGTGAAGTACTTAACAATGATAAGGGGGCGATATCAATGTTACAGTCATGTGAATATATTGCTGTACGCATTGCTATCTATTTTTGTTTCTGCCTGCTGAGTAAAGGTGTTTCAATGCAACACTTCTGAAATTAATTTTTGCTTTTCATTATACAAAATGAAGGTGCTTTGTCAGTTCACACGGCCACCTGTGACTCCTCATATCTAGAGCAGGCTTTTGTAATACCGGTGACATTATCATCACGCTAGCATAATGTGAAATTCCATTTGTCATTTGTGTCAATGGGAAGTTAAGTTAATTGAAAACCTTTAAATATCAGAATTCCCACTGGTATTTAACACTTTGAAGATGGTAAAGTAATTGAGGTCTATGCCTCCTTGATAATTTTCATTCATTCAAACAAGCAGCCCATACAGAAGAATTGAAGGATACAGTACTTCCATGTTTACCATGCAGTCACATGTAATCAACAAGGCCAAGTTTTATACTGAGTCAGCCAATCAGTAGGACATACTGAGGGGTCTTTTTCTCATGTGTACTCACTGTGATAATGTAGGAAACACGGTCATCCAGCCATCAATTGACTGAGGAGCTGGGGGCGGTTTTGAACCTGGATCTCATTTAAATCCCACGGGTGAGTTCTATGTCTTGAATCAGCCTCTGGCTGGTCAATCCAATGCCACAGGAGGCGGCTTGAGAAGTTTGCGAGTTGTGGATGAGGAGGCACATGCAAGGGCTAGGGGCAATGAGAACCAAGGCTGGCGGTGACTAATGGTTTTTCTTTAAGAACACTTCAGTTCCTCCTGGTCCGACAGATATAACCCAGAAACTTAACTGGGCTGCATTTTGGGCAACCACCAACAGTCATTTTAAGGACTATTGACTAGGCCACTCAATGCAATGACATGGGCAGTGAGAGACCTATACAGTTTTTCATTTTCAAGTATTGGTTCACTTATCCTTTAAAAGTTGCAACGAATACATGCAGGATATGTCTACTGAAACCCTAAGAGGGAAAGAAAACTGAATGTGGTGTAAAATCACCTTTGCTAATTAGATTTTCAGCCAATTGACACATGCCAAATGTCCTGCTTTGAAACTTGATTGACTCCAATTGGAATCACATATCTGAGTCACACCTAGATTACATTACACATACAATAATACAATACAGCCCAGGAACAAGTCCTCCAGCCCACCAAGCCTGCACCGATTTGTAATCCTTATTTAGATCCGCTACTTATTGCACATGCGTGGAATCTATCCCTCTGCTTATTTCCCATTCATGTGTCTATCAAAATATGTCTTAAACGTTGCTAACATGCCTGCTTCCACCACCTCCACTGGTAATGCATTACAGGCACAGCCTGTGTGAAAAACTTTCCCTGCTTTTCTCCCCTCAACTTTCCTGCCTCACCTCAAACATGTGCCCTCCTTTCTACCCTCGGAAAGAACATCTAACCATCCCCCCATCTATGCCTCTCATAATTTTGTGGACCTCTATCGAGTTGCCCCTCAGCCTCCATCTTTCCAGTGAAAATAATCCGAGTTTAACGAACCTCTGTTGACAACTAAAAGTCCTCCAAATCAGGCAACATCTTAGCAAATCTTCTCTGTACCCTCTCCAAAGCATCAACGTCCTTCTGGTAGTGTGGCAACCAGAACAAGATACAACATTCCAAACGCAGCCTAACTAAAGTTCTATACAGCTGTAGCAAAACTTGCAAACTTTTACATTTGATGCTTGGGTCGATGAAGGCAAGCATGCTGTATGCCTATGAAAATCAATCAGATAAACCACCACAATTGCACAGAACCTGCTTTTGACTGTGACCAGCCTAAACATGTCAGGCAGCTTTCTGTGGAAGGGCATCATGTACACAGAGGAAGTGGAGCATAATCTGCTCAATGATTTGATATGAACATTGGAAAATCCTGAATGAAGTAAGTTGTTGATGCTGCCACATCCCAGAGCATTGGCATCAACGGGTTAAGCTAAAAGTAAGTCAAACAGTAATAGCAATGCCTGGAGTTACTTTCTGCAACCTTGCAAAACAGCACTTGGGAAGTTTGTACTACTTTCAAGTTGAGGCCTTGGTGGAATGTTGCAGGTGAGCCACAGGCACCAACTGGGCACCTTGTTGAGGCTCGCCTAATTGTGAAATGACATTTCCCATGGTGAGATGGTTTGGCATTGCCTCAATGATGGAGAAGTCAATTGCAGAAGAAATGATCATGAGCCAACAGTGAACTGTAGTTAATTTGTAATGCCAAAAGAAGCACCCTTACATGTTCCAGCTCTCTTAAAACCTCACTGAACAGACATTCTGGACCTAATGCTGAATGACCATCAGCAGTCCTTTGAAAAACTCACTTCAAAAATACATAGCCAGTGCATGCATTACACATGTTCAATCCATTGGTACATGAAAATTGCATATGCATTCGTATAGTCAGACTAGTGCCCAATTTCCAGCCTAAAGACGATTGCCCTCCATTCACATCTAAACTACTTCCATTATTTTTCAAAGCAGAAGACAATTAGCCTGCAACTGAAAATGGCACCTACCATTTTCTCCAACTAATGACTAAAACAAAGGGAGATTGATAGTGAGTGTCAACAAGGCCACAAATGAACTGTGTTAATATGGGCATGTTTAAAGTGAAGCATATTCATAATATAAATAAAGCAAAGATAGTTTAACAGGCCACAAAAAATGGTTTCCTGCAGAATTAAAAGGTACTGGATTCCACCTTTTAATCTGTCCCTCACTCAAATTCATTTGGCCAAATTGGCTCCAGATGTTTGATCATTTCACTTAGCCTGTAAGTGTAGATGTAAGTAGAAGTAAAATGTATTATTAGGTAGAGAAAGTTGGCTACAATGGACTGGGCTGAATAAACTGGTATTAGTCATAACTAGTCATGTATGAAGAGACAAATTAAAAGTAGAAATTGACGGCTCAACTTCTTCAGCCTGCTCTACCGAAATCAATACGCTGGTCTGATCACTCCATATTTCTACTAATCTCGATTCATTTCATTGTTTATCTCTATCTATCTAGATCTGCCTTAAAAATATTCAATATAAATCTTGAGGAAGAGATTTACAAAGACTCATGACCCTCTGTGAGAAATAACTTCTTCATGTCTCTGATTTAAACAGATGACCCTTTATTTTAAAACAGCGACCCTCCTTTTTGGATTTTGCTACGACAGGAATTATTCTTTCCACATGGAGCCTGTCATGAACGTTTAGAATCTATATACTTCAATTAAGCCACTTTTTCTTGCTTCTAATCTCTGGTGTATACAAGCCTGGGTTATCCAACCTTTCCTCAAAAAGTAAACACACCCATTCCAAGTATTAATCCAGTAAACTTCCAATGAATTAACATGCTTTCTTAAATAAGTGGACCAATACTGTACACACTATTCCAGATGTGGTCTCGCATAGGGCTTGTACAACAAAAAATTAATCTCTCTACTGCTATAACAAAGTGTAGAGCTGGATGAACACGCAGGCCAAGCAGCATCAGAGGAGCAGAAAAGCTGACGTTTTGGGACTAGACCTTAGAAATGGGCATTTCAGGAGAAGGATCTAGACCCGAAACATCAGCTTTCCTTCTCCTTTGATGCTGCTTGGCCTGATGTGTTCATCCAGCTTTACATCTTGTTATCTCAGATTCTCCAGCATCGGTAGTTCCTACTATCTCTGTAATAATTTCTCTACTTTTTTATTTAATTACCCTCACAACAAAAAAGAGCACTTTATAGCTTTCCAAATTATCTAATGAACCTGGATACTAACGTTTTACAATTCATGGGCTTGTTATGGACCAGATCAAACCCCATCAAAATATATTAAGAAGATAGACCAGATCCTAACTTTTTTGTGTTTTAAAGATGCATAAGACACTGCATTCCTGATGCAATTCAAATGGTCAAGCTACTCAATTTTATGCAAAACCTACTGCAGTTAAAATACAGACAAAATAAAAATAAAATAATTGGCTTAACTGTAACTCTATTAAAAAGCTTAACAAAATAATACATATGCATTATCTCCTATCAATTATCTGTTCCATCATAGGAACATCCCGCAAACTCACCTTTGGCAAAAGCAAACTCAGCAACATAGATTGTCCACATGCAATTCTAGAAGCAAGAAGAGAACCTCAGTTTTTAGGGGTAACAGGAAGAGGAATAGGAACTTCTACGTCCAACTTCAAGACCCCAGTAACTGCAGAAACCGAAAAATGAAATCCTACTTCTGTGGGAGCTTGACCTCACCTATTCAGGCTACTTCTTTTGTTCCAATTTTAAAAAAAACCCAAGGCCTCACAAGCTGTTTACATTATTGGCTTTGAGCAGACTATTCAGTACCTCGGTCTCAGCATTTCTTCTTACAAAATGGACAAAATATACCTCTTAAAGCCATAATATTGTCACAGACTATAACATTCCAGAGCTTTGTAATCTCCCACAATTCAGATACAGAGTCATAGAGGTCTACAGCATGAAAACAGGCCCTTTGGCCCAATTTACCCAGGCTACCCAGTTTCACCATTTAAACTCGTCCCATTTGCCTGTATTTGGTCCATATCCTCCAAACCTATCCCACCAATGTACCTGCCTAAACGTTTCTTAAATGATGAAATTGTACTCAATTCCACCACTACCTCTGGCAGCCTGTTCCAGACCCTTGATATATTTACTTCTTATTGTTACTGCCAAAATCAACAAATTCACATTTTATCACAGTGTGCTCCATTGGCAAGATCTTTGACCACTCACTTAACCTATCTATGTTCCGCTGTGGCCTCTTTCTATCCTCCTCACAACCTACTTTCCTAACTATTTTTGTGCCATCAGTAAATTTAGCAAGTATATCTTCAGTTCCATTATCTTATTCATTTACAAATATTGTAAACGGCTGTGGTCTTGGAACTTATCCCTGTGTGACACTACTTGTTACACTTTGCCAACCATAAAGTGGACCCAAATGCCTATAATCTGTTTCCCACTGGGCAGCCACCCTTCAGTCAATGTCAATGTTACCTTTCAAACATTTTATCTTTCGCAACATGAGGTGCCACTTTATCAAATGTCTTCTGGAAACTTAAATATAAAACAAAAACTTGTACCCCCTCATCCACAGCACATCTTACTTTCTCAGAGCTCCAATAATTTGTCGATGTAAACACAATTTGTCTTTCAAAAAGACATACTGGCAGCTTTAGTAATGTTTCCTTTTTGACAGATGCTTATGTAACTGGACTACAGTCTTTCTGCCTCTCTCTATTAATAAATGAGCAACATTTAGCAGTTTAATGGAACCTTTCTTGATGTTATACTCTAAAAAGAAAATTGCATTTAAACAGAATTCCAGTCCACAATTTTACATGACAACATTACTACATTTAGCCACACCCAATAAAACTGACACCCATTGATTATTAACTCCTATTATATTCAACCAATTCAAATTCAATTAACCTTAGTTAATACATCCATCAACCTATTCACTCATTTCAAAAGATCACAGGTATTTCTTGGATGTAAATGTTACCACTTCAGAATTAGATAAGTAATTCAATCATTCATTTCTTACAGTCTTGCTACCAGACACTCAACTTCCTCAAGGAGCTGCTGACTGTCTGTCCCAGGATCCTCTGCATCTCAAGGTGCTGAATACCACCTGTCCCAGGATCCTCTGCATCTCAAGGTGCTGCTTACTGCCTGTTTCAGGATTGTCCCTTCACCTGATTCTCAATGAGACAGCATGTTTCGTTGCTCTCTACTCAGTTGGTCCTCACATTCCTTTCAGTCATTCACCTTGAATCATCTTCGTTTCCTGCCAAACACACGGCGTGACTACAATCAGACAAAAAGAAACTCAGTAAAAAGAACCATCCTACTCTCTGGAATGACTTTGTGGACACTAATAAATGATCACCTGGCATGAAGAGAATACCAAAGGAAATATATAATAAATAGTAAAATACTTTACAACTTCATTAAATATGTTGATTTTACATCATGATATCAGATGCCGTTTGATACTTAAACATAGAGAAAGCTAAGAATGTGCAGTATGGAGGGATCTGAGTCACCTCAAATGTGAATCAAAACAAGTTAGCATTCAGATGCAGCAAGTAATTAGGAAGTCAAATGAAATTGCCTCATTGCAAAGCTGGTGGGCTTTAAAAGTAGAAATGTCTTTACACCATAAAGGACATTGATAAAACCATGCCTACAATACTGTATACAGTTTGCATCTCCTTAAGGAAGGATATAGAGTCACAGAGTCATAGAGATATACACTACAAAAACAATCCCTTTGGTCTAACTCATGCATGCCGACCAGATATTAAAAATTAATCTAGCCTCATTTGCCAGCACTTAGCCCATATCCCCTTAAGCCCTTACTATTCATATACATATCCAGATGTCTTTTAAATGTTGAATTTGTATCAGCCTCCATCACTTCCTCTCACAAATCATTCCATACTTGCACCACCCTCCACGTGAAAAAGTTGCCCTTAGGTCCCTTTTAAATCTTCCCCCCTCAATTAAACCTGTGGTCTCTAGCTTTGAACTCCCTGACACCGGGAAAAGACCTTGTCTATTCACCCTATCTATGGACCTCATGCTTTTATAAGCCTCTTTAAGGTCACCCCTCGGCCTCTGACACCCTAGGGAAAATATCCTCAACCTATTCACTCTCTTCCTATAGCTTCAACCCTTGCAATGTCTTTGTAAATCTTTTCTGAACCTTTCAATTTTCACAGCATCTGTCTCTGGCACCTGACCTGTAGCTTTTGATGATACAAATATCTCAGCAAGGGGCACAGCAATCTCTTCCCTAGCTTCCCACAGAGTTCTAGGGTAAACCTGATCAGGTCCAAGGAATTTATCCACTTTTATGCATTTTAAATTGTCCAGCCATCCCTCCTCTGCATTACGGACATGTTTCAAAATGTCGTTATTTATTTCTCCATGTTCTACATCTTCCATGTCCTTCTCCACAGTAAACAGTGGTGCACATACATTTTAGGTATCTCCGGCAGTTCCACACATAGGCAGCTTTGCTGATCTTTAAGGGGCCCTATTCTTTCCTTAGGTACCCTTTAGTCCTTAATGTGTTTGTAGAATCCCTTTGGATTCGCCTTAACTCTATTCACCTAAGTTATCTCATGCCCGCTTTTTGCCCTCCTGATTTCCCTCTTATGTATACTCCTACTGCCTCTTCTACTGTCCGAGGAACTCACTCGATCCCAAGAGTAGGTCAGGTTTTGCACCTTCTCTAGTAGTTACATCAAAATACTGAATCAGAAAATTTTCTTGTACATACTGAACAAATTCCTCTCCATCCAAGCCTTTAACACTATGGCAGTCCCTATCTATGTTTGAAAGTGAAAATCCCTTACCATAACCACCCTATTATTCTTACAGATAACTGAGATCTCCTTACAAATTTGCCTCTCAATTTCCTGCTGACTACCGGGGGAGTCTATAGTACAATCCCATTAAGGTGATCATCCCTACTTATTGCTCAGTTCCACCTAAATAACTTACCTGTACATATTCCCAAGAATATTCTCCCTAAGTACAGCTGTAATGTTATTCTTAATCAAAAATGCCATTCCCCCTCCCCTTTTGCCCCCCTTTCTTTCTATCCTTCCTATAGCATCTATTTCCTGGAACATTAAACTGCCAGCCCTGTCCATCCCTGAGCCACATCTCTATAATTGCTGCGATATTTCAGTTCCATGTTCCCAACCATGCCCTGAGTTTATCTGCCTTACCTGTTAGGCCTCTTGCATTGAAATAAATGCAGTTTAATTTATCAAGCCTACCTCATTCTCTGCTTTGGTCCTGCCTGCCCTGGTTATTTGACTCGCTCCTTTTCCCAACCGTACAAGTCTCAGACTGTTCTCTTTCCTCACTATCTCCCTGGGTCCCACTCACAACATCACCCCTCATCCTCGCTCATTTAAATTGTCCTGAGCAGCTCTAGCAAATTTCTCCACCAGTATATTACAGGGAGCTTTTTCTATAACACATGCTCTGGCAACGGAAATTGGCTATGACGTGATTGACAAATAGGGGAACAGTATTTGTAAAACGCGAACTTTGTGTTGGCTTTAACGTGATTCCAACAAGCTTGAATTGCATGCCATATGCCTCAAATATAATATCGCACAGGGAACAACCGTCTCATTAGGAAAATATGTGAAATCTTAGCTTGAAGGGTTTATGTTGATCACATTAAGTGCATCAGCATTATTTAAAAATGCAGCTCATTTAAATAGAAGAACTGACTCCAATGCTAAATTGATGATATATGTAAAAAATGAAGTGTAGTTTAAAATAATACGATTGCTGTTAAACATACATCTTTGTGTGTAGTAATTTTATCTAGATTTTGTTATATATTTAATAATTAATAATTTTTGAACTTGCTCATGTAAATCATTTATTCCAACATTTGGCTGTGTTACAACCTGCTCTTTTCCAGCACTATTTTGAAGGCAATGTTACTCAGGTTTACGGAGCATTTTAATCCTACAATTAGCTTCAATGCCAATGGGCTGCACAGGAAAGAAAGGTCAGATTCTTCTGCTTCACTTATCTGAAAATCTATCCAGATGGCTGTTGCTATAGAATGTTAGGTCGGAGCAGCATTTAAGTGGAGGAGGGAATTTTACTAAAAATTACCGACGTGTCAATTTCAGGGGAGTTTCAAGGAGGGTTGCTGGCTGTGAGCTCTATCTCACACAATTTTGCACTGCTCACCTCTTCTGGATCATGCATGTATCATCATGCAGTACTGACTATTGCTAGGATTTCCGGTGGCAGAAGTCTATTTAAAGCCCAGCTATCACTTCACTGCAAATGCAAGGTCAGAGTCATAACTGTATTGTCTTTTTGCAGCATCACCTGTCTGTAACTGCAGCTATGAGAATGAAGCTACACGACTGAGGCCAAATGTTTCCAAATATGATTGTTGTGTCCTTTGGGTCCCTATCCCCACTTTTTGCATAGGACCCATTATTTCTATAGCACGATTTTCTATAACGCAATGTTGCACAGGAACGCAACTATCGCTTCAAAACCAAACCCCCTGTGCTCCCCTTCCAATTCAGATGCAATTCCTCCTTCTTAAACGGGTGACTTCTATGCCAGAAGAGATTTCAATGATCCAAAAATGTGAATCCTTCTCCCATGCACCAGTTCCTCAGCCATGCATTCATCTGTTCCATCCTCCTATTCCAACTCTCACTGACTCATGGCACCAGGAGAAATCCAGATATTTCTACCCTTGAGGGCCTCCTTTTTAAATTCCTGCCTAACTTCTGATATTCTCTCCTCAGACTCTCATCCTTTCTCTTCATATGTATTCAGTTGCAATGTGTACAATGAACTCCTGTTACTACCACTCCCCTTTGAGAATATTCTGCACCCTCTCTGAGACATCCTTGATCTGGCTCAAAGGGGTAACACTCTATTCTGATGTCTCGCTGTCAGCTGCAGAAGCATCTGTGCCTCTGGTTAGAGAGTCCCCTAACATTATGGATCACTTGGCACCTGACTTACCCTGCATTACATTACAGCCAGTATCAGTGCCAAAAACAAAAACAGAAGTTTCTGGAAAAACTCAGCAGGTCTGGCAGCATCTGTGAAGAAAATATCAGAGGCAATTTTTCAGGTCTAGTGAGCCTACCTCAGAAGGGTCTGAGGAGGAACGGTCACTGGACACTTCTGAGGTAGGGTCACCAGACCCGAAACATTAACTCTGATATTTTCTTCACAGATGCTGCCACACTTGCTGAGCTTTTCCAGCAACTTCTGTTTTTGTTCCTGATTTACAGCATCTGCAGTTCTTTCAGATTTTACTCAGTACCAGAAACCTGGCTGTCAGCACTACATTCCCCTAAGAGGTCATCGCCCCCAATATTTTCTGAAACCCGCACACTTATTTGAGATGGGGATAGCCACAGGAGACTCCTGCACTACCTGCCTACCCCCTTACCTTTCCTGGAGGTAACCCATCATCCTGACTGTATCAAAGTGTGGAGCTGGATGGACACAGCAGGCCAAGCAGCATCTTAGGAGCACAAAAGCTGACATGTCAGGCCTAGACCCTCCATCAGAAAAGGGTCATCCTTTTCGGATGAAGGGTCTAGGCCAGAAACGTCAGTTTTTGTGCTCCTCTGATACTGCTTGGCCTGCTGTGTCCATCCAGCTCCACACTTTGTTTTCTCGGATTCTCCAGCATCTGCAGTTCCCATTATCTCTGATCCTGACTGTATCTTTGGTTTATCTCCCTCTCTGGGACAGTCATCCATTACACCCCCAGCTCCCGTAAATTCTTCATTGCCTCTAACTGCTGCTCCAACCAATCCGTGTGATCTGATAGGATTCGCAACCAAACACGCCCATTGGAGGCAGTTCAGAAAAGGTTCACTGGGCTGATTCCTGGGGATGAAGAAATTGTCTTAGCCAGAAGGTTTGAGCAGTTTGGATACATGCAAATTGGAGTTGAGTGGTGGTCTCATTGATGTAAATACAAACCTTGCCAAGTTAGATGCGGAGATAGTTCTTTTCTTTGGTATTCCCCACCTCAGTAAAAAGTTGGCCATTATTTACAATGTCCAGGATAGCAGAGGTACGTCAGGGCCCAATAACCAGGACCCAGGACTCTACAAGGAACCTTTTGTACCCAAACTGTGGATAGGACTGATGTGCCCAGTTTGGATTGGGGCCACTGTGCTCAATTTGGGGGACCAATGGGCAGATCACTTTACTTTGGACGAGGACCATGTCTGGGTCTGTTATGTCTGGCCCAGAAGTAGGGAGCTGGAATGCTGTGTTGAGTTGGGGGACTGGGGTGGTGGGGATGTTGTGCTTGGGATAGGGTCCAGACTGGGGGTCCATTATTTCTTTACCCCCCCCCCCGTATAAATATTCAACTGAGTTAGGTATATTCTTCAGTTAAGGGAGTCAAGTGTTTTGCAGGACAGTCAGCAAAGTGGACTTAAGGGGCTACAATCAGACTAACTATGAAGTTGGCTCAAAGACCCAAATGGTTTATTTAGCTCATATTTCTTATATTCTTATTAAAAGATCACTTGGCTTATTGAAACACCAATCATTATAGTTTAATTGGCTAAATTTAATATTCAACTATATTTTTGAATTTTTACTGGTATTTCTTTCTGGCAATCCTGTCTGGAAGAATCTTTGGAGAAAATAAGCTCTTTCTATACTCTGAGATAACATGGTGGGAAGCTGAATGAACAAAGCAGGCCAAGCAGCATCAGAGGAGCAGGAAAGCTTGACATTTCGGGTCAGGGCCCTTCTTTATGAAGAAGGGTCCCGACCCAAAACGTCAAGCTTTCCTGCTCTTCCGATGTTGCTTGGCCTGCTGTGTTCATCCAGCTTCACACCATGTTATCTCAGATTCTCCAGCATCGGCAGTTCCTATTATCTCTTTCTACACTATGTTTCAAACGTACTTTTCAATAAATTAATTTATGTAATCTAATTTTACCACCAGAGGTTTTTGACATAACATTCTGGGTTACTTTATGCCATTTAATATTTTGTATTCTTTGGGGAAATAATCCTTAATATTCTCTCTAAATTATACAGCCTGATCTTCTCTAATAGTTAAACTTCTTCCAGGACTATTCCTCTTGCTCTTATCTCCAATTCATGTACATCTTTTTGTGTAGCAGAGTTCATGAGAACATTGTCCACCCAATGTGGTGTGACCTTAAAAAGCCTTTGTGTAATCTCTGAAGATTTATCCTCTACTGTTCTGGCTGTACTTCCCACAAAATCCCCAGGTCAAACCACCACTTAATCTCTCTACGAAGGAATAATGGACCTTTTTCTCTGAGTCATTTTCTCAATGAGTTACATGCAGGAAATACCTGTCTTAATCATAACTGAAAAAACTGGTTTTGCTTTGTTTGCCCTATACCATTTAACTTTGCTTTATGAATGAACAACAACAATACCAGAAGGAAGATTATTCTTTTCCTGTTTTATCGTAAGAAAATGCTACAGCAGTAATCCAAACTTCTTCATTCTTTACGAATTGGAAGAAAAAGGTATCAGGTAATTTTCCACATTCACCAGGTTTTCTGAGGAAATAGAGATGATTTCAGATAAGGAAACTTAACGCTTTCATCAACTCAGAGTGCACAGCTAAAACATGGTTAAAAGATCTGGTACCTGCCTACTTCTGTTGATTGGATAGTTGTGTTAGAATGCTTTGAGTTAAGGAGCCAAAATCTTGATTCAATGACATGAATTCATACTGTTTCTTTCACACAATGTTACATAAACCTGGAATGCTCGTGATTAAATAGAAAAGCAAAATATTGTAATTGCAGACAGATTTTGCACATTAGCCATAAGAAGTGTAAGTGTTTTGCTGAATAGAGAGGCAATGATCATATTAATATTAATTTGCAGGAACAGTTATTGTTAACAATTGACTTTCTCCCTAATATTAAAGCCAGTGATAATAACATTTCACCAAAGGAGATGAATAAAGTAATTTGAGCAGGTTTCAGGAAATGCGGATTGAACCTCTAATTTTCAGGTTGTTAGAGGTGTTTAGAGTGAGACATTGACTTACCTATCTGTCAGTAATTTTAATAAATATGTCTACCTTTCCTCTCAAGTAGACACCATATCCTCAATATTGATCCCCTTGTTGCCATTAGATCAGGTAGGTAATAGTTGCATAATGTGATCTCTGCCCTTCTTGATCTAGCCACTAGGAATTTTCAGTTAACTGTCTAGCTCTTCTCCTAGGTATTGTCCAAGGAAGAATATATACTAACTGGCAGCACAGAATGTTGTGGTCCCAATTGCAGATAAACCAACTATAAAAGTATATAAAACAAATATATTAAAAAATAACATAAGGCACTTCACTGTATTGGTCCATGATTAATATTCTGGTTTATTATAGTTATTAATTATGTTTTGGGCTTAAAGCATATTAAGCCTTCTTCTTTTGCACACGGCAGTTATACAGTTCAGACCAAATTGACCAGCCAAGTTACAGAACTGTGTTGCCAGGTAGATTGACTTGACTGCTGCAGTGACATTTTGCTAGATCCATTCATTCGCATTACAATACACAGTCTGATTTGGGTGACCCCCCCCCAGTCATGTACTAGGATGTCATTGATACTCCATTTGTGGGAATTGTAATGTTCTCGAGTAGAGAGTGGATTTGCTGTTGAGTAGAGGCTACTTTCTTTGAGTTTAGATATGCAGATCATATTAATGTGTGAGAACAAAAGTTATACTTCCTGCAACTATTGCCAGTGTCAAGTACCCCTGGGTCTGGTAGAGATTCAGAATGATGTTCCCTCCATCTTTTCCAATATCACAAGGTAACCATAAATATAACAGTTGCACAATTTTCACTTGTGACTTTACATTTCATATCCTCACACATTTATCGATTTAAGTGTCACATTGAAATGGTCATTGTACTGTAATATGGTCAATGTTTGCATTGGTCTTGGACCTGAAAGCTGACTTACTGACTTAAGGTAAAAGCTTCACAGCTGACAGGCTTTCATAGTCATCGATTTAATCCCAGGAACTTGAATTATTTGACCTCATATCCTTGAGTTGAATGAACAGTGTGAAAATCCATTGCACCACCCAGTTCCTGTGATTCTGAATCAGTTTTTTATATCTTTACATGTGGTAAGTTAATTTATATTGCAAAAAGTAATGCAGGGTTGTTAAATTTAGTGCCACATTTTAGATGATTCAGGCACACCCCATGTCAGCATTTAAATAAAGTTCATTTAGGCCCAAATAAATGATAGAAGCAGAGTTCACATCCCAGATGTCAAACAAATGTCCAAGGAATGAGTGCCAACCTCATATAAATGGCATAAATGTTACGATTTCAATGAGATAAGAGAACTTAGGGTTGTGCAACACAATAACATAATCGTAAATAATTCAGAGATCTTGTAAAAACAAGTCTAGACCATGATATAATATTTTTCTGCTAAAGTTGTTGTCGTGACAAAACTCTGGAAATATAAAGGCCTGGGTTGCGCCATAGTGAGATGAAGCAACATTCTCAGGCAAGGCAAGCTAACACCTGTGTGTCCCAATCCAGATTCACCCAGCACTTTGCTTCAGGCATCACTATTGTGTGATCAATTTGCACAATCATGCAAACAACTGTGTTGTATCAGAAGAGACTGCTCTCAAAACCGCGTCAGCAAAACATACCACCGTACCAATGCATTAACTCGTATAATTCCTGACATTATGGAAACAGGGGACAAGCAAGAACTTGTTGATTTTGACTCTTGCAGCACTAAGTGAATCCATGTGGAATTCAAGTCTCAGTGTTCATTGTGTTGACAAATACAATATACAATGATGAATACTGATCTCTCTTTGCAGTCATCAAGCCTCAGAGTGTTACAGTAGTTTAATAATAGACAATGCACTCCTTTTGTAGAGACAGGGAGTCTCTTGTGTGCACAAAATTATGTACATATCCTCCTAGTCTTTTGGGAGAAAGAAAATTGGGAAATTCAGTGATGGTAATCCCTTGTATCAATCTAAGAACAGTCACGGGCAATTTCAAGGGAAATGCGAACAGATTTAGAATGTGGGGAATACTCTCCTGCCTGTAAATAAAGATGTCAACAGGAGAACACGAATCAGGTCTAAATGAACTAAAGATTTGAAAGTGAAGATGTGAAACACCCACACAATGTTCTGTAGAGATATGTATCACTATGTGAAAGCTGATCTTTCTCTCTGGACCCAAACCCGTAGTTCAAATTTCCACCTCTTGCCACCTTCAATATGATCACAACATACCAAGCAAATCACATTCTGCTTCAGTAAACGGACTCAATATTTATCAGACATGGACGTCGCACCACAAAAGTAAGTACAGCTCTGTTAACCAAAATGAGTTATCACTCATAAAGTCCTGTAGCAGGCAATTGGTTGAGCTTAGCATATTATCAGATACAATCACTAAAGGACATTATACACCAGTGCTGGAAGGTATTTTGATTGATTATATTTTCAACTGTAGCGACACTTGCATCATGAATTTTTTTCAAACTGAGAACAAATTTTAGTGTGGGTGAGATGTATTTTTTACCTCAGCATTATGTCTTGCTAAGACTGTATGGTGTGTACTCACTGCTTCCTAAATAGTTGATCATTCTACGTAGTTCCCTAGCAGGAATGGATAATGAGAAAGATAGCTGCAGTGTGTAGAGATGGAGGGGGACTGCTACCACTTTGCATCAATTTAGTGAATAGTCCTGCTACCACTAGCACATTGGAATACAACAGATATTCAAGCCTTAATAGTAACTCCTTGTCAGTCAGCTGGGTAGTGCAGTTAAGTGTTAGAAATGTAACTTTATCTAACTGGCATCTTTGTCATCTTCACCAGTTCCTGCTACTTGCTGTATCAGGCACTCTCTTGTTGCAACAAAAAAAATAGTTTTCATATCTATAATGCCTTAACAAAATCTTGTAACACACAATAATGTTGTTGTACAAAATTGCACATTAAGTCACGCCAAAGCCTTAATCAAAGAAGTGCTTTTAAGGAGAACTATTGTATAAGAGGAGAGGAGGAGCAGTAGTGAGACATTAGAGTACAAGGAGAGTGCCACAAATCAGTGAATTTATTCAAATATTGCATTATCTAATTGCTTAAAATGATGAATCTGGATAATATAGAATGATGTAAGTTGGAGCCAAATCTGCAGATTTCCAGTCCAAGTATTCATTGCAGAATCTATGCCTCAAGCTTGGGAACTTGCCATCGGAGGACTACTTCTGCAGACTATCTATGGATTAATAATACCCTTTGAGGTGTGCTGTAACCCACTCAGCCAAGCACTGTGCAAAGGCAGAATGCAGACTCCTTCAGCATTGTCTCACACTGCACACGAGCTAGTAAAATGCCAAAATTCAAGAACTTTGAGCCTAAATTCCTGTATCAAACAGCTGAAGGAACCATCAACCTGGAATAATCTCCATTATGTAGTAGATGCCTGGAGTGCAGAACATGTCCTTGAATGAGCTGACCTGAGTTTAACCTGACCACTAACTGATGGTTAGCTTGGCGCACTGCTGGTGCTTGTATTGTCCAAGAAGCATCTGGGTATTTGCCACAATACTTTGGGGTTCTGCAGATTTTATTGTTTTGCAGTGGAGTTATTGAGGGTGACGGGAATGAACCAGTGAAAGGGTTACTGTACAACCAAAGGCTGAATTATGGTGTATTATTATTATCTGTTTTGATTACACTTGTTCAAAGTATCTTGGCATTTATGAAAAGGAGGTTGGAATGTAAAAGCAACAGTTACATAAGCTGACTTCTGATTCATTTACATTTGAAATATTTAGTCTCTAAATGGAAACAATCCCTTAAAGGGACCATATAAGGATCAACTATGTTCCCTGACTACTGCTATCTATCAAATATTGGGATTTATGATCAAGTTTGGTTTGTTATGTAACTTGCCATTTCATTTCTTTGAAGTATTTAGGCCTATAAGCGACAAATTAAAAGTCAGTAAAAGGCTCTGTTGTATTTTTGTGAAGTTTATACTGCTTGAATGCCAGCTACAAAGACTTCAATAGATCTGACTCAAATACAAATTTGCTACAATGTGTTACTTTCTTTCCTGTAACATTGTCACTGATAACATAAGGGAAAGCTGAGGAATTTAGCACGCTGCATTCAGTTTTAAATATGAGGACTAATCCTTGTGTTTGCTTCAAACTGGTAATAGATCCCATGCTGATGTGCAGCGTGCTAATGAGCGACACAGACTGTTGATCAAAGCCAGATTTGATCCTAGTTTGTGCTTTATGGGCTAATCCCAACCAGAAGTACTTGATTGGAATGTAGAATGAGGGGTGACTTTATTTGAAATATACAAGATTCTTAGGGAGATTGACAGGGTAGATGCAGAACATTTGTTTCCATTTCTGGGAGAGTCTACGACCAGATGACACAAACACCAAATAAGGGGTTGTCTACTTATAGCAGAGATGAGGAGGAATTTCTTCTCTCAGGGCTTAGTGAATCTGTGTAAATCTTTATTGTCAAGGCTAGGTTTTTAATTACATTAAAGGCCGAGTTAGCTTTTAAAAACTAAGTGACTGAACGATTATAGGAAATAGGCAACAAAATGGAGCTGGGGATTATCAGATCAGCCATGATCTTATGGAATCTCACCGATTTTCTGAATGGTCTATTTCTGCTCCTTAGTCTTATGGCCTTACGGAATGGATGCCGCAGGCTGAGGAATAAATCTTGTACGTATGAATATGTCTTACATAGGAGCAGAGGTTTAAGATGAGAGGGGAAGATTTAAAGGGGACCTAAGGGGTAACCTTTTCACACAGAGAGTGGTGCTAGTATGGAATGAACTGCCAGAGGAAGTATGGAGACTAGTATAATCAGAACATTTGGAAGGCATCTGGATGGGTTTATGAATAGGAAGGGTTTAGAGAGATATGGGCCAAATGCTGACAAATGGGACTAGGTTAATTTAGGATATCTGGTTGGCATGGACAAGTTGGACCGAAGGATCTGTTTTCGTGCTGTACAGCTCTATGCGTCAGTCTTTCAGCCTCTTGAGCCTGCTCTACCATTTAATGAGATCATAGCTGATCTCCTAACTCCATATGCCTGCATTTGGCCCATATCTCTTAATATTTTGTGCACATTAGTGCTTTTGTTTTAAAAAATGCAATAATAGTTTGGGGACACTGCAAAAGTAAGTTGCTGAAATTTTTCATTTATAATTAGCATATTTACAAAGAACCATTTTCAAGACATAATTTAGTTGACTCACATTTTGATATATTCCATCCCTTTAAATCATTTCAGTCTCACAAATCCTGTGCAATCCTGAGGGAGCACAGCATTGTTGGGAGTTTCATTTGAATGAAATATTAAACCAGTACACTGTCTGCACTCTTAGGTGAACAAAAAAGATCCCATCACATGTTTTCAAAAGGAGTAGCGGTGTTATCTCCTTGCCAATATTGATTCTTCAATTATCATCACTAAGGCAGTTTGTTTAAGACTCTCCAACAATTTTGTTCGAATTGCGGGAAGCTGCTTGGTATAATAATATATATTCCAATGGTGGGGCCAACAACTGAACTCTTTCTGTGTCAGAAAGCATAAGGTTATTATAGTTCTCCATCTGTACTGCATTTTCAAATAACTGCTGCCACTTCAGCCTTAACTAGTGGGGTTCTGGGTGGTCAGGTCAAGCAACCTGGTGAGAGTAATATAACTATAGTAATGATCAGTTTACCAGGACTCAAGAAGGACAGCAGCTAAGGGAGGTCTTTGGAAAACTAGAGAGTTAATATTCTTCAGGCTCCTCCTCTTTCAGAACGCCAAAAGTGATTACTAATTTATCTCAGCCTGCCAACCTGCACATTCCTGGACATAATGGGGCAACTTAGCATCACTAATCCACCTAAACTGCAAATCTTTGGACTGTGGGAGGAAACAAGAGCACCTGGTGGAAGCCCACATAGGCAAAGGGAGAACATGCAAACTCCACACAGACAGTTGCCCAAAGTTAGAATTGTACCCATGGCCTGGCACTGTGAGACACCAAGCCACTGTGCCGCTCCTTTCATTGCCGTGGATGTTGCTGGCAATGTCAGGAGCCCCCTGCTCTCAGCAAGGTGTTTGCAGCCTCCAAGATGGCAGCCATCTTCCTTTGCCGCCTGTATCTGACAGGCAGCCCCTGCCTTCTAATGTGCTTGATAACTCGAATTGGGCACCAAACTCACCCCTTGGGAATTAGGCTAAGTTAACAAAAATAGCATTCCAAAATTTAAGATTTCTAAGTTATCTCCCCTGTTAAGATTTGGGGTCTGGATTTAGAAGTTATTCAGCTGTTGGATTCCTGGCCCACAATTAAAAGGCTATCCAGGAGATAAAGGGGAGAGTCTAGTAAAACTTTAGCCCCTATCCTTTTCATGTATTATTTCCAGTACTGTTAAGTATGCAATATGCTTAAAGCAAAATGAACTGAATGTTTTTTAACACAATCTTCGATACATGATGTATCGTGATATATGGACAAACTCCCACACTCTGGGACAGAGGATCGTGTCAGATTTTGGATTTTTCTGGATTTTTTGATTACCCACCACTAGATTTGTTTTGTATTAGTAGAGCTATGGACTGTAACTTTGAACAGTACACCTCACGGCAGCATATTTTAGAATGGAGGAATGTTAATTCACAATTTGTTTTTTGGGGGTTTGGAGCTTATACCTGAACTTTTCTGACCGCCTCTCTGGTTTGATGCTTAATATCACTGAAGCCACATCCCATAGCAACAGTATGCAAGATCATTTCACCAAACCAATGCTGGAAAAATGTAATTTCTGGGTCTAGTATGAATATAAGGTTTTTATTACCCCTTTCAAATCACTTTTATTTGAATTACTATCATTTTCTATTGATCAAAAAGGGAGAAAAGTTGAGCTTACTAACATCACATTTATTTGATGCTAATAACCATCTCACATCGAACAGGGTAAATGACATTATCTTCCTGAGGGCAAGATATAATCCTATTAATACAAACCTTGAGTGAGTTTTACCTTTCGTTACAGTTCCAGACAGGATACCTCAAACCTAATTGTGTCAGATTTAGGATTTTTCCGGATTTTTTGATTATCCACCACCAAATTGGCTCCTCCTCGGTGGTTCACTTGCCCCCTTGGTTGGTCACAACAGTGATTTAATTAGTTTTCAAAGGAACCTTTCCCTTATTGATATCTTTCTCCCAGAGCAAAGCAAACTTATGTTTTACAAGGAGCTAATTTAATCAGGCTTCTTGAATTAACAAAGAGAGTGAGTTTAGTAATTACTACATGCAAGAAGAAATAGTCACACAACACAGAGGTTAGAAATAAGAAGTGAGACCAAAAGGATAAAAGTTTAAAGAAAAAGGTACAAGGGACTGTTTGTGAATAGTAAATACTTGCAGTGGATGTTACTGGTAGCATTGACATTGGTCAGGGAACAATCAATTTTAAAATTGACTTCATAGGTAATTAAAACTCTTTTGTCATGATTTCTGTCATAAGTGCAGGGGTGTTTAAATGGCTTTTCTCAGAGGTGTGACTCTGAAGGCACACTAGGCCATATGCTATAATGTTGGGGCACTAATACACAGACAAGGATTGCTTTTAACTCACGTCCCTGCATACTCTTGAAGAGAAAAAGAATGGAAATATGTTTCCATCCAGACTACTGCTTCTTTATCATCATGTTCATAGTTGGAGTTTCCCCCAGGAGATTACAAGACCAGTTTGTAATGTGTTTTCTCCTTTTGAAGTTTCTTTGACACTTCAACAGGTGGGACATTCCACTGTAACTCCCTCCAGGATATCACCGAATTTACATCCAAAGTCACCCTTTGGCTGTATGCCCTTTATTTGAAAAAAAGTACATTGTACTTGAAGTTTGATGTACCCATATGTGACCCCATGTCAATATCTACGATTATGACAATAATGAGATTAAAAGCTGAGTCATATAGTTACACTTAATACAGAGGAAACCACATACACGCCGGGCATTATACCAACAAATGCTTAGAGAATAAAATTTCCAGCATCATAACAAAACAACTATTGATAATGGTAATTTAGGATATGCTGAAAATAGTTTCAATAAGCTTCTTGTACTAAATATGATTCCCTCTTTTGGAATTCCTCAAGCTCTGCCAAAACTTAGCAAAAAACTCCAGAAAATGCATTTTTTAAACTCTTGTAAGTAATCTCTTTTGCAAATGTTCCAATTGTGCAACAAGTAATTCTTCAGGCTTCATAAAGTCCACTTTACCCACAAATACATTTATAGAAACACGGTTCCTCCGAGTGTGTGCAGTAAACATGAACATCTGCCAGGCCTCTGTGGCTATGTGTTACCTTAATTCCTCTGGAGGGTCTTGGGTTAGAATTCAGTCCTTGAATAATCTCCAGGGCCATCTGCATTCTCTGCATGGGTTTTGCCAGTTCTTAGCTGGACAAAGATGTTGCTGTAAAGCAGCAGAAATCTCCTGACATGTAAGAAGAGCTAGTGTGAGAAGCAATGTTTCTGTGAAGCAGCATCCTTCCACCTCCCCAAAAGAAAAAATGACTCAGACAAAAGCCATCTACGGCCCAGCCAATCCCAAAGAAAAATGAAATCTGCCAGGGCAAAACATTGGAGAGACAAATGTTAAAAACTGTGTTGAATAATACTCTTTTCCAATCATTTCTCAGGCCATTTTAATTGGACTACAGTAACAAAGCAATTTTTGGAGAGGATCTGATACTGAAACATGGCCTACGCAGCAAACCACTTTAGGTATAGGGAGGTGAGCTGAACTGGCAAACGCCTTTGAAATATTTAAAACTGGCCTTTCTTAATGTGTGAGTTCTTTCGGTAAGGTTTGGTGGATTAAACCTTGTAAATAGTGTGGGTTTTTCATATAATGATGTATGTCAATGGAAGAAGGTTGGATGACTGATCAATACAGTATCAAATAAATCTAATGACATTTCCGAATTCCTACACTACCCTTCAAAAAGCATTTGATTGAAAAGTGCTTTTGGGTGTCAGGTGGTTGTGAAACCTGCTGCAGAATGGCATTTCTTCATGCAGCTGTGAGACAGCTCTGAGTTTTTTTTATGTTACAGAACTTTATATAAATTAAACTAGTTTTTGTGCACCCCTGATTTTCAGCACTCTGCCATTATCAGCTGGATCTTTAGCTGCATAAAAGCTGGGACAAAATAAAATAGAAGTTAAGTTGACCTTGTCAGATCTATCATCCAGTTCTTCTACTTATGACACCATTGACCATATCCCTCAGACCTGTGTAAGATTCCACTGTAGAATCAATTTGGATAGAAGTAACAAGCAGTGAAGATAAGAAGTCACTTGTTGGAATAGTAATGGGCCTTCTAGCAGTTAAAATTTTGTAGGGCTGATATACAAGAAGAAATAGTACAGGCTTAAGTGAAAGCGATAGCGATAAGTACGGATATTTTAACCTACATTTAGTTTGGACAAATCAGATTGGCAGAGGCTGCATGGAGGTTAAGTTTATAATGTATTTTTCATACAGTTTCTTAATGCTGGAGGTATCGGATCCAAATTATCCTCCAGCAAACCATCAATTAAATACTGCTATTTTACAAACATGACCCACCTTTGATAATTCTAAGGAAGGTGCAAAGCAAATATTTTGAACCTGGAAAGGAGCTATTAAAGCAAATCCATCCCCCTGAATTGATCTTTGACAAGGTTATGCTTTATAACATCTGAATTCCTCACATTCTTACACATGAAAAACTATCTTTTAGAAACCTTTGAAAAAGTTTATATCACAGTGCTCTCCCATTTGTGCACCATTTTGGTTTTACTGAGTTGGCCTGTTTGTTCATAAGCAAGAAATTTTGTCTTGGGTAACCAGATAACAGTGTTTGACCAATTTGGTAATCGGCTTAGTTGGTGTCATAATGCATTACCTCTGACAGTCTTAGTCATCTACAGAACCAATGCATTAGTCAATTGGCTATCCTTTTACATTTGAAGATTTTGAGCAGGAGAAATTTAATAGTGACCTGCCACTGTTACAGTGTTACAGACTTACATCAGTTCTCTGGGGACAGGCAGCACTGCAGTTCTCCATCAACCCATATTCTCAGTTAGTATCTTTATGGACAGTACAGGTATTGATCTACATCATTGCTTGTCTTTGTGAATTGATACAAGTCTGCATAGTAAAACTAGAAACAGTGTTATGAGGACAAATCTCATCCTCCGACATGTTGTGTGACCTAGAATTGCAAGTGCAATTCTAATTTACTTTTGATAACACTAGTTCTTGTCCTTCTCAACGAAGGATGAAATCATGAATGCAGCAGTTCTTCCAAAGACAAATTTCCTTGGTATTTTGGCACTCAACAAGCAGAAGCAACTTTGTTGGCATTGATACATATTCATGGTGAAAGGCAATCTCACATCTAAGCTATGTTCTACAGGATGAGGTAGCTAGAGCCAGACAGCCAGTGGGATGAAGGAGCTCCACTTCAAGGATATTTTTAAATGTGTTGCGAAGGCTTTAAACATTAATTAATGCACTAGCTGACGACAGAAGAAAGTAATTGCGTCATCTGTGGCCCAGTGTGTGCCACCACAATGATCAGCTGCTAGAAGTTTTTGACAACAGGTGCCAACATTGAAAACAACAATCCACAGCTACACCTCAAAACCACTTCATTTGCCTCACTTGTGGCTGAATCTGATTCTCATGAATTTGTCTGTGAAATTGCACCACATGAAGCATCTGATTTCTCACATTTCCATCGTTTCGTGAAGATGGAAAGATGCCAGTGGTCAAGTTCTTGTTTTTAAGATGCAAGTGTATATACTATCTTCTAACTCTTCAGTATTTGTCTTGTTGTTTTTGTGTTTTTTTTATTTCTTCAAGAGATATGAGCATTATTAGCATGGCCAGCAATATTTGCCCATCCCTAATTGCCGTTCAAAAGTTTGAAAAACAAATCAGCCAAACCATCTATTCTGCAAAGAATTCTCGGATGTGACATATTTAGCTCAGGAATGAAGTAGACGTGTACTCATTTTAGTTTCTGGTACAACTCATTTCTGGTTAACTTCAACATGTGTTATAACTTAGTGCTAATTTATATGACTACAAATAGTTCTCAATCAATTGGATAAACTTCATTTTTAAATGACTGTGTTTTATTGGAATCCTATTTATTATCTCCTTAGGGCCAAGTTTCCATATAGGCTTTTGGTATATCAAATCGTGGAATATGAATTTATGTGTGTGGCTTGAAATTGAAAGGCAGTACATTAAAAAGATCATTGCTGTTTTCATTTCATGTTTTACAGAAGTTCATAAATCACCAAAAAAAAATTAAATTTTCAAGTATTTTTTGGATGAGTATGATATTAATTCATTTTTAAACTGAAGAAGCAATTTGTAAAAGTTGAAGGTCAAGTTCTTCTAAAGATATCAGTTCTACACATAAGAAAAAATTAAAATGGCATAAAGACATCTAATATAAAGTATCATTTATAGCTGCAGTTTAATAATCAACGAATCTGATTTTTGAAATTCATCATTTTGCATTGTGCTAGCAATATTGAACCTCAATAACACAGTAAAAATTGCTTGAGTTTCAGAAATTGTATTTGTCTGGAATGCATTAGCATCTCAAGATAAATGCGTCTAAAAGTCATAGCTGAAGTCCTGCAGGCTTTCAGTAAAGAAGGCAATTTCTTCCATTTCCACAATGAATGTAGGTTTGGTTGAGGGCTTCTCAGTCTATGCGTCATACTGGCCCTTGGGAAAATGAGTGATAATCAGAAACGCCGTTACATGCACAATGAGCAAATTACAGAAAACATTAAAATTTTCACATACATTTGATCAGATTACTCAGACTTTTTTTATTTTGTTTTGCCCAGACTCAAACACTCCAATGTGCCTCGAGAGTCTGATGAAACTCATTCAGAATCTTTGTGACAGAAAACTGAACATTTATAGCTTTCCAGTCTGATTGTTTTTCACACATGGTTTCCTCAGATCTGTCTCAACTAAGTACCGAACAGTTGCACATATTACATTTTGGTGTAAATGGAAAGCCACTTTAACCAGAAACAGTTTCATTCTGTGTGTATACAGTTATGAAGATATGAAATATGGACAGCTGATTTTCAAACTCCGTCATCTGACTTTCATGAACTAAAATCAATTTAAAATGGGATCAAATCACAACTTGAAATGCAACAATTACTTTAACACAGGTTAGCCAAACTTCATAGAATAAAAGAAAGTGTCTGAACTGACGTGAACATTTTATCAAAAGTCATGAAAATTAGCCCACACATTCAAGCATGAAAAGGTCCTCAGCCCCTATTTTGAATTACACTTGAATGATAAGTTTCACATATTGGAGATGGTAGACATGACTTGCATTTATAAAGCTTGAAATCTATTAACCCAAACACAGAAATACATAAGCCAGCCATAAGTGCTACCTGTGCCTCTCGAGGAAGAAAAGTGTCTCAGAACAGAACTGATTGGAGAGAAACATCTGGGCAGCATGAACTTATAAGAATCCCTGCAAATGTGGAAGCAGACCATTTAACCCATCGAGCCCATACCATGCCTTTGATGAACTCCCCACCCAGATCAACCACCCTGTCCTATTCCAGCAACCCCTGCATTTGCCATGGCTAATCCACCTCACCTGCACACCCTGGGACACCATGGACAATTTAGCACAGCCAGTCCACCTAACCTGCACATCTTTGGGCTATGGGAGGGAACCAGATCACCCAGAGGAAACCCCGCAGACACGAGAAAAATGTGCAAACTCCAGACAGAGAGTAACCCAAGTGTGGAATCAAACCTGGGTGCCTGACACTGTGAGGCAGCAGTGCTAACCATTGAGCCATTGTGCCATCTCATGCTACCACTGATGGTTGAAGAAAACAACTAAACTTCAATTAAAATCTCACAGCCCAAGTTCACTCTAAAGACTTTAAATTGTTTATTCCTTCATTTTTTTTGTAACATATACTATCCCTTTATAACATTGTACTTTAGTGTGTATGTCTGCCTTCACATCTGTGTAGTTTTTCTCAGAATTAGCACATATTGAAATTATCCTTTCTTCCACTCAATACATCTTTGTTGTTCCATATTGCCATATTTGAAATTCATTTACTATATTTTAATTGTATAGAGGTATAGCCTCACATTAAAAAGATCACAAATCTTTGTTGCAGCCTGCAGAAAGGTTGCAAAAGGGGAGCTGATTCACCCCTACACGCTTGGTTGTAACATTACTTATTTAGTAAATCATCGCACTTGTGGGTGGAAAGTGGTTTTGAGTATTAGAGAAAGATAGAGGATGGAAGATTTAATCAAATTTCTGACAAACATAAGAATAATAAGGTAGCAATATAAAAGGATTTTAACTATCCAAATGTTAGCCAGGAGACTTTAAGTGTGCAATATGTGGAGGAGAAATATTCTTAAATTATATCTGTGGGAATGTTTCTTACACAGGGCGTAGAAAGCCCAACAAAGGAGGGACCACTTCTGGAGCTAGTATTCAGAAATGATCCTAGGCAGGTGGAAGGTATATCAATACTAGGGATGGACAAGGAATGTTGGGCAGCCAGCAAAACAAAAATCAGGGAGCATTTTGGACATAGTGCCCACAGCTCAGTCAGGCTGAGGATAGTTACATAGATAGATAAATATGGGCAAGGCTAATTTATCTAAAATACAGTTTGGTCCAAATAAGGTGTAACTGGGAGTAGCTACCTTGCAAATCTAGTTAAGAGCAGTGGGAGGCATTCAAGGAAGAAACAGCAAGATTGCAAGTCAAGAGATAGTAGGAACTGCAGATGCTGGAGAATCTGAGATATCAAGGTGTAGAGCTGGATGAACACAGCGGGCCAAGCAGCATCAGAGGAGCAGGAAAGCTGACGTTTCGGGCCTAGACCCTTCTTCAGAAAGGGTCTATGCCCGAAATGTCAGCTTTCCTGCTCCTCTGATGCTGCTTGGCCTGTTGTGTTCATCCAGTTCTACACTTTGTTATCTCAGAATACGAGTCAAAAATGGTCCTGCTCATACAAAGGGTGGGGTTAAGACTAGAGAATGATGGATGACAAGAGGCATAAAGGTTATAATTTTAAAAAAAGACAGCAGCTCATGAGAAATGGTGAGAACTCAATATGGCAGAGTCCCTAAAGGAATAAAGTAGGCACAGGGCAAACTTGAAAATGAAACCAGAAATGTTAAGAGTTTGCATGAGAAAGCATTGGCAGATAGAAAAAAAACACCCAAAGAGGACTCTTAAATATGAAAAAAAACCAAAAGTATAACTAGGGAAAGAGCATGGCCCATTAGAGACTATAGAGGTCAGAGAGAGGAGCAGAACTTCCTCAAGGCGACCATACCTGGAAGACAGGTAGCAGTGAGTTAAATACTAAATAAAAACCAAAAGTGTTGCGGGTGCTGAAAATTAGAAGCAAAAGCAGAAATTGCTGAAACGGCTCAGCAGATTTCTGTAGAGAAATCAGAGTTAATTTTTCACTTCCTCACTGGACCGAAATGTCGATTTCCAGCATCCACATTTTTTTGGGCTTTTATTGACGGCAATAAAGATAAGCTGTGTGGACCAGGAAGACTTAGGTACTTTTCTGACTGAGTGCTTTGCATCAATCTTCATGTTTCAAATGCATAGATATCAGGGGTGGAGGACTGAAACATTGTATATAAGGTTTCACAGCCTTAGAAGTGGATAAAACTGCAGAGCTGGATGAGATGTATCCCAGGCTGTAGGGGGAAACAAGGGAGGAGATATCAGGGGCTCTGACTGTAATTTTCCAATCTTCTCTGACCACAGGTGTGGTGCCAGAGGACTGGACGATTGCTAATATTGCCCAGGTATTTAAAAAGGAAGGAAGGAATAGACAAGGAATATACAGGACAATCAGCCTAACCTTAGTGTCAAGAATTTATTGGAAAAAATTCTGACGGACAGAATATACCTGCACTTGGAGAGACATGGTTTAATTAGGAATAGTCAGCATAAGTTTGTCAAGGAAAAGTAGTGTTTGAAAAATTTGATCAATTTAAGGAGATAATCTGGAGCTTTGATGCGGATTATGCTTTTGATTTTGTCCACGTGAACTTTAGCAAGACTTTTGATAAGATCCTGCATGTCAGACTGATCAAGAAAGTAAGAGCCCTTGGGATCCAAGGCAAAGTAGCACATTGGGTCTGAAGTTAGCTGAGAGACAGGAAGCAGAGGTGATGGTAGATGAATGTTTTTGTGATGGGAAGTCTTCTAGTGGTGTTTCATAGCGCTTGGTGCAAGGTCCCTTGCTGTTTGTGATGTACATTAACGATTTTCGCTTGAATGTAGGGGCTATTTTCAAGAAGTTCATGGATGATATGGAAATAGTTAGAGAGGTAAATTGTAAGGCAGACAGTAAATAGTGAGGAGGATATCAATGGACTTGTCAGGCAGGTAGAGTACTGGCAAACAGAATTCAAAATGGAACAATGGGAGGTGATGAACTTGGGCAGTTTTCTCAATGCAAGGGATTGCAGTATGAATGGTGGGACCTTAAACGATACTGAAGATCATAGGGACATTGCTGTGAAGAATCAGTCAGATAATGACTAGCACAAACATTTGGTGACCTGCAGCCACCAGGTACCTGGTCTGATACAGAAGGCCAGAATTGATGCCATTTAGTTTCTTGGAGAATGGGAGGTAAATTGCAAATGGTTTATAAATAAGGCAAGGTGAGGTTTTTAAAACGCATGGCAGAAAGCTAATGGCAACTAAATGGAAAGATTCGGAAGCTACCATTTAGGTTTAAGGGGAAATATCACAAAACCCGTTCCTGACATCAGAATTTTGATGTTTTCATTCTTTCTGTATTTTGCGATCCTTCTCACCATTGTCCATGCTATACCAGAGAGGGGCAAATTCTATTTTCTTTTGCCTTTTAGAAATGTGGTTAATTTAGGTCTACCATAAAAAATAAGGAAATCACTTTTATTTATATATTTCATCCCACAACTTCAAAATGGATTGATGAGTTGATACTGTAATGAAGTGTACATTTCTTTTATAGTTACCAATCTCCAAGCCGAGAAGTGTCAAAATTGACTATAGGTCAAGATGAGTAGCTAGGGAAATCTAACAACAATGTTCCCTGAGGGACTATCAGAGTAGAATCGCTACAGCCTGTGAGCAGGCCATTCGGCCCATTGAGCCTACACTGACCCTCCAAAGAAAATCCCTGCATATCCCATGGCTAACCCATCTAGTCTGCACATCTGTGGACATAGTAGGCAATTTAGCTTGGCCAATCCACCTTACCTGCACATCTGTGGACAGTGGGCGGAAATTGGAGCGCCCAGCAGAAACAGGGAGAATGTGCAAACTCCAGGTCCCTAGTACTGTGAGATAGTAGTCCTAACCACTGACCTACCATTCAGCCTTTATGTTATGTTCTTAATCTTCAAAATAGCACCTTTGGATTGGAGGCCAGGTGACTCCATTTGTTAAAACTAATTATTTCAAATTTTGTTGTGTCTTTTTCATTTTTGGTGGTAGTTTGCATTCATTGAGATTCATTCAATGCTATTTAAGAAATGTGGGAAAGAAAAACTAAAAAACTATAGGCTAGTTAACATAACATCAGTGGTTAGGAAATTAATAGAATCAAGAATTAAAGACTGAGAAACTTAACACCTTGAAAATTTTCAACTGACCAGATGGTCAGCTTGGTATGTTCTGTCTGAAAAGCTGAATGAGATTTTTGAAGAGCTAATGAAAGCAGTGGATTTGGAATGACTTATGGACATCCAGAAGACATTTGTTGAAGACCCTCATGCAAAACTACCAGCTAAAATTAAAATTCATGGAACTGAAGGCCTATTATTAACCAGGTTTAGAAATAGGCTGAAGGGCAGGAGATAGAGGGTATGGATAATGGACAGTGCCAGGATATGACTGGTGGTGTCCTGCAAGATCTATTTTGGGTCCGCAACAATTTATGAATGACTTAAATGATGGTTTAGAAGGTCATGTGTTTAATAATAAAATTATATACTTAGTAATAATACTATTATAATAATAGTTTAATCATGCATTTATTATTGAATCAATGATGGGCAGGCTATTGAAGTGCAATGGAATCATCACAGGGAAATGGATATGGTAGATACTGAGAAATTATTGACACTGAAACAGTAGTTTCTGGAAAAGCTGAGCAGGACTGGCAGCATCTGTGAAGAAAAAAATCAGTTAATGTTCTGGGTCCAGTGACCCTTCCTCAGAGCTATTGGCACTGGCTGGGGAGTGGAAGACTAAAGGGTCCTAGTTAAATATTAAAAGTAAACCTTTTGAAATAGTTTTTAAGAAATATTTCTACATATAAAGGTGGTTGAAGATTAAAACCTTTCACTTGAATGGCGAATGATGTCAGATTAATTTTAAGTTGATGTATCAGCCCTGATCTCATTGAATGACAGAATGTTTCAATTGGTGAAATTACTTACGTCTGTTCTTGCGTTCCTAGAAATCGCTCCTTTCTTGGCTTACAGCAGCTTTATTGTAAAAATATACTCAACAGGTGTTGTCATACTTCAACACATGTATTCTCTTGCACAGGCTGATAAATATCTCCCAACATCCTCAGGGTAAGCCTGTGGAAAAAGCAAGTATGTGCAGCCCTTCCATTTGCACAGGAACAGAGGGACACCTCGCCTGCCACTCCACAATTGCATGGCATGGGCACGCTGACCACTGGCAAATTACTTGTGACAATGAGTTGATTGTCTTTAAGGGGCCATTATTTGACAATTAAGGGCCTTAATTGGGCCAAGAATGAGTGAGCCACGTGACACCGGCATTGCTGCTGATAATATATCAGTGGAGGTGAGTAGGTGACAGGAATAGCAACCTCCCATGACCCCACATAATTTGACAACCCTCCTCCTGGTGGGAAGATGGGTGTTGGTGGACGGTGGAGGGGGGAGAGGGAGGAAGGATAATTAGTATTAAAAATTTGGTAACTCAGTAAAAACTGGCAGGTCACTTCGGAGCAAAGGTTAGAATGCTAAACATTCTTGGGTTACACCTTGTCTGTTATTATTCCTGCTAGCGCCGAGCGAGAAGAGTTGATCAGAAGAGAGTTTCCTGCAATTACCTACCAGGGTACCATAGGCTGTAACTGGAAACTGCTCTGCCAGATTACCATGTCAATGTGCCTGTGAAGGTTGTACCTCCTTAATGAAATGGAGACAGCAGATTCTCAGTAGCATCACCAAGTATGTAAATGCCTGACTAACCTTGACACTGCACAGTCACCCATGACTAGGGCTCACACATGCAAGGACAGTGATAATGACTTGAATCTTGACCGCACATCTTTGCAGGCAAAAACAATAGGGGAAGACAAATCTCCTTTCTGGCTCATCGCACAGAACTACCTCATCCTTCAGTAACCATGTAACAAGGCATCAGGTTCTGCCAATCAGACCCTTGTCTGTCCTGTTTCCCTTCATTTTTGCCTGTTACTTCTTAAACCTCTGCCACTTGTTAATGCCTTTTGAGGCTCTCCAAAGGCTTTCTAAGCTTACATACAATCACTGTGACTGTCGTCTTTAATAGACATACTCCCTTTCGTAATCAAGATTGCAGTCTAATGAGTCTAAAGGTGAATGATTAGCCCAACAAGTTTTTACCAGACAGCTGCATGTCAGTGGTTCTGAAACTTCCAAAAAGAACTTAGATTAATTCCTCCCAATGTTAAACTAATACAAATCAGACACAAACCATTACTAATCAGAATCTGGAAATGTATCAATTGGGCACCAGCTCGATGCAGAATGCTCTGAAGAGCATTAAACATGGAATACCTCACCAGATGAGGTATTCATGCTTTAAACATAATAAAAATGCTATTTTCAACTCAAACTTCAATCACAAAACATTGGCAAAACAAGTTAGGAATCAAAAACTTTAGAAACTGAAGTCATCCAACCAACCCCTTAGACCTGCTCCACCACATAATTAGACTATTGTAGTGGTTTAAATAAAGTTAGCCAGGTGGACCTCATAGAATGAGTTCCCTATTTGGGACTGTTAATCTGTCCAATCAGGGAGCCCTGGCTGACAGACATAAACAAGCGTGGCAGAGGTCACTCTGAGGGAACTGGATCAGTATCAAGGACTTGCCACATCGAAATAAATTGTAACACAATGACAGGAGATCAGCCTCTGTGGAATTATTTCAATGTGGAGAGAAAAGCATGTATTGTATGTATTTACTGAATGTATTCACTCACAACAGTCGCCTTTGAGTTGGACAGGCATTTCAGGCATCATGCCATTATTTGGGAAGCTTGACTCATTTAATCTTGCTATCAAAGGCTGGGCCCAGTTTGTGAAAATAATACATTAATTTTCTGGGCAAATAACATGGGAGCAGATGAAAAGCAATGAGTAAATTGCCTGACAGGTTGTGGATGCACAGCTTTTTGTGTTATCAGGAGCGTAGCTTTCTCCGAAGCACCAGATACTAAAACTTTTCAAGAGTTGTCAGATTTAGTGAAGGAATATTACGACCCCAAGTTTTCTCAAATTTTGAGATGCTATTGGTTTTGCTCGAGAACTTGAGAACCAGGAGAATCTGTATCAGGATTTTGACTGGATTAAGGTGACCAACAGAAACATGTAACTTTGGTTTAACTCTAAATGAGATGCCAAGAGACTGTTTGTATGGTATGGAGGATTAATGATGTAATCATCTAAAAGCATGTACTAGCTGAAGCCCAACTGGACTTCAAGGAGGCATAACAGCTGGCTTTATCATTAGAAAATGCAGCGAATGGAATATATGAGTTACAGGGCATTCTGATGGAAGTGGACACCGTCATTGACTGAGCTTGGCCACTTTAGTGATGGCAATTGTGTAGCATCACGAAAGACATCTTCTCAACAGAGGGACCTTAGGTCGGCCCACAGCAAAACCCAAAAGCAAATCTAAACCTTGGCCAAATGGCTAAAATTTCCTTAAGGATCCAGGCTAGAAAGCCGTTGTGGTTGTTGCTTGTACATGGACTCAGGACAACAAAAGGGTCCAGCTAGACCTACATGGAGTAAGAGAACTCATTGGCTGATATTCAGGAGAGTACATACTCTGGAAAGCCCACTTACATCTGGTTTGGAACAGGGGTTTATCAATATCCAAATCAGAACCAATCAAAATAAATGTCTGGTCACATGGTCACCCGATTCCAATAGGGATTAGTACTGGAGCGGCATTTTCTGCGATCACAGAGCTTCTCTTTAACTAAATTCGCTCTGAATTCCAATCCCTGAGTTTGCACAAGACCTCAGCTGGACTGAGAACTTATACTGGGAACATTCACAAATGAAGGGTACAACTTTGGTTCTAGTCTCTCTTGAGAGGCCGTTGGTTTAGTTACCACTGTTTGGCATAAAAGGCTCGGGGGCAACCTTGATGGGATGAAATTCGTTAAGAAAAATTTACCTTGATTGGTTTAACATTTTTTGATTAGGAAGTGGCTGCCTGAGTGAAGTAGCAGATGTATCGACCTTCCTCCCACTGGCAGCTGCACCACTGGTGGTAATGCTACTGCAAGAGTCCACAATAGTTTTAAATTTTCTGGACACATTTCCAGTCACAGGGGACAGAATTTGCTGCAGGAAACATGGGAATGATCTTGCATGAATAGGAGGCATGGTCAACATAATGTCCGGTCCAAAGACATAGAAATTTTGGATGGGTATGATGGTCCCACACAAGCATGTGGACCATATGAAAGCTGCAAACTTGCAAACTGCACAGGAGCAAAACATGCCTGGTTCCTCAGCTACCTTTTGGACTGTTCTGGAACCAATGGGTTCTCCGTTTCCATCAAGTGTTGAAGATTCCTCCAACACTGAAATGGACATGGCAGACGTCACAGCCTCGACACCTTTGCTGCTCAAAAAAACAAATAAATTTATTTTGAGACATTCTGCATGCAAGAGGTGAGCTACTGTGCATTACACCTTGCCTGTATCAGAGGCAGGGTTGAAAGAACTTGACCCAGTTCTGAAATGCTCCTAGAGAACCTACAGTAGGAAATGAACCTGTCTATATCCTCGGACTCAGTCGGGGAAGGATGTGGTGATTGTAATGAGGTCTGCCATGTGGACCTGATAGAAAATGAGTTCCTTGATTGGTCCAGATTAACAGTCCTAATCTGGGAGCCATGGCCAACAGATAAGAACAGGAGAGTCAGATATCCTGTTTACTCTGAGAGCTGGCTCTGAGGGAGATGGATCAATGTCAGTGACAGTCCACATGGAAATGAAACGTGGCTTGGTGACAGGATACCAGCTCTGTGGGGTTATTTTCAACTATGATCAACTTGAATCTCAAATCCAATATCTCTTTATTCCCTTGACTGAGAAAAATCTTTTTCAGTCTTGAAAACTCAATTGTCCTAGTGTCCCCAATGTGTAGTTGTGTTGGGGCCCGAGTTCCAAATTTCTACTGTTTGAGCGAAATGGTGCTTTCTGGATTTTGCTCCTGATTGTCCTAACTCTAAACATATGATTATGTCCACTTGTTCTTGATTTCCTCAGCAGAGGAAGTAGTTTCTGCATCTTTACTCTATAAAACTTTAAATTGAAAATTGGACCAGCACCAAGAATCGTTTGGATAGATGACATGTAATGTATCCAGCAGCACCATACCTGTTGACTTTGATATCAATCATGTGCCATACTTGAAGCATACATGATCAATTTTCGTTCCTAAACAATGATGCTTACAATCTGTGTGAGATTGGAAATTTAGTGATATATTACACTGAGCAATGAATACTCTATGCTACGGTTTTTCACCAAAAGGAGTTTGGTTGCAACAAGCCACTTACATTCGTATGGGTTATGCATTAAGCATGCTTTTATTCTCAATTTCAGGCCCTAAAGCGAGAACAGTTTGCTATAATCCCAAGTCCCACTCTTGCCTCCCCTCCTTCTATCATCCCTTTTCTTTGAAAAGACATTCACACAGAAAATGACAAGAGAAAAGAAAAGATTAAAAGAAAAATGAACAAAAGCTGTACTCAGGATGGGTTATCATTATAAAGCTATTGGTATCAGACAGACAGTCACGACATCCTTTTATCATTTTGACTTTTTGCATCCCTTAACTAAGCATGTACAAGCCACAATCTATTTAATTTGGAAGGAAGCTTGTTCTTTTGAACTGTAACATCAGCTTAGATGCCATTGATGAAAACTAGTTCCAGTGACATCATGGCCTAAATATTCATTCGTGCGGTAACACAGGTGCCCAAGAGTCTAGGTGCTTGTTGCATATGTTTGTTAATGTGGATACACGGTCCCAAGAAGCTAATGCTAAGACTTAATTCTAATGGGCAAGTTGGGACAGGAGGACAGGAAATTGAGTATCCCTGCTGCCACTTAAAAGTAGTCTGCACCCCTTAATGGGAAGGTGCAATCTGACAGAAGGGACATGTTTGAAGAAAGAAGTTGCTGTGTTAGATCCAGATCTGACACTTGCCCTCATGCTATTTCAGGTTCCATTCTTCAGTGCTTGCTTCGGGCATTCTGTTGAGACAGTACACCGAAGTGGGAGATGCTGTTACAAAAAGGAATACACAGGTGAGGGAGGAGGTGTGGGGGCAAGTGTAGCACTTCCTGCGGTTGCAGGGGAAGGTGCCGGGACTTCCAATTCCCTGGTCCCCAAAACCTCATTTTCACCATGGACGTCCAGTCCCTATACACCTGTATTCATCATGCAGATGGCCTCAAGGCCCTCCGCTTCTTCGTGTCCCGCAGGCCCGACCAATCCCCCTCCACCGACACCCTCATCTGCCTAGCCGATCTCGTCCTCACCCTCAACAACTTTTCTTTCGATTCCTCCCACTTCCGACAGAAAAAGGTGCGTGGCCATGGGAACCCCGCATGGGCCCCAGCTACCCCTGCCTCTTTGTAGGTTACGTGGAACAGTCCCTCTTCCACACCTCCACAGGCCCCAAACCCCACCTCTTCCTCTGTTACATTGATGACTGTATTGGCGCTGCCTCTTGCTCCCCAGAGGAGCTCAAACAGTTCATCCACTTTACCAACACCTTCCACCCCAACCTCAAGTTCACCTGGGCCATCTCCAACACATCCCTCACCTTCCTGGACTTCTCAGTCTCCATCTCAGGTAACCAGCTAGAAACTGATGTCCATTTCAAGCCCACTGACTCCCACAGCTGCGCAGAATATACCTCCTCCCACCCACCCTCCTGCAAAAATTCCATCCCCTATTCCCAATTCCTCCGCCTCTACCGCATCTGCTCCCAGGATAAGGCATTCCACACCCGCATATCCCAGATGTCCACGTTCTTCAAGAGCCGCAACTTTCCCCACTCAGTGGTCGAGAACGCCCTTGACTGCGTCTCCCGCATTTCCCGCTACACATCCCTCACACCCCACCCCTGCCACAACCACCCCCAGAGGATCCCCCTCGTTCTCACGTACCACCCCACCAACCTCCGGACACAACGTATCATCCTCCGACACTTCCACCATCTACAATCCGACACCACCACCCAAGCTAATTTTCCATCCCCACCCTTGTCTGCCTTCCGGAGAGACCACTCTCTCCGCGACTCCCTTGTCCGCTCCACACTTCCCTCCAACCCCACCACACCCGGCACCTTCCCCTGCAACTGCAGGCAGTGCTACACTTGCACCCACACCTCCTCCCTCACCTCCATCCCAGGCCCCAAGTTCACCTGCACATCTGCCAATGTGGTATATTGTATCCATTGCACCCAGTATGGTTTCCTCTACATTGGGGAAACCAAGCGGAGGCTTGGGGTCCGCTTTGCAGGACACCTCCGCTCGGTTCGCAACAAACAACTGCACCTCCCACTCGCGAACCATTTCAACTCCCCCTCCCATTCCTCAGACGACATGTCCATCATGGGCCTCCTGCAGTGCCACAATGATGCCACCCGAAGGTTGCAGGAATAGCAACTCATATTCCGCTTGGGAACCTTGCAGCCCAATGGTATCAATGTGGACTTCACAAGCTTCAAAATCTCCCCTTCCCCCACTGCATCCCAAAACGAGCCCAGTTCTTCCCCTCCCTCCACTGCATCACAAAACCAGCCCAGCTCGTCCCCTCCCCCCACTGCATCCCAAAACCAGCCCAGCCTGTCTCTGCTTCCCTAACCTGTTCTTCCTCTCACCCATCCCTTCCTCCCACATCAAGCCGCACCCCCATCTACCTACCACCTCAACCCGCCTCCTTGACCAGTCCATCTTCCCTGGACTGACCTATCCCCTCCCCACCTCCTCACCTATACTCTCCTCTCTACCTATCTTGTTTTCTCTCCATCTTCGGTCCGCCTCCCTCTCTCTCCCTATTTATTCCAGTTCCCTCTCCCCATCCCCCTCTCTGATGACGGGTCTAGGCCTGAAACATCAGCCTTTGTGCTCCTGAGATGCTGCTGGGTCTGTTGTGTTCACCCAGCTTCACACTTTGTTATCTTGGATTCTCCAGCATCTGCAGTTCCCATTATCAATGTATTAGATTGATATTGGTTTACAATACATTGCAGAAAATTGGGATTAAGGGTTCTTTTTTCAGGTTGAAAATATGTAACTAGTGGAATGCCACAAGACTCAGTCCTAGGGCCAGTTATTTACTGCTAATACTTGACGGGGGGGGCGGGGGGCGGTGGGAGCGGGGGGAAGTGTCATGTATCAAAATTTGCTGATGATACAAAAATATACAGGAAGGCATGATGAGATGAGGATATCAGGAATCTGCAAGGGGATATTGTTAGGGTGAGTGAGTGAGAAAATGTGTCAGATGGAGTTTCATATTAGAAAACTGTGTGACCATGTGCTTTGGTCTGAAAAATTAAAGTCAGACTGTTATTTAATGGAGCGAGAGACTCTAAAAGCGTGCAGATCAGAGTGAGCTGGGTTCTTGATCTTATTTGTGAAACGTGAAACGTTACACACGCAATTAAGATGGAAAACATCTTTGCTAAAATGATGGAGTTTAAATTAAGGAAGTCTTGCTATAATTGTTCAGGGTGCAGATGAGCCCATACCTGGAATATGATATACAATTTTGGTTCCTATGAAAGGACATACACACATTGGAACAAAAGAGATTCACTCAGCCGATTTGTGGGATGAAGAGTTGACATACCAAGAATAGCTAAATAAGTTGGACGTTCATTCGTTAGAGTTTAGAAGAATGAGGGGTCAACTTGCTGAAACTTGCAAGACTTTGACGCAGTAGGTGTTCAGATGTTTCCACGGGCAGGGAATTCTCAGTCTATGAGAAATAACTACAGCATAAGGGGACATTCATTTCAAGCTGAGAGGCAAAGGGATTTCTTTTCCCAGATGATGGTGAATGTCTGGAATTCTCTACACCAGAGAGGATGCTAGATCACTGAGAGGAAATAAATAGATTTTGAAACATCAAGGAATCATAGAATCCCCACAGTGTGGAAAAGGGCCATTCACCCCATCAAGTCCACACTAATTCTGTGAAGAGCATTCCACCCAGACTTGTCCCACTACCTTATCTCTGTAACCCCGCTTCCACCTAAATTACACGCCGCTAAACACTATGGCCAATTCCGCATGGCCAGTCCACCCAACCTGCACATCTTTGGACCGTGGAAGGAAAAGAGAGCAACCGGAGTAAACCCACACAGACACAGGGAGAATGTGCAAACTCCCCACAGACAGTCACCTGAAGCTGGAATTGAAGCTGTGTCCCTGGTGCTGTGAGGCTGCAGTGTGAACAACTGAGCCATCATGTCACTCCGAATTAAAGGTTGTGAGAAATTGGCATGATAAAGGAGTTGAGGTCCAGAGCAGATTATCTGTGATCTTATAAAATGACATGTCAGACTTGAGGGGTTGTATGGCATATTCCTGCTTCTATTCCTTATGTTCTTATAAACACCAGGCATGTACATATTGCTGAACAAACACTGGAAAGAATTTTTAGTCAAAAAAACTGCATTGACAAGTAAAATATTTGTAGGCTGAATAATCCTTACAGAAATATTATTTTAAAACTTGAATCTCATCTACTACAGGATTGAAATGCAAAGCAGTATGGATGCTTGTTTTGGATGAAGCCAGGAGCCTTAATCTATATGGATGGCTTCCCTCTGAACCGTGACCCTATCAGGCAATAAGTGTGAGGCACATCACCGCTATGCTTATACCCAACGCATAAATTGTAATACGTTCAGATCTGGTTAACCTTTCAATGTCCAGATAGATGAGTTGGAGAGAAAACTGATTCCACCCAAATACCCAACATGGAGTTTTGATACTAATCCAGACAGATCAAAATCATTTTGATGCAAACACTGAATTATCAAATCATTTGAATAAAATAAATTTTGGATTGGTCTATATTCCTTCCAGAACTGATCAATTTCTCCCTGACTACCCAAGCAAACAAGAAATATGTATACCTGAGCCCCCACCAATCTAGGGGAAATCTGCGATACCACACATTATCCATCAACACCGGAACAGAGCTATGAAATAAAATAGGTAAACCTATTAAGTTATCTGTTAAATATTTCTCTCCTGTTCCTTCTGGACCCAATCTTGGTTGGGCCTTTGTTCATGACCTAGACCCAAATGTCCTTCAGCTCTATTGTTGTGTATTTGGCCACATAGGGCAGAGAATATATGCAAGTATCATTAGTTGTTGCTGAAATGCTTGCCATTGTGTCTCAAATTCGTGGCCTAAAATTCATAAACAGAAATTAAATTTGAAGATGGTCCTGAAAGTGTGGGAAGGAGCAATGAGTCTAGTTAACTGAAACTCTTCTCTTTTCTATTTCAGGGGAATATTGACACATTCGTGAAATAAAATGTTTATGCATGTTTTAGATATTTTCCTCACTCTGGCATGAGCCATAGGTTATTTCTGATCTAATGTTTTCTGAGAATAAATGATGGAAGTCAGAATCATGCAGCACTATTGCCCATGAATGTTTTCAACATATGTTACAAGTCCTAGTTCCAAGATGTATCGAATAATTTTCATCATCTCTGTTACATCTAACTCCATGTGACTGGTCCAACTAATTTCTTCCAGTCACAGATTATATTGTAAACTTGGCAGGTTGCTGTTTTTTTATAATCCAGTTACATTGAGTATAAACTTAACCTCCAGGGATAACAGCTGCTGATGTCTTAATCCTTGCAAAATCTTCCAATAGTTTTGGCTAGATTCCTTCATTGACTTAATGACTTTCTATTTGATAACTTTCAAGATCAAAATTAAAATGTAGGAGGCTGAGTTTCAAAAGAGGTTATGTAAAAAAGCTTTTTCATATACAAGACATCAGGTTTAATTGAACTGAGACAGATGGTACTTATTTGGTACTCTGTATACAACACTGAGGGACAATAAAAGGTGGGGGGTGGTGCTGGGCTGAAATTGCAGTCCAGTGTTTACCAGATCTGAATCCACCACAGAAAATGGTCATAATGCTGCAGCAAGTAAAAATGAGAATTTGATTTCACTAAACTTCACATTTGTCTTCAGAAACTTTAAGGTTAGTGCATTTGCAAAGACAGAGTTAAAACTCAAGCATGACGCAGACAGGCAGGTAATTACATGAACCTGCCTAGCTAGCCAGAGGACAGAGTAATGTTCCTTTTCTCTAAACTGCCTAGGACCGGAACCAATATGCTAGAGAATGAAAAGGGAGACCCTGCCAGATAATTAAACATCTGATTGATATTTACTGGCATGCCTCAGGACTGTGATTACTAACTAGGAAATGTGGATGTTTATCCTTCATTATACAGCCAAGGAGCCTGGGCATTGACTCATCATGAGAGTATCCAGAATTGAATAACTGTACCCAATGGACCACAAAGGATTAACATGCAAATTAAAGAACAGTATTGGATACATTAAAGGTCAACAGAAATGTTGAGTCATCAGGTAAGAAATGCTTTACATTTTGCTTTAAGAGATAAAATAATTAGTCCCGTGTTTCGGGATTTGATTCATATTTTCTTCCCTTGACAGCCAGTTCAATCTCTAGAACTTTTGATGTAGAATCTACTTGGACAAAAGAAACCAAATTTTTTGTTAATTTTGTCTGTATTCATATCAGTATAATCAGAATTTTAATTTCTCTTTGGTTTGGTTAACTCCACTTCTCCTATCCAAAACGAAACCTTCACCAAGTCTGGAATCAATTACACTTACTCCAAGCTTCCTAGAGTATGAATAGCTTTAAGGTTGCCAGAAACTTGCAACATTTTTGTGGTTCCATTCAGGGAGAACACTGATTTGGCCAATCACCATGAAATTTGGATATTTGTAGACACCTAAAATTGATTTTCTGAAAATGTAGCAAGATATCTGAATTTTCTGCACACAATTTCCAGCCTTTGTGTCAAAGAAGCACAGACAATCCCATCCGAACATTCTCACCATAGAAGTGCATTCCATGCCACCAATGATGACAATGCTCCCTGATGGGACTTGTCACACTTTTGGTTCTACTTTACATAACTTATGCAGTGCCCCATGCTGTGAAGTACTATGATTATGGATGTGGCTAGTATATACATGTAACCATCAGAATAGGTGTTAATGTGACATCAAGCAGTGTGTAATAGTTCTGGTGCTCTGGATTCCTCCCACAGTCCAAAGTTGGGCAGGTTAGGTGGGTTGCCCATGATAAATTATCCATAATGTCCAGGGATGTGCAGGCCAGATGGATTAGCCAGGGGAAATTCAGGGTTACAGGGATAATGTAGGAGTGTGGGTCTGGGGTGGAATGCTCTTCAGAGGATCGCTATCGTCTCAAGAGGCTGAATGGCCTGTTTCTGCACTATAGGGATTCTATGATTCAGCCATCCCAGCTGACTGGACACTAACTTGATCCACACACATCCACTCAATACTTACACCTATCACAAAACCACTGAAGATCAGAATGAGATCCTCCATTCACCAACACTGCCACTCATCACACCAACACTCCCACCAGCATTATTTAGAGCGATGCCCATCAACTTATGGTTGAGGTAATTTTGACTCACTGCTGCTCTGGTAATTTTTGTGGAAGTACTGTGGCTTGTGTTGGCAAATGGCTGCATACCTAATGGAAGGCCTTATCACAGGATGAGGGCATCACTGGCTCAGGCAGCATTTATTGCCCATCCCTAATTGCCTAGAAGGCTGTTAAGAGTTAACCACAGTACTGTGGGTCTGGAGTCACATGTAAGCCAGACCAGGTAAGGATGGCAGATTCCTTCCCTTCAGGACATTAGTGATTTAGGTGGGTTTTTCCTGACAAATAACAATGGATTCATGATCTTTACTAGACTCTTAATTCCAAGTTGAATTCAAATTCCACAATTTGCCATGGTGGGATTTGAACCCAGGTCCCCAGAACATTATTTAGGGCTGTGGATTAACAGCCCAGTGAAAATGCCACTAGGCCATCACCTCCCCTGGTGATTCATGGGATATGGAGCCATGGTTTTAATACCTTTGAGTCTTCAACATTACTAATAAATATAAATGAAGGCTGTAGAGTGGGTAAGCTATACGAAAAGGATGAGGAGAGCTCTTCACAGAAGATCTCAATGACAACCCTGTTGTGCAAGAGTACTTCACCCACCTCCATATCACACATTTAAGAGCTGAGATCGGAATCTTCTGACTGAAACACACACTGTCATGGTCCTGTTGACTGAGGGAACACCAGTTCATTATATTTAAGCAACCAGCAGTGCCTGCAATTGAATTACTGCTGGCCATATATTAATGTGTGATCATAAATCTCCTTTAACAAAACCTGTACCCTCACTCTAAGTCAAGGGTTGAGCCGACAGTGGTTGCAAATGTTACAAAGACTTTGAACTTTAATACAGTACCTATACAGCATCTTCCATAAAAAAGATCTTTCCTGATGAGACTGGATGGCAATTCTAAAGCTCCATGTGCTAAAGTAAAGCATGCTGTAAAGCAAATATTCTAAAGCTAAATGGTTCCAAGAGGTGACAGAGATCATCTGTGCTGGAAGAGCATATGATACTACTTTCTTCCTCGGCAGGTCAAGCAGAATTTTGGGGGAATGGTGTTTTGCTGCGAAGCTTTATTTCCAACAGGACAGTAGCTGTTGATTTCCAATGGAAGCCTCCCAAGCCAATGAGAATGGGTATACACACAGCAAGAGCCATTTGGATCAACGTATTGCTGGTGTATAATCCAGTACAATATTGTATTGGTGAATCCCCCATTCATGGCATGAACTATCAGACTTTCCTTCAAGAGTCGCCCACTGTTCAAGGTTCATGAATCCTCTAAACAACCTGAACACAAGTTGATGAGTTGATGAGGTTCGAGCTGTGGATGTGGTGTATATGGACTTCAGTAAGGCATTTGATAAGGTTCCCCATGGTAGGCTCATTCAGAAGGTCAGGAGGAATGGGATACAGGGGAACTTAGCTGCTTGGATACAGAATTGGCTGGCCAACAGAAGACAGCGAGTGGTAGTAGAAGGAAAATATTCTGCCTGGAAGTCAGTGGTGAGTGGGGTTCCACAGGGCTCTGTCCTTGGGCCTCTACTGTTTGTAATTTTTATTAATGACTTGGACGAGGGAATTGAAGGATGGGTCAGCAAGTTTGCAGACGACACAAAGGTCGGAGGTGTCGTTGACAGTGTAGAGGGCTGTTGTAGGCTGCAGCGGGACATTGACAGGATGCAGAGATGGGCTGAGAGGTGGCAGATGGAGTTCAACCTGGATAAATGCGAGGTGATGCATTTTGGAAGGTCGAATTTGAAAGCTGAGTACAGGATTAAGGATAGGATTCTTGGCAGCGTGGAGGAACAGAGGGATCTTGGTGTGCAGATACATAGATCCCTTAAAATGGCCACCCAAGTGGACAGGGTTGTTAAGAAAGCATATGGTGTTTTGGCTTTCATTAACAGGGGGATTGAGTTTAAGAGTCGTGAGATCTTGTTGCAGCTCTATAAAACTTTGGTTAGACCGCACTTGGAATACTGCGTCCAGTTCTGGGCGCCCTATTATAGGAAAGATGTGGATGCTTTGGAGAGGGTTCAGAGGAGGTTTACCAGGATGCTGCCTGGACTGGAGGGCTTATCTTATGAAGAGAGGTTGACTGAGCTCGGTCTCTTTTCATTGGAGAAAAGGAGGAGGAGAGGGGACCTAATTGAGGTATACAAGATAATGAGAGGCATAGATAGAGTTGATAGCCAGAGACTATTTCCCAGGGCAGAAATGGCTAGCACGAGGGGTCATAGTTTTAAGCTGGTTGGTGGAAAGTATAGAGGGGATGTCAGAGGCAGGTTCTTTACGCAGAGAGTTGTGAGAGCATGGAATGCATTGCCAGCAGCAGTTGTGGAAGCAAGGTCATTGGGGTCATTTAAGAGACTGCTGGACATGCATATGGTCACAGAAATTTGAGGGTGCATACATGAGGATCAATGGTCGGCACAACATTGTGGGCTGAAGGGCCTGTTCTGTGCTGTACTGTTCTATGCTCTATGCTCTACACCAACGACAGCAAGCTTCTGACAAAAGCCAGGGAAATACCACCTATGTCATGGAGCAGATAATTAGTGTGCTACAGCAGCATTCCCAACACCTGAACCTCTTGGGGGAATCTCTCCAATATTTGCCAGAGTGCTGTCTAAGTTTGCCACACTTTATTGCATCCTCCATAACATTGCCTCCATGAGACTACAAACAGTTCGAGCAGGAATCTGGAGGCCATCTTAGAAAGAAGGAGAGGATGAGGTTAGCAGAGGGAAAAGAGAAAGAAGGCGTGGTGCATCATAAACTCTTTCAGTTGTTAGTAGCTGTTAGTAGTTCAGTTTCAGTAGATTTGGCAGTTGTTTCAGCAGTCGGAGTCTGGGAGAAAGTGTGAGGGCAGCCTGGGAAGGTAAGCTTTTCGATTAGAAAAGTCTTAACCCTGTGTGACTGCGGCCTTTTGGTTGTTCAGCGGCATGTGTCTGGAAGGAAGCACAAGGGCAGCCTGGGAAGGTAATCCCTGATGTGGGATTATGAAAACTAGGAACAAAATTGAAAAAAACTGGTCTTCAAGGGTCATAATCTCTGAATTGCTGCCCAAAGGATCAGGGAAGTAAACACGTGGCTAAAAGAGTGATGTGGGAAAGAGGGGTTCCTTTTCATGGGGCACTGGCATCAGTCCTGGGACAGGAGGGATCTATACCACTGGGATAACCTCCACCTGAACAGGGCTGGGTCCAGTGTTCTGGCGAAAAGGGTAAACAGGGTGGTTAATAGGACTTTAAACTAGTACGTGGGGGGAGGGGAGAAGTGGTCATGGAGGGAGAATAACAATTAAAGTAAGGCAAAGCAGCAGGTTAGCAGGTGACGAGGAAGCTTCAATTCCATTGAAAATTAGAAAAAAAGTTAAAGGGAGGGAGAACTCATGAGCTGTTAGTAATGGAGGTAACAGCACCAAAAAAGAACTGCAAAAACTGAGGAAATAGCCGAGGCATTAAACAGTTATTTCATGTCGGTCTTCACTGTGGAAGACACAAATAACGCGCCAAAAACTGATGGCAAGAAAGTGAAAGCCGGTGAGGACGTAGAAACTATCATTATCACTAAGGAGCAGTGCTGGGCAAGCTAATGGGGCTAAAGGTTAACAAGTCTGCTGGCCCTGATGAAACGCATCCCAGGGTACTAAAAGAAGTGATGGGGGAAATGGCTAATGCACGAGTAGCTATTTAACAAAATTCACTGGATTCTGGGGTGATTCCCGCAGATTGGAAAACAGCCAATGTGACGCCACTGTTTAAAAAAGGAAGTCGACAAAAAGCAGGTAACTATGGGCCAGTTAGCTTAACTTCAGTAAATGGGGAAATGCTTGACTCCATCATAAAGGAAGAAATAACAAGACATCTGGATATAAACTGTCCCATTGGGAACATCCAGCATCGGTTCATGAAGGATAGGTCACGTTTAACTAATTTGGTGGAATTCTTTGAGGACATTACTTGCATGGTGGACAATGGGGAACCTGTGGATGTGGTGTAACTGTATTTCCAGAAGGCATTTGACAAGGTGCCACACCAAAGGCTGCTACATAAGATGAAGTTACACAGTATTACAGGTAATGTATTGGCATGGGTAGAGGATTGGTTGACCAGTAGAAAGCAAAGATTAGGGGTAAATGTGTGTTTTTCTGGTTGGCGGTCAGTGGCTAGTGGCGTGCCTCAGGGATCAATGTTAGGACCGTAATTGTTTGCAATTTACATAGATGATTTGGAGTTGGGGACTAAGTGTGGTGTGTAAAAATTTGAGATGACACTAAGCTGAGTGGTAGAGCAAAGTGTGCAGAAGACACTGAAAGTCTGCAGAGGGATATGGATAGTCTAAGTGAGTGCGCAAAGGTCTGGCAGATGGAGTACAATGTTGATAAGTATGAGGTCATCCATTTTGGCAGAAATAACAGCAAAATGGACTATGTTCTAAAAGGTATAAAATTACAGCACACTGCTGTGCAGAGGGACTTGGGTGCCTGGGCATGAATCACCAAAAGTGGGATTGCAGGTGCAGCAGGTAATTAAAAAGGCAAATGGAATTTTGTCCGCCATTGCTACAGGGATGGAGTTTAAAAACAGGGAGGCTATGCTCCAGTTGTATAGGGTTCTGGTGAGGCCACACCTGGAGGACTGTGTGCAGTTTTGGTCTCCTTACTTGAGAAGGGATATACTAGCACTGGAGGGAGTGGAGAGGAGATTCATTCAGTTGATTCCAGTATTGAGAGGGTTGGATTATGAGGACAGACTGAGTAGACTGGGATTATACTTGTTGGAATTCAGAAGAATGAGGGAAGATCTTATGGAAACATATAAGATTATGAAGGAAATAGTTAAGGTGGAGACAGGGAGGTTGTTTCCACTAGCAGGTGAAACTAGGACTAGGGGGCATTGCCTCAAATCAAAAGGAAGCAGATGTAGGACTGAGGTCAGGAGGAACATCTTCACCCAAAGGGTTGTGAATCTGTGGAACTCCCTGCCCAGTGAAGTGGTTGAAGCTACCTCGCTGAATGTGTTTAAGGCAAGGCTGGATAAATTTTTGAACAGTAAAGGAATTAAGGGTTATGGTGAGTGGGCGGGTAAGTGGAGCTGAGTCTCAAAAAGATCAGCCATGATCTTATTAAATGGCGGGGAAGGCTTGAGGGGCCAGATGGCCTACTCCTGCTCCTAGTTCTTATGTTGTTATGTTCTCTCCAGGTTGGCTGCCTGAGAGCATTTTCTCAGATTCTGGCTTCCATTAAACTAATCCATTTTTTCACAAGTGGCCACTATTACCCATCATCTGAGATACCCTAAAACAGCATAACCTGGGTCAGCTCTTGAGAAAGAAGTCTCTCGTTAAAAAAACCTTTGTGCTTTGATCCATTACACATCCAATTTTACACAGAGAGGTCAATTATTCACCCTGGGCATTCCTTTGTTGCTAGTTGTCATGGTGCAATGGCCTGACCCATAGCTCTTAAGTATTGTCACCCCACTGGCTGCAACATGTCTAGTGGGAAGCTACTGTTTTCCACTGGGGAAGAGATTGTGGGACAAACCTGAGCAGGTCCTGCTCTAAAAGGCCCTGACTTGGGACAGCATTACATTGGATGCGTGGATGGATGAGGTCAGAGGCAACATCCAGACCATTGTTAGAGTGGCACTGGAGGGTGTATCAATACTGTTGCCCTAGGAAAGGACAACAGGTCTGTGGTTGCCAACCCCTTATCAATCCCTTGTCAATCTGAGAAATTTCTTGGAAAATACATTCCTGGGCTGTCAGAGAACATGGATATTCCCTTGAGCACTGAGATGTACAATGTGCTGGCTATTGTCTGAGCCTGTATGGCAGTAAGCATGGACCACCTGACCTCTATTGAGAGCAATGCAGTGCAGCACTGCAACATTGGCTAGTCTCCACTTCATGTTTCAGAAGTGGCTAAGTCATTGGTCACTAGATATTGCCTCACACCTGGGTAAACAAATGCCCAGAGTTGACCACTACTTTCATGCTTCCATTGTATTCAGACAACATTCCTGTAGAGCCTCCTGCCACCATTTCAGAAATCTTGCATCTTTTTTGTCTATTGAGTAGGGCCTCCAGCAGCACATTAGTGAATTCTGGGCTTACTCTCTCCTTCGGTCCTGATGCTCCATTTCATTTTTCTCCACTTGGCAACAACAATTCAGTGCAGCTTTCTTTTCAGAAACACAGATAACCACTAGGAGGTAGAACACAGGCAAACCCTTGCAAGTTGTTTGCTGTCTGTTCTGTCAGGATGAACTGGGCTGTATATTGAAATCGTAGACATGGGAGGCAGAATCTAGTCTGATCATTACCTGCTTTAATTGGAATGGGGTCAAGCAGACTGTTAATCATGTCCGTCACTTTTTGTATTTCAAACAAAAATGGTCTAGCTTACGCCATAAGAATAACCTTGCTGATCTAGCAAATTGACTATAACAAGGGCTTTTGTCTTAAATAGTATTATTACGCTGAATGACATTACGTTGCAAGAATGTTCATTTTGTCAATTATAAGACCTTCCGATTGACACAGAGCAATCTTCAGCTTGGTGCCATTCTACATCTAATAACGTTTCTGAATCAGCAAACATTCAGAGCAACAAAATACTGAACTAATGTACAAGATAGCATTCGCCCTCCTAAGGCCAGTTTTGTCCCATTGAAAAACAGAGCATAATTCTTAGGTATTTCTAGTCATTTCTTTAAATTCTAGTCATATGCATTAAAGGTTGACACACTTTTTTTTTGACAGATACATCCCACATATTTTGAAAGCTACAAAATTCAACACTTAAGGAATAAATTTAATCACGGTCAGCAAAAGACTGGGCTCCAGCATCTATCTTTCAGGTTTTATGAACAACATTAAAACGAGACAATAGCATCCAGTAAGATTGTATTGCTAGGCACTAGTTAACTATGTATTGTTTTCTGCAGCTAGGCAATTTAGCTGTCATAACTGCTTGCACTAGCTTCAGTCTCTTAAAGAGGCCCTGGCATACTGTTGTATACAGCATAGTTTCTTCATATTTGTGAACAGTATGGTTTGTGTGGGATGAGCACATATTTCCCCTCAAGTTTGAGTACATATCCCAATTAAATCACTCAGAAGGAGGCTTTTGTGAAATAACACGATAGGCTATTATTATTCTGTTCTGAGGAAGGCCGACCCACTCGGAAACATAAACACTAATTTCTCTCCACAGATGCTGCCAGACCTGCTGAGTTTTTCCAGCAATCTCTACTTCTATTTTTTTTATTTTTAGTTTCATGGCATACCCCTGTTTAAACTGAATTTCAACCCAGTCTCATGCAACCCAAACATATAAAGGTAATAAAGGTTTTCAAATTTTGTTTATTTCAGACTCTGATTTATGGCCTCTGCTCTTCCATGTAAAATTCAGCGATGGGAGTATTGGTTTGCTCAGCCATAGAGACATTCACTTCACACCTACTAATGAATGGCCTCCTTGTCACATAAGGGATTTTGAGGCAGCCTGCTATAGGAATTTGTTCTCCCCTAAACCGTGCCCTCTTCCATATTAAGATTGTAGCTTTGGTCCATACCCAAGTACTCATTGTAGTTCCTGTCCCAAACACAGCAAATATGTTTTTCTTTTCCACCAAAAGGCTAGGACGATTCTTGATGCTACATTCATGTAGCTTTTTTAGATAGCTTTGATGTTTTATAATTGAAATGAAGGTCTTGTAAAGGGAAAAGTTTACAAAAGGTTGTGAAATTCCTTGCAATTGAATAGCTAGGAATTTTCTGGCAAACTTTAATGGGAATATGTTGCATACTCCAGCTTGTTCATGTAGATTCAGATATTTTATGTAGTTGTTTAATCCATCTGAAGGCTTGAGACAATCAGTGTCTTTGTTATAAATATCTCAACCAAATCAGACAATATTTGTTTTTAATTGGTTTCAAGGGAAGGGCATTGACTCTTACTGTAGTAAGTGAAACTAGCTGGATCTTGTTGGCTATGAGATCTTTGACTGGAGTTGTTAACCTGGGCCTCGGCGACCAATATAACCAGATGATTAGCCCCCTCTTCACTTTAGGAGACTGAGCCTGAGCTGGCTAGTCACAAACCAATGTACTGTGCACAAGTAAATAGAGGGTGGCTTGGTGATAGGATACCAGCCTCTGAGCAGTTATTTCATTTATCAACCTGGGATTTTCTTTATTCCCTTTCAACACAGAAGTGGTTCTAAACCAAAGAAATGTTAGTGATTTGGAAAGATGACGGCCTAAGTGATATAATTACTATTAATCCAGAGTCTCGGGTAATGATCTAGGAACCCAGGTCTGAATCCCACCATGGCAGATGGTGCAATTTGAATTTTAAACAAAAAATTAAGAGTCTAATGATGACCATAAAAATATTGTAAAACCTGTCTAGTTCACTAATTTCCTTTAAGAAAGGAAACTGCTGCCCTTATCTCGCCTGGTCTACTCGTGACTCTAGACCTACAACAATGTGATTGACTCTGACTCTTAAATACCCTCTGAAATGGCCAAACTAAATGATCCAGTTGTTACAGTGGATTGCAATGGCTCAAGAAGGCAGTTTATAATCATCTTCTCAAAGCCAACTACAGACTGCAATAAATATTGGCCCAGCCAGCAAAACCATGAGTCAACAAAATAATAATGGCTGTGATATTCTTAAATAGTTTTTGAAATATACCATTATTTTGAAGCTTAGAATATGATATGGCATTATTGGACATGAAAGAGTTCATTGCAAGTGAAAAATGGCAGTTCTGAAGACTGCTCAAGTCGATAATAAACTGGCAGTGAGCCACATTGTGCATTACTACTGAAATATTTTGTAGGTCAAAAAATTCAGGATAGCTAATGCTGCATATTTAGGATTGACAAATTTCGACTAGACACAATCAGTGGAAAGTTAAGTGAGTATCACAATAAGTGTTACGACGATTGCTGTAATTATTTGTATTACAAATCGTTATTTCAGAGACAATGTTATGTTAACTTGTATTAACCAAACACGATGAGTGCAGCTATGCCACACTTAACATAATCAGCAAGTAATAATTAAATGACCAATGTGACTATTTCATCAATTAACACCTTACAAAAATATGAAAAGATGTAAAGTGATGACAAATTAAATAACATTTTCAATGCAGGATGTAATTGCTCCCAGTCAGGCATATTCACAGCAAGGCAAGACATATTTTCAATAATAATAATAATAATAATCTCCTCTTTGACTGTATGCTTTGCACCATCTTCTTAATAATGGTGTTTGATGGAAAATGACTTTGTTTTAATTTTATATGACACCATCTATCTCTACTGAGTCTCAAACTGACAGTTTTTCACTTTGATGCTTTGTAATTCAAAGCTCATTAAGCCTTACTGAAACTGCTACAAAGCACTGAAAATACTGAAATAAAATGTAACATTTCAATATCAAAATTTCCCTAATTTTAGTACTGCAGTACTTACATTAATGTTTATGCTATGATATAAAAAAACCACATGATCTTAAATGAAAATGTAATTACCAGCATTCATTCAGCCTTTTCTGTTTTCCATTCTCCTTGTTTTATTTTTAATTATTTTCACTTATTGTTTACTTTTCTAATTCAAAGGCTGTCTCAGCGCCGGGGAGCCGGGTTTGATTCGACCCTAGAGTGACTGTCTGAGTGGAGTTTGCACATTCTTGTTGTGGGTGGGTTTCTCTCGATGCCCTGTGTTCTTCCCACAGTCTAAAGATGTGCAGGTTAGGTGGAAGGCCATGTTAATATGCCCATACTGTCTAGGGTTGTGCAAGCTAGGAATATTATGCTTGGGAAATGCAGGGTTACAGGGATAGGGTGCGATGATCTCTGAAGGGTCGGTATGGTCTCAATGGGCCATATGGCATATTTCCACACTGTAGGGACTGTATGATTTTTCTGAACTATTTTCCTTCAATAAAATCTTTTAATATCCTTTCTTTCCTCTCTAATGCTTCCATCATCTGTGTTGGAACTTGAAAATAATTTGTTGAAAAAAAGAGCTACTTGATAAACAATTTTAAGAAGAGTAGTGTTCATATTGATATTAGCAGTTAAATATGTTTAAAATATATTTGGGGTAACTGAACCTGCATCACGTCAGCATCTTTAAAGTTCATTTTTGGTATATGAGCATTGCTCAAAAGACCACCATTTATTGTACTTCCTTGAGAAGGTGATGATGAGCTACCTTTAGTAACTGCTGTAATCCATCTGGTGTAGGTACACCTACAGTTCTTTTAGGGAGAGATTTCTAGTGTAGATTTCCAGTAGTTGGAGCAGGCTAGATGGGTCATAGGACCACTTCTGATTTCCTGGATTTTGAACCAGTGGGAATAAAGGAACAGCAATTCATAGAATCCCTACAGTGTGGAAACAGGCCTTTCGCTCCAACAAGTCCACTCTGACTGTCAGAGCTTCCCACCCAGCCCCAGCTCCCTATAACCCACCTAATCTACACATCCCTGAACATTATGGGCAACTTAGCATGGCCAATCCACCTCGCCTGCACATCTTTGGACTGTGGGAGGAAATCCACACAGAAGCATGGAGAATGTGCAAACTCCACACAGACAGTCACCCAAGATTGGAATTAAACCTGGGACCCTGGTGCTGTGAGGCTGCAGTGCTAATCACTGAGCCACCGTGCCACGCCCAGTGTTTCTGTTCCAAATTTAGAAGTGTGATTTGGAGAACTTGTTCTGTTGCCATGTATTCACTTTTCTTGTCTTACTGCTGGTAGAGGACATTGGTTTTAAAAGTGAGTTGCTGTAGTTTTGTAGATGAATGTACTTCTGCAGCTGTTGGCAGTGAAGGGAGTCAATGTTTAAAATACTAGATGGGTTGCTGATCAAGCAAGTTGCTTAGTCTTGGGATATGTCAATCTTCTTGAGTTTTATTGTCGTTGCACCCATCTAAGCAAGTGGAGAACATTCCATCACACCTCTGTCCTAAGCCCTATGCATAGTCGACAGGAACTGCAGAATCAGGAGGTGCATCTCTCACCATTCAATTCTCAGCCTACATCACATTCTTGTAGCCACAATATTTTTATGACATATTCTGACACTGTAGAGTGTTGATGTTTAGAACTTCAGCAATGATAATGTCATTGAATGTCAAGAAAGAAATGGCTAGATTCTCCTTTCATAGAATCATAGAAGTGAATCATAGAATCCCTATGGTGTGGAAACAGGTCCTTCAGCCCAACAAGTCCACACCGAACCTCAGAGCATCCCACCCAGACCCATTGTTGGAGATGGTACATCAGTACTAGTAAAGAATATGACTGCAATATAGGACCTAGGAGAAGCCATGTGGAGCTATACTGTTAGGGTTATGGTATGCGGAAGAGACATGTTGAGGTAATTAGAGACAATGGGAACTGCAGATGCTGGAGATTCCAAGATAATAAAATGTGAGGCTGGATGAACACAGCAGGCCAAGCAGCATCTCAGGAGCACAAAAGCTGACGTTTCGGGCCTAGACCCTTCATCAGAGAGGGGGATGGGGGGAGGGAACTGGAATAAATAGGGAGAGAGGGGGAGGCGGACCGAAGATGGAGAGTAAAGAAGATAGGTGGAGAAGGTGTGGGTGGGGAGGTAGGGAGGGGATAGGTCAGTCCAGGGAAGATGGACAGGTCAAGGAGGTGGGATGAGGTTAGTAGGTAGCTGGGGGTGCGGCTTGGGGTGGGAGGAAGGGATGGGTGAGAGGAAGAACCGGTTAGGGAGGCAGAGACAGGTTGGACTGGTTTTGGGATGCAGTGGGTGGGGGGGAAGAGCTGGGCTGGTTGTGTGGTGCAGTGGGGGGAGGGGATGAACTGGGCTGGTTTAGGAATGCAGTGGGGGAAGGGGAGATTTTGAAACTGGTGAAGTCCACATTGATACCATATGGCTGCAGGGTTCCCAGGCGGAATATGAGTTGCTGTTCCTGCAACCTTCGGGTGGCATCATTGTGGCAGTCCCCCTCTCTCCCTATTTATTCCAGTTCCCTCCCCCCATCCCCCTCTCTGATGAAGGGTCTAGGCCCGAAACGTCAGCTTTTGTGCTCCTGAGATGCTGCTTGGCCTGCTGTGTTCATCCAGCCTCACATTTTATTATGTTGAGGTAATTAGTTTAGTCTTGAATTTAGAACAAAATGTTCAAGAGTTTAGTCCAGAAGAACAGCTCAGAAGAAAATAGTTCATTTCTCCACCAGCAGGACAACCATTTTTTTAAGCTCAGCTCTTGAGAAGCGTCACCTTAGTGGAAATGTGTTCTAGTCTGTGAAGTTTCAAAGCCTGGAGAGTTTGTATTGAAATTTTCATGTGATCAGAATGGAGAATGCTTATGGTATCAGAGTAATGAGAGATTCATGTCATTGGACTTTGAAAGGAATCTTTATATTTGTCCATATTGTTCAAGATGAAAATATGTAGCAGCAGAAGGAGGCCATTCAGCCCATCAAATTTGTTTCATTATTCAGTCAGATCATTGCTGATCTTGAAATACCCAACTTCACTTTCCTGCCTTTTTCCCATAATCATTTATTCCCTTATTGATTAAAATTCTGCTTACCTCAGCCATGAATGCAGTTAAAGATCCAAATCCTACAGACCTTTGTAGTAAAGAATTCCACAGATTCACCAGGCTCTGTGCGAAGAATTTCCTCCATATCTCTGTCTTAAATGGGTAACTACTTATTTTGAGATTTGAAAAGAACTGGAAGGTGTTAATTAATTAAAGATTTGTATAGTTGAGATTGAATTGGATCTTTTTAACAGATGGTGTTGGGAAACAGATTGGAACTTTGTTTTGATGCTTGTGTTAAGATCTTCCTAACAGTCTTTTATATATAATATGTATTTTTTTTTATCTTTTCTGTAACAAACTTATGCTCTTTTGCTAAAGATTCTGGACCCTTGCGTGACAACATTTCAGTAGCTAACTGGCCAGTTGACCAACTGCAAAAATCAAATATATCATCTATGAAGTCAGGTTTTATTTTATTATCTCACTTGTCCAGTGTTACCTTCAGCTGGGATTAAAACAATTGGCACAGACAACTTCAGAGTCTGAGAAGTGGCCCAGTACACTACAGAATTTGCAAAATTCAGCAAACCTTCCCTCTACAGAACCTATAATGGAAGGAAGGTCATTGATGAAGCAGCTAAAGATGTTGGGCTTAGGACATTCTCCTGGACAATTAGGTTTGTCCACAGCACTGGCAGGGCTATTGGTGATCTAAATTCCAACATCAGTAAAGCCACATGGAGAAATGCAGTCCAAGGGTATCAACATGGACTTCACAAGCTTCAAAATCTCCCCTCCCCAGGCCACATCCCAAAACCAACCCAGCTCATCCCCACCTCCTTAACCATTCCTCATCTCCTACCCATTAGCCTCATCCCGCCTCCTTGACCTGTCTGTCCTCCACGGACCAACCTCTCCGTAACTCCCCACCTACATTCATCCTTACTGGCTCCAACCCCGCCTCTTTGACCTGTCTGTCTCCTCTCCAACTATCTTCTCCTTTATCCATCTTCTATCCACCGCCCTCTCTCTCCCTATTTATTTCAGAACCACCTTCCCCTCCCCCATTTCTGAAGAAGAGTCCCGACCCGAAACGCCAAGCTTTCCTGCTTCCCTGATGCTGCTTGGCCTACTGTGTTCATTCAGCTTCACACCGTGTTATCTTAGAGAAATGTAAAATTGTTATCGACAGTGATTATTTTTACACTTGGTGGACAGAATTTTTCCCTCTTGAAAGTTGATAGAAATGGTGGTGATTGAATAGACTGGGATGGTGAAGAAATTAACTACAGGTGCAGGAAATGTGAAACAAACCGAAATTGTTGAAGAAATAAAAATTGCAGTAGGTCTCCTTACATCTGAGGCAAGAAAGCAGAGATCAAGTCAGGTGACTCTTCAGCACAACTGGATAAACTGGGGTTGTCCTCCTTGGAGCAGAGGAGTCTAAGGAGGGGCATGATTAATTTGTATAAAACTATGAGGATAACAGGTAGTGTAGACAGGGAGGATCCTTGCCCCTTTATGGAGGGATCAATGACTGGAGGCATGGATTTAAGATGAGGGCCAGCAGGTTTAACGGGGATGTGAAAAAAATCTTTTTCATGAAGAAGATACTGGGAATCTAGAACTGTAAGAGCGGTCAAGGCAGAAATCCTCACAACATTTAAGAAACATTGAGATGTGCCCCTGTGATGCCAAGACATCAAAGGCAATGGGCCAAGTATTAGAAAATGGTTAGATGATCGGTTTTGCTGGAGAAGACTCAATGGAAAGAGAGCCTTTTTTCCATGCTATGGATATCTACGCCTATGACTATGCTGGGATTAGCATAGTTATGTGTTCACTTTTAACCAGCACAAACTTGATGGGATTAAGGGTCCTTTATTTATGCTGTAGACTTCTATAACTCTGACTTATGGCAGGTAGAGCAAAAGATCACAAAAGCTTTTGTGCTCCTAAGATGCTGCTTGGCCTGCTGTGTTCATCCAGCTCCACACTTTGTTATCTTGGATTCTCCAGCATCTGCAGTTCCCGTTATCTCAGATCAAAAGATCAGGCCAGTTTGCACTGGGGAATTACCATCCCACTTTCCACCACCTCAGAAATTAAGTCCTGGATGAGAAGGCCCAAATTGTACCTTTTGGATCCAACAGTAATTAAGATACGTAGATGATCACACAATGACTTCTTCAGGAACCATTCATTCCAGTGCCCTGATTGACTGTTTTCCTGCCAGGAGCAAAGTGACAGCCCTCCTGACGAGTGAAACAGAGTGGCCTGCCTGCCAAGTTGTCGTAAAAATTATAATGAAAAAAATTCCTCAAACTGCTGGCAACCGACTACTACATTATTTATCTTACATAAGATACATTCGCAGCCAACTGCATTTCCTCAGGAATACCATTGTTCAGTACTGTTCTCCATTTCCTGCTCGTCTAAGGTAGCCTGACATCAGTATGTTTTTAAGTTGTTAACTGACAAAGCCTGTTAAATTTACACAGGTACATTCTCACAGATGGTATATTGCCAGTTCTAACAGTTACTCTCATTACATGGTGATGACTGCATCATCGCTGATTCTGACACAGAGAAACAGAATCTTCACTATCAAAACATTAAAGATACTGCCACAATCAAGGGATTAAATTTCTCCACTGTAACTACTTCAAGGTGTGCTTTATGACATCCTTTGAATTCTGAATTAACATTATTGTTTGCTCAGATAAAATTGATTCCCATCTGTCTGCTGTAAGAATATTCATTAGCTCTACATCTATTTATACAGGAAGAAAGGTGTTGCATTTATTTAAGATAATAAAATGTGAGGCTGGATGAACGCAGCAGGCCAAGCAGCATCTCAGGAGCACAAAAGCTGACGTTTCGGGCCTAGACCCTTCATCAGAGAGGGGGATGGGGTGAGGGCTCTGGAATAAATAGGGAGAGAGGGGGAGGCGGACCGAAGATGGAGAGTAAAGAAGATAGGTGGAGAGAGTATAGGTGGGGAGGTAGGGAGGGGATAGGTCAGCCCAGGGAAGACGGACAGGTCAAGGAGGTAGCATGAGGTTAGTAGGTAGATGGGGGTGCGGCTTGGGGTGGCAGGAAGGGATGGGTGAGAGGAAGAACAGGTTAGGGAGGCAGAGACAGGTTGGACTGGTTTTGGGATGCAGTGGGTTGGGGGGAAGAGCTGGGCTGGTTGTGTGGTGCAGTGGGGGGAGGGGACGAACTGGGCCGGTTTAGGGATGCAGTTGGGGAAGGGGAGATTTTGAAACTGGTGAAGTCCACATTGATACCATTAGGCTGCAGGGTTCCCAGGCGGAATATGAGTTGCTGTTCCTGCAACCTTCGGGTGGCATCATTGTGGCACTGCAGGAGGCCCATGATGGACATGTCATCTAAAGAATGGGAGGGGGAGTGAAAATGGTTTGCGACTGGGAGGTGCAGTTGTTTGTTGCGACCTGAGCGGAGGTGTTCTGCAAAGCGATCTCCAAGCCTCCGCTTGGTTTCCCCAACGTAGAGGAAGCCACACCGGGTACAGTGGATGCAGTATACCACATTGGCAGATGTGCAGGTGAACCTCTGCTTAATGTGGAATGTCATCTTGGGTCCTGGGATAGGGGTGAGGGAGGAGGTGTGGGGGCAAGTGTAGCATTTCCTGCGGTTGCAGGGGAAGGTGCCGGGTGTGGTGGGGTAGGAGGGCAGTGTGGAGCGAACAAGGGAGTCACGGAGAGAGTGGTCTCTCCGGAAAGCAGACAAGGGTGGGGATGGAAAAATGTCTTGGGTGGTGGGGTCGGATTGTAAATGGCGGAAGTGCCGGAGGATGATGCGTTGTATCCGGAGGTTGGCAGGGTGGTGTGTGAGAACGAGGGGGATCCCCCACACCCCGCCCCCGCCACAACCGCCCAAAGAGGATCCCCCTCGTTCTCACACACCACCCTACCAACCTCCGGATACAACGCATTATCCTCCGACACTTGCGCCATTTACAATCCGACCCCACCACCCAAGACATTTTTCCATCCCCACCCCTGTCTGCTTTCCGGAGAGATCACTCTCTCCGTGACTCCCTTGTTCGCTCCACACTGCCCTCCAACCCCACCACACCCGGCACCATCCCCTGCAACCGCAGGAAATGCTACACTTGCCCCCACACCTCCTCCCTCACCCCTATCCCAGGCCCCAAGATGACATTCCACATTAAGCAGAGTTTCACCTGCACATCTGCCAGTGTGGTATACTGCATCCACTGTACCTGGTGTGGCTTCCTCTAAATTGGGGAAACCAAGCGGAGGCTTGGAGACCGCTTTGCAGAACACCTCCGCTCAGTTCGCAACAAACAACTGCACCTCCCAGTCGCAAACCATTTCCACTCCCCCTCCCATTCTTTAGATGACATGTCCATCATGAGCCTCCTGCAGTGCCACAATGATGCCACCCGAAGGTTGCAGGAACAGCAACTCATATTCCACTTTGGAACCCTGCAGCCTAATGGTATCAATGTGGTCTTCACCAGTTTCAAAATCTCCCCTTCCCCAACTGCATCCCTAAACCGGCCCAGTTCGTCCCCTCCCCCCACTGCACCACACAACCAGCCCAGCTCTTCCCCCCCACCCACTGCATCCCAAAACCAGTCCAACCTGTCTCTGCCTCCCTAACCTGTTCTTCCTCTCACCCATCCCTTCCTGCCACCCCAAGCCGCACCCCCATCTACCTACTAACCTCATGCTACCTCCTTGACCTGTCCGTCTTCCCTGGGCTGACCTATCCCCTCCCTACCTCCCCACCTATACTCTCCTCTCCACCTATCTTGTTTTCTCTCCATCTTCGGTCCGCCTCCCCCTCTCTCCCTATTTATTCCAGAGCCCTCACCCTATCCCCCTCTCTGATGAAGGGTCTAGGCCCGAAACGTCAGCTTTTGTGCTCCTGAGATGCTGCTTGGCCTGCTGTGTTCATCCAGCCTCACATTTTATTATCTTGGATTCTCCAGCATCTGCAGTTCCCACTATCTCTGTTGCATTTATTTCACTTCTTCACAACCTGAAGGCATCCCAAGGCATTTCTCAGTCAGTGGCTTACTTTGCATTCATGTCCAGTATTCGAATGCAATGAGATCCAAGCTGGCAGGGTTCATACAATGTGGTCCCACAAACAGTAATCGATAACAGACCACTTCAACTACTTTAGTAATGTTGTTAGGAAGATAAATATTAGATTCGCCAACCGCCATCCCCCCTCACTCTTTTTCAAACAGCGCTACAGGCATTAAAGTAGCTTTAGAGAGGTTTAGCCTTGTTTAACACTTCTTTCAGAAGACAAAAGTGTAGTGCTCTTTCTGTAATGCAAAAGCGTGTCAATCAAAATTGTATGCTTTAAAAAAAAGGTCCAGTTCTTTCTTCTGTAAGTACATTTTTTGATCCAAGAGTATAATTTTATCGTTAACGTTTCCTTGTCACATTCAACATCTGCTTTTGTTCCCAGAAGTCTTGATGTTTCACTTACAGAAAGAAAGGTCCAGACTGACTTTCCAAGTAGCATGTAGTCACAATCTTTGCAAAATTACACTGGATGCTATTTCAGAAAGTGACAAAATTGATTGAGGTTGATTCTATTGAAGTGAAAGAAAATAATTTCATTCAATGAAACTCTTGAGTATGATTCCACGTTATTGGCAGTATGTTGGCCATCGTGAAGAATCAGCAACAAGTTCTAATAAGAACTAGGAGCGGGAGGAGGCAATTCAGCCTTTCCAGGCTGCTCCACCATTCAATACAATCAAGAGTGATCTCAACTCGGCTTCATCTCTGTTCTCCTGCCTGTTCGCTGTAACGCTTCAAATCATTACGAACTAAAAATCTGTCTATCTCTTCCTTAAATGTATTTAATGTCCCTGCATGCACTGTACTCTGGGTTAATGAATTCCACAGATTCTCAACCCTCGGAGAGAATTTCTCCTCTTCAGTTTTAAATCTGCTACCCTGCCTGAAACTATGTCCTCTTATTCTAGATTGCCTGATATGAGGAAAAATCCTCTCAACATTTTTTTTACCATTCCCCTTCTGCACATTTTTGACCTCAATTAGATCTCCTTTCATTCCTCTAAACTCCAGAGTGTATTGACCGAAACTGTTCAATGTCTCTTCATAAGACAAAACATCATAGAGTCAAACAGTATGGAAACAGAAGCTTCAGACCAACCAATCCATGCCAAACATAATCCCAAACGAAACTAGTCTCATCTGCATACTCCTGGCCCTTATGCCTCCAAACCGTTCCTATCCATGTAATTATCTAAGAGTCATTTAAATACTGTAACTGCACCCACATCCATAACTTCCTCAAAGTACATTCCAAATGCGAACCACATTCTGTGTAAAATAAAATTGCTGCTCATGTCTTTTTTAAATCTCTCTTCTCTCACCTTAAAAATATGCCCCCTAGTTTGAAAAGCCCATCTTCAGGAAAAGACACTCTATATACCTCATCATTTTATAAACCACTATAAGGTCACCTCTCAACCCCCATCCTCTATATTTGGAACCAGCCTCGTGATTCTCCTCTGAAGTGCCTCCAATGTAACCGCATTCTTCCTCAAGTAGGAAGACCAAACCTGTAAGCAATATTCCAGGTACGATCTCACTAATGCCTTGTAACAACACTTCCTTTTTATACTCTATTCCTTAATCAATACGTGTCTAAATTTCAACTGCCCTCCTTATTATCTGCTGTATTGTATTTGCATAATAGTTTTTGACAATGCATGCATAAAGACAGCCAGATCCCTCTGCAGCAAAACAAGCTGAAGTTTCTTTCCATTTAGATAATCAATTTCCTTGCTATTCCTCGAACCATTTATAATTATAAAATTATCATTAAAGTTTCCTCAGTTCTCTAAACTTGTAATTTTCAAGTTTTGTCTGTTACCTCATCTGCTGAGTAGTGAAGGGAATAAGAAGAAAAAATTGGAGTATCACAGGTTGTGCACAGTTTCATGCATCTTCTATTCAGCTAAAGAGAGTCTTTGGCAGAAGTTTGGGAACAAACGGCCCTGGTGGCTTCTTGTTCAATCATCAGTGTGTGTTCCACAGGGCAGAAGCTGTCACTATAAGAAGAAAATAACATGACCAACAATCAATTGTGAACTGCAGGGCTTCAAAGGCAGAGGCACAGTTTTATTTTCAGCAACATACATAAGGATTTTGATGTATAAATATCTGACTCATCATTCTCCATCAAACCAGGTCTGATTCCTGAGATCACCGCCCCCCCCCCCCCCCCCCCCCACCCACTGTTGCTGTTGAGCAAATTGTTAGGCTGTATTTCTTTCATCCTTGAGATGTGGATGTCAATGGCATTGTCAACATTGTTACCCTTCCATAACTGCTCTTGAGTAGGCGGTAGTGAGCTGTCTTCTTGAACCTCTGCAATTTGTGTGCTGTAGTAGATACTCTCAGAGTTCACTTAGGAAGGGAAAACCAGGGATCTGAGTTAGTCACATTGAAGAAACAGTGTTACGCCTACAAGTAAGGATAGTGTGTGACTTGGAGAGCATTTTGCAAGTGGCAGTGCTCCCATGTACTTGATGTGTTTCGGTTATGTGGTAGATATTATGGGTTTGAAAGATAATGCCAAAGGAAACTTGGCTGTTTTCTATACTACAGCCATGGTGTGCTCCTTTGGTCTGATGATAGAGGCAAATGGTTGAATCTAGTATACTGTTCTGAGGAACTGCTGCAGCAATGTCTTGGGTCTGAAATGATGAGCCTCCACCAAGCACAGCCATATTTTTTGTGCTGGCCAAAACTGTAACCAGTGGAAGGTTTTCATCTTGATGCCCATCACATCCATTTTACTAGGGCTCCTTGATTGCCTTTTTCTGCCTTGATATCAAATGTATTTACTGTCACCACACCTGTTCAACTCTTTTGTCCACATTTGGACCAAGGCCACAAAGAGGTCAGCACCAAATAACCCTGGATGAATCCAATTGAACATGCATTGTCAGGTTAAAATTGTATCAGAGATAATGGGAACTGCAGATGCCGGAGAATCCAAGATAACAAAGTGTGGAGGTGAATGAGCAAAGCAGGCCAAGCAGCATCTTAGGAACTCTGATGAAGGGTCTAGGCCCGAAATGTCAGCTTTTGTTGCTCCTAAGATGCTGCTTGGCCTGCTATGTTCATCCAGCTTCACACTTTGTTATCCATTGTCAGGTCATTGCTAGGTGAATGTCTGTTGATAAATCATTCCATAATTTTGCTGATAACTGAAAGTTCATTGAGACAGGAGTGACCAGATTTAATTTATCCTGCTTTGTGTGGAAAGACCATACCTGGGTCATTTTACTCAATGTTGTAAAATGTTAGTTTTACACCTGCACTGGAATAGTTTGGCTGTTCTCTCTTTCTGGGCTCCATCTCCATCTATCGTTTACTCCTCCCCCAACCCCCACCCAATCTTTAGTATATATACCAACATTTTCCTAGCTACTATCAGTTCTGAAGACAGGGAACTGTATGCAAAATGTTAGCTCTGTTTTCCCTCTACAGATGCTGCCAGACCTGCTGAGTTTCTCCAGGAATTCCTGTTTTGGTTTCAGATTTCCAGCATCGACAGTTTTTTGGTTTGTTGGTCCATTTAGTGTGATAATTGTACGACACAACATGATAAAATGTTTATGGTTTAAAGGTGTAAAAATGGGTTCATCTCCACAAGGACTGGTGACCTAATACAGTTATGTATAGATGCAACTAACAAGTAGATTGTTGAGAATAAGTTACAACCTACCCTCTGCTTTGTTCTCTCACCACCTACTATAAGGCCATTCTTACAGGTTTATCCTTCAGGATTTAGCCAATTTAATCAGTAGTGTCCCTAATCTTAAACTCAAACCCACTCTTGACGATGGACATTAAAGTTCCCCACCCAGATTACATTTGATGCCCTTGTGACACTCAGTGTTTTACTCAATATTCTTGACATTTATTTATCCGCTGATGGAGTGCAAGTAGTAGCTGTCAACAGGAAGTTGCCTTGTTGAAGAAGCAATGAGGTTTCATGCCATCCAGAATTCAAAGTCCATGTTGGGAACTCTCCTGTATATATAGATTTACCCCTATCTCTGGTGAGTCAGCAATGCCAGTCAGACAGAATATACCCAAGGATGTCAATGGCACATTGGCCGGATGATATGGGTTTCTGTGTATGAGCAGTCTGTGGATCAATTTTGTCACAAGTCCTGGTATAATGTGAAAAGTTTATTAAGATCAACTAGATGCATCTTTGTCATATATGAAGTGGAAGAGGATGGTTCTTGTTGGGCTTTGTCAAAGTGGTTCAATGCAACCGAGCCCATTTCAAAGGACAGTTAGGAGTCAACTATAATGTGGGTCTGGAGTTAGAATATTAACAGACCGGGCGAGTACAACAAAATTTCTTTCCTAAAGACATTAGCAAATCAGTTACCTTTTTAAAATGACAATCGAATAGTTCCTGAGTAAATACTGTTTGCCTCGTTTTATTTCAGATTTATTTCATTGAATTTAATTTCCCCAGCTGGCAATAATGGTAATTAAAATCTCGTTTCTGAATCAATAGCCCAGATTCTGGATTCCTAACCCATAGCATAAGCAATATGATATTGTACCCATACAAGAGTAAACATTTGTAAGCAGCCAAAGGTCACAACATTAAAGGTTATCAGTAATCTTGCCAAATCTTGTCAGTGATAAGGAGAGATTTCACTTTTAAGGTTGTGCATGTTGTTTTGGAGGTTCCAGGAAAAGCATTCTCTCATTCACTAGAAATATAATAGCTGCTTTCCTGACAAAATTCACTTGTGTATTATGTTTTGCATAATGTCTGCAGTGAAAATCAGGTAATTATTTCAGCACCGTACAATTTAAATACAAGTTCAAAAAATACAAGAGCATGGTGTGTTTAGGAAGCCTTTCAATTGGATGATTTATGAATAGCACTTTACTGCAATGATTTGTGTACAATAACTAAAACTGATTCATCCATAGCAAAATCAACAAAAAAGCTAGAAAATGTTCAATGTTCTGCTGTGCAGTCATTGTTAGCTTTATATTTTATTCTGCTTTCCTGAATTCATTCTTCAGCTTGGATATAACCACCCACCTATGCACAATTCTGAACATTTATATAAACAAACTGAATTTGAAGTTGTGAGACACAAATGAATGCACTGTATTAATGATACAGCATCGGTATTGAAGAATGCATATTTCACAGAGCTATGACTGTTCTGACTCTTGGTATCATTAGATGATACTTGAATGTTACACAAAATGATAGATTTTCTCTCTCATTTTAATTTACGTCTGAATTATTTTGCTGTTTCCCAGGTGATGCTCTAACATGGGAAACGATTTGGGTTGCAGATTGACTGAAATACTCTGGACTGTATTCTCAAGCCCTACACGTCCAGATGTCAAAAAGTGCAATGCTTGAAAACTGCTGACAGAGAGGCAGTGATTAGAAACTTTCAACTGTCACAGGTAATTACCCTCCATCTTCAAATTTTTGACATACACCTGGAGAGGAGATCAGAGAGAAGAGGCGATGGGGTTAGAGCTAAACCTTGTAAAAGCATCAGAATGGTCATCAGTAAAGCTTTACCTTGGTAACTGGTTCATTGGGAATAATAGAAACAGGTTTGAGACATTAAGGAAGACCATTTTAATACATATCCATATCTGTGTGTGTTCAAAGTGATGCTAAATTACAAACCAAAGTTACAGAAAGGCTTAACAGATGTACTTTAATGTTAAAAGCATAGCCCCAGAGGATATCTGTGTATGGAAACAATGTCACAACAGACTTCAGCCTAACTCTAACTCTAGCCCACAACTCTCACTCTTGCTACCAGGAATCACAGTATATTTTTCCAAGCATTAGCTATTGATCAATCTGACTTGATTGGCATCCAGTGTGTACATTTTTTACCAAGAAAGGAAAATAAATAAATATATATATTTGCATTTGTCTTTGGTGTTTTACTAGTAGCTATTTGTCCATTCGAACCAATTAGAAGTCCACGTGTGGATGTTGAAAATGAGCTCCAGGTTCATACTAAACTTCAGCAAACCTTTTTAATAGTTCAGGCTGTGATGTTGCCTTGGGTCAAAAAAAAGGGGAATGTTCATTTTAGCAGCTACTTGGGCACCACCACGCTATATCTAATTTACAATTTGAGATGAAAGACTAAAATTTGAGGCAAGATAACAACAATGGAAGTCAAAATATGTAAATCAACCAATGTGAAAAGTAGAACTAAAATGAGCGTGTCAGCTTTGCTTATGTTACATTCAGTGCTTTGGTGACTGAAGCCATGTGCACTTTTCTAAATACAGGCTAATAATTGAGTTGGGGCCAAATTATATAATATCATTTGCCATTGCATTAAGAAAAAGTAGTATGAGATACAAAGGAACTCAAATACACCCACACAGTAACCAAAGACTAATTCTGAAGTAAGTTTTGGCAACAAACATAATCTGTGGAACTAGAGGAGTTTGAGGAAGTAACTAAAATGTATCAAAGGTCCAAAAACAACAAAATTACTTTGTTTAATTATGTCATTTATCAAGAGACTAGATAACTGAATGAAATATAATTTCATAAACAGACAAAAATCTCAGTTGCCACATCTTGAAGTAGTTAGATAATAGTCGACTGAAGATTTCAGTGAATTTCATTCTATTGCTCAACTGATCAAATGAAGCATTGCAATCTGTTTCTGTGGAATGATGTTCAAATTACAAAGCTAAGACCATAAGATATAGGATTAGAAATTGACCATTCAGCCCATCAAGTTTTCTCTGTCATTCAATGACATCATGGTTGATCAGATCATCCTCAACTCCACTTTCTACGTTTTTGCATAACTCTTGATTCCCTTATTGACTAACAATCTGAACATCTCAGCCTTGAATATGCTTAATGAGCCAACCCCAATCAACCTCTATGCAAAGAATCCCACAGGTTCACAAAAGCCTGAGAGAAGAATTTTCTCCTCCTCTGCCATAAATGTGCAGCCCTTTATTCTGAAATTACTCCATCTGGTTCTAGACTGTCTCACAAAAAGAAACAACCTTTCACCATCTATCCAGTCAAGTGCTCTAAAAAACTTGTACATTTAAAAAGGCCATTTCTCATTCTTTCATTTCCTAATGAGTATAGGCCCAATCTGTTGCATGTCCACTCATAATACAGTCTTTTCAAACCAGGTACTTGCCTCGTGAAATTTCTTTGCAGTGTCTCTAACGCTAGTGTATTATTCCATAGACGAGATGCCCAAAGCTTTCACTGTGTTCCAGCTGTAGTTTGAATAGTTCTTTGTGTAGTTTTAGCAAAACCTCCTTGCTTCTAAACTTCCTTTGAAATTAAGGCAAGCACCCTGTTTGCGAGAGATAATGGGAACTACAGAGGCTGGAGAATCCAAGATAATAAGGTGTGAAGCTGGATGAACACAGCAGGCCAAGCAGCATCTCAGGAGCACAAAAGCTGACATTTCGGGCCTAGACCCTTCATCAGAGAGGGGGATGGGGTGAAGGTTCTGGAATAAATAGGGAGAGAGGGGGAGGCGGACTGAAGATGGAGAGAAAAGAAGATAGGTGGAGAAGAGAGTATAGGTGGGGAGGGGATAGGTCAGTCCAGGGAAGACGGACAGGTCAAGGAGGGGGGATGAGGTTAGTAGGTAGGAGATGGAGGTGCGGCTTGGGGTGGGAGGAAGAGATGGGTGAGAGGAAGAACAGGTTAGGGACGCAGAGACAGGCTGGACTGGTTTTGGGATGCAGTGGGTGGAGGGGAAGAGCTGGGCTGCTTGTGTGGTGCAGTGGGGGGAGGGGACGAACTGGGCTGGTTTTGGGATGCGGTGGGGGAAAGGGAGATTTTGAAGCTGGTGAAGTCCACATTGATACCATTGGGCTGCAGGGTTCCCAAGTGGAATATGAGTTGCTGTTCCTGCAACCTTCGGGTGGCATCATTGTGGCACTGCAGGAGGCCCATGATGGACATGTCATCTAAAGAATGGGAGGGGGAGTGGAAATGGTTTGCGACTGGAAGGTGCAGTTGTTTATTGCGAACTGAGCGGAGGTGTTCTGCAAAGCGGTCCCCAAGCCTCCGCTTGGTTTCCCCAATGTAGAGCAAGCCACACCGGGTACAATGGATGCAGTATACCACATTGGCAGATGTGCAGGTGAACCTCTGCTTAATATGGAAAGTCATCTTGGGGCCTGGGATAGGGGTGAGGGAGGAGGTGTGGGGGCAAGTGTAGCATTTCCTGCGGTTGCAGGGGAAGGTGCCGGGTGTGGTGGGGTTGGAGGGCAGTGTGGAGTGAACAAGGGAGTCACGGAGAGAGTGGTCTCTCCAGAAAGCAGACAAGGGTGGGGATGGAAAAGTGTCTTGGGTGGTGGTGTCGGATTGTAGATGGCGGAAGTGTCGGAGGATGATGCATTGTATCCGGAAGTTGGTGGGGTGGTGTGTGAGAATGAGAGGGATCCTCTTTGGGCGGTTGTGGCGGGGGCGGGGTGTGAGGGATGTGTTGCGGGAAATGCGGGAGACGCGGTCAAGTGCGTTCTCGACCACTGTGGGAGGAAAGTTGCGGTCCTTGAAGAATTTGGACATCTGGGATGTGCGGGAGTGGAATGCCTCATCCTGGGAGCAGATCCGGCAGAGGCGGAGGAATTGGGAATAGGGGATGGAATTTCTGCAGGAGGGTGGGTGGGAGGAGGTGTAATCTCGGTAGCTGTGGGAGTCGGTGGGCTTGAAATGGACATCAGTTACAAGCTGGTTGCCTGAGATGGAGACTGAGAGATCCAGGAAGGTGAGGGATGTGCTGGGGATGGCCGAGGTGAACTTGAGGTTGGGGTGGAAGGTGTTGGTGAAGTGGATGAACTGTTCGAGCTCCTCTGGGGAGCAAGAGGCTACCTACCACTTCATCCTGCCTCGTGGACCTGTCCATCTTCCTGGACTGACCTATCCCCTCCCTACCTCCCCACCTATACTCTCCTCTCTACCTATCTTGTTTTCTCTCCATCTTTGGTCCGCCTCCCCCTCTCTCCCTATTTATTCCAGAACCCTCTCCCCATCCCCCTCTCTGATGAAGGGTCTAGGCCCGAAACATCAGCTTTTGTGCTCCTGAGATGCTGCTTGGCCTGATGTGTTCATCCAGCTCCACACTTTGTTATCAAGCACCCTGTTTGCCTTCATTGTTACCCACCAAGCTTGGATGCTAGCCTTATATGATTCATGGACAATGACTCCGAAGTCTACAGTCTTTGGAAAGTTAAATAATATTCAGCTCCTCTGTTCTCCTTCTTAAAGTGCACAACCTCCTATTTTCTCACATTACACTTATTTGACTACTTTTAACAAACTGCCAATCCTGTCTGTTTCCTTCTGCAACCCTTTGTGTCATTGTCACTTTTTGCCTTCCCACCAACTTTTATGTCATCTGTAAACTTGGCTATGGTACATTCACTTTCCTCATCTGTCGTTAACATACGTTGTAAATAATTGTGGCTCCAGAACTGATCTCTGCAGTCCACCACTGGTTACTGACTGCCTTCCTGAAAATACCCCCCTTTATGCTAATTCTCTGTCTTCTATTTGTTATCCAGTCCCCTATCCATGCTAATACACACCATGGGCTCCACAGATGCTGCCAGACCTATTAAGTTTCTCCAGTGTTTTCTGTTTTCATTTAGGATGCTTGCTGCATGACTGATTCTCCAAAAATATGCGTATTAGTGGTCAGATCGAAAGCTTATCAAATGGAATAAGTGATTAAGTATTTAACTAGATATTATTCTACTTGAGGCATTGAGCAGTTAAGTGAAATGTTTCTTTTCATGAGAAATCGTTTGCAGCATTTTAATGTATCAGATTAGGACTTTATATCAGTAAGTACCTTCCTTGATAATAATATCATCAGTATACATGGAATTTTATTTTCTGTTAGGATGCTTCTTGATTAATGGTCCTTTGGGTAAGAGGTGAGTTGGCATAGAGTTGGAAGAGCAAAGGGAGATGAAGCACACGTTGAGTTGAACATGGGCTATAAAGGGTCATAATGGTGACAGGGGACACAAAGGGCACAAGGGGTTGGGGGATTGGCTAGATGGTCATAGGGTGGCATTAATAATGTGACAGACCATGGTGGAAGTGGGCCAGGATTATGGGTTGGCATGGATAAAGCATGAAAAGCAAGGTGAATGAGTAGGAGCAAGCGAGCGGGATGCGTTTTGTTTTAAACTTTATTGTTAAACTTTCACTGCAGTGCTGGAGCCCTGAGGCAGACTTTCCACCCAGCTTGTCTCTGGAACTGACAACTTCTCAGGCTGTTCCTGAGTTTTTTGGACCGACTCTCAATCCAGACATTTTCCAGCAAACTGAAAATCAAGGTGCAGGCAGCCGTGTTTTAAAAACCAGTTTCATGGAGCCAGGAATTCCCCTGGCATTACGTACTTGACCTGCAAACAAAAACCAGGGCTATTGATGGGCACATTTGTGTGCTGCGGGACGCACTTTAAATGTGAAACAAAAAACTGAGCATGGCAAGAGTGCTGTGTTATGCTGGAAAATAAAATGCGACTGTGTTACTACTTAGGTTTCCAAAAAGAAGGTCAAGATGAGACTTGACTTGTGAAAAACACAGCTCACAAAGTGAACATCAGTTTACACCACCTCAACATGTCAGGTATGTGAATTAAGTCAGCTGTCACACACAGATATTAATTGCCACTCCTATTTTTGGCAGCAGTACAGGAATAAGCTTCTCAGAGTGCTGGTGAAAATTAACATCCTAGGGTATTGTTACACACCGACATCTCAGGATTCTGCTAAACACCATTATGCAATCCTGCCTATCAAGACTTGAAATTTCAAATTTTGGGCAGCATAGGGGTACAGTAGTTAGCACAGCTGCCTCGCAGTGCCAAGGACCTGGGCTCAATTCCACCTTCAGGTGGACTGTCTGTGATGGAATTTGTACATTCTCTCCGAGTCTGCGTGGGTTTCCTCCTGGTGCCCCAGTTTCCTCCCACAGTCCAAAGATGCGCAGTTTAGGTGGATTGGCCGTGCTAAACTACCCCATAGTGTCCAAAGTTGTGCAAGCAAGGTGGGTTGGCCAAAGGAAATGTAAATTTGCAGGGGATAGGGCAGGAGGGTAGGCCTGGCTTGGGATAATGTTTGGACAGTCAATGTGTATTCGGTAAGGTGAAAGGCCTGCTTCCACACTGTAGGGATTCTATGATTCAGTGGAATTATACATAAATGAATGAGGGGGGAGAGTGTTGAACAATCTGGAGAGAACTAAAATTTATACAATGCAGTGTAACAGTATGTTTGATCCCTAACAATCCAATCCATAGAGACATCATGCCTTTCTAGTCGTCTGAATTCATGATCTCAACTATGCTTCTGGGAGAAAAAAAGTCCTTTTCATATTGCGTTTGTAACCTGGTAAAGTAAAACCAGCCAAAGGTTTGGAACAGCCAAAGTAAATTAACTCATAGTCAGCTCATAGAATTATAAAGCATAGAAGAGATCCTTTGGCCCATCAAGTCTGTGACAACAAAAATATGCTGAATCTACAGTAGTTCTACTTCACAGCACCAGGCTCATAACCTTGAATGATATGACATCTCAAATGCTCATCCAAGTACTTTTCAAAGGTTAAGCTTACCTCAGCCACTCTCCCAGGCAGTGCATTCCAGACTCCCACCATCTACAGGGTGGAAACATTTTTCCTAAAGTCCCCTCTAAACCTCTTGCCTTTCACTTTAAAATTATGTCCCCTTGTTATTGACTCTTTAACAAAGGGGTACAGCTGCTTTCTATCCACTCTGCCCATCCCCTAGACAGACTACTACACCTATGTTAGATCCCCTCTCAACCTTCTCTGCAGCAAGGAAAACAACCTGAGCTTACCCAAGCTCACTTCAAAGCTAAGAAGCACCAATGCAGGTAATATAATAGCCCAGGCTTGAGGTCCAATGTCTCAGGGCATCATTAAAGAAAACAGAGGGAGGTTTCAAAAGTTAAAACATTGATGTTTCTTCAATTATATACATTAAGCACATTTAGCATTCCATTTTCATTCAATTTTATAAAATTTGGCATCATCACTCTTTACCTGACTTGACAGGCTGCATCCTAATATATTAAATATGCTGTTTTGGCTACCAGAATTACTCTGCTAGGAATTCATGTAACTTGCTGATAATGAGCATCATGCTCAGCAGCTTGAACTGCTGGTTGGCCTGCTTTGTAACGTACCAAGCAACTGTTGGTTCTTTGCAATCTCCTCCTCACACACACACAGAAGTGAAACAAAGTGATTTGCTCTAAAAGCTTGAAACCTTCAAAATCAGCAATTCTTTTAAGATGTACTTTTGCCTGCTCCTACTTGTTCTTTGGAGGTATTCCAATTATCTGTGGTTAAAATGTATGAAATTCTGATAGTCGTGAGCTCCCTCTAGGTTACTGCCAAAACCAGGAGTTTGTATAAGACTTCACAAAGTTTACAAGTCAAGCGCCTGCAGCGACTGGAGGGTTAAGTGATGACAAATGAGTTACATTCAGTGAAGTGCCAAAGAAATGTAAAGTCCAACAGGTTTACTTGAAGATTTAATATCAAAACGCTATATGACTTATCCTGAGTGTACACTCCCCTGAGTGGTTGATATAGTTGTAACATTCTAATTCTCTCAACCACTGGAAGTGTATTATTCTGTACAGCGATGACGCTTTGAACACTCTCTTTTACTACAGTTCCTGTTAAAAGAACAAGAACATTCTGTGTTTCTTATACTTTCCAAATGGAATGTATGGAGACACAAACTTGGAATTAATAGCCATCCTCTTTTCCGGAAGATTGCCTCCGTAAAGAATAGACAAATTTATTATGGAAACAATTTGAGCAAGTCAGTATTTTATCGACACAATTTCACAAGTGATGTAAACACAGAAGCCAAAATAAGATCTGAGTTTTGTTATTGCATCGTTTGCAGTATTTATAATGGATGCAGGATAATTGATAGGAAGAAGGAAATTAGTGCAACACATTGTTCTTGTAGCTTAGGATAGTATTTGAGTCAGATGTCGTTCTACCTTCTAAATCCCCCTTTGCTTTTCCATTATTCTGTCTACATTCTAGGCTGCTCTGCGGTGGGTTGAGCTATAGTGCTCGTTCACAGGCCATAACGTTGTTTAAAAATTTAAACAATGACAAAGTTATGATATTCATTAAAATTGGCAACCCCCAGACATTGTTGGTGTTAAATATGTAAGAATGCAGAGGTTACTGAACGTTCCATTCACGTTCTAGTGTTCAATTTCTACAGACTCCTTTGTTAGCTATCTGACACTGTTGCCCTGCCTTTCTGTGCCACTGAACTGTGAATTGTTGCATGAATCCTGGCACTATTCCATTCCGTAGGACGCTGTGTGTAACCAAGCCCTTGTGTTGCCCATATAGTAAACTGAAGACTGGGAAGAGTTGCATTCGCGCTCTCTAGGCAGGAGTTAAAATGTAATTCTGAGAAGGAAAGAAAAAGATGACATAACTCATTCAAACTTCTTTCTGCTCTGATTCTTGACCTGGCAATGCTGGAATATGGATTGTTCAAGTGGGCTTATGCCAGCAGACTTCTGCTTATGCCAGTAACCTGTTTGCTTGCTAGTTCACTGCAGCTACACAGTCCCTGTATCGCAGTATACTGGCTTTCTCGGTGGCTCATTAGGCATGAATGTATTGCTGAAAATGTCTAAATTTCTGGCTGCTCTTCAATTTTAGGTCAAATTTAAGAAAGGAATCTGCAGCAGTTAACCCTATGCTCACTTTTCATTTCATTACTGTATAGTCTGGTCATATAACTTTAACCCATAAACCAATCATCAAAGAAGACTGAAGTCAACAAGCAATCCCACATGTTAATATGGCACTGGCACATTGCACACAGTGGACAGATTGCAGCTTATGTGATATCTCTAACAAGTGGAACATTTGAGAGTACATAACCCAAAGGTTCCAAATGATATTGGAATTGTGACATAGAATTAGAAGTTGTTTTCATTGGAAAGAACAAAGGATATGTTGTAATTTTTAAATGGAAGTTAAAACTGTCACATTCTATCTCAACTGAGAACAATGCCAATCAGAATGCTTGTATGTCCCAGAATGCGATTATCCTTCCATGCAAGTTTTTGTTTTGTTCATCAGAGGCAATTTCTTCTTTCATGTTCACGACGAGGGTGTCACTGGCTGACCAGCATTTATTGCTCATCCCCAGTTGCCCCTTGAGAAGGTGGTGGTGAGCTGCCTTGTTGAACCGCTGCGGTTCCTGTGCTGTAGATAGAACCACGATACTGTTAGGGAGGGAATTCCAGGATTTTGACCCAGTGACAGTGAAGGAATGGCATTACATTGTGTGGCTCGAAGGAGAACTTGCAGGAGGCGGTGTCCCCATGTATCAGCAGGTTTCGTCCTTCTCGATGGAAGTGATTGTGAACTTCGAAGGCGCCGTCTAAAAATCTTTGATGAATTCCTAAATATCTTTTGTTTGTTAACTATGCCTTAATGCCAAACATTAATAGTGAAATCTTATGAGGGCTTGAACAATGTGGGAAATGGTGGAAAATCTGGTAAATTTGTCCGAGAAACCTAGCAATTCTTTTCTTGACGTAAGGATCAAGCTGTTGCATTTTTTAACTGCGTTCAGGAAATTGAGAGGGATCATTATTTGTTGGATACCTTATTAACCGCAAATCTCTCCCCAATAATATGAAGCTGCCAAGAACAAACGAAAAATTGAACCCTCTTGATGCAGGAATCAGAGAAGGTGCCTAGTGATTTCACCTCGCCTTTTGTTCCAAAGGACCTACATGTTTGACACCTCAAAGCATGCAACATGGTAGCCAGCCACACATATCCCACAACCACAGATATTGGCATATGACTTGTGCCATATTCTATGAATCCTCATGGCACATCACTGACTTATTTATAGTAGACTACTGCCCTTCAATGTTGCAATGGTAACTATCATTGTAATGTTGCAGCAAGGACCTTGTCTTCTCTTTTGGGGACACATTCACAGCTCATGCACAGGTCATGTTGTATCTCTGGCCTGCTCACTTCCTTTCTTAGTGCTCACTCTTTGAACCTACCTGAATGCTGACAACAGATCTGCGTTGCTTTTCCTTTTTGTGCTTTGCATCTCAACCAAAGATACAGGCTCACAGTGTGGGCTTGCTCTTTATTGCAAGAATAATAAAACCAGAAGCTTGTCATTGTCGTCAGAAATGCTCAGCCCAGTCCATGAAGACAGCTATTGCTCACGGGTCCCGGCACAGTGAGTCAAGGTCAATCTCCAATAGCAGTCTTAGAGCATGGTCATGGTCAGCCAACTGCTCGGGCTGGTCACAGTCAGCATCCTCTTCTCGTAAGTGATTTGGGATTGAATGACATAGAACCTACCTCCTGTCTTGATTCTTTATGCCCTGTTCTGGACTGTTTACTCCTGGAGTCAGAGAGAGGAAGGTATTAGGTCGATGAAAGTAATGGTATAGCCATTACTTTTGGTTCCTATGGTGATGTATCCTCAGCAAGTTAATAGGCTGCACAGAGAGCCTGCATAGTTAGTGGTGTCAGGGGTTAGAGAAGATATTACGGGTGATAGTGGGAACAGTAGAAAAGAAGCCTTGGCAGGAGGAGAATGGAGTAGCAGAGACAGAGTGAGTATAAGGTAGCAGAGAGAAGAGGTGTCACTTATAATGGCAAAGTGGAGAAAGATATTGACCTCCTTCCGATGTTGCTGTTACGCAAATGGCTGAGACAGCACTGACCCAGGGGGAAACCTTTCAAATGGTTGGGTGGTGTCGCCTCCGCTGCCAGTCATTGGGGAAGAGAACATATGCCATCAGCACCATCCCATCCATCAGGACATCCAGGACCCAAAGTGGGGCACCAATGTTCTCTTCTCTATAATGTCTGCGACAAATACCAAGAGCTGTGCAGGGCAGCTCTGGATAACAGTCCTTGATTGGCATAATAGTGGTCTTTTAAAGATGGTGTCAGGAAAGGCAAGTCCATTCCAGGACATCCTGCCAATGCCAACTTGTTTTTGGGTTTGGTGAGTGGTAGAATTGCACAAGGAATATGATTTAACAGATTTACAGAATGTGGGTTTTGGAAGAACTAGGATATACAGCTGCTTGCCAACTATTTCGTTCATTTTTTCTTCCTAGAAGAATAGGAAGATGTAGTAAACCTGCATAGAAATCTGTGAGGCTATACTTAAAGTTATGTATACAGATTTGGCCTATGCATTACAGAAAGGCTATAGAGACATTGAAGTAAAAAAGATGAACAAAGATGCTGTTAGAATAGAGAATGCTTACTCTTCAGCAAAAGTTGAATATTGGACTCCTTGTTGTAGAAAATGCAAAGCTGAGGGTGACGTAGTAGAGGCATTTATCATGAAAGATTGTCATAGGGTAAACGTTGATCATTTTTTTCAGTCATTTGTTAAGCCATTAATAGTGGCTACATAAAATAAGACAGCCACTACTAAATCTAATAGAAAATTCTGGAGCAAATCTTTACTTAAAGGGTGGTGGAAATACGAGTCTGCTTTCACAAAGAATAATTGAGGGGAAAGGCAAAGATGCATTTCTGGGGAATCTAGGTGGACACATTAAATTAATATAAGGACATATTAAAAATTTGAAGCAGAATGGGAGAAGAGTCGGGTTGAACATAAATACCAGCAGACAAGCATTAATATGCTGGAGATTTTTCAATGTAATTCCTTGTAATTCTATTTAGAAAAAAAATCACTTCTACGGTAAAACTGACAAACACACATTGGGAACTCCTATCAGTCTTAATAAATAAGTGTTTGGTTAGGTTTTAAATTAAATCTTCTTTTCACTGTATTGTAAAGTCTGAAGGTGTCCTGCAGCCAGCCTCTTAGCATTAGTGCTTTGCTGTTAATAGAGACACAGGAGAGGCACCTACTCGTGCTGGACTGGATCAAGGCAGCATTCCACATACCAGAAGGCACAGATGCAGCTATTCTTCAGGTAATAGGAGATTAGTTTAGGAGCTTCCGATGTATTGTCACATTGAAGTTGAACATTATAGCTCAAAGATAGTGTATTATATTGACTTGACCGGGACCTGCCTGCTTACTACTTCCCTCCTCACGATCCAAGGCCCTACATATACCTGAGATAATGGGAAGTGCAGATGCTGGAGAATTCCAAGATAATAAAATGTGAGGCTGGATGAATACAGCAGGCCAAGCAGCATCTCAGGAGCACAAAAGCTGACGTTTCGGGCCTAGACCCTTCATCAGAGAGGGGGATGGGGTGAGGGTTCTGGAATAAATAGGGAGAGAGGGGGAGGCGGACCGAAGATGGAGAGAAAAGAAGATAGGTGGAGAGGAGAGTATAGGTGGGGAGGTAGGGAGGGGATAGGTCAGTCCAGGGAAGACGGACAGGCCAAGGAGGTGGGACGAGGTTAGTAGGTAGACGGGGGCGCGGCTTGGGGTGGGAGGAAGGGATGGGTGAGAGGAAGAACAGGTTAGGGAGGCAGAGACAGGTTGGACTGGTTTTGGGATGCAGTGGGTGGAGGGGAAGAGCTGGGCTGGTTGAGTGGTGCAGTGGAGGGAGGGGACGAACTGGGCTGGTTTAGGGATGCGGTGGGGGAAGGGGAGATTTTGAAGCTGGCGAAGTCCACATTGATACCATTAGGCTGCAGGGTTCCCAAGCGGAATATGAGTAGCTGTTTCTGCAACCTTCAGGTGGCATCATTGTGGCACTGCAGGAGGCCCATGATGGACATGTCATCTAAAGAATGGGAGGGGGAGTGGAAATGGTTTGCGACTGGGAGGTGCAGTTGTTTAATGCGAACTGAGCGGAGGTGTTCTGCAAAGCAGTCCCCAAGCCTCCGCTTGGTTTCCCCAATGTAGAGGGAGCCACACCGGGTACAGTGGATGCAGTATACCACATTGGCAGATGTGCAGGTGAACCTCTGCTTAATGTGGAAAGTCATCTTGGGGCCTGGGATAGGGGTGAGGGAGAAGGTGTGGGGGCAAGTGTAGCATTTCCTGCGGTTGCAGGGGAAGGTGCCGGGTGTGGTGGGGTTGGAGGGCAGTGTGGAGCGAACAAGGGAGTCACGGAGAGAGTGGTCTCTCCGGAAAGCAGACAGGGGTGGGGATGGAAAAATATCTTGGGTGGTGGGGTCGGATTGTAGATGGCGGAAGTGTTGGAGGATGATGTGTTGTATCCGGAGGTTGGTAGGGTGGTGTGTGAGAACGAGGGGGATCCTCTTTGGGCAGTTATGCCGGGGGCGGGGTGTGAGGGATGTGTTGCGGGAAATGCGGGAGACGCGGTCAAGGGCGTTCTCGATCACTGTGGGGGGAAAGTTGCGGTCCTTGAAGAACTTGGACATCTGGGATGTGCGGGAGTTGAATGTCTTATCGTGGGAGCAGATGCGGCGGTGTCGGAGGAATTGGGAATAGGGGATGGAATTTATGCAGGAGGGTGGGTGGGAGGAGGTGTATTCTAGGTAGCTGTGGGAGTCGGTGGGCTTCACCAACACCTTCCACCCCAAACTTCAGTTCACCTGGGCCATCTCCAGCACATCCCTCACCTTCCTGGGCCTCTCGGTCTCCATCTCAGGCAACCAGCTTGTAACTGATGTCCATTTCAAGCCCACCGACTCCCGCAGCTACCTAGAATACACCTCCTCCCACCCACACTCCTGCAAAAATTCCATCCCCGTTCCCAATTCCTCTGCCTCCGCCGCATCTGCTCCCACGATGAGGCATTCCACTCCCGCACATCCCAGATGTCCAAGTTCATCAAGGACCACAACTTTCCCCCCACAGTGATCGAGAACGCCCATGACCGCGTCTCCCGTATGTCCCACAACACATCCCTCACACCCCGCCCCCGCCACAACTGCCCAAAGAGGATCCCCCTTGTTCTCACACACCACCCCACCAACCTCCGGATACAACGCATCATCCTCCGACACTTCCGCCATCTACAATCCGACACCACCACCCAAGACATTTTTCCATCCCCACCCCTGTCTGCTTTCCGGAGAGACCACTCTCTCCGTGACTCCCTTATTCGCTCCACACTGCCCTCCAACCCCACCACACCCGGCACCTTCCCCTGCAACCGCAGGAAATGCTACACTTTCCCCCACACCTCCTTCCTCACCCCCATCCCAGGTCCCAAGATGATATTCCACATTAAGCAGAGGTTCACCTGCACATCTGCCAATGTGATATACTGCATCCACTGTACCCGGTGTGGCTCCCTCTACATTGGGGAAACCAAACGGAGGCTTGGGGACCGCTTTGCAGAACACCTCCGCTCAGTTCGCAACAAACAACTGCACCTCCCAGTCGCAAACCATTTCCACTCCCCCTCCCATTCTTTAGATGACATGTCCATCATGGGCCTCCAGCAGTGCCACAATGATGCCACCCGAAGGTTGCAGGAACAGCAACTCATATTCCGCTTGGGAACCCTGCAGCCCAATGGTATCAATGTGGACTTCACCAGCTTCAAAATCTCCCCTTCCCCCACCGCATCCCTAAACCAGCCCAATTCGTCCCCTCCCCCCACTGCACCACACAAGCAGCCCAGCTCTTCCCCTCCACCCACTGCATCCCAAAACCAGCCCAGCCTGTCTCTGCGTCCCTAACCTGTTCTTCCTCTCACCCATCCCTTCCTCCCACCCCAAACCGCACCTCCATCTCCTACCTACTAACCTCATCCCACCTCCTTGACCTGTCCGTCTTCCCTGGACTGAGCTATCCCCTCCCTACCTCCCCACCTATACTCTCCTCTCTACCTATCTTCTCCTCTGTCCATCTTCGGTCCGCCTCCCCCTCTCTCCCTATTTATTCCAGCTCCCTCTCCCCATCCCCCTCTCTGATGAAGGGTCTAGGCCCGAAACGTCAGCTTTTGTGCTCCTGAGATGCTGCTGGGCCTGCTGTGTCCATCCAGCCTCACATTGTATTACCCTACATACACCTCCCAGGTGAAGCAGCAATTTACCTGCAGTATGCTCAGCCTAGTCTATTGTATTCACTGCTCAGAATGTGGTCAGCTCTACACTGGGAAGATGAAATGTAGACTGGGCAACCGCTTTGTGGAACACTTATGTTCTGTCGGCAAAAATGGCCCTGAATTTCCTGTTGCCTGCCACTTCAACACATCACTGTGTGCCTGCCACTTCAAGACATCTCTGGCCAGCATCTTAGTCTCAGGCATGCTACAATGCTCCGGTGAAGCTCAACAGAAGCAGGCAAAACATCACCTCATTTCCCACTTAGGGACCCCACAACCTTCAACACTCAGTATCAAGTTCAATAATTTTAGGCCCTGAGCACCTCTCCCATGTCCTTACTCAATCCCCACACTCCAGGCCTTGTTGTCACAAACATCCCCTTGTTAGCAGCCATTGATTTTTCCAGCTTAAGCTTTGCCCATTCCATTGTCTGCCCAATTGATTTTCTCTCAGGATCCCATCTTTACTTATCATTTACTCCTCGTCTCCTGCTCCCTCTCCATCTTCAGCATTTATACCAACCTTTTCCCAGCTACAGTCAGTTCCCGAAACATTAACTCTGCTTTCTCTCCACAGATGCTACCAAACCTGTTGTGCTTTTCCAGCACTTTCGGTCTTTGTTTCTGCTTTAACTATTGATCTACTTTTTGGTCTCTATTGCAAACATTTGCAGACAATTATTGTGTGGGCAAATCAAGTGTTTTATTTATTCATGCCAATTTTAAAATTAGTTGAGATAAAGTGGGAAATGCCAGGAGTGAAATTGGGCGGCCCCAAAATTGGACAACGGGATGACAATGCTCGATGAGCCTATACCTATCCTAATTGATACAGACAACACGCAAACACCAGCCTGTTTATTATAAAGATTGAGCTGTATTGGCTAGATTGGAATACCTTGCTGAATAGTTGGCCCTATTCATGCAAACATTGACTATGAGACCCTTGATTGGGGCTGCTAAACTGGCCCAATTTGGGAACCCTGACTGACAGCTATAAACAGGAGATTCGGATGGTCTCCACATTCTAGGGGCTGCCTTTGAACTGTTTGGTCAGAGACAATGTACAGTTCACATGTACATAAATGGTGACTTGGTGATGGGATGCCAGTCTCTGTGCAGTTATTTCACAGATCAAGAGCCAGTTAAGGGCAACCTGGAATACTTCAACTTGGAATACATGCACAATTGGAAGGCCATTGGCTGCAACAATTGCTGAAGCTGCCTAAAAAAAAAGCCTTGAAGAGCCTCCAAAAAGAGAGCAATAGGTGAGATAGGTTTTCCTATGATTATCAGAAATTCCAAGGTTACTTGGGTGCCATTCCCAAAACCACAAAGCCAGACAGGAGTTCTGCTATAGAGGACGCAGAAGAGGAATATGATGGGGAGACCTACAGATAAAGGCTGAAAGGCAGGCACACAGAAATGCTGCATTAGTGGGGCTCTCAGAATGCATGCTGTCACGGTCTGGGCAATAATCTGGCACCAACTTGGCATAAAGCTTGTTAAGATCAGGTGAGGAAGGTTGATTCAGTTTCCCTCTTTTTAATCTCCATGAATGGTCATGACAAAAGTTTTTAATGCTTTTGAGCACACAGCAGTGAAAATGTAGTTTGCATGGATTAAGTGGCATGCTAAACACAAATGAATGAAATAAATAGCAATTTTATTACTTACTAAACCCAAGAAAAAATAATAAAAATGTAACATCAAACTCAGAAATATGAAATTTAAAAAGGTTAGGGTGTCTCAAAAAATATTAAAAATAAACATTTTTTTTAAAAAATCTTCAGCATCTTTAATGTGTCTTAATCTTGGTTATTAAGTTGAGGCCTTGTGTCCTCAGCAGTAGTAAAATTTATGGATATCCTTCTGCTTTTGGTGAATGGGTATTTCTCTAAATTGCTTTATCACTGGATGCTGTTACTTCACAAAGACAGATAGCAACCCTTCCAATTTTGCTGGTATAAATCCATCAATTTCTCTCTGATCTGCTCAAAAGCCATTGCGTGATATGTGTATAGCTGTGTCCAGCTTCATATTTTTTTCCAAACTTGATAATCTTCAAGTCTTTCTTCCGAGAAACATGTAAATCAAAGAGAAGGTACAGATCAAATTCAGAGATAGTGGGAACTACAGATGCTGGAGAATCTGAGATAACAAGGTGTAGAGCTGGATGAACACAGCAGGCCAAGCAGCATCAGAGGAGCAGGAAAGCTGACGTTTTGGGCCTAGACCCTTCTCTGAAGAAGGGTCTAGGCCCGAAACGTCAGCTTTCCTGCTCCTCTGATGCTGCTTGGCTTGCTGTGTTCATTCAGCTCCATACCGTGTTAGTACAGATCAAATTGACTGGCTTCAGTAATTTTGATGACCCATTAATTTCAGTTTAGATCAGATCTTGATCATTGCCTGTTTTGTAAATTTGACTCAGTTGGTCAGATATCACTTTATATAAATACTTTCCTGTTTTGAAGCCATTTGAAAGGATGCATGCATTGAAAACCAGGTTGTAGAAGTCAAAAATTGGTGTTGCATTTTCACCAGTATGTATCAGGCTTTTCTCAGAACTTGGGGGTTCATCCTTCCTAGAGTGGAAATGATGGCCAACTCAGTGAGGTCCCTTGTGGATCCAACTTTCAGACAGCATTCAATGGCAGATGTTTCAGCTACCATTGCAACAAAAGCAGAAACTACCCAATGCACAAAACCTACGAACGAACTTCATTTAAACGGAAGTCTGAAAATTGTACTGAAAGCACTGACTGAAGTCATAAAATCTCAGCTTGTTGCTATGCAACCTCAGTTCGGTTGATGCAGACTGAGAGTCTCACCACAGCACAATACTCCATTTAGAAAAACTGGTGTTCTATGAAGGTTCGCTATAATATTTTTTTTAAATACTCTCTGCCTCTAGGTTTGAAGTTCGCAATCCTGTGCACTTTATTATTCGCATTCTCAAGCTGCCCTGCTACTCAATGATTAATACACATATATTTCCAAACCCATCCACTTCAGCACTCTTCGTTTAATATTTTATCTCTTATTTTACATTGATTTGAAGGAAGGAAGAAGAAAGGCAATCATTTCACACATTCGCGCTTTAAATGTATTTGCCACGTGTGTGCCGAGTCCACAATCCTGTCTGCGTCCATAAAACTATAGAAATAATACAGCTTATCATGTCCATGCTGACCCAAAGGCACCCTGTTGCCCTTTATAACCCCACCTTCCAGCACAATGTCTCTGCCTCCACCACCAACTTAGCAAGCAAATTTTCTTCTGACCATTAACATCTGCTGGAAATCTATCATTGTTCTGGAACAGTTCACAATACTTCCAAGTTTTGTGCCGCCCACAGTCTTCGGAATGGAGCTTGACACACACCAGTCTAGATCATATCAAGCCACCTGTATATTGCTGATGACTCCTCTAAGTTTAGCTGAGAATTATTTTCACTGCGCAACACTTCTCCTATTTGTGAGTTATTGGAGACCACCTTTGAAGACACTTTGCTCCAGACCCACAGTAATGTGGTTGACTCTCAGAGGCCCTCTGAAGTATCCTAGCAAGCCACTCGATTGTGTCCAGTTGTTTCAAAGTTCAAAAAGAAGGATTGAAATTAGACAAGCAGGAAAGTCGACATTTCAGGTCAAGTCCCAATTCAAAATGTCAACTTTTCTGCTTCTCTGCTGCTGCCGGACCTGCTGCGTTCCTCTAGCCCCACACTGTATTGACTTTGACTTCCAGCATCTGAAGTTCTAGTCAATGAAATCAGACAGACAACCCGACACTCATGACCTGGAAAGGAAATTGACAAACCCAGCTGTTTTGACCCAGCAAATCTGCCCAACAGCTAAGTCAGCTTTGGGTTTGCAAGCTTATCACAAAGAAATTAGTTGGAAGCTGCAAAGTCTGCTCCCTAATGTGTAATATATTTTACTGTTCTAAATAACTAACCCACAGAGTTAATAAGTTCCTGATGAGTGTTTGATTATTAGACATTAACATTAACATTAACATTAACTATCACCTGCAAGTGTCTATTCAAGCCACACAGCATCTTGACTCCAAAATATATTACCATTCCATCAACATCAGGGAGTCAAAATCCAGGAACTTTCTTCCAAACAACTCTGAGAGTGTACCTGTACCATCCAGACTGCTGCAGTTCAAGAAGAGCTCACTGCTGTTTTCTCAAGGGCAGCTAGGGAAAGGCAATAAATCGTTGCCTTGCCAATAACACCAAGATCATGTGAACAAGTTTTTAAAAAATGATACAGCATTAACTGGAGCAGTGAAATACAAATTGGCATCAAATATATATTAGATACTGACTACAATCATGATCTGTTGGCTCCAGATGTCTTTAATGTATATATATTTTTTAATGATGTTTAGCGTCTGCTGTCCGGAAATACATTGAGCCAGTGCAAATACCATTTTGTTATCAGCTAAACAAAACTAAAGTACCAAAATTACCAGTGCAAGGGCTGAATTTTACAATCATGATACGAAAATTTAATAACTATCTTTGAACATAATGAATTCCTTCATTATCATAGTTAATGCACATCTTTTAGACCCCAAATTAAGACTTTTGTGAAAATTAATGATACTTTTCATTTTATATAAGTGAAGGCATTACCCCTTTAGAAGAAACACTTTCTATATCAATAAGCCACTTTCAATTAATCACCATTTCCAATCAGAGCTAAGTTAATTTTCTTCATTTTCTCTGGATTTTTATCTTTAATTATTCATTTTTCTATGATCAAGAATTATTTTTACTCGAAGCTATGAAATTTTACCAATTAATTTGCCAAAGAGTCAAAGCAGATTTTCAGGCTGCTGGCTACGCACACAATGCAGGGGCTAACAGTTTTTCTCTCACTGGATCTATGGCAATAAACTACACTATCTTTGAGTTATAATGTGTAACTTCAAACTGATAATATGTGTTGGAAGTTCCTTAACTGTTCCTAGTGTTTATGTGTCAGTTTTGCAGCAAGTGATTTTTCTTATATAGAATGATAAGGAATTATATTTAAAAAATGCTCCAGCATATCAAGTCTTGCTTGCTAGTATTTATGGTCTCCCTGACTCTTCTCCATTTCTGCTTCACCTAGCATGTTAGCATTATCCTTGTATTAATTGTTGCTTCATATGTTCACCTAAATTCCCCAGAAATGCATCTATGCCATTCCCCTCAATTATTCTTTGTGGAAGTTGGCTTCATAATTGCGCCTGCATTTGTTATTAGGTTTTTTTCTCGTGACTATCTTATTTTATACAGCCTCTGTTTTTGGCCTAGATCATCAGTAAAAAGAATTACCAGTGTTTATCCTATCACAATCTCTCATTATTTTAAAGATCATCCATCAGCTTTACTTTTCTAAAGAAGGAGCCTAATATTCAACTTTTCCAGATGATTGTATCTTCTCTGTTCAAACAGTATCTTTGTTCATCTTTTTTGCACCTATTCCAGTGTCTCAATACCATTTCTGTAATGTAGAAGCCAGATCTGTGCACAGTACTCTAAGTGTGGTCTCACAGGTGTCTATGCAAGTTTCCCACAACATCCTAATTCTATCCTTCTAGGAATAAAAATGAAGAAGAAAATGCTTGGACAGCAGCTGCATTTGCTAGTTCTTCCAAAATCCACACTCTCTGAGGACTGAACATTAAGTATTTGCATGACAGAGTCTGAATGTGATGTCTGAGTGAGACAGTGTGAAAGAATGAAAAGGGGAAAGAGCATTACCAGAAGTGATGACTGAAGCAATATATTTGGAGAAGGGCCCAATCTCACATTCCCCACTCCTTCAATATTCTTAAAGGCAACATTGCAATAAACTTTGACCCACGAGCAATAACAGTAAGGAAAACCTACAATTAATTTGAAATGTTTGAAGTATCTGTAATCATTTTTAAAAATAAAAGAAGCTTTTAAATGCCACTTGTATTAAGATTAATTATAATTTTGTGTAATAATAAATAATGCAATGTGTGAGCTGACAACCCTTAACCTGGAAACAGTGCCAACTGGAAGGAAGTTAATATATATAGATTGAGTAACACAAGGATGCTGATAAGACAGGGAAAAACTAGAGAGAAGAGTTCTGGTAGATTCATGCTACCCACTACTGATGGTAATTGAAGGTTAAAAAAGGTTCTGGAAAAAGTTTACTGCAAAGGCACTGGCTGAACACTATTTATACAGAAGCTGTGGCCTGTGGAGAATTGGTAAGTACTTGAAGGAAAGGAACTGGAATTCTGACTGGAAAAACGTTGTGGCTGAAACTGCTTTCATACAGGTGAACGGATTGCCTGCTAACTCCATGAGATAATTTTTGATTTGTTGCTATTTCAAGTGTAATTTATGGTCCTGACCAACAATGATTTGCCTGTTACTTCATGTTTACTTTATGCTGGTTTTCATTCATGTTAAAGTTAAGTTACAAAAAATGAAATAAAAGCAGCAAGTGCTGGCTCAACTCCACAGACTTGGCAGCATCTACAGAGAAGAATAAAACAGAGTCAACCTTTTGAGTCCAACATATTACACTTAAAATATTAACTAATTTTCTCTCTGCACAGATTCAGGCAGACCTGTTGAGTTTCTCTAGCACTTTCTGTTTTTATTTCAGCTCTTTGGCATCTTTGGTACTTTGCTTGTATTACAAGAAGGAAAATTTTATTGATTAATTTCTTCATTTGGCAGTAATTTGGTAAGTAATGGTTATTTCAGTTTATGGACCCCCAGTGGGGATCTTATATCTGAGAGCCCTCCACAAATTTGCTTCTTCAGTTTTTAGATCTGTTTCTATTTGCTTGGTGCTGTCTTGTTGATCAAGCAAGAAATAGGTCCAAAAATGTGACTTGACAGAATGCTTAGAGTGTCCAACCATGAACCAGTCCTGTCACTGGCCATTCAGGATGCAGATAAGTTGTGTTGTAGAGATTTGCTGAGTAGAGCCTTTTTAAAATATATTGAGGTGCCAATAGTATCAGTTGTAAGCTAATACTTGATTGTGTACCCTGCCCCAGAACACATATGCCTAGTAAGTAATTAAAGGCTTGAATGAGGGAGATAGTATTTTGCAGCATGCCCTTATGTATTGGAGCTGGTTCCATTTTCTAATCAGCTCATCAGCTGTATTACTGCCTTCTTGCCAGCAAGTATGGGTCATGTATGCTTAACACAGCAATGCTCCTGACTGTGAGAAAATTTTGATATTTCTTGTTAGTAGAGTCCAAATTTTAAGATTACACATGTTTTACAAGACATACATTTTGAATAATAAATTATTTAGGCCCCTAAGCCTTCGAACAGGTTTTAAAATACTTTTTAAAAGTCTTTTTAAGAGCTGCAAAAATATTTTAATCCTCAATGTAGTCACTTACCTTTCAGGAACTGCATCCTAAATCTCAACCAGTCTTTTTTAAGATATGCAGCTGTGCCAGATTTTGTATCCTTGCAGGAGGCATTAAACAGTCCTGCAACATAACTAATGCTTTCCCTAAAAGATTCATTAGGGTTAGCCATTGATATTCTAAGCAAGCTTGAACTTGCAGCTACTCAGCCTTAATGCCGGGATCATAAAATATAGCTCATCAGTTCAAATAGACACTGACAAACGTGACAGCGCAAGATGGTGTGAATCAAACTTGGCAACTATCCTCCTACCTAAAACAATGTGTCCTTTAGAAGGTGCAGGGCTTTGGTCTTCCAGGTGTTTAAAGTCAAGTCTGTTCTAGTTAAAAGATCTGGGAATGCCTTTCATAACACAAAGGTGGTGCAAAGAAACACAATTAATCCTAGTAATTCTCTGTAACACAATGAATCATTTCCTCCCACAAGCAGATGTAAGCTGTCTAAAAAGGGACACAACCCCCTTTGTGAAACACTAGTCCGTTTCTGTTCTATCTTCCACTTGGAAAATAAAAACAGGAACATGCACATGAAAAGAACCTGCTTCAGATAATTAACCAAACTATATAAGCATTGGATTCCCCTTTCCTTGTCCTCCATTGTCTCTATTGAAAACTGAAGCAAACTAAAGTATGTACTCGTATTGTCTTTTCCTGTTTGCTTTTCATAGTTCTTGAAAATATTTCAATTCAAAATAAAGTGTTAGATTATGAACATTTATAAAATGTGTTGAAAATAATTATTTTAAAAATCTAATCAGGTCCTGCAAATAAATAAAGATGACTCAGAAATATATTACACAAGCTGTGCATTGTCCTCTAACTGGCAGAATTGCTTATTGCTACGCTACAGGGATTTGTGTTGTGGTCTTAACTTTTCAGTACATTTATTTCAACAGTGGGATAGAAAGATTCATTTGCAGTATTTTCTGTGCTGTAAAGGTAGGCGGCATTGTAAGCAAGTAGCTGGAAACATGAAAGTGATCAAGATCTGGCAAATGGATTTCAATGTAAGTAAACAAAAGCCATCCACTTAGACATGAACAGGTAACTTAGTGGTGAAAAACTGGAAACAGTGCAGCTTAAAAGGAACTTAGGGAGTGTGCTGCAAAGATTATTAAATATGCAATAAATGTTAGTTTAGCAAGTTGTTAAACAGACGCTTGTCATTAATTGATTAATTCATTGACTCGGTGGATTGTAAAAGAGTGAATGGGAGACTGTGTCTAACTGAGTCATTAGTAAGCTGTACCACAAATAAAGGTGGTTTCATTGCTGTCTGACTGACAAGCTTGGATCTGATTTTAACAATGAACAGGGTCACACTGAAACAGTTAATGGCATGCTAGTTTTAGGAACATAGGAACAGGAGTAGGCAAATTAGCCCTTTGAGCCTGCTCCAAAAGTTAATGAGATCGTGGTTGATCTGTTGTTTAACACCATTTACCTGACTTTGGCCCATATTCCTTAATACCTTTAGTTTAACAAATATTTGTCCATCTCAGATTTAAAATTAACAACAGATCTAGCATCAACTGCCATTTGTGGAAGAGAGGTCCCAACCTTTACCATCATTTTTTTTGTATTGAAGTGCTTCCTAACATCTCTCCTGAATGATCTGGCCCCAATTCTCAGCTTATGCTCCCTCATTCTGGAATCTCCAAACAATGGGGATAGTTCATATTTATCTATCCCGTTTTTCTGTTAATATCTGGAAGACTTTGATCAGATCACTGCTTAACTTTCTAGATTCTAAAGAAACAGGCCTAATTTGTACAATCTGTTCTCATAAAATAATCTCTGAAATTCAGGTATCAGTTTTGTAAACTTGTGAGGCACTCCCTCCAAGGTCAATATATCCTTCCTCAGGTGTGGTGCCCAGATCTGCTCATAGCACTCCAAGTTGGGCCGAATCAGATTTTGTAATAGCTACAGTATAACTTCTGCATCCTTGTACGCCAGTCCTCTAAACATAAAGGCCAGCATTTCATTAGCTTTCTTAATTATTTTCTGCCACTGTTCTTAGCATTTTAAAGATCTATGTACCTGAACCCTCAAGTCTCTTTGGACTTCTACCATATTTAACAAAACACCATCTAGAAAGTAATAAAATGTGAGGCTGGATGAACACAGCAGGCCAAGCAGCATCTCAGGAGCACAAAAGCTGACGTTTCGGGCCTAGACCCTTCATCAGAGAGGGGGATGGGGGGAGGGAACTGGAATAAATAGGGAGAGAGGGGGAGGCGGACCGAAGATGGAGAACTGCTGTGTTAATCCAGCCTCACATTTTATTCTGCTGTGTTTATCCAGCCTCACATTTTATTATCTTGGAATCTCCAGCATCTGCAGTTCCCATTATCTCTGATACCATCTAGAAAGTACTCTGATCTACCTTTTTCTCAGTCCAAAACAGATATCCTCGCACGTGTTAGCATTGAACTCCATCTGCCAAACATGTGGTCTATTAATATCCCTTTGTAGTCTTACGCTATCATCTATATTGCCTGCATTGCTTTCTAACTTGATGTCATCAGTATATGACTTTTTATGCCATTATTCAAGTTGTTAATAAATAGTGTGAAAAATGAGACATGAACACAAATCCTCTTGGGACACCACTGGTAACATCCTGCCAATTTGACTAACTACTGATTTTCCCAACTTTTTGTTTATGCCACTCAACCAATTTCCCAGCCAGCCCAATAACTTGCCCTCACTTCTGTGGCCTACTTAACAGTCTCTTATTTTGGGAATTTTATCAAGCACCTTCTGGAAGTCTATATAAACAACATACACAGACAGTCCCCTGCCCACTACCTCAATCACCTCTTCAAAAGAAATTCAGTGGCATTTGCCAGGCATGTTGTACTCATCATGAATCCATGCTAGCTCTTCCTGACTAACAGAAATTTTCAAGGTGTTCAGTTACCTCATCCCTGTTTATACACTCTAACAGATGTTAGCGTAACTGGTCTGTTCTTCAGTTCTATTAAATTCCTCATTATTAATGTTTCGCTCATGTTTTATATTGAGGAGAATTGGGTCTATGGGAGAGAGATTGTTAAAATTATGTTCTAGTTGTATAAAGCCTTGATTAGTCCATGTCTGATGTACTGAGAACAATACTGGGCACCACAATTTATAAAGAATAAAGCTTCACAAGAAGAGCTTTTGTGCTGCAGTTGTAGTGTTGCCACCCCTGGTTCAGAAGGCCGAGGTTCAAGTCTCTCCTGCTATAAAGGTGTGCCATAACATTTCTGAACAGGCTGATCAAGATATCTATAACCTCAGAGCGAGTTCAGTGTAGAATTAATAGAATGAGTCCTATACTCCAAGAGTTAAATCAGGAGATAATTTTACATAAATAAAGCTGCATTCTCTGGAATTTTGAATGTTGGTGGTGATTTGATCAAAGTAAGGGCAGACACCATTTTTGCTGAGTGGAGAGCCTGGGGCCGAGACAGCATTCGCCCCAAAGTTCCATCTAAGCTTCTCAGGGGAGAAAGTGTGAAATAGTCGTACAAAATGAGTGGTTCAAGTTTGGAACTCACTTCGGCAAACAGCATTGAACGCTACACTAATAATGAATTTTACACATTTATTTAATTGCATGGCTGGGGAAATAGTTATAGTTCAATGTCAAGGTTAACAATTAGATCAGTCGGTGTGAATGGTTGTGGTGCTGGCTGGAATGAACTTCTCAGGGCAGGAGTTCAGTATGTGTGGGTGATGGTCTACTCAGATAGCCACAGTCACAAACTGAGCTGTTCCTCATGTTCCTTTTATGGAGGAAGTGGCACGTCTTTCCTGGTCCATCTTCAAGTGCTTGAGGGTTTTCCAGATTTTTTAGTGGAATGTTGAAGCCTGGAACTTCACCACTTGAGTCAGTCACTAGGTTAATAAAGTTTTGTTATCTAAAGTACTAATGGATACAGAGAGTTGTAGGTACATGGGCTTAGGTTACAGATCAGCATCGAACTCATTGAGTAGTGTATTGTACTCAAGGGGCTAATTCTGTTCCCAGCTTCTAAATTCTAAGTTATAATGTGCATTTCCTTGCCAGCAGCATTCCAAATATGATGGGAGAATTGCGATATTGTGATTCGCCCACTCATTTTTTGTTTTGCAAGATTTGGAGCACATATTTGCCTTCAGATGAGAACATAGAATTGACCATCTTTTAATCTGGACTGATGATTAATAATAGTGTGTTATAAAAACTGTTGTGTACATCTGAACTAAAACCTACACAAGCCTTTCAACCTAGAAATGAATCTATTTGCTACACAGCTGAGATATGAACACCTACTGAATTCTAGGGTGACAGGCTCCAATTGGGCTATTTTCATGTCTCTGCAACAAAAATCTGAAATTGCCTCAGTTTCCACATTAACAAACTGTCGTTTTGTTCTTCCATCAGCTACAGTCCCCTGTGGTGGGAAAGCAACAGAAACAGTGTGATTTTTCTCTGTCAAAAACATTTCATTTCTAGTCAGACTATTGCATGGGGTGGTGGAGGAGAGATCAGTGGAGCGTTCAGTGTTTGATAGTCCAGTCATAGAATGAGCATCAGTTTCCCAAGATTCTGCAAAATACCTGATCCTCAACTGCTTGATGGTGAGTATGCATTGATTTTTACAAAGTCTAAAGAAGGCGATATCTGTTTGCTCTGGTTGTAAACACTTTGCATGGGGGCTTTGAAAAAATGAAAGTAGAAGAGACGTAACTCTTCACTGTGCTGTGGATGAGCTGAGTAAGGTGAGGGTTCTGCATTGAGTTTGACAGCAATGTAAAGTTTGTAATACACTAGCATGTTCAATGTATGAGAATGAGCAAAGGAGAGTAGCCAAGGCAGGTTTCCATTTCATCCAGTAGAACTGGAGCACAAGTTCTGGTATTTCAAAAGTTCAAATTTCAGGAACTGAAACAGAAGCTAAATTGCTCCATACTATCTTTGCCCAAACAAAAAATATATTGTTCATGCTGAGACCTGATAGTTTTATTCATGACTTTGCAGAGCAACGTTAGTCACTTGTACTACCTTCAAGGGATAAGTCATTCATTGATTATTTCATAGTCAATTACTGATGTAAGAAAAGAGATGCAAAAATCAAAATATGATCAGGTGGACTATATTTCTAGCAAGTTGCAATACAAGAAAATTATTATTCCATTCAATTAGTTAGCAATGTTTTTGTAAGTTGATCCTGACTCTTTGTCTCTTTGGTTGTCTCACTCTCCTGCCAAGTCATAAGTGGTATCAGAAAGATGAAAAACAAAATGTCTCGACAGCACCACATGCAAATGACTATAGGGTCGTTTTTTTTGTGTTACCAACAGTTAGCAATTTTCTTTCAATATAGTTCTAACAATGTGTGCGAAGGAAAAGTGTTTGGACTCCAGACATTTGCTCTGTTTCTCTCTCCACAGGTGCTGCCAGACCTGTTGAGTTTCTCCAGCACATTGTGTACTTACATTTTTAGGAAAATATTTTAAAAATATATATAACATGCCATGTCTCATTGAACCTTTTTTAACTAACTTACAAAGTGTTTCATAATTCCAAGTCTTTCTCTAATCATTGTGCATGATCTTTCTCTTGTTACTTTTCAAAGTTTCATTAACGCTGCAAAAGTATAAAAGCAACAAGATTACATGTTTGACCTCTTTTGGAGTATGGTGTGCAGTTCTGGCTGCCACACTTGACAAAATAAGTGAATGCATTGAAGACAGAATGGAAAAGGCTTACAAGAATGGTTCTAGCCATGGTAAATGTCAGGTATGTGGATAGGCTGGAGATGTTGAGACTGTTCTCCCTAGAAGGCTAGGAAGAAGGTTAAGATGATATCTGATAGAAGTTTCAAAACCACGAAACGTCTAGACAGACTAGATAGAGGGTAAGTATTCCTATTCATAAAAAGGTCAAAATCAAGAGGACACAGTTTAGCAAATATAATATTTTAAAATATTTTCATGCAGCTAGCAGTTCAGGTCTGGAATATAGCGTCTGGAGGTGTGGCAGGTTCAGCTGAGGTATTCCTGAAGGCATTGGGCGACTGTTTGAATAGAAACAACATATATGTATACAGGGAAAAAGTAGGAGAATGGTACTAAGTAATAATGCTTGTTTGAAGAGTTGGTACATACATAATGGGCCAAATGGCCTCCTTCTGCACAGTAACAATTCTATGTTTCTGTGACTCTTAGAAAGCAAATAGTAACCAAAATCAAGGTGCCTTCAAGCTATGATAGGATACTAACACTCTTCTCCCTACAGCTTCTCTTCCATGTCTGGCTTAGTAAGCATAACCTGGCCTGACTTACATTCAGTATTTGTAGATTTGTAGCTTAGGTTGTAGATGCTGCAGTCAGTTTGCTCACTGAGCTGGTTCATTAGCTCGCAGATGTTTCATTACCCTGCTGGGTAACATCATCAGTGCAGCCTCCAATGAAGCGCTGTTGCATTTTCCCACTTGCCATTTAAACTCTGGAACTCAATTGGAGTTGATTACCTCATTTACAGTTTTTCTTTGCAGTGCTGTGTATACAGAGTCTAATTCTACACGTGTTTATTGATGGCCTTCTTGGTAGAGAACCAGGCCTTTAGGATTTCACCTGCTTGCTTCTGTTTGGCTTGCCCTAGGATTCTGATGTTGTCCCAATCGAGCTGGTGGTCCTCCTTGTCCGTGTGTATGGAGATGTGTGAGTATTGGTCATGTCTTTTTGTTGCTAGTTACTGCTTATGTATTCTTGTAGCCGGTTTTCATCCTATCTGTTCAATGTAATGTATGTTGCAGTCCTCGCATAGAACCTCCTGTGTTACGTTGGTTCTATCCATCGTGGGTAAGGGGTCTTTGATTCTTGTTAGCAGTTGGCATAGGGTTGATGAGGGTTTGTCTGCTCCTCTGATGCCCAGTGGCCTTAGGAGTCTTGTGGTCAGTTCAGATGTGTTCTTAATGTATGAAAATGTGACAAGTGTGTCGGGGTGAACTGTATCTCCCTGTTATTTGTGTGACAGGCATGTCAGGCCTAGCTGGTCGAGTGTCCATTATCTCAAAATGCTTTTGACATTGTTCTGGGTTATTGCAGTGTGTTGTGGCTTATTTGAATAGTGTTTTCATGCAACTCCATTTGTGGGTTTTGGGGTGGTTACTGTTGAAATTTAGGACTTGATCTGTGTGTGTGTGGCCTTTCTGAATACCTTGGTCAGAAATTCCCCACTGGCCCTGCGTTCTACCGCCATGTCCAGGAATGGGGGCTGTTTGTTCTTTTCTTCTTCGCTGGTGAATTTGATGCGAGTAAAAATGTTGTTTATAAGTTGGTGTGTTTCTTCTAGTTTAGTTTGCTTGATGATGACGAAATGTCATCCACGTATCAGACCCATAGTTGGATCTGATGAGATAGTCCAACATAGTTGGGTTGGGTCTGTGAAAGAAACAGGCTTTCAAGTGTCTGCATCGCTGCTTCTGCTATTAGTCTGGGGTTGGGTGACCCCACAGGTGTCCCATTGATATTGTTCATAGATCTGACCATTAAAGGTAAAGTGGGTCGTGACGCATAGGTGCAGTAATTTGTCCATGGAGATGGTGTCATGTCACCCCAGTTCATTCAGCCGTGTGGCTAGTGTTTTTCTTGCTAGTGGTATGCTGATCAATGTGAATAGAGTGATAAGTCAAAGGATACCATGGTCTCATTCTTGTCTGTTCTGATGTATTTGAGGGTTTTAAGGAACTCCTCGGCTGCGTGGATTGAGTGGGTTGAGTTGTTGATGAGGTGCTTTAGTCTTTGTTGTAATTCCTTGGCCAACCTGTGTGTTGGTGTGCCTGGGAGGGAGACTATGGATCTGAGGGGTACTTTAGGTTTGTGTACCTTTTGGGAGGCCATAGAATCAGGGTGGGGGGGAGGTTGTTTTTCCCTTTAGGTTTCTTTTTCAGGCAGCCTCCTTTGTTGATTTGTCTGGTCTGTTTGAGCATCTTTAGCATATAGGTGAGTTTGGTTCTGAGTTGCGGTGCCGAGTCTGTTTCCACTTGTCGGTATATATTTGCGTCCGCTAGTAGAATCTGTGCTTTAGTGATGTAGCCTCATTTGTTAAGAATTACTGTCATGCACCCTTTGTCTGCTGGTAGAATTATGATGGTTTTGTTTTTTTCAGACTTTCCAGGGCTTTCCTTTCTGTTGTGTCGGGCATGTTAAGTTTGTTCCTTCTGGTCAGTGTCTGGACAACTGTTTGTCTCATAGCTTGTTGTGTTTCCTCATTGGTGATAATGGGAACTGCAGATGCTGGAGAATCCAAGATAATAAAATATGAGGCTGGATGAACACAGCAGGCCCAGCAGCATCTCAGGAGCACAAAAGCTGACGTTTCGGGCCTAGACCCATCATCAGAGAGGGGGATGGGGTGAGGGTTCTGGAATAAATAGGGAGAGAGGGGGAGGTGGACCGAAGATGGAGAGAAAAGAAGATAGGTGGAGAGGAGAGTATAGGTGGGGAGGTAGGGAGAGGATAGGTCAGTCCAGGGAAGACAGACAGGTCAAGGAGGTGGGATGAGGTTAGTAGGTAGGAGATGGAGGTACAGCTTGGGGTGGGAGGAAGGGATGGGTGAGAGGAAGAACAGGTTAGGGAAGCAGACACAGGTTGGACTGGTTTTGGGATGCAGTGGATGGAGGGGAAGAGCTGGGCTGGTTGTGTGGTGCAGTGGGGGGAGGGGACGAACTGGGCTGGTTTAGGGATGCGGTGGGGGAAGGGGAGATTTTGAAGCTGGTGAAGTCCACATTGATACCATTGGGCTGCAGGGTTCCCAAGTGGAATATGAGTTGCTATTCCTGCAACCTTCGGGTGGCATCATTGTGGCACTGCAGGAGGCCCATGATGGACATGTCATCTAAAGAATGGGAGGGGGAGTGGAAATGGTTTGCGACTGGGAGGTGCAGTTGTTTATTGCGAATCAAGCGGAAGTGTTCTGCAAAGCGGTCCCCAAGCCTCCGCTTGGTTTCCCCAATGTAGAGGAGGCCACACCGGGTACAATGGATGCAGTATACCACATTGGCAGATGTGCAGGTGAACCTCTGCTTAATGTGGAATATCATCTTGGGACCTGGGATGGGGGTGAGGAAGGAGGTGTGGGGGAAAGTGTAGCATTTCCAGCGGTTGCAGGGGAAGGTGCCGGGTGTGGTGGGGTTGGGGGGCACTGTGGAGCGAACAAGGGAGTCATGGAGAGAGTGGTCTCTCCGGAAAGCAGACAGGGGTACGGATGGAAAAATGTCTTGGGTGGTGGGGTCGGATTGTAGATGGCGGAGGTGTCGGAGGATGATGCGTTGTATCCGGAGGTTGGTGGGGTGGTGTGTGAGGACGAGTGTAACTGATGTCCATTTCAAGCCCACCGAGTCCCACAGCTACCTAGAATACACCTCCTCCCACCCACCCTCCTGCAAAAGTTCCATCGCCTATTCCCAATTCCTCCACCTCCGCCGCATCTGCTTCCACGATGAGGCATTCCACTCCCGCACATCCCAGATGTCTAAGTTCTTCAAGGACCGCAACTTTCCCCCCACAGTGGTCGAGAACGCCCTTGACCGCGTCTCCCGCATTTCCCGCAACACATCCCTCACACCCCGCCCCCGCCACAACCGCCCAAAGAGGATCCCCCTTGTTCTCACACACCACCCTACCAACCTCCAGATACAACGCATCATCCTCCGACACTTGCGCCATCTACAATCCGACCCCACCACCCAAGACATTTTTCCATCCCCTCCCCTGTCTGCTTTCCGGAGAGACCACTCTCTCCGTGACTCCGTTGTTCGCTCCACACTGCCCTCCAACCCCACCACACCCGGCACCTTCCCCTGCAACCGCAGGAAATGCTACACTTGCCCCCACACCTCCTCCCTCACCCCTATCCCAGGCCCCAAGATGACTTTCCACATTAAGCAGAGGTTCACCTGCACATCTGCCAATGTGGTATACTGCATCCATTGTACCCAGTGTGGCTTCCTCTACATTGGGGAAATCAGGCGGAGGCTTGGGGACCGCTTTGCAGAACACTTCCGCTCGGTTCGCAATAAACAACTGCACCTCCCAGTCGCAAACCATTTCCACTCCCCCTCCCATTCTTTAGATGACATGTCCATCATGGGCCTCCTGCAGTGCCACAATGATGCCACCCGAAGGTTGCAGGAACAGCAACTCATATTCCACTTGGGAACCCTGCAGCCCAATGGTATCAATGTGGACTTCACCAGCTTCAAAATCTCCCCTTCCCCCACCGCATCCCTAAACCAGCCCAGTTCGTCCCCTCCCCCCACTGCACCACACAACCAGCCCAGCTCTTCCCCTCCACCCACTGCATCCCAAAACCAGTCCAACCTGTCTCTGCCTCCCTAGCCTGTTCTTCCTCTCACCCATCCCTTCCTCCCACCCCAAGCCGCACCTCCATTTCCTACCTACTAACCTCATCCCACCTCTTTGACCTGTCCGTCTTCCCTGGACTGACCTATCCCCTCCCTACCTCCCCACCTATACTCTCCTCTCCACCTATCTTCTTTTCTCTCCATCTTCGGTCCACCTCCCCCTCTCTCCCTATTTATTCCAGAACCCTCACCCCAACCCCCTCTCTGATGAAGGGTCTGGGCCCGAAACGTCAGCTTTTGTGCTCCTGAGATACTGCTGGGCCTGCTGTGTTCATCCAGCCTCACATTTTATTATCTGTGTTTCCTTATTGATGCCTTTGGTCTTCAGTGTGGATTCTAGTGTGACTAGTAATTCTGTCCTGTTAGCGTCTCTCTGGTTGTAATTGAGTCCACGTATTAGTACAACTTTTTCTATATCTGATAGACTTCTTATCCAAGTATCTGATCTTTGGTTGTCTTTGTGATTGGCTAGTTTTTCTTGTGGGATTTGACTTTTCTCTGATTTGGTTTTCTGTTGACTGATGTGAATGGCTTAATCTAAGACTGTTGTCCACTGTAGTTTGGTAGCGTCTAGGTGTAGGAATTTTTGGCACGTAACTTCCCTGTTATATATGTAGAGTCAGCTGTGAGTGTCATTAATCATCGCCTTCACTATTCTGCGGCCATTGTGCTCTGCTCCCCTATATGGGTTGTTGATGGGAGGTTTGTATCTCACAATTTGCGGTACTAGCTGGTTTCTGAGGCATCCGTGTAGGAAGTAGAGTTGCTCGCAGGTAGCTGTCTGTCATTTGGCATGGGTTTCCCATTTCCAGGCCAGTTTGAGCGTGTTGAACCTGTAGGTGTCTAATATTCTTGAGTAGATTTGTAGCTCAGGTTGTGGATGCTGTGGTTGTTTTTTTTCCCTGAGCTGGTTCATCAGTTTGCAGACATTTCAGGACTCTGCTGGGTAGCATCGCCAGTGCAGCCACCAAAGAAGCATTGTTATATTTTCCCACTTGATATTTGAACTCTGGGGTCCTTTGGAGTTGACTAAGTCGTTTCTGGTTTATCTTTGCAGTGGTGTAAATGTAGGCATTCTGATTGTGTTTATTGATGGCCTTCTTCGTGGAGAACCAGGCCTTTAGGAATCCCCGCGCTTGTCTCTGTTTGGCTTGTCCTGGCATCCTGTCATTGTCCCAATCAAATTAGTGGTACTCCTTTTCTGTATGTATGGAGATGAATGAGTATTGGTCGAGACTTCTTGTTGCTGCAGGTCCCAGCACAGTAATCTAAGGGCAGCCTCCAATTCCATTCCAGGCATGGTCAGAAAACCATTCAGGAAGATCAGAGTCAGATCCCCTCCACATAGGGTGTAGAGAACTGAATGTTGGGCAGTGCACCATCCATCTTGACTCTTTCTACCTGTTAAGTTTTCCTCCTGGACTAAGAGAAAAGCAGGAAATACAGGTGCTGAAAGTAGGTGGCATATCTGTTAATGTTGGTTCAGGCGGGGAGGTGTCCTAAACATGTCAGTAGGCAGAACAGAGGGCAGGCAACGGTAGCATTGTAGAGGATTAGAGTGGGTGACAGTGGAGTGAGGGGGATATTACAGGCAGTAGAGAGAGCATGAGCCTTGATGAGATGTGGTTGAAGTAGTAGACAGAGCACAAGTGTGAGGCATCAGAGCGTAGATGGTGGCACTTGCACTGGTGGATTACAGAATGTCAATGACCTTCTTTCTACAGTACAGGGCACTCTCTCAGACAACTAAGACTGCACTTACTACACTGTCCATTGTTGTGGCTTCCAACTGCCAGTCATAAGGAAGAGCAGGTTCATAATCTGCACCACTGCATCCATAAGAACCTTCAGTTCCCTACCCACCAAGTGGGGTGACCTTGACTGGCAGATCTGAGACAAATGCCAGAAACATTGCAGGCAGCTCCAGACTCACCGTGCTTGATTATGTGCATAATGGGCTTCTAAAGCTGGTGCCAACACTAGGTTTGCTGGCCCATTCCAAGATATTCTGACAATGGAGAGCTGTTCCTCATACCGTGAATAGTAGAGTGGGGCTAGAGTTGGGCGTGAGGGATTCTCTAGGGGCAGGGAAGGTCAATAATGAGATGAGTTTTGTGAGATATGGTGAGGTATGCCGAGCCTCGTAGTGGAAGACTGTTTGTGAAACTTGACAAAGCTTACACTTAGTCAAACAAATGTTAAGATTCAGTCCGTTTTGTAACCTTGTTGCCTAACTTCACACATGATCATTTAAATGAGATACCATAAGGCTGCCACACTCAAGGAATAATATGAAGGCATAGACAATAGACAGTAGACAATAGGTGCAGGAGTAGGCCATTTGGCCTTTCGAGCCAGCACCACGATTCATTATGATCATGAGTCAGTGCACCCAGGAATGAGGAAAAGCTACAAAATGGCACAACTATTTTAAACTGAAAATAATCTGAATTCTATTTTGCACATAATCCCTTTGAGACCATGAAGTGAAAACTTGTAAAGACTATTGCTTGAGCCCCTCTTCTAATGCAATATTGTTCAGATCATGCAACACAGTGCTGTGATCATCATGTTGTCAAGGTGGAGAAACTGTGGAGCAAAGGAAAGAAATGCAAGAGCCTCAGATCAGCACAAATCAGCAGGCCATCCCACACAAAGAGGAGTCATTGTTAAGGTGCAACCCAAGTACTAAAAATTGTTTGTACTGAATCATTGGCTACTCTGGTATATTGTTCACACAGTTCTTTTTAGCAAAAGGTTTTCCATATATTGATGGAAAATATATCCCATTGATCTAAGAGGGACTCTTGCACTTTTAAAAAAGTGGTATCTAATATTGCAATCACTGTTGGCTTCAGTGAGCTTGTTCTTTGAAATAAAATCAAGGTTCATATCTACAACTGGTCTGCAATTCCCCTTCACTTTGAAGAATTTAAACATTTCAAGATTAAGACATTTAAATTTGCTGGTCCAATGAGCACAATACCTTAATGTTGTCAAGTAGTCCAACTTCCATCTTTGAAAGCAGAATATTGGTGGAACTGAAGAACTGATTCCTTTAGTGTAAAGGTGCTTTTTTGAAATCATAGAATCTTTGCAGAGGCGAAATAGACCATTCAGCCCATCAAGTCAGCACCGACTCACCAAAGAGCATTCCATCCAGATCAACACCGTACCCTATCCCTGTAACCCTGCATTTCCCTTGGCTAATCCACCTAGCCTGTATATTTCTGGACACTATGGGTAATTGAGCATGGCCAAACCAACTAACCTGCACATCTTTGGACGGAGAGAGGAAATTGGAGCATGCAGAGGAAACCCACGCAGATACGGGGAGAATGTGCAAACTCCATATAGCCAGTTGCCAAGGTTAGATTCAAACTTAGGTCTCTGGTGCTGTGAGGCAGCAGTGCTAACCGCTGAGCCACTTTGCTGCCCCACCATGCTTTTGATTGTTTTGATTTTAAACCAATGATCATGATATGATTAGGTCTAGCTGCTTACAAAATGTCTCAAATTCCCCCTTCATCAGCAGATAGGCAACAAAGGGACTTAAACAACAGGAGGGTGGTGGCTAGAATGTTGCAGCAAGGAATCCAGAAAGATATGCCATCTCTGGTCCCTTCACCCAGCTGGTAATTTTGAAGATTTTGCTTTACTCTTTGTCTAAAAATAGTAGTGTAAAGGAATTTGTAATGACAACACTCAGTTTGAACCTATAGGTGCTAATTGCTGAAACAAACACCTCAGGTTTATTTCAGACATCGAGGAACACCCACACATCCAAACTGATCCTAGTATGCATTAACTACATGTTTTCATGCTACTGGCTATTTTGCATGCTGGTGTCATTTTACTTGCCAATGCTTTGGGCAGGATGTGATCTGATTTTCTGCTTTGCAACTGCAAAAGTCTGTGGAAACCCCACCCTGTTCTTCCCTGTTCTGAATGGCCACCCTAACAGTCTAAACAGCATTGTCTAATGACGGGCTTTCTCCCTCCCCGCATGGGGGTAGGGTCAGGGCTGCTGAGATGGTGTGGCTTGTGGTGTTATGGTGGAGGAGATTCCATCACCAAGCAATCTGACTGAATCCAGAAACATAAGGTAGGGAACTGAGTGAAAGGTAAGTGGATGGCTCCAAAACAGGGGCATCAGAGGGCTGCGGGGTTGTTGAGGTTGGAAAGGGATGTGTTTGGATGGGGACATGATGGTGGCATGGCACAAAATGGAGGAAGGAGTGAATTGTAGAGGTGGCACTGGGTTGGGTGCAGGCAGTCCTTACCCAGGCAAACCCTGCACTGCCACCCAAGGGTAGAGCAGCATGACCAGCTAGTCTCCCACACACCCCCATTAGATGTTATTGGATTAAGAAAGAAGAAGAATATAACCAGCACCCAGCAGCGGAGAATCTTTGTCCTGATTTTGGGAGAATTGAGTCCAAAGGTGTGGAAATTGGGTGGATTGACCATGCTAAATTGCCCATAGTGTCCAGGGGTATGCAGGGGTGGATTAGCCATGGGGAATGCTGGGCCACAGGGATAGGGTAGGGGGTTGGGTCTGGGTGGGATACGGTTCAGAGGGTCGGTGTGGACTCGATGGGCCAAATGGCCTGCTTTTACACTGTAGGAATTCAGTGATTCTAAGACAGTGTAACTTATCGCTGTAGCGTGTAGTTTTTAGTTTTCTGAAAACAAAACGGACAGTTCTTGCTGCAGTATAAATTACCTAGAGATAATGTTTTGTTCAGAACTATAACAACAAGGAGACAAGGGGTGAGCTGACTCTCCTCAACTAGGTCCAACAAATGTTTAAGTTCTTGTAGCATGAGGCTAAGTCTCTCACCAAGTAAAATATAGTTAATGACTTTTTTCCTGTCAACAATATGAACCTAGTACAAGGTTTTCATGAATTAACGGAAGAGCAATGCTATGACCTGCTAAATCTGAGAAAATTAATAAAGACCTGATGTCAAGCAAAAGGCCTTCACTGAATCACCCAGAAGTACATATACATGCATACACATGTTCAACCACATGCTCACACACACACACACACACACACACACACACACACACACACACACACACACACACACACACACTCTCTCTCTCCCCGGTAAATGGGCAGATAAAAGATAAACAATTTAGATCCTTTTGTTCTCTTTGAGATATAGGACTTCAACTTGAGGCCAAGTTTGATTAGCTTGTTTCTTGGTTGCAGTCAAGCATAACAAATATTAAAGTTATTTTAAAGTTCTCAACTCCCTGATACTTGGTTACCTGGTTTCTTGGATGCTTCTTCTATGTGGTTGCTTCCATGGGAACCAGGCTGGTTTCTTTGAGAAAGATAGAGAGAGAGAGAGAGAGAGAGAGAGAGAGAGAGAGAGAGAGAGAGAGAGAGCGTGAGAGGAACACAGAGAGAGAGGGGGAGAGAGAAGTGGAGGCAACAACAGTACCCCTTTCAGTAATCTTCCAAAACCTGCCTCCATTTTGGAGCACAAAAACAGGCAGTGCAAAGATCAAAAGCATATTTGTTACTTTTCACCAATTCAACTAAGTTTTTGCCCTCCTTCAGGGACACAGATATGTTGTATGTTGTGGCTTGTGACATGTCACTTAAGAAAGTAAGAAATATAGCATGACCAGTTGGGTTGAAAAATCGGTAACTTTGTTTTACATCCTGTGTAATCCTATGTAATGCAAAGGTGCAGGAACAGACCATCTGGTTTTCAAGCCTGCTCCATCTTTTGATCATGTTACTCAACTCCATTCTCTTGCATTTTCTCCATAACCCTTGATCTCCTTTCTCATCTAGATCTATCTCTGTATGAAATACACTGAATGACTCGGCCTCCACAGCTCTTGGCAGCAATGAGTTCCACAGATTCACCACCCTCTAGGTGAAGAAATTCCTCTTCATCTCATTTCTAAAGGGTTATCTCTTCACCCCAAGGCTCTGCTTTTGAGCCCTAATCCCTCCTACTAGAGGAAGCATCTTTTCCACATCCATGCTATCTAGGCCTCTCAGTACTCTGTGAGATTCCCACCTCTCCCCCACCCCACCCCATCCTTCTAAACAATCAAATATAGACCCAGAGTCCTCAACTGCTCCTCATATGACAAGCTGTTCATTCACAGGATCATTCTTGTGAATTCAGCATGACCACAGTTCATCTTCTACCAAATCTCCATTTATCTACATCATCTCTTATGATTCCTGCCTTGTCTCCTTCTTGCTCTACTGCATACAATTTTACTGACCTCTACCAGTTTCTGGTTTCTTTCTCCCAAGAATGTAGCCAAGGAATTGTAGTTTGATACATTTACTTCCACCAATCTTTCTTCATTGTCATTAAAGTCCCTCCTAATGGAGCAAGCATCTTCTCCACATCTATGACATCCAACTTTATATTACTGAACCCAATGAGAGCAGATGTGCAGTTTAGGCAGAAGATAGGTACAGTCTTAATAAATGGACTATGAGATGTCATATAACTTGATGTCTAGATACAACCCTGCAAGCAACACCTGCAACCAAAGAATAAAGAAAAAAATCTAAGATAAATGATTGTCTCTTGTGAGACAATGTGCTCACCTTAAGGGTACAATCATATTACTACAACTGAAACATTCATATACAACTTTAGAAACAAACACAGAACTGATTATCTTTTGTAGATTTGTTCAGGTATTGTCCACGAGTATCTGCCCACAAGCTTCTTTTTTCTAGTTATTGAATTCTTAGTGCAATTATTTCAAATATGAATGATGTGGAGGTGCTGGTGTTGGATTGGGGTGGACAACGTCAGAAGTAACATGACACCAGATTATAGTTTAAGATAATAAAATGTGAGGCTGGATGAACACAGCAGGCCAAGCAGCATCTCAGGAGCACAAAAGCTGACGTTTCGGGCCTAGACCCTTCATCAGAGAGGGAGATGGGGGGAGGGAACTGGAATAAATAGGGAGAGAGGGGGAGGCGGACCGAAGATGGAGAGTAAAGAAGATAGGTGGAGAGGGTGTAGGTGGGGAGGTAGGGAGGGGATAGGTCAGTCCAGGGAAGACGGACAGGTCAAGGAGGTGGGATGAGGTTAGTAGGTAGCTGGGGGTGCGGCTTGGGGTGGGAGGAAGGGATGGGTGAGAGGAAGAACAGGTTAGGGAGGCAGAGACAGGTTGGACTGGTTTTGGGATGCAGTGGGTGGGGGGGAAGAGCTGGGCTGGTTGTGTGGTGCAGTGGGGGGAGGGGATGAACTGGGCTGGTTTAGGGATGCAGTGGGGGAAGGGGAGATTTTGAAACTGGTGAAGTCCACATTGATACCATATGGCTGCAGGGTTCCCAGGCGGAATATGAGTTGCTGTTCCTGCAACCTTCGGGTGGCATCATTGTGGCAGTGCAGGAGGCCCATGATGGACATGTCATCAAGAGAATGGGAGGGGGAGTGGAAATGGTTTGCGACTGGGAGGTGCAGTTGTTTGTTGCGAACTGAGCGGAGGTGTTCTGCAAAGCGGTCCCCAAGCCTCCGCTTGGTTTCCCCAATGTAGAGGAAGCCACACCGGGTACAGTGGATGCAGTATACCACATTGGCAGATGTGCAGGTGAACCTCTGCTTAATGTGGAGTGTCATCTTGGGGCCTGGGATAGGGATGAGGGAGGAGGTGTGGGGGCAAGTGTAGCATTTCCTGCGGTTGCAGGGGAAGGTGCCGGGTGTGGTGGGGTTGGAGGGCAGTGTGGAGCGAACAAGGGAGTCACGGAGAGAGTGGTCTCTCCGGAAAGCAGACAGGGGAGGGGATGGAAAAATGTCTTGGGTGGTGGTGTTGCATTGTAGATGGCGCACGTGTCGGAGGATAATGCGTTGTATCCGGAGGTTGGTGGGGTGGTGTGTGAGAACGAGGGGGATCCTCTTGGGGCGGTTGTGGCGGGGGCGGGGTGTGAGGGATGTGTAGCGGGAAATGCGGGAGACGCGGTCAAGGGCGTTCTCGATCACCGTGGGGGGGAAGTTGCGGTCCTTAAAGAACTTGGACATCTGGGATGTGCGGGAGTGGAATGTCTTATCGTGGGAGCAGATGCGGCGGAGGCGGAGGAATTGGGAATAGGGGATGGAATTTTTGCAGGAGGGTGGGTGGGAGGAGGTGTATTCCCAATTCCTCCGCCTCCGCCGCATCTGCTCCCACGATAAGACATTCCACTCCCGCACATCCCAGATGTCCAAGTTCTTTAAGGACCGCAACTTTCCCCCCACGGTGATCGAGAACGCCCTTGACCGCGTCTCCCACATTTCCCGCGACACATCCCTCACACCCCGCCCCCGCCACAACCGCCCCAAGAGGATCCCCCTCGTTCTCACACACCACCCTACCAACCTCCGGATACAACGCATTATCCTCCGACACTTCCGCCATTTACAATCCGACCCCACCACCCAAGACATTTTTCCATCCCCACCCCTGTCTGCTTTCCGGAGAGACCACTCTCTCCGTGACTCCCTTGTTCGCTCCACACTGCCCTCCAACCCCACCACACCCGGCACCTTCCCCTGCAACCGCAGGAAATGCTACACTTGTCCCCACACCTCCTCCCTCACCCCCATCCCAGGCCCCAAGATGACATTCCACATTAAGCAGAGGTTCACCTGCACATCTGCCAATGTGGTATACTGCATCCACTGTACCCGGTGCGGCTTCCTCTACATTGGGGAAACCAAGCGGAGGCTTGGGGACCGCTTTGCAGAACACCTCCGCTCAGTTCGCAACAAACAACTGCACCTCCCAGTCGCAAACCATTTCCACTCCCCCTCCCATTCTCTTGATGACATGTCCATCATGGGCCTCCTGCACTGCCACAATGATGCCACCCGAAGGTTGCAGGAACAGCAACTCATATTCCGCCTGGGAACCCTGCAGCCATATGGTATCAATGTGGACTTCACCAGTTTCAAAATCTCCCCTTCCCCTACTGCATCCCTAAACCAGCCCAGTTCATCCCCTCCCCCCACTGCACCACACAACCAGCCCAGCTCTTCCCCCCCACCCACTGCATCCCAAAACCAGTCCAACCTGTCTCTGCCTCCCTAACCGGTTCTTCCTCTCACCCATCCCTTCCTCCCACCCCAAGCCGCACCCCCAGCTACCTACTAACCTCATCCCACCTCCTTGACCTGTCCGTCTTCCCTGGACTGACCTATCCCCTCCCTACCTCCCCACCTACACCCTCTCCACCTATCTTCTTTACTCTCCATCTTCGGTCCGCCTCCCCCTCTCTCCCTATTTATTCCAGTTCCCTCCCCCCATCCCCCTCTCTGATGAAGGGTCTAGGCCCGAAACGTCAGCTTTTGTGCTCCTGAGATGCTGCTTGGCCTGCTGTGTTCATCCAGCCTCACATTTTATTATCTTGGAATCTCCAGCATCTGCAGTTCCCATTATCTCTCACTAGATTATAGTTTGACAGGTTTATTTGAAATCACAAGCATTCAGAGCGTAGCCCCTTCATCAGGTGAAGTGAGAGACCAGCGCACAGACACAGAATTTATGGGCAGGGAGATCAAAAGATCATACAAATGATGCGAGGGCAACGTCAAATAACAAGCCTTTGTAGGTGATCAAACATGTCAGATGGTGTGAGGAAGGTAACAATTGAATAACAAGTGAAGGGATAACCTGTAGTCCAATTACATGATACAGAGAGATAATTACAAAAAATTAATAAGGTGGTGTTGGGAGACAAACTAAATGACTGGAATAAGATGATAGGTGTAAGAGTTGCATGTTGAGGGTCTAATCAAAGTAATAAGTTATTCAAAACTGTACAAACTAATGAAGGCAGAGCGATCATAATAATTTGTCAAGGTGATAGTAACAAAACAGGACAGTAAGAAAGATTTTACAAATACAGAACGGTGTGGCGGGGCGCACATAGCGCGACATAAACCCAAGATCATGGTTGAGGCCATCTTCGTGGGTATGGAACTTGGCAATCAGTATCTGCTCAGCGATTCTGCATTGTTGTGTATCTCAAAGGCCACCTTTCTTTCAAAAGTTGCATTAGTGTGATCAAACAATTCTATATTGTACAAAATGTCTTTTCCAAATAGACCAACTTAATTCTATATCTGAGGGTTTTGTGATTTTAAATCTGCTTAGAGTTATAAAATCTTTCTTCATTGTCATTAAAGTTCCTCCTACTGGAGGAAGCATCTTCTCCACATCTATGACATCCAAGTGAACCATATGTAAATAATTTCTTTGAAAGCTGTTGCAGAAATGTTTTTCCCTTCAAAATACGAGGCTAAATGTTTTCACCTTTTGGCTGAGAATTTCAAGGAGTTTAATGTAGGGTTTCCCTTTGTGAACCTGTCAGTTTTTTCCACCTAAGCTACAGCAAGTGACTATGAATTATACAAGTAGCTTCCACCAACTTCTTGTTGTATTGTGTGCGTGGAGGCAGAACTGCCATTGCTGCTTGAATATTATTAACAACATATCTAAACCCCAACTACAAACCAGATCAATTGCTGCAAACCAGGAATTATTGGAGGTCCTGGTGGATGGGATGACGGAAAGGAAAGCTATATTACTCCCTTGGGGCTGCCAGAGGAGCATAACAAAACATTCCCAGCCTGGTCAAAGATAGCAACCTATGTCAGTGCGGTGAGCCTGATCCAGGAAAATGGACAGAAATTCTCCAAGTTAGTGAATTATCTTGTAAAACGTCATCATTTTCTCTTTGCAACCTCACACTCACTCTAACCCCACTGTTGTACACACTTCCATCTAAGGACTTACCTTTCTCACGATTGCATATAACATCTTTTCCCACCCGCTCATATGCATCTCAACCTCCCAAACTATTAGATAATCCTCCTCTCTTCCTAGTCACTCCCTTGGAACACCTCATCACCATTCCTGCTCCTGTACCAACACTAATAACTCTTCCAGTCACTTTCATCTCTGCCTTTGTCTTTTTGCAAAAGAAACATTTCCACTATGCAGCTAAGAGAGCAAAGATGGGTGTCAAAGTGGCCATTCTTTTCAAAGAGAATCTTCCTGGTGAAGGGGGAAAGGACAGAGAGCACTCATGGTTGGAAACCAAGAACTCCATGTTTCATCAGCCAAGTAAGCTGCAGTTTGCTGTGCTACAGTACCCTCTAATACCGCTGTGAAACTATTCATGGCATGCTCAGCTTTCTTCCTCTACAGTGCAACTCAATCATTCTCTTCTCTTCTGCAGGCACCAGCTGCTCCCATGCTACCTCAACCCTGAACAGAGCAGCACATTGGACACCAGTCCTCCTCCACATCTGAGGGCGAAGCTAATGATACCTTAGATGATGCACTGCAAGGTTGTCTCCTCTACTCTCTGCTTCAGAGACATTCACCTCAGTGGGTACCTCAAATGATCAGACTTGAAAGCATAATCTGGTTAGCACCTCATCTGGCTTGTCTTTATATCCTGATTATTAGTGTTTGTCTTGTGATATCATTTAATACTTTCAGGTCCTAAATGTCTGATACAATTGGCTCTTGGTGATCACTTATAAAAGTTCTGATTATATGCTTACATTTGCAAAACCTCCTCATTAGATGTCAGTCGTTCAACTATTCCTAATTGTTTCAAGCTGTTGCCTTTAATTTGTCTTACATTATTTCACTTATTACTCTTAATTCCCCCAAAACATCAATCTCTCTCTCTCTCGAATAATTTAATGGCTGAGCTTGCTGGGCCGTTTAGGATAGAGAATTCCAAAGACCCAACCCTTCTGGGTGAAGGATTGTTTCTTTGTTTCACTTTGAAATGGCCAGACTCTTACTCTGAGATGAAGACCCTTAGATTTCCCCAATTGGAAAAAAAAGTTCTTTAGACATCTACCCTATTGGCTCCTTTAGGAATTATGATCTTAAACATAAAGAATATATGTTTCATTCTTCTAATCTCCAGGTATTTAATCCCAATCTACTCCAAAAATCCTCATAGGACAATCCTCTCATGCATACAGTCCAATGGAATTTGGTTAAACACCTTCCAATTTTGGCACATCTTTCCTCAGAAGGAGGCTAATATTGTACAAAGGACTCAGAGTCGAGTCTCTCGTGGCCCAACGCAATACCGGTAAGACTCTTCCATACTTCTAAACCCTTTGAAAGAAAGGCTAAAATGCCATTTGGTTTCCTCTTTGAATGCTGTACCTGCATGTTAATTCTATCTGATTGTGTCACCCAGTTGTCTCTGAATATCAACATTTCCCAGTCTGTCATCATACTGTTCTGCAGATCAAAACTTGATAGTTAGCCATGGGTTTACAAGATGCACTGATATCATAGCTGTTCCTCTATTCCTTGATCAGCATAGGAGCACCATATTATGCAATGTTAGCACATGAGCACATTTTCACTGGGTGTGGACATCACACTAATGTCAGAAATCACATGACACCAGGTTATAATCCAACAGGTTTATTCGAAATCTCACAAACTCTAAAACTATCACCTGGTGTTGCGTGACTTCGGACACTAGTGTGATGTGCACACCCAGTGAAAATGTGTTCACATGCTAACATTGCGTAACATGGTGCTCCTATGCAGCTCAAGGAACAGAGGAACAGCTATGATATCAGTAAACATTGTAAAGCCATGAGTAATCCAACAGGTTTATTCAAAACCACACAAACTCTGAAACTATAACCTGACTTTATCCACCCCAGTCCAATATTGGCACCTCCACAACATCATACTAATTGTATGCAGTGAAAATGAAAGTGGATACTGCATTAAGAAGATTTTAGGCAACTCGAGCATGCAATTTTTAATTGCTGGGGAATTAACTGCTTGCAAATATCGCTATTCTGGTTTCAATCCCTCAGTGATTTTACAGTACTCTGGAATTACGGATAACCAGAATTTTACTGCTGCTTGTAGATTTACATTTAGGGTTGGGTCTCTGAGCAGTCAAAGTGGTTTTAGTCCTCCTATTGTCTGCTGTATAATCAAAGCATAGCCTGACACCAGAGACATCCTTCACTTTTGATCATTATCTTGCCGCTTCTGGTACATAACAATGCTCCAGAGAATTTGTAACTGCTGGCTTAACATGGTGGAACACCAATTCCGCACTGATTTTTCACCATAGATTCTGATTTCTTACACTTCTTGTTTCTCAATCCACGAGGTCATAATTTTCAGGGTTTTATTCAGGAATTTATTTCATTACAAAAGGGAGATATTTTAGTAAAGCCTTCATAATGGAGCGCTTTATGATAGTTCCCCAGAAAACAAGATGATTTTTATTACAATTAATATTCATGTTAATCTAGGCTTTAAGTTAACCGTGTCTTCCGAAAATGAGTGACGTCAAGAATCAGTATCACCAGGATAGTCCATACTATTTATATTATGCATTTTTAAAAAGTATTTTTTTCCTATTTTAAACACCACCCTCACCGCGGACACAAATCAAAAATTTAGCTCCTGATACTCAGGCTTGGAAAGCATGGATCCAGTTTTTCCAGCTCCAGCCTTTGGATATTGGTGCATTAATGTTCATAAGAGCTAGTCAAAAATGTTTGGCTTTAGGAAATCTGATACCATCCGCAAGTGTTCAATGTTTTGGAGATTCTGAACTGCTTTCCTTTCTGCAATGCACCGTGATACTATTAACAGAGAAGGCAAAAATGAATCTTATACTTTCTGTCAATTTGGATTTAATTATGAATTTGCAAGCCAGCAGTATATCTCACATCTACTGCCTTGCACACATATGAATGTGGATACTACTCTCAAGAAAAATTCTGAAGAAAATTGGCGATACTAAAAACAAACCTGCCTTTTACATAATTTTACATAAAGTACTTAAAGATACTCCTCCAGAGCGTCAATTACAGCAAGCGACCATTTCAAATTATTTAACTGAGCAAATTGCCAGGCATTCTAACTTCAGCATTATATTGCTCCCTTTTCTCAAGAAAATATGTAATATGAAAAAAGATGTTGTGCAATAAGTGAATGAATGTTAAACAGATAAAATTTAAGAATCATACTCTGCAAGACGTTTAAAAAGTCCAACATGGCTATTCAACGATCCTGCTCACATTTCCCCAACTGGTTTTCAGCTAGTTAACCTGGTAAAAACAGGCATTACACAATGACATTTTATCGTGTGATATTGATTCTTTTGGACAAGGTAAGAGCAAAGAGGCAAATGGAATGATATATGAGTAAGATGTAATAGAAAGGGATCCAGCTAATAATGCTGTAACAGAAACACCATCTTAAGCAAAATGAACCAGAGACACAGTCTTTTTTTCATTAATATATACTTGCAATTAATCTTTCTTAAACACTTTCAGCTATTAAGTTTTTTTAAATCTAACATAAAACAGTATTTATTAGCTATAAACCAGGCTGATGATACTAAATATTCAGGGGCCAATTACAATAATAAATGTGAGGTTTAGTGATGTTGGATCACTCTGATTTCTAAAACAGGCCCCATTAATTATATTATCAACTGAGCATGTGTAGCAGTACTTCCTTTTGGCGTTTTTAAACCTGCTAATCTATCTAATCAGCCTTGAATCATTACTTGCATCATGTTTGGCAGATGAAGCAGCTACAGATGGTGTTTACAGTGCATCTCTAGTGATTGGCTAGCATGCAGCTGAGATCATTAGATCAGACTGATTCAAATGTCTTGTGAATAACCAACGACCAGTGTCAAAGATCAGGCACATAATGCCTTTGACAATAAACTCAAGGTGGGAAATGGGGAGGTAACAGGAATTGGTTTATTTTAGCCTTGCCTACATTAGCATCAATGCTAGTCACGGTATGGTAAGCGTAAACACAAGCTAATCTTTAACATATAAAGTACAAAATCAAAAACAAAGAAAAAACTGCATGATACTATTAGTCATTATGCTATTTCATGCAAAGCTAGGAGGGATTTTTTAGGGGAACATGCAGAGAATTTGTATCCCTTGGTTTCCAAAACATTGAGGAAGCTATTGAAAATGTTCTAGACTGTTGTGGCCATGGGAAAGAATAAGCTGAATGTATCTAAATATTTCATTTTTTTCTTGGACCACATGGGAGTCTCCAACTGCTTAACTGAGAGAAAACTTGACTGTGGATTCTCACCCACAAATTATCCTTACTTTTCGAAGGATGGTTAGAAAAATGCAGATTTGATGCGTGGTTCAATTTCAGGCCAGCAGATACTCAAATAGGAATCCGAAAGTACAAAAACAGAAGTTGCTGGAAAAGTTCAACAAGTCTGGAACATCTGTCAAGACAAAATCCAAGATAATGTTTCCGGTCTGGTGACCCTCACTCAGAACCGGGACCTGAAATGTCAACTCTGATTTTGTCTACACAGACGCTTCCAGACCTGCTGAACTTTTCCAGCAACTTCTATTTTTGACCCTGATTTACAGTATCCACTGTTGTTTTTTTTTATTTAGGAATGTGAAGGTATTTTTCTTCAGGGCTAAAGGCAGCAGCATTCAGAAGAACAATTACCTTTTTACCGGAAAGCACCCAGGAAATTAACGAGAGTTTGTAACTGTGAATAGGACATCAATATAAAATGAAAGAAAAATTATCATAAACTTAGGTCATTGTCAACTATATTCTCAATTTTCTTTAAAGCTTTGTTTTAAAGTGCCTTTTTCTTTTTTCATTAAAATAGCTGAAAAATGTAGGTTTTGGCATGACTGCACAGTATGCTTTTAAAAGTAAAGCCAAATGTTTACCAACATTTTTCAGTTTTAGGGATTTGGTAGAAAATATCTGTCAACTAGATCTCTTTGATTTTTTTCACAATTGAGGGACAATTTTGTATGAAAAGAGCCTCCAGAGACAGTGAACATTTCCAGTTACCTATTATTTTTCTATTTTAGGGAGCAAAAGAGACTAGAGAACAAATGTGTTCAAGTTATTACAATGGTAGCATGTGTTAATGATGCAGCCCATAATTTATGATGCAAACACAGGCACTTATACAAATGTGAGTGATAAAACCCATTTAATAACTTGTACAAGTGCAACAGTAATTGTTCAATTGCTTGAAAGGGGGCATGAAACAGAAAATTAAACCTGAAAAGAGCCTGTGAAAATGTTAGTGGAAAGAACAACAAAGATAAATGGTGATCGTTCTTTTGTTGTTTATGAAAATAGACTCTTCCAAATTGCCTGAAAAATATAAAAGATAAAATTGATCGGAACAAAGAATGATTACCTTTCCCAACACCTCAACAACAGTGATTTTGCTTATCTAACTGTAAGTAGTAAAGATAAACATAATTTAACACACAAGGACTGTGTATGGAGTACTAAAATCTATCTCTCAAATGCTTGATGCACAGACATTAAAATGAAATGAGAAAGTATTTTTCTTCAAGGCTCGAGGCAGCAGTACCCAGAAAATCAATTATCTTTTCTGGGAAAATTCCAGGAAATTGAGGAGAGTCGTAATTGTGTGAAGGATTTGTAACATGTCTCTTGGAAAAGGTGATATCCCTTCATCATCTGATAAACAATGGGCTAGCCGTTTTGCCCAGAAGACACTGATTTAAGGCAATTGATGAAAGAAGCTGTGGCAAAATGAAGAAAAACTATTTTACAAGTGAACAGTTAAGCGAGTTTTGAGCAGATTTGTAGCTCAGGTTGAGGTTCTGGATGTGAGTTTGCTCGCTGAGCTGGAAGGTTCGTTTTCAGATGTTTCATCACCATTCTAGGTAACATCATCAGTGAGCCTCTGACGAAGCGCTGGTGTTATGTCCCGCTTTCTATTTATCTGGTTAGGTTTCCTTGGGTTGGTGATGTCATTTCCTGCTTTGGTGATGTCATTTCCTGTTCTTTTTCTCAGGCGATGGTAGATTGGCTCCAAATCAATGTGTTTGTTGATGGAGTTCCGGTTGGAATGCCATGCTTCTAGGAATTCTCATGCGTGTCTCTGTTTGGCTTGTCCTAGGATGGATGTGTTGTCCCAATCAAAGTGGTGTCCTTCCTCATCTGTATGTAAGGATATGAGTGATAGTGGGTCATGTCGTTTTGTGGCTAGTTGATGTTCATGTATCCTGGTGGCTAGCTTTCTGCCAGTTTGTCCAATGTAGTGTTTGTCACAGTTCTTGCAAGGTATTTTGTAGATGACAAAATACCTTGCAAGAACTGTGACAAACACTACATTGGACAAACTGGCAGAAAGCTAGCCACCAGGATACATGAACATCAACTAGCCACAAAACGACATGACTCACTATCACTGGTATCCTTACATACAGATAAGGAAGGACACCACTTTGATTGGGGCAACACATCCATCCTAGGACAAGCCAAACAGAGACACGCACGAGAATTCCTAGAAGCATGGCATTCCAACCGGAACTCCATCAACAAACACATTGATTTGGAGCCAATCTACCATCGCCTGAGAAAAAGAACAGGAAATGACATCACCAACGCAGGAAATGACATCACCAACCCAAGGAAAACTAACCAGATAAATAGAAAGTGGGACATAACACCAGCGCTTCGTTGGAGGCTCACTGATGATGTTACCTAGAATGGTGACGAAACATCTGAAAACGAACCTTCCAGCTCAGTGAACAGTTAAGATCAGGGATACACTGCTTCAGAGTGCGGTAGACATAAATTTAACAGTGACTTTCAAAACACAGTTGGTCAATATCGAAAGAGGAAAAGCAACGCAGATACAGGGAAAAGACAGAGGAGTGGAACTATATATGTTGCTCTTGCAGAAAAGACAGTATCAACAAAAATTGACAAGTGGCTTTGTTCTGTATTGTACACCTTTTATGATGCTTTTTCTACTTAGCACCTATCATGACCACAGAACATTCCAAAGCATTTTACAGCCAGTTAAGTGCTTCTGAAGTTTACTCACTGTTCTACCTTTTTTGTTCATTCATGGAATGTAGATGTTACTGGCTAGACCAGAACTTCAATAACCCTGTCCCCTAATGCCCTGGAGAAGCCAGCAGTGAACAGCCTTCCTGAGCCAATGCAATCATTGGGGTCTAGATACCCCAAAAATGCTGCCAAGATTTTGAGCCAACAGCAGTGAAGAAAGCAGTTAATAGTTGCAAGTTAGACTGGTGTATGACTTGAAAGGCAGAATCCTAGAATTATTTGATTGCAGAAGGTGGCCGTTTAGCTCATCATGCCTGCACGGGGACATTATTTTAGTCTAGTTTTGTTATCTAGTGCTAATTTCTTGCTGTTGCTCCTTATTACTGCACACCCGATTATTATCCAAAAAAATCTAGTGCCATCTTGAATGTCTCAGTTGAACGAGCCTCCAACAGTTTCCAGGCAATGCATCCCATGCATCTTATGTGCTTGTTGCCTTGTCCTTCATTTTCTTATTGCAAGAGCCTTTATGAGTTACCGAACTGTATCTGCTATAACTGTGTTTTGTTAGTGATGGCAGTGAGTGTTGAAGGGAATGGATCGATGGCAGTATGCTGGAAATCAAGCCGCGCTGTTCTGAGAGTTAAAAAAAATTAAAGATTTTGGAAAAGTGCATAAAGTTCTCTAATTTACCTGTCTTTTTGATCTAGGTTGACAGAAAGCATAAAACAAATTTCAAGACTTAACAAGAATTAGTATTTCTTACAAATAAATAAATTCTAGCTGCAAGTAAATGATTACAAACTGTCAATATATAAATCTGAAAATTAGAATTCTGACTCCAATATAAAAATCCCCCTACATGCACGGACACTGACAGGCAACAAAAATAAAAACAAAATAAATGAGTGACAGGGGAAAATGTGAAGGCAGTTCAAATGGTCACTATCTACATGGTTTGTTGAAATGATTCTTTTAGCTTACTGGGAACTGGTGTTCATCGATTTCTTATTTCTGTAGGTATTTTTTCTTGTTTGCAAGAGGCACAAAGCAACTGGTTCTCAATTTATAAAGTCTCTGACATATTAGATAAAAGAAACAGCTTACAGCACCAAATGAGAGAATGAAAGTTGGCTTTCTTCAAGCTTTAGCTATTATTAACTGCTAAGACAAAGATATCATCTCCTGTCCAGAGGTCCAGAGGTTTCTGATATCTCATTCACACCCACAAGCTGTTCAGTTGCCTTGAAGGCCATCACATATATGTCGGTATGCAGAATATCTTTATCAACAGCAACCATTTTTCACTCCACAGACCAATCAGCTACTTGTTGCCAGACAAAGTATATTTTCTACACACTACTTGGCCCTGGTTCTTCCTCTACCAAACTTCCTGCATTGTTTGAACAAACAACAGTGTGAACAGGACTTACGGTAGACAATAAGTGTAGAAAGCTTATTTTTAAAAAATCCCTTAAAAATCAGTGTTTTTCCTACTTCAGACCATAATAAAAAAAACAATTAAAGGTATGAAAATAGGATTTGCTGGAGAAACTCAGAAGGTCTAGTAGCATCTGTGGAGAGAAAACACAGTCAATTTTTTGGGGCTAGTGACCCTTCATCAAAACTCAATGAAAACATATGCAGATTTCATGCTTCCACACTTGTATGATAAAACCCCAGCTCGAAAATGCATTGCATTGCAAAATATGTAATACTGGAACAACAACACCTATACCCATGCATGCTTCTTCTCCTTTATGTAAGTTATGTGATCTAGTTTTAAGCGTCTAATGGTACGTCTCCAAAGATCCCTGTGTTTGTAGACAGTATGCAGTTAACTTATTTTATACTCAAATGTTAATGATTTTCTAGAAATCTTTAGACATAGACACAAAGCTTAGTCATAAAATTGGAGCTCAGATCTGACTATATTTCAACTGGTAGTCCAAACGAGTAAAAGATTACTCAACTTTTCCATTACCTCCCTGGTCATAATAGTCCTCAAAGGAATGCCTTTGGGAATCAGGTTGTTACATTCCAAATGGGGGCTATTTTGACCTGAAAGATGTCAAACTCCTTGAGGGTTATTGGAGCTGCATTCATCCAGGCAAGTGGAGGGTAATCCACCACATTCCTGACTTAGGCCTTGTAGATGATGGGTACAGGAAGTTAATGAGTCTCTGTAAAATTCTAAGCCACTGACCTCTTCTTGGAACCACAGTGCTGGTTCAGATCACTCATCCCAATTTTGGCACAACCCCCAGAAGTTAGCAGGGAGCATTTTGCTGAGTTGACAGTGCTGTGCATGCCCCCATCATTCCCAGGTCCTTGGTTAATGCTGGAAGCAGGGACGGGGAAGTGGTTCTGTCCATTTTTATGAGACTTGGTTGTGACAAGATAAAACTGAGCCTTATGAGACCATTTTACAGTTAATTTAACTAACAAATATGCTGCTATGATTCTGGAGTTGCATATAAGACAGGCCAGATAAGGATGACAAATTTTCCTTAGTGAGTAGATGAGCTTTTACAATAATTGCTTCATGGTCACATAATCACACATTTATTAACTGGATTTAAATTTCACCAGCTACTTTGTTAGGATTTGAACGCACTTGCCAGGAGCATTAGCTCTGATCCCAGGAATGTTAATCCAGTGACAATACTACTACACCACTCATTAAAAGTGTATGGTGACGAACTCAAGTCCTCAAGAGGTTAATGTTTCATAAGTCAATGCTAATGACTTCAGACAGGAAGTGATTTGCTGAAGAAAGCTTTCAGGACTGTTATGGCACAGTGATAGTGCCCATACCTCCAGGTCAGGAGACCTGGATTCAAGACCAACCTGCTCCCCAAAGTATCTCATTACATTTCTGAACAGATTGATATAAAATATCTAAAAACAAGCTTGATTGTGAAAAGTGTTGCCATTTTAAATGCATGGCACTTAAGATTACAACATTAAAAATAAATAAGCCAAATTGTTCTCTTCAGGTTCTGCTGCTAATGTGCTTTGTCGTTAAATAATTCTCAGTTCTCATTTCAGATTTTTAGCAGCCATGGTTTTCGTTTTACCTCCAATAAATGTATGAGCATCTGCTAAGGGAATTGTGGCTTTGCATTTCAGGATTTATTCAAGAGGTTTGTAAAAGCAAAACTAAGCATGCATTGCAAACCTGAAAAGAAAATCTCAAAGCAGCGTGATTTGCAATATCACTATCAGCTTGCGTCTGTGGATATGCCAATCTTAATAGCTCACAATATTTTTATTTGCATGTTACCATATATATTAAGTCAGTAGTGAACAATTTTATAAATTTGCATTAAAAATGCACCGCAATCCTGCTGTCAATTTAAATACTTCATTTCTATCTTACTACAACTTTAAGAAGAATAATTCAGACTCAGCATTTTTTTCTTAGCTCTAACTTCAGTTTCCTGGATAATAAAACTGTAGATAACCCCACATACTTCCATTTTTCTTTTCTTCAAAAAACCCACAGGAACATTAAGTCACTTTCAGGCTTACATAAAAGATACCATGACACTATTTTGTAGGAAAGTAGTGAAGTTATTCCCAGAGTCATTCTCATTGAATCATAGCTTCCAGACAACAGCATCCCTGACTATGTTGTGTCCCACCAACCAGTAGACATGATGTCACAATGATATCTATGCTGGCGGGTGTTGCACTGACTGCGGTCAAATTTAGCTCTGGGCCCCATGAAGTGACATGGCAGCAGGTTAAACATGGACAGGGACACCCCCTGCTGATGACCACCAACCAGCTACCTCCAGCCAATGAATTATGAATCAAAGAATCATGAGCAACCATAAAATTGTATTCAATCTCATGGTCTGGCAGATACCCCCAATCTACTGTCACCATCAGAATGGGAATCAACCCTGGCTCAAGGGCATGTGCAGGAGGACATGCTGGAAGCAGCACCAGGCATACCTAGAAATGAGATGTCAACGTGGTGAAGCTGCAACACATGACAATTTGCAAGCCCAACAGCATGAACAGTATGTGATGGACTGAGCTCAACAATCCCACAACCAACAAATCAGATCTAAGCTCTGACATTCTGCCATATCTAGTTGTGAATGGATGTAGTCAATTAAATAATTCACTTTAGGAGGGAACTCCACAAATATTGCCATCCATAATAGAAGGAGAGCTTAGAGCACAAGTGTAAAATACATTGAAGACTAAAGCAATTGTATCTATCTTCGGCCAGGAGCGCCAAGCGGATAATCCGGTATTATTAATGCCAATTCAGATATGACAAAATGACTGAAAACATTTGATATTGCAAAGGGTATGGGCCCTGACAACATTCCAGTAACAGCACTGTAGACCTACACTCCAGAACCTATGCATCCCAGACTGTCCCAGTATAGCTACAACATTGGTGTCTACCTATTTAGAAATTTGACCAGGTTTGTCCTGCCCTCAGAAAGCAAGATCAATCCAACCTGGCCAATTACTGCTGATCAAACTAGTTCTGACCCGTGACCTCTACCATCTGGAAGAACAAGGGCAATGGATACATGAAAACACTATCCGCAAGTTCCCCTCCAAATCACATATCATCACTGTTCTTTCATCATGTCTTGGGACTCCATCCCTAAGAGTCAACAACATTCACCTGACCGTCATTCCAGAGATCCTTGATTGGCGCTGTTAACCTGGATCAATGAGGAAGCACTGGCTGACAGATATAAACAGAAGATTTAGTGAGTTCCCTCATTCTTGGGACTGGGTCTGAGTTGGCTAATCACACTGTGGCCACACTATACTGCGGTCATGCAAATAAAGGATAACTTGGAGACAGGATACTGGCCTCTGTGAGGTTATTTTAAATACTATGATGATCCTCTACCTCACTGACAGCAACACATCAAGATAGCAGCTACCTTTTCAAGGGATGGCCAAAAATGTTGGCCAAGCCACTGATACCCGAATCCCATGAATAAAGGGTTTAGGCTCAAAACGTTAGCTTTCCTGCTCCTATGATGCTGCTTGGCCTGCTGTATTCATCCAGCTCTACACTTTGTTATCTCGTGGTTTCATACGGCACACTTTGTAAACTTCTAGGCAAAAAATTTTATCTGCCAATCTCTTCTTGATGAAAGTGATGCCTCATCAATGAGGTAACATTTTCTCAAATATATCTGTGCAATTAATTTTGCAAAACATCAAGGCTCTTCAAGTAGCTAATAAACTTCACAATAAAATGACCTCATGAGAATTCTCGCTCCCTCAGATCACAGAAAGACTCACTGGGAAATGTGTCTAGCTTAGGACAACAATGCTTAACTATAGGTGCCAGGTGATTTATCTAACCTGGAGCCCTTTCCTTTATTGAAGTGAATTGTAAGCTTCCACGGGAGAACATTTTATTAGCTAAATCCAAGGCTGAGTTGAGAGGATGGTATTTTCTTGAAATTATAAGCATTAATGGAATTTAATTAGATAGCGATGCCCATAAATCCATTGCTGATTGTTGAGAAAGACCCATCTGATTCATTAATTTCCTTCCTTTAGGGAAGGAAGGTGCCATCCTTACCTGGCCTGGCCTACATGTGACTCCATGCCCTCAGCAATATGGTTGACTCTGAACTGCCCTCTGGGCAATTAGGGATGGGCAATAAATGCTGCCCTAGCCAGCAACATCCTCATCCGGTGATTTAATAAAGAAAAAAAACTAAGACATCATTACTTATTGCTAATCCTGCAGGATGACTCAGGAAAAATAGATTTTCAATGAGCTAACCTCATGAAAGTAATTAACATTCTGCAGCATAAATTATAAACAATTCAATATTTAATCTGGAGAAATTCTACATCCATTCACTGTGTGTTGTTTTAATAATTAAACTATCAAATGTCTGATCCACATGATGAAATCAGTGCTAAAGCTGAAATTAGAAAACAGCCCATCAAGTCCACACCAACACTCTGAAGACTATCCCACTCAGACCCAAGCCCCTATTCTACGCCTGTAACTCTGCATTTCCTATTGCTAATCCACCTGGTCTGCACATCCCTGGGCACTATGGGCAATTTAGCATGGTCAATCCACCTACCCTGCACATCTTTGCACTGTGGGAGAAAAACCCACATGAACACAATGTGCAAACTCCATTCAGATAGTCACCCGCAGTTGGAATCGAATGCAGGTTCCTGCTGTGAGTCAGCTAATCACTGAGCCACTGTGCCATCCTATTCTATGATGTCAGTTAACATCTGATATAATTAAATGAAGTACTGTTTTATAATGCACTAAGAATGAATGATTATGGGACTTATAGCTCATTAGAAGTGCATGGTGCTGCCCAATTTCTTTCAGAGAATTACTTTCTATGACATAGCACTCAGGGTCTCACTGGCAGGAAATGGCCTGTTGACATCTTGAATTTTAATGATGTTGCTATTTTCAGAGTGTATTCGAGGACCTGATACCAAGAGCATAGAGGATTACTGTAACATCAGTATATGATTAAGGAAATGAGTTATCGATGCATAATAGCGGATAGACAAGAACTCACATTAGGTTCTCAGCTTTCACTCAATGCAAATACTATGGACTAAATTTGATTCATGCAATTTGTCTCAGCGTTAATAGTGATGCTAAATATAATTTGCGCATCAGGACACAAAAAAAGTCACTATGGTGCATTTTTTTCTTAAGCTAAAGCTTAGTACCAGAGAGAAGACGTGTGGATTGAGTTCAAGAATTTGAAAGGCTATTTTCTCCCCACTGACAGCACAGAGATAATGTTCTGAAACAAAATGACACTAATCCCACTGGATGTTCCTTTCAGGATCATCTGATTTTCTATTTTCATATATTTGTAATAAGTTTTGTGTCATTATGCTTAGGACAGCTTGCTTTGCCACTGTATATGTTTAAGGGAAAGGAGTGTCAGATTTTGAAACAATAAGAGATAATATTTATTGAATCCAACACTCTATTCATAAAAATCATTTCATAAAAATACACCACCGCCCTCATTCACACATGCATGCACATAAACTCAAAACCTAAGTTACATTATGGAGGGCAGGTTTAGTTGTGTCATGGGGGAGGCAATGACTTAGTGGCAATATCACAGGGCTAGAGACATTCAGAGATAGTAGGAATTGCCGATGCTGGAGAATCTGAGATAACAAGGTGTAGAGCTGGATGAACACAGCAGGCCAAGCAGCATCAGAGGAGCAGGAAAGCTGATGTTCTTCTTCAGAAATGGCGGAGGGGAAGGGGCTTCTGAAATAAATAGAGAGAGATGGGAAGACAGATGAAAGATGGATAAAGGAGCAGATAGGTGGAGAGGAGACGGACAGATCAAGGAGGCGAGCATGGAGCCGGTAAAGGTGCATGTAGGTGGGGAGTTAGGGTCGTGGTTGGTCAGTCCAGGGAAGACGGACAAGTCAAGGAGGCAGGGATGAGGCTGGTAGGTAGGAGGTGGACGTGGGAGTTGAGGTGAGAGGAGGGGATAGGTGGGAGAAAGGGTGGCCAGGTTAGGGAGGCAGTTCGAGCTGGGCTGGTTTTGGGATGCAGTCAGTTAGTACTCCAGATAGTACTTGAATCCTTCTCCAAGTAATTTAAAATTAAAAAGCAATCACAGAACTTTTCAGAGATAGTTGGAACTGCCAATTCTGGAGAATCTGAGATAACAAGGTATAGAGCTGGATGAACACAGCAGACCAAGCAGCATCAGAGGAGTCCAGAACTGAAACATCAGCCTTCCTGCTCCTCTGACGCTGCCTGGTCAGCTGTGTTCATCCAGCTGTACACCTTATTATTACAGAAGAATGGACCCTGTTCCCAAAATGCTCCTCAACTGAAATTTCAATCTCCTGGCCTGAGTCATTCCACAATACCAAATTTAATATGGCCCCTTCCTTAGATGGGCTATTTACTAATGGTTTCAAAAAGCCATTCTGGATATGTAACAAATTTTCCCCAATCTAAGGCCCTGGTACTAAGGGAGACCCAATCCATATAGGGACAGCTAATATTGTCGGTTCATCGGAGGCTCCACTGACGATGTCTGTTAACGACATGTCTGAATGAGAACGAGCCAGCTTGGCAGGCAAGTCAATAACCTTGACAAATCCCACTGCAATAACACTGTTGTGTTTATAAGCTTCTATAATCTGTCTACATTTCTGTTCCTCTATCACCTGCTGACTGTTGGGAGGCCTGCAGTACAACTCCATCAAAGAGATTGCGCCCTTCCTATGACTGAGGTGTATTGATTTGGACTTGCTGATTGAGCCCTCCAAGGTGTCTTCTCTCTCAGTCCAACTGTGATATTCTCTCTAATAAGTAACGCAACTCCCCCACCTAGAATCATAGAATCCCTATGGTGCGGAAGAGGCCATTTAGCCCATCGAAGCTGTGCCGACACTCCAAAAGCCATCCTACCCAGGCCCACTTTTGCATCCTCTCCCCGTAACCTCTTTTACAACTCTCTGTATCATGCCTGAAACATCTAAACCCCAGAAGAATAAGTTGTCAGGCTTGCCCCTCTCTCGACCACATCTCTGCATTAGCTACAAAATAATAGTTATATATGTATATAAATCCAAGCTTTACCTGTCATACTCCTGACATTAAACAAATCTACTTCAGACCACCAGTACTATCATGTTCAATAAACTTTTAGACTTACTGACCTTAGTCTCTCACTCCTCCTTGGTCATTTTATTTGCTGACCTACAACTCTGGCTCCTGCCCCATTGTTACACTGGTTTAAAATCTGCACTAGCAATTCTCCCTGCCAGGATATCGATAATCCTCTAGTTCAGATGCAACACATTCATCTTTTACGGGTCCCACCTGCCTCAGGGGACATACCAATGATCCATGTGCCTGAAGCCCTCCCTCCTTCGCCACATATTTAACTGTACTATCTTCCTGTTCCTAGCTTCACTAGCATGTGGCACAGGCGGTAATCCCAAGATTACAACCCTAGAATTCCTGCTTTTCAACATCCTACCTAACTCCCTGAGCTCTCTTCACGGGACCTCATCAAATGTTAAAATGTTTAAAATATTGGTGGGCAATTTCTGACTTTTACTGAAGTCAGCAGCTGTTGGGTTTGTATTGAAGAAGCTGCCTGAGGTGTTTAGCTGGGCAGGCAGTGCCGGGGGAAAGCTTGCAAAGAATAAGAGATATTACCCACTCAAGGTACATTTCTCTTTCTGACCCGGGCAATCAGTCATTTTATACAAAAGGTGTGCTTACTGTCTTGTAACCTTCCTCCACAAACTAGCCTGTTGCCAAAGATGTTCATAACAAGCTCATTCCAGAATTTAAATGGATCAGATTTAAATGGTAAGGGGGCCTGCTTTCTCTTCTGATTCCACTGTGTAAAGCAATTCAATTTAATGACTTGTTCCTCACCAATCTGAATAATTCGATTATAGTGTCTGAAAGTTTTTGACAACTTCAGAAGGGTGATAATTCACACTGATGTAAGCTTATTTTCCTTGAAGGACGACAGCCAGCTAGTTGACATGGTCTGGTGGAATGGGCATGTCACCGGGCTTGAAACTAAATCTCTGGGGAAATGTGGCTTCACATTTAAATTCCACTAAGTACCATAATGGGATTTTTTTTAAATCCACTCAAGAGACGGACAACTAGGATCAAGAATAAATGCTGGCTAGCCAATGACACCCATGTCCCATGAGTGAATTAAAAATATTCCTTTACGGTAGTTAGTGGAATTTAAATTCAATTAATAAATCTTTAATGTAAGTCTCAGTACTGGTGCCATAAAGCTATAATTGTTTTAATATGAATTAATTTATGATGGCTTTATTGAAACTTGCTATTTAGGTCATGAGTCTTTTTAGAACTTATCCTGTGGCTTCTACCCTCTAAAAGAGGCCAATATTCGAATAAGGAAACTCAAGCTTCACTGAAGTGCAGTTAACTGAATATACAGTTCTCATCATCACATCATCTAAACTTAAAAAGGATATATTTGGGCTGAATTTGACTAAAAATTAGCTCAGAATCAACTGCGGGGAGTTTCATGGAGGGTTTATTTCTGTGATGTCTAGTGAGTTTTCACACACTATTCACAAGAAATTGTGGTTTAAGAACAGATAAATCTTTTAATGAGCAGTAGATCTTCTCTATACTCTTGTTGATTAAAAACATTTAATAGTGGTTGTGTAAAGTGATGGTTCCAAAAGAGTTAATGTTGGAGTGGTATTAAGCTCCACCCAATCAGATCATTGGGTGGAGAGCCAAGGAGTTTAGCTGAAGATCCACAATGGACTTAGAAACGTCATCTCTGGCTCCTGATTGTCTACTCATCAAATGTATAAAGCTTCAGTCTTACCAATCTTGGACACTTCTACTTTGATGTACACTATTTGTTTAATTCAAATGACCTTTAATCAGTACTAAATACTTGAGATGTCAACGTCAATGCGAAGACAGTATGTGTCAGAATTAGTATTAAAAATGACAATTACTGAAATCTATTACAATTGTAGAAATGGGCTGGTGGAGATTTCATGTATTTGATTTTTATTGTAAAACTGCATATGTTTATTTTGTGCATATCTACTAGCTCATGATTTCACATCTTATACATGTTAGAGTTTTAGCTGCTTATTCTAGCAATTGTGAGCATGAGACAATGGAGTGGATTACTTCTTGCATTATTTAGAGAGTATGATTTTCATAAAAGAATGAATAGCAAGCCTGTCTCTGTTAGCAAATACTTGATTACATTGTTACCGTCATGAAAATATATCAAGTTTGGCAAAAACTTCAATTGCAACCAAAAAAGGATGTAGGGATTGTGACGTGTAATTAACGTGCATTTGTTCAAAGTAATGCAGGCAGCATGCCCACTTTGTGCTGCCTATTAATTTGAAAGCTGTAGCTAGTACCACTTTAAGACAACTTGCATTACCTAATGTCAGCCTGCAGCCCTTAAAGGGGAGGTGCACGCTGGCTGGAACAGAGACTGAAAAACATTGTAGATGAGTATCTGACCTATAGAAGGATAGAGATGATGCAACGTGGCAGACAGCAGGTTTCCAGATTTTTTGATTTAGCTCTAGAGGTCCTGGAAATGGGCAGGAGGAAAGAAGTTCTCTCCTCACTGAGTCCAGGTAATTATCTATAAGAAGACTGTCCATGGCTACAGGAGATGATGGATGAATAGCACTAATGGCACTAAATGAATTGCCTACTCAGAGAAGGGGAACAGACATAACAGCCTGAATGGCCTCATCTGTGCTATAAAAAAATCTGTGATTGATTTGCTGAGAGATGTTTTCAAATAGGAAAGTGCTAAGAATAAGGGCATAATAAAATGTGAGGCTGGACGAACACAGCAGGCCAAGCAGCATCTCAGGAGCACAAAAGCTGACGTTTCGGGCCTAGACCCCTCACATTTTATTATCTTGGAATCTCCAGCATCTGCAGTTCCCATTATCTCTAAGAATAAGGGCATTGTATTTTTCAGTGTTGGTTAATGCTAATTGTCAAAGGAGGAAAGTTTTTAAAGTGACCATTCTGTGTTAACCGGATTATTCATGAAAAATAAGAAGACAACAATAATAGGATTAAATAAGATTCAGTCTAATTTTATTCCCTAGATTATTTCCACCGCTTTCACCATCTCAGCAATAACATGGAAACGGTTTGGGAAAAGGGATTGCAATCATTCCTAGTATAAGAACTACAGGGATGAATTTGAGGCTCTGTATTTTTGTTCCATAGATAGTCAGGGATATCTAAGAAATATAATCCAGATAATTTCTATTAAAGGTGTTGGCTTCATTCAGGTATATGGCTGCTGTTTGATGTCGAGAAGCTGTCCTTTACTTGGGTAATACGTTTGTGGAACAAGGTGCAAAAAGCACTATATATTTCAAGACATGGAGGAAAGTGTTGAATGGAATTCTAGGAAAATCAAACACTAACATCATATGGAAGGCCAGATTAAATCATTCATAGACAGCTAACAGCGGATTTCTCTGGACTTGCTGACCACCCAAGAGGGAGTGAAGAAGAGATAATGGGAACTGCAGATGCTGGAGGATTCCAAGATAATAAAATGTGAGGCTGGATGAATACAGCAGGCCAAGCAGCATCTCAGGAGCACAAAAGCTGACGTTTTGGGCCCAGACCCTTCATCAGAGAGGGGGATGGGGAGAGGGAACTGGAATAAATAGGGAGAGAGGGGGAGGCGGACCGAAGATGGAGAGTAAAGAAGATAGGTGGAGAGAGTGTAGGTGGGGAGGTAGGGAGGGGATAGGTCAGTCCAGGGAAGACGGACAGGTCAAGGAGGTGGGATGAGGTTAGTAGGTAGCTGGGGGTGCGGCTTGGGGTGGGAGGAAGGGATGGGTGAGAGGAAGAACCGGTTAGGGAGGCAGAGACAGGTTGGACTGGTTTTGGGAACGTTTCGGGCCTAGACCCTTCATCAGGAGGGGGATGGGGAGAGGGAACTGGAATAAATAGGGAGAGAGGGGGAACCAGCCCAGCTCTTCCCCCCCACCCACTGCATCCCAAAACCAGTCCAACCTGTCTCTGCCTCCCTAACCGGTTCTTCCTCTCACCCATCCCTTCCTCCCACCCCAAGCTGCACCCCCAGCTACCTATTAACCTCATCCCACCTCCTTGACCTGTGCGTCTTCCCTGGACTGACCTATCCCCTCCCTACCTCTCCACGTATACTCTCTCCAGCTATCTTCTTTACTCTCCATCTTCGGTCCGCCTCCCCCTCTCTCCCTATTTATTCCAGCTCCCTCTCCCCATCCCCCTCTCTGATGAAGGGTCTAGGCCTGAAACGTCAGCTTTTGTGCTCCTGAGATGCTGCTTGGCCTGCTGTGTTCATCCAGCCTCACATTTTATTATCAGGGAGTGAAGAAGGTTGTTTTCCCAAAGTATTCATGGAATCCTGCAGATCACAATGTTCTTGAAGGGGTGAAGGAGGCATTTGACACACTTGTCTTCATTGGTCATAATTGTGAGCATAGAAGTTGGGAAGTCATGTTGCAGCTGTACAGGATATTGGTGGGACCACTTTTAGAATACTGCATACAATTCTGGTCAACCTCCTGCAGGAAGGATGTGGTTAAACTTGAGAGGGTGCAGGAGAGATATACAAGCGTGTTGCTGGGACTGGAGGGTTTGAGATATAGGCAGAGACTGAATAGGCTGGGGCTTTTTTCCTTTGGGTGTCAGAGGCTGAGGGATGATCTTTTAGAGGTTTATAAAATTATGAGGTGCATGGATAGGGTAAATAGGCAATGTATTTTTCCTAGTTTGGCGGAGTCCAAAACCAGAAGACAAAGGTATATGGTGAGAGGGGTAAGATTTAAAAGGACCTGAGGGGTAACTTTTTTCATGCAGAGGGTGTTGTGTGCATGGAATGAGCTACTAGAGGAAGTGGTGGAGGTGAGTACAATTACAACATTTAAAAGTCATCTGGATGGGCATATGAATTAGAAGGGCTTAGACGGATAAGGGTCAAATGCTGGCAAATGGAACCAGGTAAGATTGAGATGTCTGGTCAGTGGGACAAGTTAGTCTGAAGGGTCTGTTTCTGTGCTGTACGACTATGACTCTGAGTGCAATGACTGGGGGAGGGGTTAGGCTTGGTGAGAAGGGAATAAATTATCTGAAGAAGAGGCATGAGGACTCAGCAGTCTGGTTTACTTGTCTCAAGTGTAAATTAAGCATATTATTGTATACTTTTACCCACAGTGATATTGGGTTGCACACACAGAGGCTGACCTTCAATTAGAATTTATTTTAAGGGATCATGTTATTATGGAAATAGCCCACAAGTGCTTTTAGACCTGGAGATCCTCATGACATTTCAAATGCCATGGAAAACTGGTTTGGAATTTGTTACTTCCGCAGTAGATTTCCTGAGGAGCAGCAAATGTCTCAGGTCAGCTGCTTAAAGTGAGAAAGAATGTCCCAATATTTGCAGGTCCAGCATCTTATTTTTGTTTTCTTTTGGACTATTTCTAATTTTATGACAAGTATTTATCACTTAATTTGTGTTCCAATGCAATTTCTTCCCATCATGCTTTGTTAGCTTTACACATTGCAAAACCCCAATAAACATTTTAAAAAAGCTTAAATTTTCCAGAGGCTCTTATTGTGCATTGCAACTGCTAGCTGGAACATAACTATAAGCAATCATTTTGTATGTAAATTCTCAGGACACTGTACTCCAGTGATACTATAGTTGAAGAATTCTATTCCAAGTCTGTTATTCCCAATTTTAACGCTTTCAGAGCAGAGCATCATGTTGCCATGATCTGAAAGCTTTAAGACAGAGTAATAAGGAACCATGGAGATGCTGAGAAATATTCAGGTTTGTAATAATTCAGTGGAATACGTTTCCTTGTTAAATATATTGTTAAGGTTCTGTCAGAGTTGCACACCTGCAGAGCAAATGGAATATGTCACCACTGGTGGTGAGGTCCAATTATGCTCCAGATTTTGTGAACAATTGCCAAATAATTGGTGTTACACATTCATGAGTTGAACATCTGTAACTTGCTGTCACTGGTGAATTATCCATCATTTAACCTATAATGAATGTATGCAGGAATAGGGTTTATTGAAACATTGTAAATTGTTAAATTGCTTCTTATTAGAACAGTTTCATTAATGGTTTTGGTAGATCCCTGTGTTCTTTTTAATTAGTTGAGCCTTGTATCACACAAACAAATATGAACGTTACTGGTCAAGAGATTAAATGAAAAAAAACCAAAAGCAAAAGACAGTCCAGTTTCAAAAAAGTGTTGTTTATTGAACCCGTATATAAACAGCATGTCTCCATTTGTATCAACAAATTCCAATTGTCGCTGATAAGTAAATGTCAACTAACTCCTTCAATAGTGGAAAACAGAATTACCAACTACCCTTTCAATTATAAATCACTTGTGAGAGCATGTTAACCCTACAGATGAGAGTGGGGAGAGTGAAGCCCCATGTAAATAATATCATCTGAACCTCTGAAGTTCAAACCTGAAGCCAAACATAGCAAAGTTGATTGGAGCTGAGTTGTGGAGGTGCCAGTGTTGGACAAAGTCAGAAGTCACATGACACCAGGTTACAGTCCAACAGGTATATTTGAAATCACAAGCTTTTATGGAGCACAGCCCCTTCATCAGGTGTAGTTAGCAGCGGTCAATGCAGCCCAATGATAATGTATGAACACAAAAAGGTTCTTACAGCCAATTTGAATTAACCGTATGTGTCTATGAAAAAAAAAATCCTGAAGATCCGTAATCCAAAGTTTATCTAGCACTGGTCAACTTGATAGACCCAAATTAACATCACTTGCTAAGGATGACATTTAAAACTAACCAGATCGAGAACATTAGACACAAGAGGCTAAGGTTTTGTCATTCAAATCTTTAAGGAGTGTGTGGAACAATCCAAGAGAACACCAAAGCCTGAGTCTTGATAAATTAAAGGGTTAATTAGTGAAAATTTTAAAGCAGAGTTGCTTTTTGTCACAAGGAGAGAGAGGAGTACGAGACAGTGAAGATGAAATTGGATATGGCTACATTTATGATGCAGAGAGAGTTGCATTGGCTGACAGTTTTGTGGGATTCCCAGTACTGAGTGTGATCAAAGTCAAAGCAACCAAATGTCAGGCACAATCTGGGACAGGTGGTTGATACAATGTTACCAGTTGTGCATTCTGATCCATGTCCAATCCCATACTCAATATACACTGCAGTATATTTTGAAATTTTGAATTCTCCAGAAGAAAACCAATGGCCTTTACATTCCTATGTTCTCACTCAGATAAATGCAATTGATATGGGAATGGACGTTTCCAAATTTGTCCATCTCACAGTAAGGATAATTAGCCACAGACATAAAATCCAAATGTAGATAGCTGAATTTCTTCATGATTCATGCCAACAAAGTAAAATCCCTCCAAGATATCAATGTTAGCATGAATAAATGCAGTTGCATTCCACAGATGTCATGGAATAAAATGGGGAAAATAATGAATGGCTAAATCGAGCTTGGAGTTGAGCCAAGTTTTCACTTTGCCATTGGGAACAGCAAGTTTAATGGTTCACATTTGACTCTGACTTGAGCAGAGACCAGTGAATCACCGGAAAAAGGAAAAGCTTTAGCTATTCATTTTGACAGAAGAGCGAGATTATTTTTTTCTCCTGAAGCAAAAGGTCCCTCATTCATGAAATTCCAGCTTATGGTAAAGCGAAACAGTGCCAGGTTCAATGCTAAAATGTGGTGTAGAATGGTTACCTTCAAATAGGTCTGTGTAAAGCTAGCATCTTAATAAACATGCTGAAAGCCATTTTATTTTACAAGTACAGCCCTTGGGTGTATGCCCAGGCTTGAAGACAATAACAACTAATATTTGTGTAGTGCCTCTAACATAGTGAAACATCTCAAGGTGCCTCAGAAGAGTCTTTTAAAACAATTTAAAACAGTACTAACTTATCCACAAAAGGAGATATTATATTATATGCCCAAAATCTTGATCAAAGAGACAGGTTTTGTAAAGTGCTTCAAAGGAGCATCCTAGGTTCTTAAAGGAAGTGACAGGAGATAGAAGATCTATTGGTTACAACATTCCAAAATTCCCTGGTGTGGGAAAGATTCCAGTGGATTTGAAAAATGCTAATGCTAATGCACTTATTCAAAAAAGGAGGGAGGCAGAAGGTAGGAAACTGTAGTTAATTTGACATCTGTCATTGAGAAATTATTGGAATCTATTACTGAGGAAGTAATAACAGGACATTTGGAAAACCTAAACACAATCCATCAGAGTCAGCATAGTTTTATGAAGGGTAAGTCATGTTTGATAATTTGTTAAAGTTCTTTGAAGATGTAGTAAGCAAACTGAATAGGGTGGATCGCATAAATGCGGCATATCTGGACTTCTAGGAGGTATTTGATAACTGCTGTACAAAAGGTTGATGCACAAGGTAAGATTATATAGGGTTAGAGATAATTTATTAAGTTGGACAGAGGCTTGACGAACCAACGTAAAATAGAGATTTGGGACAAATTGGTCTTTTTCTGGGTTAGCAAGATGTAACTGGTGGATGTCACAGATTTTGGCACCTCAGGACCCAACTATTTACAATCTATATTAATGACTTTCGGTGCAGGGATAGAATGGCTGCATTTTAAGATAACTAAAATAGGTGGGAAAGTAAGTTGCAATAAAAAAATAAGAAATTCACAAATGGATATGGATAGGTTAGGTGAATGGGCCAAAACTTGGCAGATGGAGTTTAGTATAACTAAGTGTGAGGTTATCTGTTTTGGTCAGCGGAATAGAAAAGCAACATATTATGTTAGTGAACAAAAACTTCAGAGTGCTTCTGGGTGTCCTCATGCATGGATCACATATAATTAATATGCAGCTACAGCAGGTAATAAGGAGGGCAAATGGAGTTTTGGCATTTACTGCTAAAGGAAAAGAGTATAAAATTAGGGAAGTGTTTCTGCAACTGTACATTGCATTGGTGAGACCATACCTGGAGCATTGTATATAGTTTTGGTCTCCTTACTTGAGTAGTTGCTTTGGAAGATATTCAGAGAAGGTTCATTAGATTGATCAGGGGTTTGTCTTATGAAGAGAGATTGAGCAGTTTAGGCCTAGAGTTTAGAAGAATGAGAGGAAATTTAATTAAGGTATGCAAGATGCTGAAGAGGATTGACAAAAAAGATTGAGAGGAAGCTTCCAATTGTGGAGGAATCTAGAATGAGAGATCATAGTTTTAGGATAAAGAGTAATAGATTTAAAACACACATGAGGTGAGATTACTTCTCTCAAAAGATCGTGAATCTATGGAATTCACTACCTAGAATTTGGTGAATGCTGGGAATAAATTTCGGGAGAAGACAGACAGATTTCTTAATTAATTAATTAATTTCTTAATGAGTTGAAGGGTAATAGAGAACATGCAGCAAAGTGGACGTGAGGCCAAGACGAGATCGATCATGATCATATTGCAGCAGTTTTGAGGGGCTGAATTGTCTACTCCTGTCACAGTTTTTATGAAAGCAAGGCTGAGAGGTGGATGCGGGGTATTCCAGAGTGCTGAGTCAAGGCAATTAAAGGCACTGCCATTAATGGTAGAAGAATAAATACTGGGGATTCTCAAGATGCCATAGTTAGATGAGCAATGATATTTCAGAGAGTTGTGAGGCTGAAGGGAGACGAGGAAGGGCAAGTCCTTTGAGTGATTTGAAAAGAATGATGAGAATTTTAAAATATAGACATCACTTAATCAATCTCCCATGTAGGGCAATGAGTACAAGAGCAATATGGGAACATGACTTACTGTGGATTAAGATATTGTCAGCAAAGTTTTGGATCACCTTAAGTTTATGGTGTGTAAACTATGAGAGAACAGCCAGAGGTATGTTGGAACAGTTGAGTCTAGAGGAAACTAAAGGCATGACTGAGATACTCAGCAGCAGATGGACTGAGACAAGGATGAAATCAAGCAATGTCACAGAGATGTTTTCACAACTTTGAGGTTGTGAGTTCAACTTAGGTTCAGTTGAGATACCAATGGAGCCAGAGATGGCGTCAGAAGCTAAGAAACAGAATTTAGAAAAGGGATCTAAAATAATAGAGTTAATGGGAACTGCAGATGCTGGAGAATCCAAGATAACAAAGTGTGGAGTTGGATGAACACAGCAGGCCAAGCAGCACCTTAGGAGCACAAAAGCTGACGTTTCAGGCCGAGACCCTTTTTCTGATGAAGGCTCTGGGCCCAAAACATCAGCTTTTGTGCTCTTAAGATGCTGCTTGGCCTGCTGTGTTCATCCAGCTCCACACTTTGTTATCTAAAATAATAGCTTCAGTCTTCCCAATATTTAATTGGAGGATATTTCTGCTCATCTAGTGCAGGATATTGAGTAAGCAGTTTGATGATATGGCAACAGTTGTGAGAGAAGAGGTGGTAAGATAGAACTGGGTGTTATCAACACTAATATGAAAAGCTACACTGTGCTTTTACTCACATAATTCTTTCCATTTGCAGGGTGTTATTGCAGAACTAATAGATGTTGCGCATTTTGACTTCAAATTAGCAATGATAAATTCCACTCATTTGTAAATACACACAAATATAAAATTATGAAGAAAATTGACAGAGGCTTGGTTCAACATTTATTATGTAATACACTGAAACCCAATCGATATAATTTCCTTACAGCCATGAAAGCAATTAAGGTATGAATTTTTATTAAATGTACCAAAATTAATAATCATGGTGCTTAAATTTTTTGTCTCATATGCGTTAATGGTTTCTTTTCCACATCCTACCCCTTTGGACAGATAAACAACATGACAGAGGGATAGAGTACACAAAGAAAGACTCAGGAAATCATTGGTACAAAGTTACGATTAATATCTTGCATGACAAAGTGAAAAATTGATAGAAATAAATGTATGTCATGTGCCACATAGTTAAGGATAGTTACATAAACTGTAAACAAGCTTTATCTTCTTTGCCTAAAGATCTTTGGCCAAATTTATTTTCTGCAATAAATGGGTGGCACAGTGCTTACTGAACAAATAAAAATCAGCCAACTGGCACAATTAGGGAAGAGTTGTTCTGAGGTCAAGCATGACAACATCATGAACACTTCACTTTGAATGTATTTACACAATGTTGTCTTTAGTCAAACCATTACACAACTTCATAACTGGTTTACCGTCCTTTCTCATTCAGCTGAAAATGTTGATTGTTAAGCTATTATCAAAGCCGATTCATGGTGATGCAGTAAAATTCTTGAACCCTAGCATTAAATATTTATTCCCATTTGTTTGACTGCCCACTATCTAAATGCCATTAAAAGGATTCATAAATTTCCATTAGTGAAAGCCACGGAGTCAGCACACAGAATTACAGAAGGCAAGTCTTTCAGTTCAAGATAATAAAGTGTGAAGCTGGATGAACACAGCAGGCCAAGCAGCATCTCAGGAGCACAAAAGCTGAAGTTTCGGGCCTAGACCATTCATCAGCGAGGGGGATGGTCATTGTGTCCTTGCTTGCTGTCTCTGGCAGCTACTCAGCAAGTCCCACCTGTTTTTCCAGTTTCCGTCCAAAACATACTGAGCTTGGCCATTTTCATTCAATTTGATAACGAAGACCCGAAGGACATTGGAACATGGGCACATCAGAACAAGAGTGGGCTATTTAACCCCTCAAGCCTGATGCAGTATTCAGTTGATCTGCAACCTAACATTTGCCCCATATCCCTTATATTTTCATTTAACCAAACTCCGTCAATTTCAAATTTAAAATTGGCAATTGAGCTAGTATGAATTTGCAGACAAAACTTTCAAACTTCTACCACCTCTGCTGTGTCACTGGTAAAGAGGTCACGTCTGACAAACTTTGCTTTTTTTTTATTATCTGTGTCCTTGAGTCCTTGTGCTCCAAAGTGCAAGTATAATTCCTCCAAATGTACTCTATCTTTCTCTTTAGCATCTTGGAAAATTTTGACCAAACCATTGCTTAATCTTTTAAATTTCAGGGAGTACAACTGGATTTGTGTATTGAGATAACAAGGTGTACCGCTGGATGAACACAGCAGGCCACACAGCATCAGAGAAGCAGGAAAGCTGACGTTTCGGGTCAAGATCCTTCTTCAGAAATGAGGGAGGGGGCGGGGATTCTGAAATACGTAGGGAGAAAAAGGAGGTGGAAGATGGATAGAGGAGAGGACAGGGAGGCAGGGACGAGCTGGGCTGGTTTTGGGATGTGGTCAGGTGTGGGGAGATTTCGAAGTTTGTGAAATCCACATTGATACCATTGGGCTGCAGGGATCCCAAGTGGAATATGAGTTGCTGATCCTGCAACCTTCGGGTGGCATCGTTGTGGCACTGCAGGAGGCCCAGGATGGACATGTCGCCCAAGGAGTGAAAGGGGGAGTCGAAATGCTTCACAACTGCGAGGTGCAGTTGTTTGTTGCAAACTGAGCGGAGGTGTTCTGCAAAGCAGCCCCCAAGCCTCCGCTTGGTTTCCCCAATGTAGAGGAAGCCACAACGGGAGCAGTGGATACAGTATACCACAGCAGATGTACAGGTGAACATCTGTTTGATGTGGAAAGTCTTCTTGGGGCCTGGGATGGGGGTGGGGGGAAGGTGTTGGGGCCAGTGTAGCACTTCCTACGGTTGCAGAAAAAAGTGCTGGGGTGGTGGGGCCGGAGGGGAGTGTGGAGCAGACAAGGGAGCCACGGAGAGAGTGGTCCCACCGGAAAGCAGATAAGGGTGGAGAGGGAACAATGTCTTTGGTAGTGGGGTCAGATTGCAGATGGCAGAAGTGTCAGAGGATGATGTGTTGGATCCGGAAGTTGGTGGGGTAGTACGTGAGGATGAGGGGGAAATCAATGTGGACTTCACAAGCTTCAAAATCTCCCCTCCCCTGACCGCGTCCCAAAACCAACCCAGCTTGTACCTGCCTCCCTAACCTGTCCTCCAATCTATCCACTCCTGCCAACTCAAGCCCCACCCCCATCTCCTACCTACTAGCCTCTTCCTACCTCCTTGACCCATCCGTCCTCCCTGGACTGACCTATCCCCTCCCTAACTCCCCACCTACACTCACCTTTACTGGCTCCATCCCCACCTCCCTGACCTGTGTGTCTGCTCTCCACCTATCTTCTCCTTTATCCATCTTCTATCCATCTCCCCCTCGCTTCCTATTTATTTCAGAATCCTCTTCCCCGCCCCCATTTCTGAAGAAGTGTCTAGACCCGAAACGTCAGCCTTCCTGCGCCTCTGATGCTGCTTGGCCTGCTTTGTTCATCCAGCTCCATACCTTGTTATCTCTGATTCTCCAGCATCAGCGGTTTCTACTATCTCCAGATTTATGTATTCACTCCTTGTGTTTTAACCTTTGCGTTCCCATTAACATTTTGATAAATCTATGTTGCATCCCCTCAAAACTGCCCTCAAAATCCGATATATTTTCCTTATGCAGAAGGTGCAGGTATAATCAAACTAGGGCTTTGTATAGCGATAGCATAATTTGTATCCCCCTTCCATTCCATTCTACGAGGTATTGACCATCAAAAATGGTACTGCACAGCATCAAGTACTTCCTGGTCAAAGGCACCAACGTGACTGTAGGAATTATACAGTTAATTGCGACAGAAAAGAGGGACTGAATCTTATATTATTCGGCTAAAGGCTGTTACATTGAGTTTTTGGAGGGTTTTTTTGCTGCAAAGCTTAGCAAGTATTTTCACAGCATCTTATCAAATGTGCCTCATGAACTACCTACCTCATCCCAGAGATATTCTTCTCATCCAGTTCTAGCCCCGTCTTACCGTGTGGTATTGCAGGAACTACTCACAACGCAGCAGATACCCCAGTATTGACTGGCATCCCAGCTGCCAGCGCCATCATTGAAAGTCTGTTGTTTTCTCAGACAACCACTGTCGGTCTGAAATAAAAACAAAACATGCTGGAGAAACTCTGCAGGTCTGGTAGCATCGTTGAAGACAGAAACAGAATTTGAATTTCTCCTGTATTGACCACTTTTACTACAAATTTCCAGCTTCCACAGTATTTTGCTCTTACTGTCAGTCTGGAGCTGCCATGCATCAACTCCAGACATATTGGTGCACAGTTGGCATATCATCATCATGACCCACAGCCAGCAGTGGAGGCCATGGCACCAGGTCATGCCATGCCAGCTTGGATCAAGTTTGCATTCCAGGTCAATACATTCTCAACTGTCTGGGGCACTGCACAGCAATGTAGGAAAAAGTCAACGTTATTCCCCATCCTGCAAGAGCCTCACTTTTCTTGCCACTGCCATAATCAGTCTTCATATGCTGCTGTGTCAATCTCCCACCAAAGCTCAGGCCCTGCAACTCCCTCCATATTGCTTCTGGAAACTTCCATCACTTGCTCTCACCCACCCACAACTTACAATACCACTAACCCAAGATGCCCTCCCTGATGCCAACTCACTCGCTTGGGACCCACCCCCACCTGCACCAGCAGCAACAGTTGTACCTCTCACTTTCCTCTCCCTTAATACCTGTCTCTCTATCATTTCAGGAGGAAAGCAGCCCAGAACAGGGCTGGAAGAGTCCACATGGAAATTGGACTGCTTAACATTTGGTTCCTCAACTATTATGTGGACATGATCCTGACTCTGACCTACCTGAGCAGCTGACTAACCATTTCGAGGCCCCTGGATTAGTATCAGAGGTGAAGCTGATCTCCCTTGACTTGCCTGAGGACTGCTAATACGCATGACATGCTCCCTGGCTTTGCAATTGTGTTAAATGGCACAGCAATGCAGCCATACTGTCTGCTTTGTATCATTGGCTTAGAGGGCAAAAAGACGAGGCTTGGTAAAGTACGGATGCTGTGAGCATCGAGGTAGTCTCAGATAGAGTGAGCAGTCTGGCAGTGGGAAAACTGGCTTGTCATCAAGCCCTTCCAGTCCTGAGCTGGGTGCACATCATTGAGGGCACAGTGCCCTTGCTGCAGCTTTATAGTGATAGTTGCTAGTGCAACCCAAGGTGCAGCATTAAAGTGCAGAAGCACACTGTGAGTGGGTTGGAGTTATTGTTAATGGGTGAAACCCTTTCCCATTCACAAATATCCCGGGATTGTGTCGTCAATGTGATGCTGCGTTTTTGGAGAGTCTGCTTCCCAGTAAGGGTGTGATACTTTCTCATCCCATCACCTCACCACTGTGAAGAAAATTGTGAAAGTGCTTCATCTGGAAAACAAAATTGACAACCTATAATAGACACAATTTTGAACAGTAACGGAATTAAGGGACAAAAACAAAGTTGCTGGAAAAGCTCAGCAGGTCTGGCAGAATCTTTGAAGGAAAAAACAGAGTTAACATTTCAGGTCCAGTAACCTTTCCTTTGTTTTTGTTCCTGATTTACAGCATCCGCAGTTCTTTTGGTTCTTATTAAGAAATTAAGGGTTATGATGAGCGGATGGATAAGTGGAGCTGACTGCATGAGAAGATCAGCCATAGTCTTGTTGAGTTGCTGAGTAGGCTCATTGGGCCAGATGATCTACTTCCGCGCCCATTTCTTGTGTTCTTATTTTCTCACATTGTGGCAAATATCATTGATGACTCTTAAGTCAAGCACACCACAGGCAGGGCTGTTTCTTATGTATTGGATTGAGAAAATGTCACAATTCTTAGACAGCTGAATTTGTAAAGGGGTAGACAGTGATGCCTAGAATTGAAGACTGAGCTCCTTGGATGAGAATAAATGGTGACCAATGCCTGAGCTGCAGTTATACACGTTCCTGTTTCCTTTGAGCGGACTCCACTTCCTGCAGCATACCCACTGCTGTTCAACTGCCTGCCAAAATTCCCCATGCATGTTGCTTCTAATGAAGTAGAATGAAGCTGGACTGTTAATACAGAAACCCAGGTAATGTTGTGGGGACATGGGCTCAAATCTCCCCATGGCAGATGGTGGAATTTGAATTCAATAAAATATCTGCATTAAGAATCTAATGATGACCGTGAATCCAATTTCAATTGTCGGAAAAACCCGTCTGGCTCACTAATGTCCTTTAGGGAAGGAAACTACCATCCTTACCAAGTTTGGCCTACATGTGAATCCAGACCCACAGAAATGTGGTTGTCTTTAAAACTGCCCTCTTGGCATTTAGGAATGGGCAATAAATGCTGCCCAGCCAGCAACGCCCTCATCCCGTGAATGAATTACAAAAAAGCCATCTAGTGCTATAGTTCAACATACCTGAACAAAGAAAGATACAGGGCACATACACAGCATCAAAACAGTTCACCAACTGAAAAAAAACATGTCAAACAGTTCACCAAAGATAGAGCGGATAATATGATTGGAAAAGTGAAAGGAAAATCAACTTGAACCACAGCATTAGAATGTTGACAGATTTTTCAGTATCACACCCTAACAGGAAACCCCAGCAGTACATCTTTTAATTGGTTGAATTGTACTGAAAGAAAAGGCAGATGAAAAACGTTGAAACAAGTTTACAAGCAATTGATTAAAGAAAAATTTACAATTACCTCGTAAACAAAATGCCTCAATGTGCTTTACAAAAGTGAAAGAAGAGCTCCCTGGAACAGTGATGCAGTTATTAAGAAAGTTGACCAATGACTGGAAGCTGGATTTCAATGGAGATAGAGTCCCTACAGTGTGGGGACAGGCCATTCAGCCCTACAAGTCCACACTGCCCCTCTGAAGAGCATCCCACCCTGACCTATTCCCCTACCCCAAACATCCCTGGACATTATGAACAAATTAGCATGGCCAATCCAACTATTCTACATATCTTTGGACTGTGGGAGGAAACCCATACAGACACAAGGAGAATGTGCAAACTTCACACAGATAATTGCCTGTGGGTGGAATTGAACCTGGGTCCCTGGTGCTGTGAGGTAGTGGTGCTAACCACTGAGCCACCACGTCACCCTGGAATCTTAAATGAGGAAAGAATAGTAGAGATGTGGAAGGGTTAAAGGAGGGTATTCTGGAGCATCAAGCCTAGATGGATGAAGACACAAATGGATGAAGTGAATGAAATGTATTTGAGGTGTACTGGGATTCATGCACTTGATTTGTAGCATTCAAAAATAGGGAAACTTTGCAGGTTGTTGAATTTGGCAGTTTTCAAAAACAATTATAATTGGCCAATGCTACAAATTATGCTCCTGGAATGTAAGCGTTCACTTTGTGAGTGCAATGTGCCACCTTTAACATCGTGATTCTGATTTCAATGCTGTTCATATATTAGAATGCTAAACTTCAGCAGGGTTTCCTTCACTGTGTCTATACAAAAGAAATGTTTTTTTTAGGGCTGTAAACAGCTACAGGGCAAAGCACCACAATAAGCCCGAGAGAGTTTTCTGATTTAAGTTCAAGTTCTGTCTTGCCACATCGTCTATGTAGAGTCATGTGTTCAGTTGGTACTACTTTTCCAAAGCTAATCTGATTTCCTACTTCTTATCCAGTATTTGGATACTTGCTACAGAAAGAAGAGGTTCTACCAATAAAGAGGTTCCATGCTCAAAGGTGACTATTAGAATATGGTCTTTGCCACCCAGCACACACAAAATTCAAGCTCTACCTAAAAACTATTTGGGACATCACACACTGCGTACATTTTTCCTGGAATAAAAGTATTCAGTGCATGGAGGAGACCATTTAATACAAGGAAACCCTCTTACCCTGAGACCAGATCAAGAGTGAAATCTGTCCAATGGATTAGATCGGGAAACCTATGGGCATAGTAACAAGGAAAACACAAAGATAGTGATTGAACAATCTGCCCACAAGCATGTTCCTATTCATAGTCTCCGGCTTTTATTCTAAACAGCGGGGAAGCTAGTCATCAGCTAAAACAGGCAACACTGGACAGAAGCCAGGTGAGTACAGCTAGCACAGCCTGGTCAGAAATACCAGACAAACCAACCACTGTGGCTGACCTGAAGTGCCCTGAAACCTTTCACAAACCACAGATGAACCTGAACTCAGTAAGCCTAGGCGAAGGAGCTCCATTAATAAACCATCCAAAGTGCAGGGCATTAAATATCACAACAGCTGCTATCGTAGCATGGACAGGTTTCATATTTTGTGTTAATACGTGTAGCTGCAAAAGGTTAATGTGAACTGAACAAAATAGCACCCTATTGTCGATCAGTGATGTTGTTAAGATATTTCCACAGATATAACATCATTCCCACTTCCAACTCTTTCCATTGTTTAATCTATAATATAACATTGCTCTATAATGTGGCACTTGTCACAATTTCACTGATTTGTTTTAAAGCTTTTCAGGTCATACCAAAATTAACTACATTAATCCATGCTCAGTGTTAATAAATAAATCTGTATTTTTCCACTTGTAATTCATCCTTTGCTATTAGTGCAAAAACTTGAATAAATTGTATCGATGTAATTAACTGCAGCACGATATTAGGGCTGTCTTCCCCTAAAAGCTTGTGACAGAGTAAACTGATGGATACGGTGGATATCTTTACTTACAGAATAAGGGAAACCATCTAGTTTTCAGTATCACAAACTGATGATTTATCCAACAACCCAGTGAAAACAGTATACATATTAACTACTATGTACTTTGAGTATGCTTTTATCTTTAAAACTCAATCTTTATTTTAAAAAAACTTTAATTTTATTCAACATAGATGAAAAATTAACACATCTAAGTATTGCAGTATTCGTGATATTTGTGTAAGGGGAGCGCTAGATCTCCCTGCTAATGTACGCCAGCTACAGATTCTAAATTCCACCTTTAACATGTCCAAGAAGATAAGTAAAGAGATTCCTTTTATGTTATTTATCCTGCTTTAGCATCACCCTTGCAGTCTGCCATCCGCCAACACATTCACTAGAACAAATGCCAATTTTCCATTTATTTCCTCCTCATTGTACACCCACACAACACTACTGCTTAGTGAATTCAGTCACGACGTGCTGAAATGACATGGAAAATGTACAGTAATTATAATAGCCTGGCTCCGGTCTTGATTTGTTAACAGCACGACTGTTAGAACATGTTTCAATACCTAAAGTCAGTCGTGCTAAACCTGCCAACAAAGAGCCCTCACTATAATTAAAAATCCCTGTGGAAAATGATTGGTAAATATAAGTAAAACATACATTTGAATTAAACTAGCCCGCCATTATCTTTAGAAAACAATGTGTAATTGAAAAATGATAACAGAAATGATTCATTTGACAAGGCGCCCCTCAGAAATTATTAAGGCTAACAAGGAAAACTATTATACATGGGAAGTGGCTTTTACTGGCAAATATTGTCTAAAATAGGAAAAGGTCTAAAGCAATAAAACCTTTGGCAGATGACTTTTAGCAGGGATTGACACAACAGTGAATAAAGTACAGTTGTCAAAACAAACAGAAGTGCAGTTAACTGGGATTTAAAAGATAAAGTGTTGTAATCTCTAGGATAATGTACCTTGTTTAGGCACTGAAATGAGTAAAAGTCTAAAGCCTGTGTACATTAGACACAAGATGAATAACATTATTTGAACTGTCTCCACCAGCTTCAGTTACAAACAGAATTGAATTTTTTTCCATTGTCCAGCTAATCCCTGTGTAGAAGTACATTAATGTGAGTCATCTGTTTCAAAGCACATGTACATTAACAGCAATTAAAAGCAGGAAGTATCCTTTCCTAACTCTCATAGCTCTCAGCAACAGTCACTGTTATTGATGTGGGGTGGTGCAGTCACCAAATAGAAGTGCTCCTTTATATCTCTCTAATCTTGGTATTGCACCGGATGTAAAGTTGAGGTGATGAGAAAAACAGTTCTCGGTATCTTATATTGTACCATGTGCAGTTAATCAGTAGAAGAGACTGTGAAAACGACATGCACGAAGCAAAATATTGTTCATTTTAAAACACCAGGGAATATTCGCAATAAAAAAATTAGTTTGTCAATTGTGCCAAAGGTAAATTAAGAGCGAACAAAGCAAACACTATGAAAAATGATAATAAAATGTGAGGCTGGATGAACACAGCAGGCCAAGCAGCATCTCAGGAGCACAAAAGCTGACGTTTCGGGCCTAGATGAAGGGTCTAGGCCCGAAACGTCAGCTTTTGTGCTCCTGAGATGCTGCTTGGCCTGCTGTGTTCATCCAGCCTCACATTTTATTATCTTGGAATCTCCAGCATCTGCAGTTCCCATTATCTCTGATACTATGAAAAATGAAGCCACTCTGGTTCTGATGTCAAAAAGAAATTATTTAGAATTTATAGCACAGAAAGAGACTGGTTTGTTCAACTGGTTTCTGTGATGTCTATGTTCATAATGAACCTCCTTCTATCTTAATGCATTTCACCCTATTGGCTATTCAATCTCGTCCTCTCCTCCTAACATATGTATCTAGCTTGACTTAAATATATCCGTGTTTTTCATCTCAATTGCTTCAGATGATAACTAGAACCACATTCTTATCACTCTAGGTATTGAGATTTCTCCAAAATACGTTGTCACATTTATTAGTGCCCATCACATTTATGTCCCCTACTTTATGACCTCTCCGCAAATAGGAATGTTTACTCTACATCCACCCTAACAACCACCTGAAGAACTGTAGAAATCTCTATCAGATCACACTTCAGCCTTATTTGGTCTAGAGAAGAATAAAAAGCCCCAGCTTGTTCGTCTCTGCTGATAGTTTAGATCATTTTGATGATAATAACATCCGTGGAAAAAGTTAACAGAATGCAGTTCTGAAATTTGAGCTGAAATTAATTGGACATTTTAAAGTTTACAAACACATTTCATGTGGAATTTAATGTGGACTGCTTGTTATTTTCCTTCTCCTGTTTCTCCCTTACAGAACACACAGCACTGGCGCATACTGGGGGATACTGGGAGGATATTCCCTCTTGTGGGGGAAACTAGAACGGGGGAGCACCGTTTAATGAAAAGAGGCTGCCCTTTCAAGATGGAGATTAGGAGAAACTTTATTTTCACGCACAAGGTCATTACTTCATGGAATTCTCTTCCCCGGGGAATAATAGAGGCACTGAACATACTCAAAGTAGAATTAGATTGATCTTTGATAGACAAGGGATGCAAGGGGTATTGGGGTTCAAAGAGGATGGTGGAGTTGTCGTGTGTCCATTGACTAACAGCTTGCGGTGAAGATAAAGTGCTGCCTCTAATCTTCCATTCTGTAAAAAAAATGGGATGAGGTCCTAAAAGCAGAATACAGGGAGCTAGGAAGAAAGTTAAGAAATTGGACATCAAATGTAGTGATCTCAGGATTACTACCAGAGCCACGTGCTCGTCAGTGGGAGGGTTTCAGATTCCTGGGGCATTGGGACCAGTTCTGAGGGTGGTGGGACATGTACAAATTGGACGGGTTAGACCCGGGCAGGACTGGGACTGATATCCGAGGGGAAGTGTTTGCTAGAGCAGTTGGGGAAGGTCTACCTTAATCTGCCAGGGGGTGGGAGCCTATGTACGGAGTCAGAGAAGGAGGAAGCAAGGACCAAAATGAAAGGTAGAAAAGGGAATAAGAAAAGTGATAGGCTAGAAACCAAGGTCAAAATTCACACTGGGTTACTGAGTAAAATAGAAGCGAGACAAACAATGTTAAAAAGACGCTTAAAGGCTTTGTGCCTTAATGCACAGAGCATTTGCAATAAACTGAATGAACTAATTGTGCAGACAGATGTAAATGTGTACAATATAATCGGGATTATGGAGACATGGCTGCAGGGTGACCTGGAATGGGAACTGAATGTCCCAAGGGTATTCAGTAATTAGGAAGGACAGGCATAAAGGAAAAGTCGGTGGAGTGAAATTGCTGGTTAAAGAGGAAATTACCACAACAGTGAGAAAGGATATTAGCTCTGACAATGTGGAGTCTGTATGGGTAGAGTTGACAAATATCAAGGGGCAAAGAACATTTTATGGTGTCATATATAGACCCCCAAACTGCAGAGGTGATGTTGGGAATGGCATTAAACAGGAAATTAGAGATGTATGTGGTCAGGGAACATCGGTGATCATCAGGGATTTAAATCTGAACATAGGTATGGCAAATCAAATTAACCACAATGCTGTAGGGGAGGAATTCCTGGAGTGTATATGGGATGGTTTTCTTGACCAATATGTGGAGGAGCCAACTAGGCCATCTTAAACGAAGTACTGTGCAATGAGAAGGGAATCATTGCCAATCTAGCTGGGTGAGACTCATTGGGAATGAGCAACCATAACATGATAGAATTTTTTGTCAACATGCAGAGTGAGGTAGTTGATTCGGAGACTAGGGTGCTGAATCTTAATAAAGGAAACTATGAAGCTATGAGGTATGAGTTGGTCTTAATAGAATGGGGAGAGATACTTAAAGGGACGACAGTAGATAGGCAATGACAAACATTTAAGGAACACATGGAGGAACTGCAACAACTGTTTATTCCTTTCAGGCACAAAAGCAAAATGGGTAAGAGGGCCAATCCATGGCTTACAAAGTAAGTTGGAGATCGTATCCGATCCAAGGAAGAAGCACACTGATTGGCTAAGAAAAATAATATGTCTGAGGATGGGGTGCAGGTTAGAATTCAGCAAAGAAGGATCAAGGGATTGATGAAGAAGGGGAAAATACAAAAGTAAGCTTGCAGAGAACGTGAAGACTGACACTAAGAGTTTCTATGGGTATGTGAAGAGAAAGAGATTGGTTAAGATAAATTTAGGTCCCCTACAGACAGAAACAGAGAAATGTATAATAGCCAACAAAGAAATAGCTGAGCAACTGAATTCATACTTTGGTTCTATCTTCTCAAAAGAGGACACAAATCAGAAACCAGAAATGTTGGAGTATGCAAGATTAAGTGAGAGGGAAGAATTGAGGGAGATCAATATTAGTAGAGAAATGGTGCTGTGAAAATTGATAAATTCCCAGGGCCTCATAATACATCCCAGATTCAGGATATGGCTCAGGAAATAATGGATGAATTGGTGGTAAGCTTCCAGTATTCTATAGACTCTGGAGCAGTCCCTATAGATTGGAGGGTAACTAATGGCACCCCAATATTCAAAAAGGGAGGTAGAACTAAAACGGAATTTTACACCAATAAGCTTAACGTCGGTAGTATGGAAAGTTCTCAAATCCATTACAGGGGAGCAGTTAGAAAGCAGTGGTAGATCAGGCAGAGTCAGCATGGATTTATGAAGGGGAAATCATGCTTGACAAATCTGTTGGAACATTATAAAGATGTAACTGGTCGAGTTGACAAGGGAGAGCCAATTAATGTGGTATATTTGGACTTCCATGAGGCATTTGTCAAAGTCTCAGATAAGAGATTATTGTGCAAGATTAAAGCACATGGGATTTGGGGAGATGTATTGAGATGGATAGAAAACTCGTTGGCAGAAAGGAAAAGGGGGAGCCGGTCAATGTGGTATATTTGGACTTTCAGGAGGCATTTGACAAAGTCTCGGTTAAGAGATTGTGCAAGACTAAAGCACATGGGATTTGGGGAGATGTATTGAGATGGGTAGAAAATTGGTTGGCAGAAAGGAAACAGAATAGGAATTAATGGGCTCTTTTCAAGGTGGCAGGCAATAACTAGTGGGGTGCCATAGGGATCAGTGCTGGGACTCCAGCTATTCAAAAGCTATATTAATGATTTGGCTGAGGGAACAAAATATAACATCTCCAAGTTTGCAGATGATACCAAGTCGGGTATGTGGGTGAACTATGACGAGTATGAAGAGATACTTCAGCATGATCTGGACAGGTTGGGTGGCTGGACAAAGCAATGGCAGATGCTGTATAACTTGGATAAACATGAGGCTATTCACTTTGGAAGCAAAAACAAGAAGGCAGATTACTTCATGAATGGCTGTAAGTTGGGAGAGGTAAGTATGCAGTGGGACCTGAGTACCTTTTCACACCAGTCGCTATAGGTAAGCATGCAGGTGCAGCAGGCAGTAAAGAGGACTAATGGTATGCTGGCCTTCATTGCCAGAGGTTTTGAGTACAGGAGCAGGGATATATTGTTGCAGTTGTGCAGGGCCTTGGAGAAGCCACACCTAGAATATCGGGCGCAGTTTTAGTCTCCTTTTTCTGAGGAAGGATACTGTTGCTTTTCAGGGAGTGCAGGGTTTACCAGGCTGATTCTAAGGATGGCAGGACTGATGTATAAACAGAGATTGACTAGGTTAGGATTGTCTTCACTGGAGTTTTGACGAATGGGGGGGGATCTCATGAAGACTTATAAAATTCTAACAGGACTGGAGCAGGCAGATGCAGGGAAGCTGTTCCTGAAGGCGGGTGTGTCCAGAACCAGGGGTCATAGTCTGAGTATTTGGGGTAGACCATTTAGGACGGAGATGAGGAGACAGTTCTTCACCTAAAGAGTAGTAAGCCTGTGAAATTCATTACTACAGGAAGTAGATGATGCCAAAACATGGAATGTATTCAAGAGGCGACTAGATATAGCAATTGAGGCGAATGGGAGTAAAGGAAGCAGGATTAGGCTCTTGAGTTGGAAAACAGACATGATTGTGATGACGTGGAGATACAGGTTTTGACTGAGGTAGGCAAGGTTAGAAGTCACACAACAGGTGTGAAGAAAGACTGAGGTTCTGAAAGCTTGTGTTTTCAAATAAACATGTTGGATTGTACTCTTATTATGTGATTTCTAACATGAGTGTGATGAATGGCAAAGTTGGCTCAAAGGGCCAAATGGCCTCTTCCTCCTTCTATCTTCTATGTTGCTATGTGTGGGTGTAAGGGACTGTTTGGCTAAGTGGACAGCTTGATTCTCACGAGGCTCAAAAGAATTACTTTGTATGAAGAAGAAGATGTAGTTTATTGTAAAATGACAATAGCTACAAAGCTGGACTCTTTCTCCACCCAGGAACTTGTGATACCATCAGAACTGGTAGAGCCTAACACAGTCTCCACCATTAACTCCTTCAGATGCATTATCTTATACAACATGAGCAGGTTGGAACAACCAACTGGCCTAATCCAGCTCCTATATCCTATATTCATCTTTTCTTCCAATTGTAAATATTTTTTAATCACGTGAAGTACCTCACCCATAGGAGATCCTGCTTCTAACTCTGCCTTTAATTTATCTGCTAAACACCTCAGTTTATCTTTATTCCACTATTTATATATTCCATTTCCAGAAAACCCTTAGCAACACTTGAAGCCATCTTCAAATTCTGTGCAGTAATCCTAAATACAATTCCATTGCCATATGTCAAGAACCACCCTTTCACAAGAAAGGCCAGATGTCACATGACACCAGGTTATAGTCCAACAGGTTTATTTGAAATCACAAGCTTTTAGACCATTGCTCTTTCTCAGGGGAAGTGAAGAGAAGCAAAAAAGCACAGAATTTATAGGCAGAGAGAACAAAAGATAGCACAGATTGTGTGAGGGCAATGTTGGCAGGCTGAATAATAAGTCTCTGCAGGCGATCAAAAGTGTCAGACGTGTGAGTAAATTGTCCACAGCTGAATAACAAGTGAAGGGATGACCTATAATCTGATTATTTGAGGCAGAGAGATAATTACAAAAAATTGAAAATATGATGGTGCTGGAGATAAACCAAATGGCTAGAATAACATGATAGCTATGAGTCACATGCTGAGGATCTAATCAAAGTAACAAGTAACCCAAAACTTTACAAACTAATTAAGGTAGAGAGATCATAACAAGTATTCAAGGTGATTCCTCTTAAATTCAGCAAATTCAGTAATCCTGGATGATACCCCATTTGTTACGATGCCAGCTGATAATATTACAGAACATGTCAGTCCCAGACAGAAATTTAGCTTGATAGATCATATTTTTTGATTTTTTTTTTCATTTTAATGAGATGGCCCCTCACTGAGACTTTTGCACAATTTTTTTTTAACCATGAACAGAAGTTTATTACGCAAATGAAATGAAGATAAAAGAGAATAAACCAATCTATTTCCAAATAACACAAATTTGAAGAGTTTTAAATACTCATAAACATTTGCTTATTGATTGGACATGGGCTTCACTGGCTGACCAGCATCTATTGCCCATCCCTAGTTGCCCTTGAGAAGGTGGTAGTGAGCTGCCTTCTTGAACTGCTACAGTCCAAATGCTATAGTTGACCCACAATGGTGTTAGGGGAGGAAAGCCTTGATTTTGACCCAGGAATGGTGATATATTCGGATGTTGAGCGGCTTGGGCGAGAACTTGTGCGTGGTGGCGTTCCCATGTATCTGCTGCCCTAACCCTTCCAGGTGGAAGTAGTAATGGTTTGGAAGGTGCTGTTTGAGGAATTTTGATGAATTTCTGCAGTGCATCTTGTAGATAGAACAAACTGCCGTTACTGAGCAATGGTGATGGAAGGAGTGGATGCTTGTGGATGTGATACCAATTAAGTGTGGTCCTGGATCATGTCAAGCTTCTTGAGTGTTGTTGGAGCTACAATCATCCAGGCAAGTATCTGCTTTGTGCCTTGTAGCTTTGGAGAATCAGGAGGTGAGATATGTGCTGCAGTGTTCCTAACATCTGATGTGTTCTCATAGCCACTGTGTTTACGTGGTGAGTCCAGCTGATTTCTGGTCAATGGTAACACCCAAGGATGTTGATACTGGGTGATTCAGTAATGATAACACCATTGAATGTCAACAGACGGTGTTACTTTGTTTCTTATTGGAGACAATTGGTGCCTGGTATTTGTGTCGGACAAGTGTTACTCACCACTTTTTAGCCCAAGCCTGCATATTGCCCAGATCTTGTTGCATTTGAACACGGTCTGCTTCAGTATCTGAGGAGTCATGAATAGTGCTAAACATTGTGCAATCATCAGTGAACATCCCCACTTCTGATCTTATGATGGAGGAAAGATCATTGATGAAGCAGCTGAAGATGATTCAGCCAAAGATGCTACCCTGAGGACCACAGCAGAGATGCCCTGGACCTGAGATAACTGACCTGCAACAGCAATGTCCATTTTCCTACATGCCAGGTTTGACTCCAACCAGCGGAGAGTTTGCCCCTGATACCCATTGATTCCAGTTTTGCTAGGGCTCCTTGGTGTTACACTTGGCTGAATGTGGTCTTGATGTCGAGGGCTGTCACTCTCACCTCACCTCTGGAATTCAGCTCTTTTGGCTCTGCTTGAACCAAGACTGGAATGAGGTCAGGAGCTGAGCGGCCCTGGCAGAACCCAAACTGGGCGTCACTGAGCAGGTTATTGCTGAGCAGATGCTGCTTGATCGCACTGTTGATGACATCTTCCATCACTCTACCCATGATCAAGGGTAGACTGATGGAGCAGTAATTGGCCAGGTTGGCTTTATTCTGCTTTTAGTGTACAGCGCATACCTGGGCAACTTTCATGTAGATGCCAGTGTTGTTACTGTACTGCTTGGCAAGGGGAGTGGCAAGTTCTGGAGCACAAATCTTTAGTACTATTGCTGGAATATTGACAGGGCCCATAGCCTTTGTACTATCAAGTGCCTCCAATTGTTTTTTGATATCTCGAGGAGTGAATTGAATTGGCTGAAGGCTAGTATCTGCAATGCTGGGGATCACTGGAGGAGCCACGTTGGATCATCCAATCAGCACTTCTTGCTGAAGGTTGCTGCAAATGCTTCAGCCTTATCCCTTCCTTCTATTTTGTCTATAACCCAAAACACACCCCTACCAATACCAAAACAAATACAAATCCCTGTACAGCACCCAATAACAACCCTTACTACAATGCTCACAATCCATTTCTCTAACTCTTCAAGTCGCTTTATCTCCTAGAAATGAATCTCAGATAGCTTATTCAGGGAGCTGTCATACACTGATTTTAAACAAATGTAAGCCATCTTCAAGGGGTTTTTATCCCAATACTTCCAGTCTGGGAGTACTATGAACTGTTTGCTCTAGGTAATCTAATTTATTCTATTCTCTCCTTCTCAGAAGCAGTGCTATATTCATCCTCCTCCATGCAAGGATTTCACAGAACTGGCCAAAATGCAGTAAAACTGAAGTAAAACTCTTTCTCTCTAAGTTATGGATGTTTCCCTCAAACTTAAAACAAAAACTCCTAAAATCTAGACATTTCTGGAGGTCGCACAGTGGCTGCCTATTTTCAGAGATAGTTCCCTGATTTTAAAGTAACTATGTCCATTGAAAGATCAAAGTTTGTTTCTTTTTCCATATATTATAGTATTTGTCATTGCCTTTGCATTATTTTTTAAAATTTAGGAGTTTCCAAACATAACAATGCACTAGGATTTGCAGTCTGTTTCCAATCCTTACTTATAATCTGCTGAAGATGTGATTTGACATTGAAGAAGCTCAAAGACAATCCTACTCTCTGCCTAGTTAATTGATGAGTGTTTTCCAGAAGCAAATTTCATAATATCTAAATGTTCAATGTTTAAGAACTTGAAATAATTCAGGTTTCATCGTTGAACGTGTCACACAAGTAAAGTAATCCAATGTTCTTGTGTTAAGGCTTATAACCTTATTTTAAAATGCTGAACTGATGACATTTTAAAACTGAATTTCTGATAGACAAAGAGACAATGCAACTTTATTAATCTAAGTTCCATAAAGCTATGAAAGTTATAAGTTCACCAAAATGAAATAAAAAGCAGCCTAATATGAAATTCCTTTGTGCTTTCAGTGTTTACTTCTCCAGTCCTTTTTGTCAATAATGTACAGAGGTCAATGTTACATTAGGGGGAATGAACTGCCTCCATGCATAACCTATTAGTAATGAAGAATAAAAAATTTAGAGTGTCAAATTTAATATCACAACAGATGCTTGACACATAAATAATAAGTAAAAGCTTAAATTTATATAGCATACTTCGCATCTCAGAACTGCTTAAATTGTGTTGATCCAGTGAGGTATGAAGTGTCAGAGATAACGGGAACTGCAGATGCTGGAGAATTCAAGATAACAAAGTGTGAAGCTGGATGAACACAGCAGGCCCAGCAGCATCTCAAGGGCACAAAAACTGACGTTTTGGGTCTATGCCCTTCATCAGCGAGGGTATGATGTGTCATCATTTTTGTTTCTTAAGCATACAGCGACTTGTAACATCAATGTAAAACAAACAACTAATTAAATAAACAACTATTCTAAATCTTCTCTAGTGACGGGCCAAGTCATGGGTAGAACTTTCTTGCTTTTCTCTGAATTGTGCCACAATAACTTTTAAAGCCACAAAATGCAACAAGGACTTCAGTCTAACAATCTCACCTAAAAGACACTGTCTTTGATAATGCAGTAATTTCACAGTACAACACTATCAGTTTAGATAACAAACTTATATTGTACAGCGAACCACAAGTTATGACTCAGGGACATAGGTGTGATCACCAATCCCAACTGATACAAGGAAGTGCAAAATGAGTGGACATACTGAAAATAGCTGCAAAGTAATTTGCCTTCAAGGTATTTATTGAATATTACATTCCAGTAAATTATTTGTCCCAGTAAATGAGAATGTAAAGATTGTTTTCACTGAATTTACTTACATATCAGCATGTGACCACAACATTATAATTGTGGAGATAATGGGAACTGCACGTGCCAGAGAATCCGAGATAACAAAGTGTGGGGCTGGATGAACACAGCAGGCCAAGCAGCATCTTAGGAGCACAAAAGCTGACATTTCGGGCCTAGACCCTACATCAGAAAAAAAAGGCCCGAAATGTCAGCTTTTATGCTCCTAAGATGCTGCTTGGCCTGCTGTGTTCATCCAGTTCCACACTTTGTTATCTATTATAATTGTGTACCTCTGTGGTAGACCTACCTTGTTTATAACACTAACATTAAAAATGAAATAAGTTAGAGAAAAGTTGATTTAATTGTAGATGTGTATGGACATTCTGTGGCAGTGGATTTTGTTAAGGTTTGTCCCGAGCAGCTCTGTGATGCAAGATTCTACGCGCCATGGCCTGTTCCTCTGGAGGAACACCAAACATCGACTACACCTGGAGGGCCATCAACACGGTGAAAGACGCTAGTTGGTCTGCCCGAAACTGATTGGTCTTCCAGAACACGACCGAATGTTACAGGCTGGTACATTCCAAAGTCCAGAGAGACGCACTTAAACTTGGGGCAGTTGCCGACAAGGCGCAGTGGGGAAAGACCATTGCCTGAGATCTTCCTGCTGAAGGTAGATGCGGGTCCATTCAGTTATTAGACTCTCCCATTGTCTCAGATATATGTAAATATTAGTATTGCATGCATAAGAGAGATCTGTGGGTTCTTATTTTGTGCAGAGCCAAAGTCAAAGTCCAATGCTCTGTTTGTTTTCCTGATATGCGACTGCACAGAGCTGAGCTGCATTTGTAACACTGCATGTATACAAAGATTTTGTGAATAAAGTATATTTTTGAAATTTAAAAAAAGTAGATGGGCATGGGCATTCTGTTACTTCTGTTTGTGACTTCATCATTCATGTGCACATTTGCTCAAGCCACTCAAGATCATGTACATTTATTTGCCCCACTACGTGAGAGTGTACAAACTGCTCAGGATTATCCTTGACAAAAACCAGTGCCAAGAATGCCCGTACACATCTACAATTAAATCCTTCACACAAAGCTATGGTACACCTGTAGCTAGTTATATGATTTCACTAAGTATCATGCAGTAAATTAATTATTTAGATTGTAGTTTAATAGAGTTCAATTTTAATTCACTGAAGCTGGCTTCCTACTCTGTACTAAAGAGCTGGCACTTAGAGGGCAGTCACTGTTATTCTTACTGGACGTTAAAAAATTGGTCAATTGACATAATGCGTTATCTAATATTCAACTCATATCAAGAGACAACATTCCTTTTCATTGGTCTGTGAAGATCGGATGTTCAGCTGTCAACAAATCAACCACACCCAACCTAAGTTTAATGATTACACTCTGGATGTTTAACTTCCGTTACAGGCCAGAATAGTTGCCCCGCAGAGCTTGGATATCACGAATGCTTTTGAATAAATAATCCAAATTCAGCTGGAATTTCTGGAGAACACATGCAATTTTTTTTAGTTAGGTATGAAATAAAGTCTTTGCAAGCTGTTTTAAAAATGGCACCTCCATGGTTAGTAACTAATAGTAATGACATGGAACTGGAACTAATCACGTAGAAGGAAGTGACCAGTACCTATATCATGATTTTGAATAAGCTGTCAGCAGCATGGTATTAGCTGCTACCTTCTCGCTGTACAAGATTAGCCTATGTCTAAGCTCTGATTCTCTCACCCTGTTTTATTTAAAGAATTCTTATCCAGCAATAGCAGTGATTACCATGTAAATCCATTTTAACATGCATGGAAATAACGTAATATGAAGCTGGAAGCTGGATATAATCACCTCCTTCTAATTTTACATTTTACATAAATCTTTGGAGATAAAATCAAGCAGGAGTAAATTTTATTTCCACACGGTTAAAATCATTTCTATTTGAAATGGTGTTTGCCTTCTCTTTTAGGTTTGCCGAGGCACCTGTTCCCAGTGGGGTTGAGCTCTAAGTAATGTGTTCAAATACCATGAGGAACAACATTGCAATAAAGAAGTTTGTCCTTTTGGGATGGAGAGGCCTTTTGTAATATAATCTCACACTTACCAAGAGCCAGATTTCTGATCTTCCCTTCTGTGTCCGCGGTTGTTGTGCTTCTAGCCTGAAGGGTAGCTTAATATTTTAGTAAAAGATCTTGCAATACTACCAATGCTGGAAAATAAATCTGTGTTCAGATTTTCTTGGAGGGTATTGGCTGTAAGAATGTTCAGGCCATAAAGCCTTTGAGAACACTTTACTAGAAGCTAAGCAATGCCTCTCATTTCAAAACATATTAAGAATTCTACCCTATTCTGCGAGTCAACTAATTATACCCCTGTCACAGGAATAAGTGCTGATAAACAAGTCTGCATTCATTTTTGGAGCACAACGATTTGACTTATTTTGACATGATCGTGACTGTTGCTGTGAGACCCAGGTGTTCTCCTGTATCTTTAGGAAAGGACTGTACAATTTGCATTGCTTTAGGATTATATTACAGTGAGTCATAAAGTCAGAGCTCAGGCAAAATTCCACAGCTGAAGCAATTCAGGAGAGGCTGCTTCATGAGTTGATCAATTATTCATGCATTCTGTCTGAGTGCTATGAATGAGCACACACTCTTCATTCACAAGATACATTCTGCACAGGTGAAGCAAAGTGTAGAGTTAAGAATGGAGATTACAAGTTCCGTCCTTTCACTTCAGCAGCTGTTTCTTTGAGAGGAGGAACATCAGAAGCTGATTTTAATACCAGACTTCTTTCTGTTACAAACAAATAACACACAGCGCATGATTTGACTGGCATAAAGGAAATTATGGTGAATACTTTGATAAATTGCTTTTATCCCTTTTCTTTCTTTCAGGGCAGCAATCCCCATTGCTTGAAACTGCGCACTTCTTTCTTGATGCTAATGTTTGAGAGGGGGCGAAAGAACATTTATAAGGCTCAGGGGGAAGTACAGCCAAGAACAAGCCCTGGAAAATATTAGAGATAACAAAGTGTGGAGCTGGATGAACACAGCAGGCCAAGCAGCATCAGAGGAGCACAAAAGCTGATGTTTCGGTCTAGGCCCAAAACGTCAGCATTTGTGCTCCTAAAATGCTGTTTGACCTGCTGTGTTCATCCAGCTCTACACTTTGTTATCTCGGATTCTCCAGCATCTGCAGTTCCCATTATCTCTGGAAAATATTCCAGCCTTTTCTCCACCCCACATGCTACTGCGGTTTACATTAGAACATAAGAACTAGGAGCAGAAGTAGATTATCCGGCCCCTCAAGCCTGCCCTGTCACTTAATAAGATCATGGTTGATCTTTTTGAGACTTAGCTCCACTTACCCGCCCACTCACCATAACCCTTAATTCCTTTACTGTTCAAATCTTTATCTAGTCTTGCCTTAAAAACATTCAGCGAGGAAGCTTCAACTGCTTCACTGGGCAGGGGGAATTCCATCGATTCACAACCCTTTGGGTGAAGAAGTTCCTCCTGACCTCAGTCCTACATCTGCTTCCCTTTATTTTGAGGCGATGCCCTCTAGTCCTAGTTTCACCTGCTAGCAGAAACAACCCCCCTGCCTCCACCTTATCTATTCCCTTCATAATGTTTCTATCAGATCTCCCCTCATTCTTCTGAATTCCAATGAGTATAATCCCAGTCTACTCAGTCTCCCCGCATAATCCTCATACCTCTGGGTTTCCCCATACCTCTGAGGTACTTCACAGCCTCTCAATGACTTGAAGAATATTGAATGAGAGCCGGCACCCTATTACTCTAAAGCAGTGTTACACAGCACCATTGCAATGCGTATGAGTAATTTGAGAGATGACTTGTGGCAAATGTGGCATGCTTGGGAGGAAGAAGATCTATGGTTCTCACCAATGAGTTTTTATGCACATCCTGGCTGGTTGTGTCGTAAATAAATTATTAGAGATTTATTACCACACTTCTCAATTATCAGTGCCAGGATGGGTAGAAGAACTAAATGGATATTGGTCCATTTTCAACTGCAGTTCTCACATTCCGACATAAATTTTGATTTGTTTGTTTTTGGATCAGTAAATTGAAGAGGCAATTGCCTGACTGACTAATTTGTCTCAAAGCTTACTTTGAGACAGTAAATAACACAAAAGATGGCATTAAGCTTCGATGAATAAATTTCATGCTTAAAAGGTTAAAGTTACACAAATCTTTGCTTCATATGAACAAAGAGCAGGATTGTGTCATTCAAGTTCATTCCCTCAAGCCCACTCCACCATTCAATAAGATCATGGTTGATCTGATTGTAACCTCAAACCTGCATTCCTGCCTGTCCCTGACAACCTGTTAGCTCATTGTTTAACAAGAATCTGTCTACCTCTGCCTCAAAGATATTCAAACTGTCTGCTTCAACCACCTCTCCAAGGAAGATTGTTTCAAAGACTCAAGACCCACTGCAAGAAAATTGTTTTCCTTTGTTTTTGTTTTAAATAGGTGATCACTTTTTTTTCTCAGTGGTGTCTAGTTCTAAAAGGAGAAATAAGAGGAGACATCATCTCCATATCTACCCCGATAGGACCCCTCAGGATCTGGTGCGGCTTGGTGTGGGAGGAAGGGATGGGTGAGAGGAAGAACAGGTTAGGGAGGCAGAGACTGGTTGGACTGGCTTTGGGATGCAGTGGGGGGAGGGGATGAGCTGGGCTGGTTTTGGGATGCGGTGGGGGAAGGGGAGATTTTGAAGCTGGTGAAGTCCACATTGATACCATTGGGCTGCAGGGTTCCCAAGCGGAATATGAGTTGCTGTTCCTGCAACCTTCGGGTGGCATCATTATGGCACTGCAGGAGGCCCATGATGGACATGTCATTTAAAGAATGGGAGGGGGAGTTGAAATGGTTCGCGACTGGGAGGTGCAGTTGTTTATTGCGCGACTGGGAGGTGTAGTCCAGCCCAGCCTGTCTCTGCCTCCCTAACCTGTACTTCCTCTCACCCATCCCTTCCTCCCACCCCAAGCCGCACCTCCATTTCCTACCTACTAACCTCATCCCACCTCCTTGACCTGTCCGTCTTCCCTGGACTGACCTATCCCCTCCCTATCTCCCCACCTATACTCTCCTCTCCACCTATCTTCTTTTGTCTCCATCTTCGCTCCGCCTCCCCCTCTCTCCCTATTTATTCCAGAACCCTCACCCCATCCCCCTCTCTGATGAAGGGTCTAAGCCCGAAACGTCAGCTTTTGTGCTCCTGAGATGCTGCTTGGCCTGCTGTGTTCATCCAGCTTCACACTTTATTATCTTGGATTCTCCAGCATCTGCAGTTCCCATTATCTCAGGATCTAGTATACATTTTTTTCAATTAATCAGGACAATGGCCTCCAGAATTTAGTTTCTCTTCCACTGCTTGGGGATTCCACTTTCAAATCAGTCAAACTATGCCATGAAGAATATATAAGAACAAACACTTATTTCATTTGAACTTACTCCACTATTTCTATATGGAACTGGTATTCCATTTTTGAATTGCTGGTAGGGCGAGTGAAATTTTGTTATTTATTATTAAAGGAATAGAGTGTGAAAGTAGGGATGTGTTGCTGCAACTGTACAAGGCATTTGTGACACTGTACCTGTGGTATTGCATACAGCTTTGGTCGTCTATTTTGAGGAGGGATGTAATTGCATTGGAGGCAGTTCCTCTTGTGAAGCAATCTAGAATGAGAGGTCATAGTTTTAGGATAAAGGATAGGAGATTTAAAACAGAGTTGAGGAGAAATTACTTCTCTCAAAGGATTGTAAATCTGTGGGATTAAGTTCCCTGAGTGCAGCGGATGGCAAGACATTGAATCAATTAAAGGAGGAGATAGATTTTTAACTAGTAAATGATTAATGCGCTATGGAGAATGGGCAGGCAAATAGACTTGAGGCTGAGATGAGATCAGCCATGATCGTGCTGGGGCTGAAATGCCTCCGTCTGCTCCTAATTCTTACGATCTTATGTAGCTATGTTGTTACGTATGTTCTAATCAAAACATCTCATTGTTTTCTAAATGCCAGAAGATACAAAATTAGCCTATTCCATCTTTCTACGAATTCCAGACATTAATCTGGTAAACTTCTCTGAACTGCTTACAATGCACCTGCATCCTTCCTCAAACCTTGTCAACCTCTCAGCAAATAGCCAGGAAAGCTAATAAAGTGTTATGTTTAATTGTGAAGGGAGTTGAATTCAAGAGTAGAGAGGTTATGCTTCAGTTATACAGGGCATTTTTGAGATGGCATCTGTCATATTGTGGACAGTACAGATCACCACAGTTAAAAAAAACATATGCGTATATCAGAGTTCAGAGAAGATTTACTAGAATAATATCAGGAATGAGTAGACTTCCCTATGAGGAAAGGCTAGACAAGCCTGTATCGTCTGAAATTTTGATGAGTCAGGTGGCTTAATTGAAACATATAAGATCCTTATCTGGGTGGGTGTGGAAACGATGTTTCCTCTTGTGGGAGAACATTTAACCAGGGGTCATAGTTCAAAAATAAGATGTTGCCCATTTAAGGCAGAAACGAAGAAAACTTTTGTCCCATGAAGGGTTGTGAATCTTTGGAATTCCCTTCCTCAAAATGTAGTGAATGCAGATTCTTTGAAAGTTTTAAGATAGATAGATTGTTGATGACCAAGGTGATGAAAGATTATCTGGGATATGCAAGAATGAAGAGCTGAGGTTAAAATGGAGTCAGCTATGATCTTATTGAATGCTGGAAGGGCCAAGGTTTGGGAGTGAGGTGTTGAATCACTTGCCAAATAATTATCAGCCTCTGACCAGCTATTGAACCCACAGCACTACTGTTGCTGGTCCGATTAGGTTGCACATCAACTGTAATGCCAGAATATTGCTGACAAGATCTCAGCAATGGTAATACTATTAAATTTTCAAAACTCTCATCTATGTCTTTATCTCCATATTTGACCATTTTAACTCTTAATCTTCCTTTTATCTTCTACCCTGGAGAAACATCTGTGTTCTTTAAATTTCAGAAACATAGAAGATAGGAGCAGGAGGAGGACATTCAGCCCTTTGAGTCTGACCCACCATTCTTCATGATCATGGCTGACCATCCAACTCAATAGCCTAATCCTGCTTTCTTCCCATAACTTTTGATCTCATTTGCCCTAAGTGCTATATCTAGTTGCCTCTTGAATACATTCAATGTTTTGGCATCAACTACTTCCTGCGGTAATGAATTCCACAGGCTCACTACTCTTTGGGTGAAGAAATGTCTCATCTCCGTCTCAGGTTGTCTACCTCAAATCCTCAGACTGAGGCCCCGGATTCTGGACATACCCACCTTCAGGAGCATCCTCCCTGCATCTACCTTGTCTAGTCCTGTTAGAATTTTATAAATCTCTAAGAGATTCACCCCTCATTCATCTGACTCTAGTGAAAACAATCCTAATCTAGTCAATCTCTCCTGGAATCAACTTGGTCAAACTTTGCTGAACTCCCTTAAGAGCAAGAGCACCCTTTCTCAGAAAAAGATACAAAATTGCACACAACATTCTAAGTGTGGCCTCACCAAGGCCCTGTATAACTGCAACAACACATCCCTGCTCCTGTACTCGAAAGCTCTCATAATGAAGGCCAACATACCATTTGCCTTCTTTGCCACCTGCTGCACCTGCATGCTTACAGTCAGTGACTGGTGCACAAGGACACCCGGGTTCTGCTGCACACGTCCCTCTCCCAATTTACAGCCATTCAAGTAGTAATTTGTCTTCAACAACAACAACTAAAACAAAGTTGCTGGAAAAGCTCATCTCTGGAGGAGAAAACAGAGTTAATGTGTCGAGTCTGGTGACCCTTCTTCAGAACAGTAAGAGTAATTTGCCTTCTTGTTTTTGCTTCCAAAGTGAATAACCTCACATTTATCCAAATTGTATTGCATCTGCCATTGCTTTGCCCACTCACCCAACCTTTCAAGATCATCCTGAAGGATCTCTGTATCCTCATTACAGTTCACGCTCCCACCCAAATTGGTATCATCCGCAAACTTGGAGACGTTATATTTTACTCCCTCATCCAAATAATTAATACATATTGTGAATAGCTGAGGTCTGAGCACTGATTCCTATGGCACCCCACTAGTTACTGCCTGCCAATTTGAAAAGAGTAATTCTTAGTCTTTGTTTCTTCTCTGCTAACCTACTTCCTATCCATCTCAATACATTTCACCCAATTCCATGCGCTTTAATCTTGCACACTAATCTCTCAGGTGGGCACTTGTCAAACACTTTCTAAAAGTCCAAGTATACTACGTCGAACAGCTCCCCCTTGTCAACTCCACTAGTTACATTTTCATGGAATGTCAATAGAATTTTGACCACTTCTCCATCTTCTGTAATAATTGGTTCTTCACTGTCACCATACTTCCAGTTGGCTGGGTACTAAAATGAGATAATCTCCCACTAAACCTCTCAACATCTCTATAATAAAATGTGAGGCTGGATGAACACAGCAGGCCAAGCAGCATCTCAGGAGCACAAAAGCTGACGTTTTGGGCCTAGACCCTTCATCAGAGAGGGGGATGGGGGGAGGGAACTGGAATAAATAGGGAGAGAGGGGGAGGCGGACCGAAGATGGAGAGTAAAGAAGATACGTGGAGAGAGTGTAGGTGGGGAGGTAGGGAGGGGATAGGTCAGTCCAGGGAAGACGGACAGGTCAAGGAGGTGGGATGAGGTTAGTAGGTAGCTGGGGGTGCGGCTTGGGGTGGGAGGAAGGGATGGGTGAGAGGAAGAACCGGTTAGGGAGGCAGAGACAGGTTGGACTGGTTTTGGGATGCAGTGGGTGGGGGGAAAGAGCTGGGCTGGTTGTGTGGTGCAGTGGGGGGAGGGGATGAACTGGGCTGGTTTAGGGATGCAGTAGGGGAAGGGGAGATTTTGAAACTGGTGAAGTCCACATTGATACCATATGGCTGCAGGGTTCCCAGGCGGAATATGAGTTGCTGTTCCTGCAACCTTCGGGTGGCATCATTGTGGCAGTGCAGGAGGCCCATGATGGACATGTCATCAAGAGAATGGGAGGGGGAGTGGAAATGGTTTGCGACTGGGAGGTGCAGTTGTTTGTTGCGAACTGAGCGGAGGTGTTCTGCAAAGCGGTCCCCAAGCCTCCATGCCACCCGAAGGTTGCAGGAACAGCAACTCATATTCCGCCTGGGAACCCTGCAGCCATATGGTATCAATGTGGACTTCACCAGTTTCAAAATCTCCCCTTCCCCTACTGCATCCCTAAACCAGCCCAGTTCATCCCCTCCCCCCACTGCACCACACAACCAGCCCAGCTCTTCCCCCCCACCCACTGCATCCCAAAACCAGTCCAACCTGTCTCTGCCTCCCTAACCGGTTCTTCCTCTCACCCATCCCTTCCTCCCACCCCAAGCCGCACCCCCAGCTACCTACTAACCTCATCCCACCTCCTTGACCTGTCTGTCTTCCCTGGACTGACCTATCCCCTCCCTACCTCCCCACCTACACTCTCTCCACCTATCTTCTTTACTCTCCATCTTCGGTCCGCCTCCCCCTCTCTTCCTTTTTATTCCAGTTCCCTCCCCCCATCCCCCTCTCTGATGAAGGGTCTAGGCCCAAAACGTCAGCTTTTGTGCTCCTGAGATGCTGCTTGGCCTGCTGTGTTCATCCAGCCTCACATTTTATTATCTTGGAATCTCCAGCATCTGCAGTTCCCATTATCTCTCAACATCTCTATCTCTTTCTCCTACTGCAAACTGTCCAAAAACTACTTCTTTGACAAATCCTTTGGTCATCCGTCTGATCATCTCTTTATATAATTTAGTGTCAAACTTCAGAACATAGCAACAGGAGTAGGGTATTCAGCCCCTTGAGCCTGCTCCACCCTTCATTGAAATCATGGCTGATCAGTGGCCTAACTCCATATATATCAGCCTTTGGCCCATATTCCTTTATATCTTTACCTAACAAAAAACTATCTCTGTCAGATTTAAAATTGACAACTCATCCTGCATTCTCTGTTTGTGAAACAAGTCCAAACCTCTACCATCCTCTGTGTATATAAATGCTCCCCAATATTTTTCCAGAACAGTTTGGCCCTAATTCTTAGTCTAAATTCCCTAGCTGTAGAATCCCAAATCAGTGGAAGTACTTTAACTTTATCTACCAAATCTTTTCCTATTAACATCTTGAAAACTTTGATCAGATCACCCCTTGTAAACCTTCTAAATTCTTGAGAAAACAGACATAATTTGTATAATCTATCCTCATACTTAACCCCAGAAGCCCAAGTATCATTTTGTAAACATACTCCCTCCCATGTCAATTATTCTTCCTAAAAAGTATTCTAATCTATCCCTTTTTAGTCCAAAATGGATAAACTCACATGTGTTTACATTGAACTCCATCTGCCACAGTTTTATCCATATTCTCAGTCAATCAATGTCTCTTTGTAATTTATGCTGTCATCTACACTGTCTACAATACTGCCTAGCAATGTTAATTTGTATATAAGACTAACTATGCCTTTACCTGAGTGATTATTAAATAATGTGAATAATTGAGATTCTAACACAGATCCTTATGGGAACCATTGGTCACATCCTGCAATTTCTGCACCTCCCCATTGTCCCCACTTTCTGTCACATGCCACTCAAATAATTTCCCAGCCGGACCTGAAATTTGGCCTCAATTCTGTGGACTTCTACCTTAGTTAACAGTCATGTGGACTTTATCAAATGCCATCTGGGAGTCCATATGAACAACCTCCACAGACATTCTTCTATTCACCATCTAAGTTACAGCTTAGAAAAAATTAATGAAGTTTATCAGGCATGAGCTACCTATCATGAATCCATACTGGCTCTCCCTGACTAACTGAAAAATTTCAAGGTGTTCAGCTAGCCCATTCTTAATAATAAACTGTAACAATTTCCCCACCACAGATGTTAGCCTAACTAGTCTGTAATTCCCTGTTTTTTCTATATTGCCCTTCTTAAAAAGCAGATTGGCATGTGCGATTCTTTAATCCAGGAGAACAACTCCTGTGTCTAAGATACTGTCCAATAATTCTCTTAAAAAGTAACTTGGGATGGTTTTATAATGTTAAAGATATGATATGAAGATGATGGGTTTTTTTAAATGAAAAAGGCACTTAGTTAACTTTGCTTGTACTACTGTTTCCATCTCTTTCCCAAATTGGATATCAGGCATATTTTCATCAGCAGGAATTTGGGTATATTGTTTTGTATGTTCCTATAGAGTTTGTTACATAATATTCTTCATGAATTATCAAATCAAAGCTGTAGCTCCTTAGATCAACATGGTCGAAGCACTGCTGTCTCACAGCACCAGGAACATTAGTTTGACTCTACCCTTGGGTAACTGTTCATGTGGACTTTGGGCATTCTCCCTGGGTCTGTGTGGGCATCCTCCAGGTGCTTTGGTTTCCTCCCACAGTCCAAAGATGTATAGATTGGTAGATTGGCCATACCAATTGCTTATAGTATCCACAGATGTGCAGGTGAGATGAATTAGTCATGGGAAATGCAGAGTTATTACAGAGATAGGGTAGAGGGGTGGGTCTGGGTGGGATATTCTTTGGAGCATTGGTATGGATTCAATGGGCCAATGTCTTGTCTCCATACTGTAGGGAACTTATGATTCTATAATTCTATGATTCTATGCTACATTTTACCTTAGTTGCCCCTGAGATGATGTGGGTGTGAATGGGAAGGAGAATGGGTGAAGAGACATGATAAGAATTCTAGGCAGTGTGCTTGCTGATAATGAGTTTCATGAACTGTCGATGAGGACAGAAACAGAGCTGCAATGCTTTCTACAATCGAAACTTGCCCTCACAAACTGTAGGTTCAGATCAGTGATTTACAGCACCAAGTGAGGTTATTCAGCCCATTAAAACCTGTGGCAGCTCTTTGAAGAGCTGCCCAATTAGCCCAGCCCATTACTAAAATCCAGAAGATTAGGCCATTTCAAATAGTTATCCCAATATTTATCAAATTTGTGACAAACCATCACCTAGATGTGGTAATGAAGGTTAGAGCTAACAAATTCCATGTGTCTCCTCTGATTTTTCTCACGGAAGACGAAAGAAACACAATAGAACCAGTGTTAATGAAATGAAAGATCTCTATGCCAACAACATGACCTATTGATTCAAAAAAGACTTTTAATACTTCCATGAAGGCATTAATAACACACTTCCATAATTAATATTCTTTTCTTTCAGGTAAGAATAATGCCAAGAATCAATAGCAATGGTACCTAAATGTAGGAATACAAGAGATCAAGAGTGAAGCTTGCTGTCTGTAAATGTTTCTTTCAAAACAGACCTTAATATGCTTCTCCAAAGAAACCTCAACAAACCTAGTATCATGGATACACAGGTCATACAAGATTTCTCTCAATTTTCACACACCAGAGCCTACCCTAAATAAGACCATAAGACCATAAGACATAGGAGTGGATGTAAGGCCATTCGGCCCATCAAGTCCACTCCTCCGTTTAAATCATGGCTGATGGGCATTTCAACTCCACTTCCCTGCACGCTCCCCGTAGCCCTTGATTCCTTTTGAGATCAAGAATTTGTCGATCTCTGCCTTGAAGGCATCCAACGTCCCGGCCTCCACTGCACTCTGCGGCAATGAATTCCACACGCACACCACTCTCTGGCTGAAGAAATGTCGTCTCATTTCAGTTTTAAATTTACCCACTCTAATTTTAAGGCTGTGCCCACGGGTTCTGGTCTCCCCGCCTAATGGAAACAACTTCCTAGCGTCCACCCCTTCTAAACCATACATTATCTTGTAAGTTTCTATTAGATCTCCCCTCTACCTTCTAAACTGTAATGAGTACAATCCCAGGATCCTTAGCCGTTCATCGTACGTTAAACCTACCATTCCAGGGATCATCCGTGTGAATCTCCACTGGACACGCTCCAGGGCTAGTATGCTCTTCCTGAGGTGTGGGCCCCAAAATTGGACACAGTATTCTAAACGGGGCCTAACTAGAGCCTTATAAAGCCTCAGAAGCACATCGCTGCTTTTATATTCCAACCCTCTTGAGATAAACGACAACATTACATTTGCTTTCTTAATTACGGACTCTACCTGCAAGTTAACCTTTAGAGAATTCTGGACCAACACTCCCAGACCCCTTTGCACTTCTGATTTGCGAATTTTCTCACCGTTTAAGCCTACGAGTAGGTTGGCATTACTTTTGTGTTTAGTCTATCAACTCAAAATTTCTAAATGTCTTTTTTATGCCTTTATTCATTCATGGGGCGAATCATCATAAATTGCCCAGAGGTCAGTTATGAGTCAATCACATTGCTGTGCATCTGGAGTCACATGTAGGCCAGACCAGATAAGGATGGCAGTTTCTTTCCCTTAAAGTTATTCGTGAACCAAATGGGTTTTTCCCAATGATCAGCAATGGATTCATGGTCATTGTTAGATTCTTAATTCCAGATAGTTATTGAATTTAAATTCCACCATCTACTGAGGCAGGATTCAAACACAGGTCCCCAGAACATAACCTGGGTCTATTAACAGTCCAGCGATAATACCAATGGGCCACTGTGTCCCTTTATTGCCTCCTCTTTGCAGCACGAAGTAATATTTTCCTCCCAAAACCAGTTCCTCTCCTCATCAGATATTGTACCATAATACTCTCACTTGAGACAGTTAAATACAATTATAAGCAGGATTCCCACAAATCTTCTTTGAGAGCTATCATCAGTCACAACTATTCCATTATAGCTACTGATTGATTATAACCCTTAGTTTCCTACAATGCAATTAAAAGTACAGTTCACAACTTTAGTTTGTGGTCTATCAGTTTTCATTTTAGCAATGAAAATTCTTTGAGGCATCTTACTACTTGTTTTCCTTAATATAAAATGTCCGTCACTTTCACGTTACTCAGTAAATGTTACATCCTCCAAGAATTATAATAGGTGTTAATTATCACACAAAAGAATCTGAAATCTGGTGTTGGGTGACACAGTATAGACGATTGGCAAGCTAACCGGAAAGAGAATGATTATAAATGGGTCATTTTCTAAATGGCAAGATGTAACCAATAATGTATCAAAGGAATCAATATCGGGGCCTCAACTTCTCACAATTTACAAAAGTCATTTAGCTGAAGGGTCTGAAGGCATGGTTGCTAAATTTCCTGATAACTCACATAAAGGTAGTAAAATAAGGTGCGAAAAGGACATCAGGGTATCAATAGATTCAGTGAGTGGTCAAGCAGAGGATAATGTGGAACTATGTGACAGTGTCCATTTTGACAGGAAGAACAAAAAAAGTGCTTTGTCTACATGGTAAGATATTGCAAAGCTTGGAAATGCAGAGGAACCTGGCTGTCCCAGTGCATGAATCACAAAAGAGTAGGATGCTTTTACACCAAGTTAGTAGGAATGTGAATAGCAAGTCCTCATTTATTGTACGGGAATGTTTTAACGAATGAAACCATAACTCCAATGAAAGGGAAATTAGATCTAACATACAAAGAGTATGTTTCTGATATACAGGGCATTGGTGGGACCACATATGGAGCACGGTGTATGGTATTATTCTCCTTATTTAAATGCACTGGAAACAATTCAGAAAAGGTTCAGTACAAGGGTTGGGTTGGTCTCTGAAGAAGGTTGGCCTAGTTAGTTTTGTCACCATTGTAGTTTTGAAGGGTAAGAGGTGACTTGATTGAACTATATAAGATCCTAAGGGGTTTTGACAGGATAAATGTAGAAAAGATTTTGCCCTTGTGACAGAATCTAGAACTAGGGGTCTCTGTTTAAAATTAAATGATCACCAATTTAAAGCAGATATAAGGAGATTATTTTCTCAAAGAGGTTTGTGAGTTTCTTGTGTCTTTCCCTCAAAAAGCTTTAGGAGCAGCGGCTGAATATTTTTAGAGCAGATGTAAGTGCATTCTGGATAAAAGGGTGAATGGTAGTTGGGATAATTGGGACTGTGGAATAATCAGATCAGGCTTGGTTTTATTGAATGATGGAGCAGGCACTAGCTGATTGATTTATTCTTGCTCCTAATTTTATGTTGTTAGGTTTATGAGTCATGACTTTCCTGCCATAAACTTGCTTTGTCATGCTTACACTTTGCTCTCAGTATAAGCCCATAAATGCAAATGCTGCTTACTATTGTAATGTGCTTATAATGCTTATAATCATACTTGTAGAAGATTGTTTATGCAGACAACACTGTCTTTTCAATTTCCCACTCACAATGCCTACTAAGAAACAAGACCTTTTTTAATCAATGAAAATTAAAGTGAATAGATCTTCCAAAAAGTTCTACAAGCATATAGTAACATGTGGTATCATAAATGGGCTCATTCAAAAAATGGTCAAGGACTCGTACAATGAGGATTAAAATAAACTAATTTATTTTAACACGTGTCACAGGATGAAAACTCAAAGAGTTATAGTCCACCCTAGAGGAGTTATATCTCTTACATGTACATTTTGTCTTTGATAGCTTTTCATGGAAGTTGCTGATCAGAGCATCCTGGTTTTAATGCTTTTGACAGAGCTAATGCTGTTCTTGTGTTGGTGAGTTATTCATGAAAAATATACAAACAGAATGGGCCAAAATATTTTTCCTTCTACTTTGTCACTGTTCACCTCATAAAATACTGTTAATTAATCCAGATAAGGCCACCAGCACAATTATTTCAACTTTCAAATCTGCCATAACTTCTCAGAATTGCGTCAAAACAAACCAAGAGTAATTTTTGGTGGAATTTTATCAATTCTTCGTGTTTGTGAAAAGTTCACATCATTCAAAATAGTTCAGACCTATCATAACCAAGAAACAATTTAGGTTTTTTAGGAAATATGTTGCTAAAAGAATTTAAAGTGGGTGCAGTTGGAAGTGCAAAACAATATTAGCAAAACAAACCCTACAGAAATAGATCATTCTATGATCTATGTAAAAAGAAAAGGTAAACTAAAACATGAAGCCCACTATCTCAATTGAAAAACTGAGATTTTCATTGCTGTTCCATAGGAATCATATGAGAAAGGTATGATATATCCGTGGTTACAGTGCAATGAAAAGTTTTCAATTCTTCCCTTTGATGTCTCCACATGTACATCCTTATTTACCATTTGGTCAGTGAGAAGCTGAGAATTCAGATGATCTCCTTCCCCTGAGGGAGTAGAAATAAAGAATATGAGCCTCAGAAATGAATTTAGAAATAGTTTCAGTGGTGGCCTGAGAATAAGTAATAATCCAGGAATGATATATTGCAGAAAAATGCCTTGAATAACAAAGAAGAAAAACATAGATGGGGTAGAAAGATGATTCCTAAATGGGACCGCTGAATCCTTATTTCTTCATTCAAATGCTATACAACCTATAGCATTTTTCTGATGATATGAATATCTTTTTCATTCTGATGTTATTTTTATGAAATGAACGCCTGCTAGAAACAAAACTAAACCTAGGTTTACTTTGGATTGTATTCACCTGGACAGAATTGTTACATTCAAAGTTCTGCTGCTCCTCCTCATTTTACATTTGTGAATTAATGTTAATCCTCTATTGTCAATGCCTGGAAATCCATTATTAAGATGCCCTAGCAGTGCTAATGGCTTTAGCAGTGATTCATAGGATTAACTGTAATCCTTACACAGCAGGAAATGAAAAGAACTAAAACTGGATGGATATTTATACACAATATTCTAAGCAAATAGTAAATCTTCAAATTATTTTCCTGGCCTTTGCAAGAACGTTGTTTTAAATATCTATATTATTCTACTCAACATGAAAATAACAGGGATGCAATTTATTTGGATATTATACTATGATTGAACCATTGGTCATCTATTTAAACAAGATATAATACTGACTGTTCTCCTCCCCACTTCTAACCTCTCCTCTTGAGATAACTTTAACGAGGGAATGGTTGTTTCTACTTGCTGTGAGTGGTTATTCTGACACAGGGATCTTGACAGCATGGATTGGTTTGTTTACTTGATTGGTTTGTTTACTTGGCTAGGGGATGCAGTGTCATCCCACAGCCTCACGATTTTCAGTGCAGGAATAGAACTTTGGTCCCATCAAGCCTTTCTCCACATGACCAGCAACACTAATTGTTGCTATCTTCCTACACTCAATCATTTCCTGCCTCCTGCAATTTCTTAATTCTCTTTCAAATACTGTCTTCGATGCTAAAGTTCAAAAGAACAGTCAGATGTGGGAACCCCATTGTTCCTGTTCTACATACAGGCATGTTGGTCAATGGTAACAGCACTCCTGCTGCTGAATCAATTCAACTCATCAGCAGCCAGAGGAAAGCAGACAACATTGGAGCTCTTCTTATGCAACAGAGAATGGCAAAAGATAATCTAATAAAAATGTACAAAATCCTGAAATAAGATAATTAGGGAAAACTGGTCAGTGAATCAGCAGCCATAAGAAATAAGTTTGAAATAACCACAGAGTGAACTGGATTAGGAGATCTTTGTAAACCTATTTTAGAATGGTGTGATAATGTCCTGAGTCACCTGAAGAAATTTAAATGACAAAAACAAAGTCGCTGGAAAAGCTCAGCAGGTCCGGCAGTCTCTGTGGAGGAGAAAACAGAGTTAACATTTCAGGTCCGGTGACCCTTCCTCAGGACCAGACCCGAAACGTTAACTCTGCTTTCTCCTCCACAGATGCTGCCAGACCTGCTGAGCTTTTCTAGCAACTTTGTTTTTGTTCCTGATTTATAGCATCCGCAGTTCTTTTGAATTTTATTGAGGAAATTTAAAGGTCCTCGGTTTAAATACTGATCCGAAAATAGCATTTTCAACAGTGTGGCATTCTGTCACTATATATTTTAGGCATTTCTGCAAATAGAAGGACAAGGGTAGCAGATATATGGGAACACCATCACCTCCAAGTCCCTCACCATCCTGACTTGGAAATATATCACTGTTCCTTCACAGTCACTGGGTCAAAATTCTGGAAATCCCTCCCTATAGCATTGTGGGTCAACCCACAGCAGGAAAACTGCAGCGGTTCCAGAAGGCAGCTCACCACCACCTTCTCTTGGGCAACTAGTGATGGGCAGCAAATGCTGGCTAGCCAGCGATCCCCACATCCCACAAAATGAATAGAAAAAATAGATACAAAGAGCTTTGTGTTGCTCAAGCCATTGAGACAGATGAGGAAACTCTGTTACTAGAAAGGAGTGGAGTATTATGTAAAGTTGTGGGTGCCAGTAGAATGCATTGGAGACAGTGCAAAAGTGATTGAGAAAAATGGCTCCAGGAATATGAGAGGCACAGATAAGGAGGATAGCCAACGGCTTTTCCCCAAGATAGGGGGGTCTAAAACTAGGGGGAATAGGTTCAAGGTGGTAGGGGAGAGGTACAGCAGGTATTTTTTTCACACAGATGTTGAGTGCCTGGAACGGGCTGCCAGAGGCAGTGGTGGAGGCGAGTACAATGTTGTCATTTAAGAAACATTTGGACAGGTGCATGGATAGGATAAGTATGGAATGATATGGGCCAAACGTGGGCAAATATAACTACTTGGACTGTGAAAACTGGGTGGCATGGGCAAGCTGGGCTGAAGGACCTGTTTCTATGCTGTTAACCTCGACAACACTATGAATGACAAATTTCAGTTATGATGATATATTGACGGAGTTGGGACTCTCATGCTCGGAAAAGAGAAGGTTGAGAGATGATTTGATAGAGATGTTTGAAATCATGAGCTGACTGGACAGAATAGATAGGGAGAAGCTGTTCCTGTTTGCAAAAGCAACAAGAACAAAGGGGTGTATATTTAAAGAAATGCTCCAATGAATCTAAGGTGATGTGAGAAAAATTTGTTTCACACAGTGAGTAGTTGGAGTATGGAATGTACTATCTCAAAAAGTGGTGGAGGCAGGTTGAATTGGGTACTCAAGAGGGCATCGGATAGAATGGTATACAAGGATATGGGGAATAGGCAGGAGATTGGCATAAGGTGATAGACCTGGTGAAAGCATGATGGACCAAATGACTTTCTTCTGCACCATAATGATTCTGTAATTCTGTGGGTGCGTAATCTTAAATTTCAGTTTTGAATTATTCCCAAGTGCTGAAGGTTGAAATGTAAGAAAGGCCCACAGTGTTCAGGCTCAACAGTAGTTCACTGTCACAAATCCTCCTTTGGCTTGGACCCAACTGGTGATTAGTGATAGAGGATACACCACCACCGAGAATCTGCAGAAAAAGGCACTATTCTAAGTGAACCAGAAGGTTTCATGTAAAATGGCAATAGGTACAATTTTATCAGGAATATTTTCTCCAACCTGATATATCTGCTCTCTCCATAACATAGAGTCAATTTCCTTGTCTCCACTCACAGACTGTCTATGCCATCAGTAGAATGGGTGGAGCCAATGTCACATCAACATTAATTCCGTCAGAAGCGTTACTTTGTCGAATATTACTACCTTTAAGTTGGCTGCATAGTGTTTTGACAGAATTTACAAACTAATACTTGCCAATAGATTGTTTCAAATTAAATTCTCTAACTTAAATTTTCAGTAGGCTGCTTGGCCCCTTTCCGATCTTTATTGAGAGGAATGTAACCACAATGCAGTGAATAGACTCACAATTAGCCCAAGGGAAATTAAATGGGAAATTTTTTTACAAGAATTTCCTGTGAAGGACATATGTGGGACTGGAATGGAAAAGTTAGAACTGGATTAATTGTAAGTGGCATGACAAACAGTTACCAAATGAATGGAAATAACACGGTGTGAAGCTGGATGAACACAGCAGGCCAAGCAGCATCAGAGGAGCAGGAAAGCTAATGTTTCGGGTTGAGACCCTTCTTCAGAAATGCGGGAGGGCAAGGGGATTCTGAAGTAAATAGGGAGAGAGGAGGAGGTGGATAGAAGATGGATAAAGGATAAGATAGGGTGAGAAGAGACAGACAGGTCAAAGAGGCAGGGTTAGAGCCAGTGAAGGTGAGTGCAGATAGGGAATTAGGGAGGGGGTAGGTCGGTCCAGAGAGGATGGACAGGTCAAGGAGGCCCTCTAACCCACTCCAACCTCTCCCGGACAGAACGTGCACCTCTCTGCTCCCTCCGCTCCAATCCCAACCTCACCATAAAACCACAGACAAGGGAGGCGCAGTTGTATGGCGCACTGACCTCTACTTCGCTGAGGCCAGGCGTCAAGCTCCGACACCACCTCCTATCACCCCCTTGATCATGACCCTTCCCATGACAACCAAACCATCATCTCCCAAACTATCCACAACCTCATCACCTCAGGTGAACTTCCACCTGCAACCTCTGACCTCATCATTCCCCAACCCCACATCGCCCGCTTCTATCTCCTTCCCAAAATCCACAAATCGACCCATTGTCTCTGCCTGCTCCTGCCCCACTGACCTTATGTCCATCTATCTGCACTTCATATTTTCTCCCTTGGTCCAGAAACTCCCTACCTATGTCTGTGACACCACTCACGCTCTCCATCTCCACCAGGACTTCCAATTCCCTGGTCCCCAACACCTCATTTTTACTATCGATGTCTAGTCCCTCTACACCTGCATTCCCCATGCAGATGGCCTAAAGGCCCTCCACTTCTTCCTATCCTGCAGGCCTAACCAGTCCCCATCCACTGACACCCTCATCCGCTTCGCCGAGCTCGTCCTCACCCTCAGCAACTTTTCTTTCAATTCCTCCCACTTCCTACAGACAAAGGGGATGGCCATAGGTACCTGCATGGGCCCAAGCTATGCCTGCCCCTTTGTAGGTTACGTGGATCAATCACTCTTCCAAAGCTACACTGGCCCTATCCCCAATCTCTTCCTCCATTACATTGACGACTGTTTTAGCACCACCTCATGTTCCCACGAGAACCTGGAACAGTTCATCCACTTCACTAACACCTTCGACCCCAACCTTAAGTTGACCTGGACCATTCTGACACCTCTCTCTCCTTCCTGGACATCTCTGTCTCCATCTCTGGCATCCACCTGGAAACCGATATCCATTTTAAACCTACCGACTCCCACAACTATCTAGAATACTCCTCCTCTCACCCACTTTCCTGTAAAAAGGCCATCCCCTATTCCCAATTCCTTCACCTCCACCACATCTTCTCCCGAGATGAGGCATTCTACTCCCAAACATCCCAGATGTCCTCTTTTTTCAAGGACTGCAACTTCCTTTCCACAGTGATCAAAAATGCCCTCGACCGTGTCTCCCACATTTCCCGCAACTCATCCCTCACACCCCCCCCCTGCAATAATAACCAAAACAGAATCCCCCTCGTTCTCACATACCACCCCACCAACCTCCAAATCCAATGCATCATCCTCCAGCATTTCCGCCATCTGCAATCTGACCCTACCACCAAAGACATTTTTCCTTCCCCATCCTTATGTGCTTTCTGGAGGGACCACTCTCTTCGTGACTCCCTTGTCCACTTCACACTCCCCTCCAGCCCCACCACACCCAACACTTTTCCCCTGAAAACGAAGCAAATGCTATACCTGCCCCTATACCTCCCCCTGACCCCATCCCAGGCCCTAAGAAGACCTTCCACATCAAACAGGTGTTCACCTGCACATCATGTTTTCATGATAAAAAGTGAAATTTGTTTATAAACATTCCGCCCTCATTAAAAGTGCAAGCTCAAACCATTGTTCATTATTTCTGTCATACAACCATCAAGCACAAATTACATCTGTAAAACCATAAGATGTAAGAACAGAACTAAGCCAATAGGCCATCAAATCTGTTTTCCCACTCAGTGAGATCATGTTTGATCTCATAATCCTCAATTGCACTTTCCTTCCTTTTCCTTTGATTGCCTTACAGATTAAAAATCTGTATGGGGCGGCACGGTGGCTCAGTGGTTAGCACTGCAGCCTCACAGCGCCAGGGACCCGGGTTCAATTCCAGCCTCAGGCGACTGTCTGTGTGGAGTTTGCACATTCTCCCTGTGTCTGTGTGGGTTTCCTCCAGGTGCTCCGGTTTCCTCCCACAGTCCAAAGATGTACAGGCTAGGTATATTGGCTGTGCTAAATTGCCCATAGTGTTCAGGGGTGAGTGGGTTATAAGGGGCTGGGTCTGGGTGGGATTCTTCAAGGGGCAGTGTGGGCTTGTTGGGCCAAAGGGCCTGTTTCCACACTGTAGGGAATCTAATCTAATTACTTCAGCCTTGAATATACCTAATGACACAACCTCAAAAGCCTTGTAGTGAATTCCACTAATTCACTATCCTCTGAAAGAAAAGAAACCTCACCATGTCAGTCTTACATGTGTGACTCCTTACTCTGAGATGTGCCCTCTTGTCCTAGACTCTCCCAAAAGGAGATATCATCTCTCCACATTTCCCTGAGAAGACCACTAAGAATTTAATATGTTTCAATAAGGTCTTCTGTCATTTTTCTAAACTCCGAAGAGCACAACCTACTCTGTTTCACTTCGTAAGACAGTCCCTCCATACCCAGTATCAACCAGGTGAACGTTTTTTGGACAGCTTCCAATGCCAATAAATCTTTCCTTAGATAAGGGGATGAATATTGTTTACTGTATTCCAAGGATTATTTGATTGGTGTTTCATTTAATTTTAGCAAGGCATTCCTATTTTTATCACAAACAAAAGCAGAAATTGCTGGGAAAAAAGCTCAACAGATCTGGCAGCATCTTTAGTGAGAAATTACAGTTAACATTTTGGATCTAATGACCCTTCTTCAGAACTCCGTTTTTGTACTCCATACACTTTGAAATAAAAGCTAACATTACATTTGCCTTTCTTACTGGATGCTGAACCTGTCTGCCAGCTTTTCATCTCTTATGCAGTAAGACTCCTAAATCTCTCTGTACCACAGCTTTCTGCAGTCTTTCTCCACTTAAATAATCGTCAGCTCTTTTATTCTTCATGCTAAAGTACACAACCTCACATTTTCCCACATTATGTTCCAACTGCCCAGTTTTTACCCACTCAATTGAACTGTGAATATCCCTCTGTAGACTCTTTATGTCATCTGCAGCACTTGCTTTCCCACCTATGTTGGCTAGAGTACATTTGTTTCCTTCATCCAAGCCATTAATATATATTGTAAATAATCCTGACCTCAGCACTGATTCCTGTGGTACTCCACTAGTTACATGTTGCCATCCTGAAAATGTCCCTCTTATCCCAACTTTCTACCTTCTAATATTTAGCCAATCCTCTGTTAATGCTGGGTGTTCTTGTACTTCAGTCAATGAAAGCAAGCATGCAGGTACAGCAGGCAGTGAAGAAAGCTAATGGCATGCTGGCCTTCATAACAAGAGGAATCGAGTATAGGAGCAAAGAGGTCCTTCTGCAGCTGTACAGGGCCCTGGTGAGACCGCACCTGGAGTATTGTGTGCAGTTTTGGTCTCCCAATTTGAGGAAGGACATTCTTGCTGTTGAGGGAGTGCAGCCTAGGTTCACGAGGTCAATTCCCGGAATGGCGGGACTATCATATGTTGAAAGATTGGAGCGACTGGGCTTGTATACACTTGAGTTTAGAAGGATGAGAGGGGATCTGATTGAGGTATATAAGATTATTAAGGGATTGGACACTCTGGAGGCAGGCAGCATGTTTCCGCTGATGGGTGAGTCCAGAATCAGAGGACACAGTTTAAAAATAAGGAGCAGGTCATTTAGAACAGATTGAGGAAAAACTTCTTCACCCAGAGAGTGGTGGATATATGAAATGCTCTTCCCCAGAAGGCAGATAGAGCTCTTAAAGATAGAGGAATCAAGGGTTATGGGGATAAGGCAGGAACAGGATGCTGACTGTGGATGATCAGCCATGATCATAATGAATGGTGGTGCTGGCTCGAAGGGCCGAATGGCCTACTTCTGCACCTATTGTCTATTGTCTATATTACCACCAACATCATTGGCTCCTCTCTTATTAAGTAACCTTACATGTGATACCTCATCAAATGCCTTCTAGAATTTCAAATCTACTGGTTCTCCTTTATCTATCCTGCTCGGTACGTCCTTCAATTAATCTAATAATAGTTTTCAGCATGATTTCCCTTTCATGAAGCCATGCTGACTCTGCTTGATTATATTATGTGTTTCTAAATGTTCTGCTATTACATCCTTTATAATAGCCTCTAACGTTTTCCCAATGACAGACTTTAAACTAAATAGCTCATAGTTATCTGTATTTCAGTCTTTTTTTTAACACGGCTCCCAATTTTGGCACCAGCTCAAAGTGAGGAGGATTTTACAGGATCAACAAGGTCACACTTGCCACTGTTTAGTCAATGCCAGATGGTCGGCCTTGTTTTAATCTTTTGTAGTATTTGATTCAACTGATTAGTTTGCTAGCTCATTTCAGAGAGTAAATATAGGTCATTGCTGTGGGATTGGAGTCATTGTTGGCCAGACCAGATAAGGACAGCAGTTTCCTGCTCTAAAGAGCATTAGTGAACCAGATAGGTTTTTACAGTAGTTTCATGGTTGTCACTACACGTTTTTATTGAATTCACATTCCACAATCTGTCATGGTGGATTCAAAGCCCAGGCCCCCAAAACACCACCTGTTTCTCTGGATTACTAGCTAAGTAACAACACCACTGGGCCATCATCATCTCCTTAGCATCCTTTTTGGAACGCCATTAATGTCTTCGACAGTGGAGGTTGATACAAAATATCTATTCAACTCCTCTACAATTTCCCATTTGCATTGTGTGTCAATCTCTGTTTCATGAAACCTCTTTTCCAGAGCAGTCCAGTGACTTTGCCCTAGTTATAAACATTTGACATACTTCAAAAACTTGTACAACATCACATCACAAATTTGTAAGATTTATCAAAAGCATGTTCACAACAGTTGTGCTTCATAAAATTAGAAAAGCGATGTATCTTATTTTCAGTATTGTAACTTCTTGAAACCAATTTTCAATATACTGAGGACATCTTTTATTCAAATCTTCCAACCAACAGAAAACACTGACTGCTATCACCAAGAATCTTACATGATTCTATAAATCACTGGGTTTTTTTCTGCATCATCAGACTGCAAAGTATGTCTGATTTCCCCTCATCAACATATCGCTTAACATCTCACTCACAGATCCATCTGTTCTACAGAAGGAGCTTAAGGCTCTCTCAGCTTCTTAAGGTCTGGATTAGATTGATGCAAAAGTTACTTATGTTTGTTGTTGATGCTCTTATAGAGCTGTTTGGTCATACAATCAATTTATCCTTTGACCAAAGTACAACGTAGAAATGTGCTTAAATTAATCCAATCCATAATAGTGGGCCAAGCACTCTTGCTTACAATTACCACACAACTTCATTACCAAAGTAATATCAAGCTCTACAATTGCCTATAATGTAACTGGTTTCTGGGCATTAATCAACCTGATGTTCAATTGTTTCAGTCAATGGCTTTCACCCTTTCCAAACTTACTAATCAAATATATTCAATTGTTGATTCCAAGAAACATGGTTTGATTTCTTGGATCTTGAGAAGACAATGAGTACAATAAGCCATAATGTGATTACATGTGAGTCGATCACTTTAGTGTGTGTCCAGTGAATATGCTACCCAATTGCAGAAAATGATGATTTCACATATTGAATCCAGAGTGGTTTGACTGTCTACAGATCACTCCAATATTATGGAATCAGGTCCTTTTTCATGAAACTTCATTTTAAATTGATAATAAGTGAGGAAAATAAATAGTTATAGTTAAATCTGGAGCGACAAATGTGACTTTTCGCATCTGCAATTGCATTGAAATTAAATGGCAGTCAGGTGGCTGTAGTCAAATCATCTTGGCTTCTGTATTACAGGAAGAGTATTTGCCTGTCAAATAACATAATAACAATGTCAGTTCAAGCCAGATGAATGAAGTTACGATGATCTTTTTTCCCCATCAGAGGTAAAACGTTTTTAACACTTAATTTGACAGCTACTTGATTCTGCCTGTCGGCTGTCAACACAATCAAAAGTATAAATTGTGCACATCATACATTTACATTGCGCATTTACAAACTTGGCTGGTGAAATAGCACCAATTTGTCCCGTGCTGTTTTTCTACCTGATTTTACAACCAATTTATTTGTCAAGCAGTTTGTCTTATGGCTTGGAGACGGATCTGACTTTATTAATCTTGTCAATGCCTGAGGCTAGGCTAGCTCACCTTGTCAAAGAAGAAAAGTAGGGGTTGAGCAGTCAGTCCTGTGGAACAAAGCATGTGACATTCAAACAAAATAGAAATAATATGTCAAAAGCTGGGGTCTGCTCACTGGCTCTCATGTTACAACGTCAAAACACTCCAAAAACTTTTGCTTATGCAATCTGAAGCATAATTTCAACTAATCACTCATTTGTGTTTTCTTTTCTGAAGCCAACTATTGTACTTTTACTTCAACATCAGAAATATAAGTTGTTTCTTACATTTTGCTTTGCTGGAGGTGCTGTCTTTTCAGTGAGCTGTTAAACCATTGGCTTTCTCAACTGGATAGAAAAGATTCCAAGGCACTATTTAAGATTAGGAATTGGGCTCACAGTATGACTCCCTTACTGTTACTGGAAGCTACATATATTCGCACATAATGCCCTGTCCTTTGCAAACAGAAAGAACAAGTCAACATATTGCACCTTTCCAACTCATCAAAATGTTGGGGGCTGTCACTCCTCAGTGCATTCCGCACCGCAATGTCTTGACTGACCATAGCCAATTGGCCTGATTTTGAATTTAAACAAAATCCTGGCAGTTAACTCTTCCCTGATAACAAAGTGTGAAGCTGGATGAACACAGCAGGCCAAGCAGCATCTCAGGAGCACAAAAGCTGACGGTTCGGGCCTAGACCTTTCATCAGAGATGATGAAGGGTCTGGGCCTGAAACATCAGCTTTTGTGCTCCTGAGATACTGCTTGGCCTGCTGTGTTCATCCAGCTTCACACTTAGTTTTCTTGGATTCTCCAGCATCTGCAATTCCCATTATCTCAGTTAACTCTTCCCTGGTGTGTTCCATGGCAACACATTATCAAATTAAAATCCACTTGCCAACCAATCAATAATTTCTTCCCGTGCAGCATATATTGTTATTCCCTTTGAGATTTGGGATTCTTGCAATTCTGTCCTACAAATATAAAAACATAAATAAAAAGGAGTACAAGTAGACCATTTGGTCACCCAACCATCCAATAAGATCATGGCTGATTTTATTGTGCTTCAGATCCTGTGTTTCCATTAACAACCCCCCCCAACCAATAACCCTTGACTACCTACTCTAAACAAAATCTATCCATTCGTGCCTTTAAAAAATTCAATGATCCTGCCTCAACGACTTTCTGAGTTCCAAAATTACACAGCCCTTGAGAGAGAAAAAAATTCTCATTTTGAACTAATTTTAAATTAATGCCCCCAGCTCTAAATTAATCCACAATGGAAATAGTCTTTCCACATCAAGACTGTTTAGGATCTGAAACACTTCAATCAAGTCTCTCCTTACTTGTCTAAGCACCAGTGGAAACAAGTCCATCCTGCCCAACCTGTCTTCATAAAAGACTATTTCTAGGTGTTGGTCAAAGTAAAACAAAGAACGACAGATGCTGGAGATCTCAGCAGGTGTGGCAGCATGTGTCCAGAGAAAACGTCTCGAGTCTTGAGCCTCTTCTTCTGAACTAGAAGCAGCCAGAAAATGATGGCATTCAAGCAGATGTTGGGGGCATGGGGGTTTGGGGGGATGGAGTATGTAGAGAGATTGACAGGAAGCCTAGAGAGAGATAAAAGGGTAGGCAGACAAAGGCCTTTTCCATAATATGTCAGGGATGAAGAGAAGCCAAATAGGTGACAATGGGGCCTATGAGCAGTTGAAAGTAGATTGGCTGTACTGAAAGCAACCTATGTCATGGTAGGACCCGAGGTATTGGGCTGTAACAGAAAATGAAAGAGGTGTTCATGCTCTCAAATTGTTAAATTCAATGTTGAGCCCTGAAGGTGCCTAATCAGAAGGTGAGGTGTTGTTCCTCCAGCTTGTGTTGAGCTCCACTAGAGCTCTGCAACAAGCCTGACACAGAAATGTTGGTATGGGATCATCTGCTGTGGTCGTATTTGAACATATGTCCCAGATCATTAGTCTGAGGCTCTGAATTAACCTAGTGACGTTGCCATTTTGTTACTCCTTCCTTTATCATCAGGTGATTCTGCTAAAACCACTGCATTTGTTAACACAGCTTTCAGGTCATTGAGTATACTCTGTCACTCCACTGCTGTTTGATTTTCCTGTCTTGTTTTGTGGACTTATCAACAGAGCCACTAGAGTGCTGATATCTGAAATAAGCCGGTGGTAAAAGCTACACATCATAATATACCACAACATATTGTGTTTTGTCTTAGGCATGGAAAAATCCAAAACAGTCTTTATTTTTGCTTTACATGTGCTACTTGGCCTTCACCCACAATGTGGCACAATAAGTCATTTTTGCTTAGGCAAATTCACTTTTAGCCAAATATATGACCAAATTAGCTCTTTATGACTGATCAAACAGCCCAAGTAATTGTTGTAAATGTTCTGAGATAATGGGAACTGCAGATGCTGGAGAATCCAAGATAACAAAGTATGGAGCTGGGTGAACACAGCAGGCCAAGCAGCATCTCAGGAGCACAAAAGCTGACGTTTCGGAAGGGTCTAGGCCCGAAACGTCAGCTTTTGTGCTCCTTTGATGCTGCTTGGCCTGCTGTGTTCATCCAGCTCCACACTTTGTTATGTTGTAAACGTTCTCCCAGGTTTGGCTGCACACAGCGAAATCATCCATGTCTACCACAAAGTTGTATAATTGTTCAAGGACCGAGCTGGTTAATTGTTGAAGAGTTGCTGGTACATTTTTAATTCCAAATGACATAAAGTTACAATGAAATTGTCCATCCAATGCTACAAAATGCTAGTCTTTCTTTCACTGTATCAGTCAATGGTGCTAGCTAATATCTTTTTATGAAGTCAATTTTCGTAACAAGTTCTGCTTGTGCAGTCCTCTCATGGAATCCTCAAAAAATGGAATTGGATATGAATTTGCTTTTGTTATCACATTAACTTCTTGATAATTTGTAAACAATCTTTGAGGCCCCCCTGATTTTGACGATATCACAAAGGTGAGGTCCAGTTATGACTCAGTTGTTTTATGGATAACAAATCCCCTATATTAACATTTTGTATAACCAAGGGTGTTTTTCCTGGCCTTGTGTCAAAAATAAATTTATGAGTCTCCAATAGATATTGTAAGTCACTTTGACAGATTTTTGGATAATAGCACAATATCCATCTAATTTTTAAGCACCTGCTTAAATTATGCAAATTAATTACTAGGAGTAGAGGGTTGCTTGGGTTATCTTTTGAAGTTTCTATTTATGATTCATTCTTGAATTTTGCAAATATTTTTATTTCACTCCCTACTACAATCACCAATGTAAGTTCACTTCTGTTGACTATCCTCCCTATTACAATTTCTCATGAATATTTTAACATGTCGCACTTGCTGATTCTTCCTCCTATCTGGAATACTTACATAGTTTGCATCATCGAATTTCTTTTTAATTTGACAAGCTCTGGTGATCCTTCCCTCTAATGGTTTCCCAGAGAAAGGAAACAGTACATAGCATCTTATCCAGCAACAAGCTTTCAAGCTTTGACGTTTTCATACGCTCTCATTTTCACTGTAAATGCATTTTGGTAAACTCACACGCTTTGGTCAATTTTCTTCTCAGCAATTTGACACAAAGGTCAGAAGTGTAATCTCTCAGCTTTGGTTGCCTAATATTTGTTTAATTTATTTACCTAATGTCTGTATATCTGTTCAAAAGGACTGAATCCTATCCAATCATTAGGTGCATTCGGAATGGCAAACTCTAGTGAGGGAATTCTTTTATCTCAAACATTAGAATATTCCTGATAATAAGCTCAAATGATGATCTTAGTTTTTATTTTGCCATTTTTCCAATCCTTCTTGAGATTGTGAGTACTAAACTAAGGGCATAAATTTCTTTATTCCAAGCTATTCATTATTTCTTTGTATACTTTTGGAATAGGTTTTAACTTGATTATATTTGTTAGGGCAATCCATATCCTGTAAGAAAATTGGTCTAACTTTTCCACTACCAATTTTGCTATAATTTTCCCTTGATAGGAATTACCTCAAAATTCTTTTTGAATCATCCACAATGTTGAAAGCTATTGTGGTGAATATGACTTTTTTTAAATAAGTGCAGGCTTCCTTAGTTGGAGAGTTTCTTGCCATGAGACTGAACAAAAGATCTTGCCACACCTTGCCAACTCACCTCCTTAACTAACTACCCTCAATCCTGTCACCCAATTCTAGCCAGTCAGCAGATAGCTGCTAAAAACCCAGCATCTCTGCCTCTTGTGCCACCTTTAAAAGACCACTGTGCACCCAGGCAAGATGAGCCCCCTCACTGGCAACACAGTCGCATGGCAACCACACTACCTGTGGCACATTGCCAGCATGATTGAAACTCCTTTGTACCTACAACTCCAGTCTCTCACCGTGGTCGCTGTTTAAACACCAGGCCATACAGTCTCCTTGTCCTTAACTACATTCTACCTAAGCACCCTCTCTAGGTCATGACTACTCTGTCTCTAATGCCCACTGTAGACCTGTATCTTTTCATTGTGCAGAACATCTCTTACACGCATGTTATCAGATAATTCCAAACAGACAGCAAAATCAAACACAAATAGAGGCTGAAGTTCACCCTCAATGCTGGCATTGATGACCAACAATTGTTGAACATTCCATCATGATCTGCTACACGCAGCTCTTATCTCCAGGAACCGGGCCTCAATCAAGTCCGGTCTGCTTTCCGGCACCCAATGCAGCTGAGCTGTCATACGCAGGGAGAACTTCCTCCTTCCACATGTGTGTGTCCTCCTCCTTGGCAGTCTGTTTTTGTTCTTCAGGTTCCTCAGCATTTCGAGTATTGCCTTGTTGCTCCAGTTGTGCAGAGCACTGTATATTGTGGTGATATAGTACACCGTCTGTACTATAGTAGAGCACCCTCCACAACCCTCTGCCTATACCAGCTTAAACCTTGAATTTTTCCCATCACCATCCTTGTCCCCTTTTCAGCTTCAGAACTTCAAACTTCTGTTTTTGACAATGATCCATGCTTGGTCTACCCCCAACCTTGCACCCTTGTCAACAAAACTGCACAGACTGTATTCATCCCGAATCTCTGACTGATGTTGATGGACAGTCCCTTAGCATGACTGACTGGAGCCCTGGCTGCGATATTTGCATCTCCCTGACCATCCATGAGCAAGTTTACTGCCAACTGGTGATTGCCATAAAGCACTGGCCATTGCCTACATATAGCCAGACATATCTCCTGACCGAGCCCAGCTCAAGTTGGTACCTGACGATGGCCCCCGCTCTGTGTGTGAACTGTGTCCATAACTCACACAACCAGGACTTCTAGACTGGCAGTGGCCTCCACCTCAACCCTTGACTGAAATGAAGAGTAGCCCTGACCCACTTTCTGAAGTGGCCATTTGGTGGCAGCTGGCACATACTGTAGGTGTTACATTGCCATACAATTAGATGACTACTCCAGGCCCGGACAGATACTGACTGATAAACATGCCTGTGTATCTGCACTAAACAGCACATTGATGTAGCAGCACCAATAGCCTTTAGGCTGTAGGTGACGGATAAGGCAAGGCAAGGGAAGGGATGGCACGGCTGTTGTGAGCATGCAGATAGCCGCTAAGTAAACAAGCTCTAAGAGAGCAAACAAGCAGCCCTGAAATGCAGAACAGCCTACTCTGTGAACTGGGTACATCTCCATGCACATAGTGTACTTGGATTAGCCTTTCATTGCTAGTTACTGATATGTCCTGCAATCTAGGCCTGTTCTTCCTAAGTAACCTGCAAATGGACTGGGGAGGTGTCATATGGATCCTGAAATATTGGCAAATCTTGACTGCCAATTTCTGTGGACGAGAGGTACATGCAACTGGTGCCCAGGGATCATACCTTGAGCTAATGTTGTGTGGCAAGCAACATGGAGGCTCTCCGAAGACTGTGTGAGTCGAAGTTGCCAGGTACTCACTCTGCCTTCCATGATAAGAATTATCAATGTTGCATTTGGTGAGGGGATGGGAAGCAGCATATTAATGAGGCAAGTTGTACAGTAATAAGATTGTTAAAAAATAATAATCTGCCCTAATGGGCAACTCTGCACTCTCTAGAGATAGTCTCAACTCAACACTTGAAATTTGTACTAAGTTGCTCCAAAAGTTGAGATAGGCTTCATTGAAATTCTCACGGGGTTCTGCCAGCAATCTCACCATAGCTCACGTCTTTCATGCCCCTATAAATTTCTTCTCACCATTCCACGTCACAGTTTATGGAACGGACCTTTCTAAACAGTTCTTCAACAGCTGTGAGAGGTTTGATCGAATTTGATTCCAGTCTTTTCCTCGACCTTGGGGAACCACATGCTGTGAATTGAACAAAGAAAGACTTTGTCTTAATTGTTTAATGTACGATTTCTGTTAAAATAGGCGCTGAAGACGGCAACTTAAACACTTTTCACTGCATTTTTTGTAAAAATACAAGTAACAATAAATTGCTGTTCTTCAGTTCTAATTTTGTCTAATAAAATATTTTAGCTTGGTTTTCCTAATATCTAAACGACCTGCCATTGGGATTTCATGAGCTGCTCATAAAATATCAATATGATATTCAGATAGCTCAGCCATCTGATGGACCACTGCCTCATCTACTAGTACTTAATATGATCTCCTTTCCTGTAGTACACTGCATCCTTTAAATAATATCACTCAGCTATTGATCTGTGTCAACTTCTGAGTAGGCTCTTTGCTACAGTGCTTTCAATTCACGAGCTGTCTGTTACAATTCAATTAAAGAAGATAAATATCATTCACATTACCTCCAAATCATTGACTCAGGTTTTTGAAAATAGGTCAGATAACTGAATTTTCAAGCCATCTCCATTTGTCAGAGGTTCCACCTGTTCATGTTTAATTTTATGAACACAAGCTTTAGTCTCAAAACAGTCAGGAAACAATCCAGAATGTTCCTCCAATAACATTTCAGAGCCTTTTACTTCTACTAGTTGTTCCAAAACCCTCAGTGGAGTTGATAATTTTGAACCAAACAGGTGATTCTGCAGAATTAAACCAATTCCTTCTGTAGGGATTTGTTACATTACTTCACCAACTCCTTTCACCAACTCACTCTTTTATCCAATTCTCTATAATAGAGTAAATTTTTAAATCTCATGTATACTTCCAATTAACATTTTCTCCTGTATTAGACCCTCTGGAAGAAAAACTGTGTCATCAGCTAACGCCAGTTTACCTCCTCACTTTAAAAAAAATTGAACTATCTCTTCTTTTGAAAAAAATCTTCAGGACCTCCTATAGTCTCAGGCTTTTAACCAAAATTTAAGGGATAATTGTGCTGACTGTCTTAAATCACCTCTCCCTTCCTTGTTTGTCCCAAGGGATCATGTTTCACCTGTAACACTTCAACAATTTTACTATCCACTTCCTTTTCTGATTCACCTTTACCTGAGGGTATCTTTTATGTCCTTACTGTTGAGTGTGTTTCCACTTCCAGCAATTCCAATATGTTCAGACTTACTACAATTGAAGCACATTATTTTCTATTGATTTTAGGATCTCGCCTTTGTCGTTTATTATTTAAGCATCCTTCTGTTAGTTCCACAAAACTAAAACCTTTTCCAAAACCAACTTTCTGTTCTTTATTTCTTCGTTGATTCCCATCTGATCATTTCGCCACATGTCTGTGTGAGATGTCAGAGGCCAGCAATGCAGCTTTCCTGATTTTTGAAACGACTTTCTTCTAAGTAAATCTTAAGGGTTTCTGAACTGCCATTTGGAATTCTTCCTTAAATATGATTTCTTTCGAGTTCTCAATTTTTTTCTCTAATTTCAGTGATCAAATCTGTGCGCAGAGTCACAAAACCTGATCTTTAGCTTAGAATGTCAGAACGATTATAGCGAATGAGATTCATTCAGGCAGGGGTAATTGTCAATGTGAAGAAGCAAGGAAGCTCACAATAATATATCACAGATAGCCAGTTGTGTTTGAATTTGCTTAATATTTTACACTGAATATATGATTTACACTCTGATTAGCCACAATCTGATTGCAAAGGCACAAGATATTCCACCCCAGAGATTTGTAGAGCTCGTAGCTCATTGATCATTTATCAGCAGTGTGACCATGTCAGTGACCAAGTCATCACTGAGAAGAAGCTTCAAGTTGTCAGAATACACTTCTATCATCCCTCTTTAGTTATTTTAATATTTTGATACATAAATAAATATTGATAGATAGCCTTCTATTGCAGAAAATGTCAGACAACAAATATATACAAATCAACAAGAATTGAAGTATGGATTGAGTTGCCAGGGGAATGGTGGAGGGTGGTACAACTATAATATTTAAAAGACATCTGGATGGGTGCAAGCTGACAAATAGGAATAGATTAATTTAGAAAACCTGGTCAGTGTGGATGAGTTGGACTGAAGGGTCTGTTTCTGTGTTGGACGACGCTATGACTCTATTGCTCTAAGACGCCTATGGTTCAGAGCATTTGTTGCCACCACACCCCTGTACTGCCATGAGACCTCAGCTATCTGCCATTCAAGCAAAATATTCCTTTTATTCTCGCTCATTCCCAACTGCCCTGAAACTGAGTGACTGCTGGACCACTTCAGACGGCAGATTAAGACACAACCACAGAGCTGTGGGTCTGGTATCACATACAGGCCAGACAAAGGAAGGTTGGCAGATTTCCGTACTTATAGGACATTAGTGAAGCAAATGGACATTTACAATGATTGCTAATACTTTAAATGAGCAATTTAGACAAAGGAGAGTCAATGGGCATCATCTCTTTGGATTTCCAGAAGGCCTTTAACAAGGTGTTGCACAGGAGACTGCTGAACAAGAAGGAAGTCTTATTGTGTTCAGTACTGGCATAGACAGAGGATTGGCTGACTGGTAGAAGGCAGAGATTGAGCATAAACAATGCCTTTTTGAGGATGATGGCTGGTGACTTGTGGAGTTCCACAAGGGTCTGTGTTGGGACCATAACTATTCACTTTATACTTTAATAATCTGGATGAAGGAACTGAGAGCATTGCTACTTTGGTTGCAGGTGACACAAAGATAGATGGAGGGACAGGTAGCGTTGAAGAAGTAAGGACGCTGCAGAAGGACCTGGGTAGACTAGGAGAGTGGGCAAAGAAGTGGCAGATGGAATACAATGTGGGAAAGTAAGAAGTTATGTGCTTTGATAGGCAGAATAGAGGCTTAGACTATTTTCTAAATGGGGAAATGCTTCATAAATGTTAATACAAAGGGATTTTGGAGTCCTCATTCAGGATTCTCTTACAGTTAACATGCAGATTCAGCTTTCGGTTAGGAAGGCAAAAGCAATGTTCATGTTAATTTCAAGAGGGCTGGAATGCAGGAGCAGAAATGTTCTCCTGAGGCTGTATTAGGACTTGGTCAGAACACATTTGGAATATTGTGAATAGTTTTGGACCCTGTATCTAAGGAAGGATATGCTGGTAATGGAGGGGGGAGTGGTTATAAGAATGATCCCAGGGAGAAAAGGGTTGTCATACAAGGAATGGTCAAGGACTCTGGGTCTGTACTTGAAGTTTAGAAAGATGAAGCAGGTTTACATTGTAACACATAGAAAGCTGAGAGGCCTGCATAGAGTAGAAGTGGATATATTCTGATTATTAGGAGACACTAGGACACAAGAACACAGCCTCATAGTAAAGGGATGACCCTTTAAAACTGAGATGAGGAGGAATTTCTTCAGCCAGCAGGTGGTGAATCTGTGAAGCTCATTGTTGCAGAATATTGTGGAGGCCAAGTTATTGAACGTATCTAAGGCAGAGATAGAATGCTTCATAAGGGGATCAAAGGTTACCAGGAGAAGTCAGGAGAACGAGGCTGAGAACGATACCAGCCATGATCTAATGGCAGGGCAGGCTCGATGGCCGAGTTGTCTAATTCTGCTCCTTATGGTCTTATTTCTAACAGTCTCCTGCTTTCAATTCCAAATTTGTCCTTTGAATTTAATGTCCACGAGTTGCTCATTTCCCCAGAGCATTGACCTGGTCCTTGGGATTACTAATCCAGGGACATTACCGGGGCCGCACTGTCTCTACAAACTCCTGAAAAATCAACTCTGATGGCCTGGGCACTGTCCAGATGGTCACTAAGTGTCTCCCCCACTAGGTCTTATGTCTCAACTCTCTGTGTCTAGTGTTCAAGGGGAGGACAAATCAAATGTTATAAAGATACTCCGAACATCTCTTTGAAGCACAGCACCACTGACATTAAGACAAGACCACAAAGAATTTACCACCAAATGTTTAAAATTCCAACAGCTTGTTCAAAAAGTTCCATCATGCTTTGAGACCAAATGAGGCAAAACGCCAACAGAAAAGTGAAAGCAAAGGAAGGAAATCCTGCATACCAAATACCACTACATAATGGGAGGTCCTGTCCCATGTATCCAGAAATCTGGGGATCACATCCTGGCCTGTTCAGTTACATGAAATCACATGGCAGAACCCACAAACCTGAATGGACATCACTCCCAAAATGAGGGGTATGCATTCTGAAATGAAGAATGAAGACTTGCTTAATATCATTCAATTCTGGCCAATGACCTATATTTCCAGAACTCTCCATAAAGTTGTTCGATGTATTGGTAATTACATTGTGTGGATTAATAGGGGTCATTTTATGAATAGACATGGGACAAAAAATTGAATGTTATGAATAAAGTACAAAATTCTTAAATGTACAAGTATCATTGTGAAATGAGTCAGACTGTTGTTTTTATTTCACTGTGAGACAGACACCAAGAATAAAAACTAGTTGGGAGATTATTTTTTCAATGAGTAAATCTTTGATGCATGTTTGATACAATAATTTCAGTTACGTAAAATAAATTTTAGCATTACTTCACAAAACATAAATGAGAAATTGCTTCCCAAACACTCCACAAAATTGGTGTTTCCATGCAACTACTAGTCAGGGATAAATTTGATTTGAGCAAATTTACACGTTTACAGATTTAATGAATGACATCTGGCATAGATTCCCAATGTGACTAATAGTGTAGTTAGCAGCTAAGAAAAGCATATACATTAATCGCTTTATAAATTCATTCCCTAATTAATCAGTCAATGTTTTCCTCTTAATGACATGATCTATAGTGTGAAGATTTTCATTACTATGCGCAGTCCTGTCCTACAAAATGCCAAAGTTGCTAAGATGACAAGAAAAACAGTAGCAGTCACTATGGCAACATGATTCACCTCTTATATCACTCCGGAAGACATGGATTTCACCGGTTCATCTCACTGAAGTTTTAATTAATAAGATCCCCGCGTTCAATTAAAAAGTGTTTCTTACCAATACGACAATATCAAATAAAATACCAAAGTAAGTAAAAATTACTGATGGGTGCAAAGAAAGTGCTACCTTGAGACAAAATATTGTGTCATAAATATACATTATCTTTGTCAGGTCTTTTATATTATTTGGACAAATGCAAGTCCAAATATTATATCAGTCCAGTGAGGATTAGGATAAAATTAAATTAAGTGTAATACCACCTTAAGGATGAACAGTTTTCTGCCTGTCTCAGAGGGAGCTGAAGGTAACACAATCTATATTTTTATCAGTGTGTCAGCCAAGCCTGAGCCACTTTAATCTAATTCCTGTGGGTTCAAGGGACAGTCACCATTGACTAATTCAGTGCTGGGTCTCATCCAATGATATCACTTTGCTACCTGATACCATTAGTGATGATGGCATTTCGAATAGCTATCTGTAACATCGGACTGTAGGTCGTTTGGAAACAAGCTCATATTAGGCAGCGTTTCAACAGTCACTGTGCTCAACAAAATGCTACATTTCGAAAGTTATACTAAATTTCCAAATTATACCAAACACTTTGCCTTATTCTTTCAACCTCACATATACTTATTTAGGCAGATTTGAAATCTTCTTATTGTGTTTAATGACCTCTATACTAATTACTAATCCAAAAGAGAGGGCAACTTGCTTCTCAATATTGAATTCCCATAATGAAGGTTGTGTATTATAATGAAGACAATTAATTTCCGATTTAACTCACCATTTTTGAGAGAGAATCATGCTTTTGCGTAATAACAAGATGATCTCAGCTACGAACAAAAACCCATTACATCAATGCACTGACAAGAGATTGTTTTTTCCTTAAAATTAAAGTACTGACAAAGACCTGCAAAAGTAGAAATAAGTGGAAGAGTCTCCAAATACACTAATGCTTCTCTTTCAGAAAAACTTTGTAACGGGAGCAAAGTCGAAGTGATGAAATTGTGCAAGAGAGAGAGAGAGACAGAGAGAGATCCACTGACCTTCGATGCAGACTTTTTATAGTGGTTCAAATTGTTGACTTATAGCTATAATTGCAACAGCACTTATGTTTCAGATGAACCTTGAGGCCTGGCTTAAGCACTGTGGTTCTTCCGACACTGCTCTGGTAATCATCGTGTGAAGTATTAACAACCACCTGCTGAGACTGGCCAAGAAGCCAGATTTCCCCACTGCCTCAATGTGAAGCAAGCAATTTTATTAATTTTACTGGCCTTAACAACACTGGACTAAGCAGTGTACCATATTTCTCAAGTCTGCAGTCTCTCTATTCCATTCCGTCTCTGAGCAGATACAGATTTTACAGAATGGTAAGGCCACAGATTTGAAGTAGCCTGAAATCTCCCGGTACCCACACTATTGTTAACCATTCCACCATTCTCTGTAGATGGCTTGAGTTCAACACTACAAACATTGCCAATATTCATGGCCTTTCACTCATGTTTGACCTTTACATTTGACCTTGGTCAGTATGTTAGCATTGTGTTTGACTGGAGAAACAATCACATTTGAACCTGATTCCACCTGCACTCAAAGACCATGGGCCAAGAGCTCCAAAAGCCCTTTGGGACAGATCTCAAGCTGGTAAAACCCTACTCTCCATGGATTCTATTTCTGATGATGAGGCTAAAGGGACTTTACACATTGTCAGCTGTAAGTGGGTCCAGTTGCAGAGCAATTGGAATATCCCTGGGAAGGAAATTAGCAGTGAAGTTTTCCCAGAGGGTAAATGGACAAACCCAGAGAGTGAACAATTAATTCTGCAAGAGGAAGTGTGTGTTTTTTTTATTTTTACTGACTCCAATGTTGAAATCGCATTGTATCCTATGTTGCAGAGACATTTTTGGTGGCCAATGTTGTACGAGACAAAATTGCACAAAATATGCCATGTCACGTGACATATTTTCCGCACTTACATGTGGCTACCCATTTTTGAGGGGAATATTGTACAGTAGAAGTTATTGTCCCACCTTGCAATGACATCAAGAGGGTTCAGGAAAATTAAAAAGCTCATATCTTTCTACACCCTTTCTCTTCAAATACTGGCAAATGGGCCTAGATTAATTTAGGATATCTGATCAGCATGTACAAGAGGGACTGAACGATCTGTTTCCCTGCCTTGCAATTTTATGCCCCTTTGACTCTACGACAGTCATTAGAAATTGCAGGAAGCAGATAAAAATATGTTTTGACATATACTACAACCTGTAGAGATGTACAGCCTGACCAGCTTTTGACTCAACACTGTAAATATGGAAGAAAATATACTTCAACTGCTAACCACCTTTTGTTCTACTTCCATTCAAGGTTTTGCATTTAATTACAATTCCAGATAGTCGAAATGTGAGACTATTACAATGGATGTTACCTGTAGCATTAGCATTGGCGGTTGAAGCATTAATTCTGAAATTCTTTGCTTTGCAGGTTAATTGAAATTTACTTGTCTTGCTTCCTTTCAGGAATGACTAGCTGGCAACACTGAGAAAGTGCCTTTTCCCTTTCTTTACCTGATGTATGGGGGTATTTGATGACTGTTCTCAAAGCTGTAACCTTCATATCACATTAGTCCACACACACAAGAGTGTCAGGTGACCCATAGACATGGTAAAAGTTTGCTTTAACCCCTGCTTTTTGTATATCCCTGGAAAGGTAGAACACAAACTTATCTGCAGAAGGTGGCCTCTTGTTGAGCGAGGGTAATCAGCCTCTCATTATGTTCTGCTGGTTAGACTTTCCACTTGAAGTTTCCCTTATTGTGAATGGCTGGGACACTTGATGAATCCTCACAGGACTCTGGCACAGAATTTACAGCCACTGTTTGGCCGTAGCAGATCTCACTCTCAAAAAGAAACGCATCAGAATTAAAAGTTCAATAGTTACATCTGTAACTACTTTGGGGTCCTGATCTGTCATCATGACATTGTGTAATCAATTCAGACTAACAACACCAGCATTTTATATAATAACAGTGACACCTAGGAGTGAGGGGGAAGGTGGTACTGTTGGAGATTCCAGATGGTGGAACATTCAGATCGGTAGGCCACAGGATTTTCTGAATTTTACTGAACTTTTCCTTTCTTAATGAGCTAAATTCTAACTAATAGAGTAAGGGGTGCAGATAACATGACTGTGTTCAACCTCAAATCAATCTGAGGGATAAGATTTATGACCATCTGGAAGAGCATGGCTTGATCAAATACAGTCAACACGGCTTTGTGAGGGGTAGGTCATGCCTTACAAACCTTATCGAGTTTTTTGAGGATGTGACTAGAAAGGTTGATGAGGGTCGAGCTGTGGATGTGGTGTATATGGACTTCAGTAAGGCATTTGATAAGGTTCCCCATGGTAGGCTCATTCAGAAGGTCAGGAGGAATGGGATACAGGGGAACTTAGCTGCTTGGATACAGAATTGGCTGGCCAACAGAAGACAGCGAGTGGTAGTAGAAGGAAAATATTCTGCCTGGAAGTCAGTGGTGAGTGGAGTTCCACAGGGCTCTGTCCTTGGGCCTCTACTGTTTGTAATTTTTATTAATGACTTGGACGAGGGAATTGAAGGATGGGTCAGCAAGTTTGCAGACGACACAAAGGTCGGAGGTGTCGTTGACAGTGTAGAGGGCTGTTGTAGGCTGCAGCGGGACATTGACAGGATGCAGAGATGGGCCGAGAGGTGGCAGATGGAGTTCAACCTGGATAAATGCGAGGTGATGCATTTTGGAAGGTCGAATTTGAAAGCTGAGTACAGGATTAAGGATAGGATTCTTGGCAGCGTGGAGGAACAGAGGGATCTTGGTGTGCAGATACATAGATCCCTTAAAATGGCCACCCAAGTGGACAGGGTTGTTAAGAAAGCATATGGTGTTTTGGCTTTCATTAACAGGGGGATTGAGTTTAAGAGTCGTGAGATCTTGTTGCAGCTCTATAAAACTTTGGTTAGACCGCACTTGGAATACTGCGTCCAGTTCTGGGCGCCCTATTATAGGAAAGATGTGGATGCTTTGGAGAGGGTTCAGAGGAGGTTTACCAGGATGCTGCCTGGACTGGAGGGCTTATCTTATGAAGAGAGGTTGACTGAGCTCGGTCTCTTTTCATTGGAGAAAAGGAGGAGGAGAGGGGACCTAATTGAGGTATACAAGATAATGAGAGGCATAGATAGAGTTGATAGCCAGAGACTATTTCCCAGGGCAGAAATGGCTAGCACGAGGGGTCATAGCTTTAAGCTGGTCGGTGAAAAGTATCGAGGGGATGTCAGAGGCAGGTTCTTTACGCAGAGAGTTGTGAGAGCATGGAATGCGTTGCCAGCAGCAGTTGTGGAAGCAAGGTCATTGGGGTCATTTAAGAGACTGCTGGACATGTATATGGTCACAGAAATTTGAGGGTGCATACATGAGGATCAATGGTCGGCACAACATTGTGGGCTGAAGGGCCTGTTCTGTGCTGTACTGTTCTATGTTCTATGTTCTAATTCATGATGAATCGGAGGCAAATCCTTTAGCACTTATTACTTCCCTGAGTGAAGTATAGGGAACAGGTGTTATTATCATCCATTTGTACAGATCAGAATCTCAGTTTAGGATGGAAAAGGCCTGTGCTTCAATCAGCGCTGTCTTCCATTCATTATGAATATCATGAGGATTGAAGAACCATATCATAAACAATGAAGCCCTCAACAAAGTCAAGTGCCTGGGCATAGCACGGGTTATTCCAGATACTAAAGCAGTGGTATATAGTGAACCACGCTCTGGTAAGTGCAATCTTGGGGCACATTGTAAATACCTCCAAAGCAGCTCTGATATTGTCCAATGGTTTGGAAGCAGGAGGCCAACTTCCTGCTGGATACATCTGGCACATAACAACCCAGAAAATAACCTACAATCTTGAAGTAGTTTATCGACTGAGGACAGACATTGATAGGAAGATAGAGTTTGCCTCCAGCAGAACCATTACGAAGCAGAAGGTCTTTTGGCCCAGTTGCTGAAATCATATGGGTCAAAAATTTGCTTTCTACAGTCATCAAAAATTATGTCAACTTCTACAGAGACAAGCCTCCCCATGATCTCTGCCTGCAAAGAACTTGCCATCATCATCAAAGACCCCTCCCACGCCAGTTATGCTTTCTTTCACCCTCTTCCATTGGGCAGCAGATACAAAATTTGAAAACACGTACCAATGGATTCAAGAAGTTTCTTCCTTGCTGTTAACTGACTTTGAATAGACCTCTCAAGTGTTAGAATTGATCTTTCTCTGCAGCTGTAACACTATATTCTGCTTTATTACCCTGACGTACTTCTGGAGGGTGTGATTTGCTTGGATAGTACGCAAAACAATACTTTTCACTGACTCGGTATATGTGACAATAATACGTCAAATCAAACCATCTTCAAGTCAAAGACCACTTATACATCTGGTACTGTCATCATGACTGAAATGGGTCAAATAAGGAGAGCCCACTGAATGAAAATAATAATTTGGGCTTTCCTGAAAGCTACTGACTGCACAGGAGCACGCACAAATATAATTACCTACTAAGAAGAGTTGTCAAGTCCAGCACTTGGCATTTTATGTACCTTATAACTAGGCCAAGGCTCAATTTGAGGTGTTCCTTTGGTTTCTGGTACAAGCTTGTTAATGTGACTGTCCCAACATTCGTTCAGTGCACTGCTATCTTGCTCGACACATTTTTTGGAAGTAATTTTCATCAATTTAAAATTGGGTGAGTCACTGCTGTGGATTGACACTGTGCTTAACCATATTTCTTTTGAAATGATAAGCCAATTTTTGGCTCTATTAAATCAAACGATAGCAACCTTGAATATATCAAGGAACATTTTCAAAGCAATTACATTTAATGTTACATTTTATAACACTGCCTAATTGCACTGGTTCATGATGGGCTTTGCATCATCCAGCAATGTGCCAATGATTTTAAGATGAAATGTGAGAGAAAGGAACGTGTATTTTTGGGGCAATTTAAATTGTCCCTGGAGTACCAATAGAATCCAAAGCAGAAATCTGACAACTGAGATATCAACACCACTAGGAAAATTCACTCATTATTTCCTCAAAATTCAACAATGTTTTTTTTGCCAAGAATATCCACAAGCAATGGAGCTATCAATGCTATTAAAAATGACTCCTCAATGCTGGGAAACTGGTAATCCAATCATGTAATTTATAACTTTGAAATGATCACTATTTTTGTCAATGACTCATAGCTTGACAAACTTTGAACAGAAAGTAAAATCTTTTAAAACAAGAATTATTTAGATAGCAGGCGAGGAAAAAGACCATCGCCAGCAAGACAAGTCACACGCTGGATTACGCAAATTACTATCTACCAGAAGCAATAAAAGAAATGCTATAAATGTCACGTAGCTAGTTAAATTGATTGAACTTGAATAGTCATCATTTCAATACTGAATAAGTCACTATAATAAATTCAACAGTACTTTTTTTCTTTATGCAGAACTGAACAACTTTATAGCATAGTGTCATACATAAACAGGAAATAATAATTATAATTTGAAAACAGGACAAGCTGTAAACACTCAACTGGTAAGCTAGCATTTGCAGAGAGTGAAACAGTGTTACAAGCCAAAAATCACTTTCACAATAGTAGTGAAACTAATGGCATTTATTTATGTATGTGCAAACTGGACAGCAACTTCAGACAAAAGCAGAGGCAGTGTTAAATACAAACATCTGGAAGCTATTATTCAAAACACCCCATTGCTACTGTTATGACCAGTCTCAGTGTGAGGCTCCTGAACTCACTATGGTTTCGGATGGGATTCCCCCAAAAGGTTATGCTCCCTGGTAAGGAGTATTCAGGATTTGGTATTCAGAAATAACCTGCTCAGTGACGCCCAGTTTGGGTTTCACCAGGGCCACTCAGCTCCTAATCTCATTACAGTCTTAGTTCAAACATGGACAAAAGAGCTGAATTCCAGAGGCGAGGTGAGAGTGACAGCCCTTGATATTAAGGCTGTATTTGACCAAGTGTGGCATCAAGGAGCCCTGGCAAAACTGGAATCACTGAGTATCAGGGGGCAAATTCTCCAGTGGTTGGAGTCATACCTGACACATAGGAGGATTGTTGTTGGAAGCTGTTCATCTCAGCTCCAGGACACATTGGCTCCTAAGACATCTAGGGCGGCACCATGGTTCAGTGGTTAGCACTGCAGGCTCTCAGCGCCAGGGACCCGGGTTCGATTCCAGCCGTGTTGACTGTCTGTGTGGAGTTTTCATTCTCCCCGCATCTGTGTGGGTTTCCTCCGGGTGCTCCAGTGTCCTCCCACAGTCCAAAGATGTGTAGGCTAGGTGGATTGGCCATGCTAAATTGCCTGTAGTGCTCAGGGGTGTGTGGGTTATAGTGGGATGGGTCTGGGTGGGATGCTTCAAGGGGCGGTGTGGGCTTGTTGGCCCAAAGGGCCTGTTTCCACACTGCAGGGAATCTAATCTAATTTCTGCAGGAATTCCTCAGGGTTGTGTTCTAGGACGAACCATCTTCAGCTGCTTCATCAATGATGTTCCCTCCATCTTAAGGTCAGAAGTAAGGATGTTTGCCAATGATAGCACAATGTTCAGCACCATTCTCGACTCCTCAGATACTGAAGCATTCCATATTTACATGCAACAAGATCTGGACAATATCCAGGCTTAGGCTGACAAGTGGCAAGTGACATTCGAGCCACACAAATGCTAGCCTATGACAGTCACTAATAAGAGACAATCTAACCACCACTCCTTGACATTCAATGGTGTTACCATCATTGAATCCACCACTATCGACATCCTAGGGGTTACCATTGACCAGAAACTGAACTGGACTCACCACATTAACACAGTGACTACAAGAGTAGGTCACAAGGTAGGAATACTGTGGTGAGTAACTCATCTCCTGACTCCTCAAAGCCTGTCCACCATCTACAAGGCGCAAGTCAGGAATGTGATGAAATAGTCCCCACTTGCCTGGATGGGTGCAGCCCCAACAACACTCAAGAAGCTTGACACCATCCAGGACAAAGCAGCCTGCTTGATTGGTACTACATCCATAAACATCCACTCCCTTCACCACCAACACTCAGTAGCAGCAGTGTGTCTATCTACAAGATGCACTACAGAAATTCACCAAAGATCCTCAGACAGCACCTTCCAAACCCACAACCACTTCCAGCTAGAAGGACAAGGGCATCAGACTTATGGGAACACCACCACCTCCAAATTCCCCTCCAAGTTACTCACCATCCTGACTTGGAAATATGTCACCATTCCTTCCTTGTTGCTGGGTCAAAATCCTGGAGCTCCCTCCCTAACAGCATTATGGGTCAACCCACAGCAGGAGGACTGCAGCGGTTCAAGAAGGCAGCTCACCATCACCTTCTCAAGGGCAGCTAGGGATGAGCAAGAAATGCTGGTGAGCCAGCGATGCCCACACCCCACAAATGAATAGAAAAAAAGGAGGAATGAACTGCCTCCTCTCCATAATTCGGCTCCTCTTTTTGTTCACTACAAGGTTAGGTTAGAAAGAATTCCTTCCTTCTGGAGAGATAATAGGAACTGCAGATGCTGGAGAATCTGAGATAATAAGGTGTGGAGCTGAATGAAAACAGCAGGCCAAGCAGCATCTTAGGAGCAGGAAAGCTGACGTTTCGGTGAAGGGTCTAGGCTGGAAACTTTCCTGCTCCTAAGATGCTGCTTGGCCTGCTGTGCCCTTCCTTCATGGATATCTTTTCCAAATCCAAACGTTTTAAAGGGAGCCAAATTTCTCAGGCTATCTTGAGTTAAATAAAGGGTGAGTTTAGTAGCTACAAAACATGGCTTTAAATTATAAAACTTGCCCACGTACACATAGATTCGAAATATGAATTAAGTACAGAAAAAAGGAGAAAATATATATGAATCAGTCTCTGGGTTCTGTGAAGAGTGGATGGTGAAATATAGTGGGCATTAAGTTTGATTATATCAATTACACTGATGTTAGTTGTGAAGCAGTTGACTTTGAGATTCCTACGTCTGCAAGTTGATAGGCTTTTATCCTGTTTCCTTCTTGAGAATGACTGGGCAGCTTTGCCAGGCTTCCAACACTCAGAGCAAGGGGCAGACTTTCTTTTCCCTGAAGTACAGGTGTATCTAATTGCTATACTCAGGCAGTGGCCTCATAACTTGTTAGTCCACACTAGCACATCAGCCCAATGAAAGAGACAAACCAAGCAACATTTGATTAGATTAGATTAGATTCCCTACAGTGTGGAAACAGGCCCTTTGACCCAACAAGTCCACACTGCTCCTTGAAGCATGCCACCCAGACCCCTTCACCTATAGTCCACACACACCCCTGAACATGACGGGCAATTTAGCATGGCCAATCCGCCTAGCCTGCACATCTTTGGAATGTGGGAGGAAGCTGGATCACCCGGAGGAAACTCATGCAGACACGGGGAGAATGTGCGAACTCCACACAAACAGTCGCCCAAGGCTGGAATCGTACCCGGGTCCCTGGAGCTGTGAGGCTGCAGTGCTAACCACTGAGCCACCGTGCCATCCCATTTGGTTTATAATTCCTTGTATACTCATGAAAGGATGAAACAAAAGCATTTTGAAAGTTTGGGACATAATCCATGAGGGATGACATTCTGTTGAGGGCTAATCAGCCCTTGTTGTCTTTCCTTTTTAAGTCTCTCTGTTTGAAGTTTCCCTGACAGTGTTAAAGGGCATTCCATGGGTTCACACAAGCATTTGTCAGACAACCACTGAAATTATATCTGCCGTCATTTTTTTTATTGTCTTTCCCCTATTAAAAAATTAACACATTGTAATTACAAGTTCAATATGTCCAGATGTAATCTGGAATTGTCATCCATGATTATAGCTGTACACTAATTTTGAAAAGAGCACCTGGAGACAGTCAGCAGCACCTTGAAGAGTGGACAAGAGGAGCACCTGGAAAGAAACAGCTCCACTTTGAGATAGTTGTGGTGGCTTCTACCAAGATTGACCTTGAGAAGCTCAATGATGTAGGACTCTATGCCTTAAATGCTGTTCTGAGGGATGCACACCAAGACAAACATCAACTGTGACTGGAAGACAGTCCACTTGGTGTTGGATGCTCTTTAGTCTGTCCAAAGCTTGGTCTGTAAAGAGTTGTCCTCATTTGCAGAGTAGCACATTCCAAGGTCCAGGACTACATGCTAATGGATGCACTAATGCACACATGCTAGCTGTTGCTGAGGTACAATGCGAAAAGGTCACTGCCTAAGGTCTTTCAGCCTTAGTATACTGTGGACGAGAAACTGTAATACCCCTCATTCTATGTGCGTTTAAGAATGTACGTTGTAAATCAAGAGTATTAAAAATGTAATGAGGCACTTAAAGGGGAAACGTGTTATGCAGAGAACTTTATAACAATTGCACTCTTTGAAATTTGAAGTGTCTTGCCCTTGGGCTGCATACCTGATGTGAGATGCATTTGCTAAGTATCATAACTGTTACAATCATTTTCTTGCGAGTCCTTTTCTGTTAAAATTAATAGTTAAGGCAGGAACATATGGGTGAATACTCCTACTACACAGTTTTTAGAGTAAAATTTGGTTTTTAGTTTAGATTAAGTGATACTTAAGGTAACAGAGTTAAGGTAAAGTATATCTAACACTCATTAAACTAGAGGAAGTAGACATCCAAGCAGTGATTTAAGAATAGATCATGACAGGGCAGTTTGGCAAAGAAGAATATCCTGCTTTGAGAATGTGAGAATTCAGGGACACTCCTAGTGTCCAGGGAGTTTATGTGTGCAGGAAGGATTCTTAATTGCAGCTATTCAAGATCCTCATTTTGGATGTGGAACAGCAAGTGGAGTGTCCACAAAGCTGGGATCTTCATGGCTAGCACATAGAGTAAGGTGGTCACGCTGCAGTTAGAGAGCACATAGGAAAAAAAGGGAATTGGTGACTGTCTGACAGACTTGAAAAACCAGGCAGGTAGCACCAGAGATCCCTGGGTTCACCTCTGTCTCTAACTGAATGTTTGTTGGATATGGTTGGGGAAGATGCTTTCTCAGGTCAACACAACAAGAACAAACTCTGTGAAACCACAAGTGGCTCAACTGTACAGACAGTGAGAAAACTAAGCGAAAGAGCAAAGGTGATAGGAGATCTGTCATACAGATAGCTGTTTCGACAGCCAAGGACATGATACCAGGATATGATGCTAAGGTCAAAGATGTCACTGTACAGCTTCAAGACATTCTGAACTGGGGGGGGGGGGGGGGGGGGGGGGGGGGTGCGCGGTGATGGCAGGCAACCAAAGGTTATTCCATGTCAGAATATATGACATAGGTAAAACAGAGCGACAGGGTCCTGCAAGTGGAATGTGGTGAGCTAAGAAAGAAATAATTAAAAAGCAGAACCCAACAGTAGTAATCTCAAAACTACTCCCAGTGAAATCAGTCCAATAGTGAGAAAGGATATTGCCTGGGAAAATCTCGACATAGAATCAGTCTATGAAGCAACAATGTTAAATAACGTTAGTGGGAGTTTTCTATAGGCCTCTTAACAGTTGTGGTAAAGTAGGCAATGGCATTGAACAGGAAATAAAAGCATGTAACAAGGGGGTGTCATGGTAATCTACAAAAAGACTAGGCAAATGACGTGCAATAACTTAGTGGTATAGGAGTTCCTGAAGTATGTACATGGTAGCTTTTGATCAGTGCAATGAGGAACTAACTGGGGCTATCATTCCCATTGTGCAACGAGAAAAGATTAATTAATAATCTTGTGGGGCAAGGTCCTATAGGGAAGAGTAATTATTACATGAACAAATTCTTCATTGTACAGAAAGTGAAGTGATCCAATCTGAAAATAGAGTTCTAAATCTAAACAAAATAAATTACAAACCTATGAGGCACAGATTGGCTGTGATAGATTTAATAACTTCATTAAATTAACAAGGATAGGCAACAGCTAATATCTAAGCAATTAAATCATGCATTTCAACAGTTACACATTCTTTTCTGGTGCAAAAAATACAACAGGAAAAGTGGCCAACCATGGCTAATAAATGAAATTAATGATAGTACATTGTCATAGGCCCAACCATTTTCTGCTTCATCAGTTTCTTTAACTTGATCATAAGATCAGAAGTACAAATGTTCACCAATTGCCCAATATCCAGTAACGTTTGCAACTCCTCAGAGACCAAAGCGTTCCACATCCATGAGCAGACATACCACGACAACATTCAGGCTTGTTCTGATACGTAGCAAGTGACATTCACCTCACAGAAGTGCAGGGCAAAGACCATCTCCAACAAGAGTAAATGCCTGAACAACCAATGGCCTTACATTGCTAGAGCCCACACCAACAATCCTCCCACCTCCTCCGTAGTGACACCCACCACCCAATGACTAGGACTTCCCCTGCAATTGGGACTTGTTTTTCCCATACCCCACCCTCAAAAATCCCCAAATGCCTCATGGTACCATTGACCAGAAACTGAACTAGAACTGAACTGAACATTACATTCTAAACTCCACAAGCAGGTCAGAGGCTGGGAATAATACAGCAAGTAACTCTCTTCCTAACTCCTCCAGTGCTTGCCCACCATTGACAAGATGCAAATCAGGGCAGTGATAAAATACTGTTTGCCTGGGTGAGTGTGGTTACAACACTCAAGAAGCTCAATGCCATCCAAGACAAGGTGGCCCACTTGATCGACACCACACCCACCAAAGTAAATATTTTCTCCCTCCATCATTAAATAGACAGTGGAAGCTGTATTTACTACAAATAGGATTCAATGCAGCAATTGCACCTTCCAAACCCACAAACTCTACCAGCTGGAAAGCAAGGGCAGCAGCTGCACAGGGATAAGACCACCTGCAAGAACATCTCCAAGTCACAAACCATCCTGAATTGGAACTTCACTCTCATTGGATCAAAATCCTGGAATTCCCTTCCTAACAGCATCTCTGGCAGCACATTCACAGAAAAGGCAGATCACCACCACCTCCTCAAGGCCAGTGAGGTATCCGCAATAAACACTGGTCCTGTCAGCAAATCCAAGTTCCCATGAGAATATTTTTTAAAAGCCTTTGTCGATCTGCTTTTGGGTCAGGGAGAGAGGAGTGTTTCTATTCCTCCCCTGAAAATGGCCACAAAAAGCTGCCCAAAAGACACTGCCCCTTCCCCATCCCACAATAAATGTGCTCCTCCCACCTCCTCCCTAGTGACACCCACCACCGAATGACTGGGGCTTCCCTTGCGATTGGGACTTGCTCTTCCCACACCCCACCCTCAAAAATCCCCAAAACCTTACCAGCTCTCCACAGTCTCTCTCACCATAACCTCTTGCCACCTTAAGATTCAGCTATGCTCTTCAGTCGCTGCAGTATTCCCCTCCTGTCTGGCCTCCAGCCTATCAGTCAGGCTGCTTTTGGGCAGGAAGTCAATTGAAATGAATGTAAAGGGATTGTGCAGTAGGACTCTCAGGAAACACCTTCTCCTTCATTTCCTGACTCCCAGACAACACACCCTGCACAGAATTCACCCCTGGGCTATAATATAGGTCTCTGAATGAATGCCAGTCCGTTCAGCAATGTTGACTTCGAAAGTGAAGCAGGTCCATACTTAGAATAGTGATAATGGGAACTGCAGATGCTGGAGAATCCAAGATAACAAAGTGTGGAGCTGGATGAAGGGTCTAGGCCCGAAACGTCAGCTTTTATGCTCCTGAGACCTCTGATGAAGGGTCTAGGCCTGAAACGTCAGCTTTTGTGTTCCTGAAATGCTGCTTGGCCTGCTGTGTTCATCCAGCTCCACACTTTGTTACCATACCTAGAATATTTGTCTTTTTTGATTTTATGAACAGTGATAGGAAGCATTCTATGTGACTCGCCTGTCTTAAAATAGCATGACCTGGGAGCTGTTGACATTTAACCCCTTACACTGTGCTGGGCTACTGGAACTGTGCCTATCCTCAGAGTCTCATCAAGCCCGTTTGAATAGGAAAAGGTCCATTAGGGGAATGCCTGGTTCTGACGAACACAGGATTTCATCTCGTGCAGAACCAAACCTTTTAACAATCCTAAAATATGAGAAGTCGGGAACTCAAAATTCTGAGGTGCCAAAGTGTGGAGCTGGATGAAAAAAAAGCAGGCCAAGTAGCATCTTAGGAGCACAAAAGCTGACATCAATCGCCTCAACCTCTCCATCCCTCTCACCCACTCCAACCTCTCCCCCACAGAACGCGCAGCCCTCCGCTCCCTCCGCTCCAAACCCAACCTCACCATAAAACCTGCAGACAATGGAGGCGCAGTTGTAGTATGGCGCACTGACCTCTACATCGCCAAGGCCAGACGCCAACTCTCCGACACCTCCTACTACTGCCTCCTTTGATCATGGCCCCACCCCCGAGCACCAAACCATCATCTCCCAGCCCACCCACAACCTCATCACCTCAGGTGACCACCCGCCCACAGCCTCCAACCTCATCTTTCCCCAACCCTGCACCGCCCACTTCCAACTCCTTCCCAAAATCCACAAACCCGCCTGCCCTGGTCAACCTATTGTCTCCGCCTGCTCCATCTGATCGAACTCATCTCCACCTATCTGGACTTCATTTTCTCCCCCTTGGTCCAGGAACTCCCTACCTATGTCCGTGACGCCACCCGCACCCTCCACCTCCTCCGGAACTTCCAATTCCCCGGTCCCCAACACCTCATTTTCACCATGGACATCCAGCCCTGAAACACCTGCATTCCCCATGCAAATGGCCTAAAGGCCCTTCATTTCGTGCTATCCCATAGGCCCAACCAGTCCCCCTCCACTGACACCCTCATCCGCCTAGCTGAACTTGTTCTCACCCTCAACAACTTCTCTTTTGATTCCTCCCACTTCCTACACACAAAGGGGGTACCCGCATGGGCCCAAGCTATGCCTGCCTCTTTGTAGGTTACGTGGAAAAATCCCTCTTCCTTACCTACACTGGCCCTAAACTCCACCTCTTCCTCCGTTGTATCGGCGCCACCTCGTGCTCCCATGAGGAGATTGAACAGTTCATCCACGTCACCAACACCTTCCACCCGAACCTCAAGTTCACCTGGACCATCTCCAACACATCCCTCACTTTCCTGAACCTCTCTGACTCCATCTCAGGCAACCACCTACAAAACGATATCCATTTCAAGACCACCGACTCCCACAGCTACCTAGAATACACCTCCTCCAACCCACCTTCCTGCAAAAATTCCCTATTCCCAATTCCTTCGCCTCCGCCGCATCTGCTCCCAGGATGAGGCATTCCATTCCCATACATTGCAGATGTCCTTGTTTTTCAAGGACCACAACATCCCCCCCCGCAGTGATCGAGATGGCCCTAGACTGTGTCTCCCACATTTCCTGCAACTCATCCCTCACACCCCATCCCTGCAATTACCACCAAAAAAGAATCCCCCTAGTCCTCACATACCACCCCACCATCCGGATTCAAGTATCATCCTCCGACACTTCCGCCATCTACAATCCGACCCCACCACCAAAGACATTTTTCCATCCCCACCCTTGACTGCCTTCCAGAGAGACCACTCTTTCCGGGAATCCCTTGTCCGCTCCACACTCCCCTACAACCCCACCACACCCGGCACTTTCCCCCGCAACCACAGGAAGTGCTAGACTTGCTCCCATGCCTCCTCCCTCACCCTCATCCCAGGCCCCAAGATGACCTTCCATATCAAGCAGATGTTCACCTGCACACCTGCTAATGTAGTATACTGCATCCACTGTTCCCGTTGTGGCCTCCTCTACACTGGGGAAACCAAGTGGAGGCTTGGGGACCGCTTTGCAGAACACCTACACTCGGTTTGCAATAAACAACTGCACCTCCCAGTCGCGAACCATTTCAACTTCCTCTCCCATTCCTTAGACGACATGTCCATCCTGGGTCTCCTGCAGTGCCAGAACAATGCCACCCAAAGGTTGCAGGATCAGCAACTCATATTCTGCTTGGGAACCCTGAAGCCCAGTGGTATCAATGTGGATTTCACAAGGTTCAAAATCTCCCCTCCCCCTACTGCATCCCAAAACCAGTCCAGCTTGTTCCCGCCTCCCTAACTTGTTCTTCCTCTCGCCTATCCCCTCCTCCCACATCAAGCTGCACCTTCATTTCCTACCTACTAACCTCATCCCACCCCCTTGACCTGTCTGTCCTCCCCGGACTGACCTATCCCCTCCCTACCTCCCCACCTACACTCACCTCTAATGGTTCCATCCCCGCCTCTTTAACTTGTCTGTCTCCTCTCCACCTATCTTCTCCTCTATCCATCTTCGATCCGCCTCTCCCTCTCTCCCCATTTATTTCAGAACCCTCTCCCCCTCCCCCTTTTCTGATGAAGGGTCTAGGCCTGAAACATCAGCTTTTGTGCTCCTGAGATGCTGCTTGGCCTGCTGTGTTCATCCAGCTCCACACTTTCTTTTCTGGAATTCTCCAGCATCTGCAGTTCCCATTATCTCAAAATTCTGAGGTGCCTGTTTTGCAATTGGAAGCAAGGCAGTGAAGTTACAATCTCTTACCAGAATGTTTGCTTGTAATCTTTGTACCAAAAGGAAGGAAAGGTCTGCCTTCTCAAAGTAATTGACACTTCTGGAATTGTTTGCCTTTGCTGGGAAGAATACTTAAATGCTCTGGAAGATGCCGGATAGTACACACACACAACGCTCAGCTTTCATTAGAGCTAATACAGAGGTAATGGGCACAGCAGTCTCCAACAGTACCCTAGTGTTTTATAGTGGCATCTGAAGCAGTATTATCCAGATCAGTTTTAATTGCCAAATGGAATGTGGTGTGAGATTTTATCCCTTAGGGAGTTTTACCTTCCTCTGCTCTTATGGCAGATCAGACCTAATGGGAAATTCAAGCAATATGTACTCTGTAACTGCAGTCTCATTGCAAAACCACAATGAAATCCATCATCCTTACCCAGTCTAGTCTACTTGTGACTCCAGACCCACAACAACATGGTTGGCTCTTAACTGCTTTATGACATGGTCAAGACAGTCTCCTAGCTCAAGGGCAATTGAAGACAGGGAACAAATGCTAGCCCTCCCAGTGATGTCCGTATCCTTAACAAAAACAAAGAACAAAATACCTTACATGGAATGTCACATAAATGTGCATTTGTAACTAAGCAAAGAGATTCAAGTACTGCAGCATTTCGAATAAATGATAGCATTCACTCACAGTTTTGTTCAGCCTGCACCAGAAGTAAGTTGGAAAGTACCCTTAGTTACTCCATTCTCAGCATTTCCTGTTTCATCCAGGACTTTCCCAAAAGGGAAAACCAGTAATCTTATGATTGACACAACTGGCCCAACTCATACCGTAAACTTCAAAATGGAACTTTAGTGTTACTGTTTTCTTTCACTCATTTTTCCTTCGGGTTGTGACTTGTAGCTACCCACTTAACACCTTCTCATTTGCATCACCAGTATGGATGTTATTTTTTCTGTAATTTGCTTGCTTTGGTTAATATTCACATCATGGTTTTTTGGTAAGTGAAAACTGAATTTACTTGAGGCAATCAAACTGCTTTATCGCTAACAAATTTGTTATAAATTTGTAAGGAGATTTCAGTAACCTGGAACAAAAACAGAGTGGTAAAGGGTCAGGGATATTAACTTGTGAAACATAGACTGGGACGTCCATAGACTTAAGGGCTTGAAGGGAAAGCAATTTGTTAAGTTGTACAAGAAAATTTTCTGATTCAGAATGAGGATGGAGAAGGAGCAAAATTTGACCTATTCTTAAGAAATAAGGCAGATCATGTGACTGAAATGTCAGTGCGGGACCTCTTTGGGCCATTGATCATAATCCTACTAGTTTCAAAATAGCAACGAAAAAGGATAGACCGGATCTAAAAGGTAAAGTTCTAAATCGGAGGAAGGACAATTTTGACTGTAATGGACAAAAGCTTTCAAAATTTGATGGGGGCAGATATTTGCAGGTAAAGGGGCTGCTGGGAAGTGGGAAGCCATAGAAAATAAGATAACAAGAGTCCAGAGACAGTATGTTCCTGTTAAGGTGAAGGACAAGGCTGTTAGGTGTAGGGAATGTTGGATGACTAGAGAAATGGTGGCTTTGGTCAAGTTAAAGAAGCATACATATGTCAGGCATAAACAGCAGAGATCAAATGAATCCCTAGAAGAATAAAAAGACAGTAGAAATATACTTAAGAGGGAAGTCAGAAGGGGAAAAATGTGAAAGGCCATAGCTTTGGCAAATAGGATGAAGGAGGATCCAGGGGATTCTACAAATACACTTGGGGCAAAAGGTAACTTTGGAGAAATTAGGTCCCATTGAAGATCAGCATGGCTGCCAATGTGTGGAACCACAGGAGATGGGGGAAATACTAAGTGGGTATTTTGCATCAGTGTTTGCTGTGGAGAAAGATGTGAGATATGAAACTTGGGGAACTAAATTGTGATATCTTGAAAAATGCCCATATTACAGAGGAGGAAGTGCTAGCTTTCTTAAAATGCATATAGGTGGATAAATCCCTGGGACCTGATCAGGTGTACCCTAGAACTCTGTGGGAAGCTAGGCAAGTGATTGCTGGGCTCCTTACTGAGATATTTGTATCATCAATAATCATAGGTGAAGTGCTGAAGACTGGAGGCTGGCTAACATGGTACCATTATTTATGAAAGGTGGGAAGGAAATGCCAGGGAACGATAGACCAGTGAGCCTGGCATTGGTGTTGGGCAAATTGTTGGAGCGAATCCTGAAAGACAGGACTTACACATATTTGGAAAGATAAATACTGATTAGGGATAGCCAACATGACTTTGTGCATGGAACATTGTGTCTCACTAACTTAATAGAGATTTTTGAAGAAGTAATGTAGAAGACCGAAGAAGGCAGAGTGGTGGAAGTGATCTAACTGGACTTCAGTAAGACGTTGATAAAGCTCCACATTGTAGACTGGTTAGCAAAGTTCGATCACGTGGAATATAAGGAGAACCAGCCATTTAGATACAGAACAGCTCAAAGATAGGATGCAGAAGGTAGTGGTGGAGGGTTGCTTTTCAGACTGGGGGGTCTGTGACCAAGAATTGCTGCTGGCTCCACTGCTTTTTGTCATTTATATAAATGACTTGGATGTGAACATCGCAGGTCCGGTTTTTCAGCTGACACCAAAATTGGAGGTGTGGTGGACAGCCAAGAAGGTTACCTCAGAGCACAACTGGACCTTGATCAGATGGACCAATGTACCAAGGAGTGGCAGGTAGAGTTTGATTTAGATAAATGTGAGGAGCTGCATTTTAGAAAGGCAAATTGGAAGGACTTATGCACTTAATGGTAAGGTTCTGGAGAGTGTTGCTGAACAATGAGACCTTTGGAGTGCACATTTATAGTTCCTTGAAAGTGGAGACGCAAGCAGATATGTTAGTGAAGAAGATGTTTGGTATGGTGCCTTTATTGGTCAGTGCATAGAGTATAGGAGTTGGGAGGTCATGTTGTGGCTGTAAAGGAAATTGGCTAGGCCTCTTGTGGAATACTGCGTGCATTTCTGGTCTCCCTGGCTGTAGGAAAGATGTTGTGAAACTTGAAAGTGTTCAGAAAAGATTTCCAGGATGTTGCCAGGATTGGAAAGTTTGAGCTATAGTGAGTGGCTGAACAGGTTGACATTATTTTCCCTAGTGAGTCGAAGGCTGAGGTGTCACCTTATGGAAGTTCATAAAATCATGAGGGCCATCAATAGGGTGGATAGCCAAAGCTTTCTCCCTGGGGTGGGTGAGTGCAAAACTAGAGGGCATAGGCTTAAGGCGAGAGACAAAAGATTTAAAAGGGTCATAAGAGGCAATTTTTTTCACACATTTTTTTGGGGCGATGCGTGTATGGAATGAGCTCCCAGAGGAAGTGGTGGTGACTAGTACAATTACAACATTTAAAAGGCATCTGGATGGGTATATGAATAAGAAGGGTTTAGGGTAATATGAGCCAAATGCTGGCAAATGGGATTAGATTAATTTTGGATATCTGGTCAGCATGGACCAAAGGATCTGTTTCCAATCTGTACATCTTTGACTTTATGACTCTATAACAGTTGAGTGATTGTTTTTCTGGCAGTGTCTGCAGAGAACTGGGGTGTCAACTTCCTCAATCTGCCTAAATCAGCAGTCACCTTAAAACTGTGAGTTAATCCGAGACAAGAAGTAAAAGTTTCTCAACGAGGGAGTCCAGGAAATCTATGTCAAGCCTGGAACAGAATCCTGAGAGGATGCATTGCTGGCATGCCATGTAATTTTAGATTATGCAAGTCAACTAGATTTACATTAACAGCTCTAACTTAAGTTAATTAAAAAAAACCTTTCTGCCTTCTGACAGAAGAGTGTACTAAGTGTGAGGGTGGTGTAATTCATAAGTGAAATAATGGGGGGAGAAAAGTCTTCAGTACATCTATTCCTTTTGCGAAACAAGATCAATACATTCCAATATTTGTATGTTTTGGTATTCAGATTATATAAAGCCTACAAATATCCCTTAATAGCTGGTGTAGCAGTGCTCACACAAACTAGTGTTGCCTGCTCAGCATCAGACTCCTGTGCAATCAGGCATCAACTTCAACTTCAGCTCCCATTGAACAGGCATATTCAATCAGCAGAAAATAAGGATAAACCAAAACAATGCACTCAACTAGGAGCATTGAGAAAACAACACATATTCCACATGTGGAACCCAGGGATCAGAACCTTTACGCCATTAGAACAGAGAAATCAGAAGACAACTGGGATACTAACTATATATATTTGAATATGAAAAGATTTTAACCTATCCCAAAACCTCATGTATTGTTTGCCATCAAATATTTCCTACTGAATTATTATAGAAAGAAAATTTTAACAAGATAAAAGGAGACCAGGTAGAACTTTTTTGGGATATTACAAATTTGTTTGGTGTTTCTGAATCTGGTTTTACTGGAATAACAATTCCTGTTTGCTTACCCGCTATAAAATAATTACTTGCCAAAGGAATTACAAAAATACTATTCAATTTTCGTAATGATTGGAGAACATAAGCACCTATAATACCTGGAAATTATTTGAGTGCACAGCTGGAAACTATCCCAAATGAAAGTTTTTTTTCCCCAGAGATCAGCCAGCCAAACAAAATAGTTTCAGAGATAGTAGGAACTGCAGATGCTGGAGAATCTGAGATAACAAGTTGTAGAGCTAGATGAACACAGCAGGCCAGGCTGCATCAGAGGAGCAGGAAAGCTTATGTTTCAGGTCTCGACCCTTGTTCACTTCTGAAGAAGGGTCTAGGCCCGAAACGTCCACTTTCCTGCTCTTCTTACGCTGCTTGGCCTGCTGTGTTCCACCAGCTCTACACCTTGTTATCTCAAACAAAATAATGCCAGCTTCTGGACCATGGAATTTGTTCATGGCCATAAACCACGCCATTCATACCTGTGGCTAAGTCTTTTATCTAAATCACACTGAAATACTGTAAATGTAATGCCAAAAAGTGATTAAGTATGTGATTGTTTTGAAGAAGTGGCAAATTTTATATAGAAACACAGTGGGTAGAAACAGCATAATCCATGGACCATATTAGAATACCAAACTGTGGCCAATCAAGCTCAATCTGGCAAAATTTGAGTTTACACCTCTCCAACCCAAAACGTTAAAAACATTAAAGAACCAACTTGATGTGACTAAATGATGCATTGCTGCCATGACAAAAAGCACTTGGGTAATTCCCTTTTATACTGTTCTTAATTCACATGTTTGCAATGGTTCAGTATTTAGTTAGAATTTCATTTTCTCACCAAATGTTGGAACTTGAAGCACATTTGTGATGTTGAGAACACATTAATTTACTTTGTTCTGGTAAATGATTTTTCTCTGGCCTTTTTCCCACAAATATTTTCCATAAACCAGAGGAAGTAGCTTTGTAAATGAGTCAATTCTTGTTAGTTTATAAAGAGCTATTTGGTGGATTAACCAATAGAATGGTGTGATGACTAATTATAGTGATGAGTAACATGAGTTGTTGGGAATACATTCCGCACTTTTAGCTGGCAAAGCAGTAATAGTTACATTCATGTATGATATACTGGGTTATATATTAATTCTGTGGATCAGCTCTAAAATGTTGTTACCAGGGCAGGGACCTGAGGTGCCTTACAATAAAAAGAATTTCAGATTTTCCTGTAGAGCTTTTAATGTGATCCTTCTCTTGTTTAGGAAAAGCTTTCCTAATGTGATTGACATTTTATTCTTCCTTTTACAATAATGATTTTGACATATCTGGCTTCTTTAAACCTATTTTTTAATTGTACACTTAAATTAAACATACATTTATACCCCTTTAATATGTCAATTCATTCCATATTTTATATAAATGCACATTCCCTTGAATAAATGTTACAACAAATAAATCACCTTTTCCTTTGCTGTAAAGTGTGTCAATTGATGTGATGATTTTAATCTTACTAGGTAAAATGAATGAAACAGAACAGTTATGAACTGAATGCCTTCAGCTAGATTTTTCTCCAAATTGTTTATTTCTTTTTAAAAGTAGAATAATTTTAAGTGAAGTAAGTCCAATTAAAATACTATGACAAACAATGGTTTTATTTGAGTTTATTAATTGTATCATTTTGAAGGGAACAATTCAGGGTTCAGTTATGTGACATTATCAGTTTTTTTTTGACATGAGGTTTATTTTCTCTTCTTCCGTAGATGCCACCGGCTACATACCAATTTTGACCAGAAAGAGCAGCTGGATATACTGCTCCCAATGCTGCTCTTGATCACTTGCTTATTTGTGCATTTTTATTCTTGAGAAACATAGGTGAAGAGTCAAACAGATGACCAGCAAATCATCAACATTGGCCATATTGAAGGAAACGGCATGATAAATCAGAAAATAGATATTAACTGAGGCTTAATCTTGGTGGTGTACAACAATAAGGCTGAAGGAGACTAGAAAGTTTCAGTGCTGAGGCCCTGGGGAAAAGTTGTTAGAGTAGCAGGTATGAACTTAGAATTGCATTTCATTCACTATGGCAGTGTTCTCCGTGTATATGGTAATAGATTTCAATGACTCACAGTATAAGTGAGAACATTTTTAAAACTGAATAAGGTACCTCTGTGTGTAAGAGTCCAAAAATTCTAATTATCTTGAGAATACGTTTCAAATTCGAATAAATAGTCCAGAAGAATTGAAATGGATACATTGATTGTTCTTGTGCTGCCACTAGGGAGCTATGCTGGAAAGAATCATAGTTGAGAGCTAACGTTGCCAAACTGTGATACCAATTCAAAATCCATACTTCCTGTAAGCATAGCCCCTAGCCTCCCACCTCATAACCTTGCCCAAACTGCTTGTGGTGTCATGCCTAAGTGTTATGAGATGGTCACTCAGAGGCAGAGCTTCAAAGCACTGTAAATGGAGCTCCTACATTGTCACTATTGCTGCCATCAGCATCTTTCCATTTATATGGGGTGAAGGACACGCAGCAAATTCATTGCTGAATTAGAAGCCTCATATAAGACCATAAGACATAGGAGCAGAAATTAGGCCATTCAGCCCATTGAGTTTGCTCCATCATTCAATCATGGCTGATAAGATCTTCAAACTCATTCTCCTGTTTTCTCCCGACAACCCTTGGCCCCCTTGATGATCAAGAACCTATCTATAGCTGTCTTAAATGTACTCACTGACTTAGCCTCCATAGCCTTCTGTGGCAGTGAATTCCATAGATTCACCACTCTCTGGCAGAAGAAGTTTCTCCTAATCTCCATTCTAAAAGGTCTTCCCTTTACTCTAAGGCTATGCCCTCGGGTCCTAGTCTCTTCTACCAAGGGAAGCATCCTCCCAACATCCACTCTGTCCAGGTCATTCAGTATTCTGCAAGTTTCAATTAGATCCCCCCTCCTAAGCTTCAATGAGTATAGTCCCAGAGACCTCAAATGTTCCTCATATATTAATCTTTTCATTCCTGGGACCATTCTCGTGAACATCCTCCAAACCTGCTCCAGGGCCAGTTCATCCTTCCTGAGATATGGGGCACAAAACTACACACAATACTCCAAATGTGGCCTTATAAAGCCTCAGTAGCACATTCCTGCTTTTATGTTCAAGTCCTCTCAAAATAAATGCCAACATTGCATTGGTGTATCAGAGATAATGGGAATTGCAGATGCTGGAGAATCCGAGATAACAAGATGTGGAGCTGGATGAACACAGCAGGCCAAGCAGCATCTTAGGAGCAGGAAAGTTGACGTTTTGGGCATAGACCCTTCATCAGAAATGGGGGAGGGTAAGAAGGTTCTGAAATAAATAGGGAGAGAGGGGGAGGCGGATTGAAGATGGGTAGAGGAGAAGATAGGTGGAAAGGAAACAGGCAGGTCAAAGAGGCGGAGATGGAGCCAGTAGAGGTGAGTGTAGGTGGGGAGGTAGGGAGGGGATAGGTCAGTCCGGGGAGGACAGACAGGTCAAGGGGACATCCCAAAAACCAGCCCAACTCATCCCCGCCTCCCTAACCTGTTCTTCCTCTCACCTATTCCCTTGTCCCCCCCTCAAGCCGAACCCCTATTTCATATCTACTAACCTCATCCCGCCCCCTTGACCTGTCTGACCTCCCTGACTGACCTATCCCCATCCCCACCTCCCCACCTACACTCACCTCTACTGGCTCCATCCCCGCCTCTTTGACCTGTCTCCTCTCCACCGATCTTCTCCTCTATCCATCTTCAATCCGCCTTCCCCTCTCTCTTTATTTATTTCAGAACCCTCTTACCCTCCTCCATTTCTGATGAAGGGTCTAGGCCCAAAATGTCAGCTTTCTCATTCCTAAGATGCTGCTTGGCCTGCTGTGTTCATCCAGCTCCACATCTTGTTATCTCTCATTGTATTGGTGTACGACTGCTAATGTTTAGAAAGATCAAACCAGACAGGCAGGTTTCAGCCACAAATGTTGCATGTGACATCATTGTTAGATGTTGTTGCAGCTTATCATTTTTGATGTGGACATCTTTTGTCAAGCTGCTATACCTACCAATCAGCTTGATAATGCACACTGCCCCGTAGGTAATGTCGCAATTTCCAGTTGGTATTAGCTATTCTCTAAGACATATGAACATCAATGTTTGGACTGTTTAGTTGAGGGTGGTAAGGTTTCTTGCGGCGGAGATTTGGATTTCCTACTCATCCTTTGGTTCTATCTTGTTATCCATAATATCCTTGGGAATGTGTCTGCCTCCCAACCTGCAAATATGTCGACCAGTGAATTCACCTCTGCTTGAAGAGTGTTACCACACTTAGGAAACTTTCTTTTAAGCAGACTGTTGTCTTTGTGATTTCCTTCTCCTATGGAATGCAGAGAAGGTGCTGCAGTTTTATATAAAAATATTCATGCTTCCTTTCTTGTTAAGTGTAATGTCATCCACACTGTGCAACTATACAACATCGCACTGAGAATACATGCCTCATAAACCAGCATCTTGGTCCCAAGAGTAAGCTTAATGTTATTCCATGCATTTCATGAAGTGGAAGCTGTTTTCTTTATCTCCATTTTCTGTTTGGTCTGATCATAAATTTAACCATTATACTTGGTAAGCAAGTACACTCCTTGCAAACCTCCAGCGAAGGGAACATGGAGAAAGAAATATCAAACACAGCACTTGAAAGTGCAGCAAAAGTGATTGCATTCTTGATATCAGCACTAAGAATGCAGTATAGGGTTTTAGCAGCTGCTCAAAGCTTAATAGCATCTTGACTTCATCTCTGCTCTATTCAGATCCAGATTAGAATGCTGTTTTGAACTTAAGACCAATCACTGTATGGTACATGCTAGAATGCAACATCACTTCAATTAAACTGTCTTTCTTTTTATTTTGGCATTAAGTCACATTCATTATTTCCTCAACTTATTACAGGAATCAACATGAAATAATGCCTTGCAAAGCGATAGATTTACTCACAGTTTCAGATACGATTATATAATTGTCACATTAAGAATAACATCTGATTATGTTCTGGTACCTCCTGTTCCATTTTGTGAGGGTGCATCTTGTTTATGGCACTCAATATTTTTCAATCTTGTTGCTTCAAGCAGTGAAGCTGTGTGCAAGTTTCCAATTGGCAGCTGGGAACTTTAATTGAGCCTGTTGTATTTCTCATATTGGTAGATAAAAATACTATTTCCTGGCAGCACCTGTAATAGCTTTGGAGGTGTTGCTGGGTTTTTGCAGCAAACTAGGAGTAAAGAGATTAAAGGGGGAAGTGCACTGTGATGTCATTATCAGGGATTTACAGAAAAATAATCTGCAGCTTGTTGAGGAAAATCAGCTTTCACAATTTAGATATTGGGAGGAGAAAATAGTTAATTGCAAATGGTCACAAGAGAGTGATGACACGAAAGAATTCATTTGACAACATGAACCATCAATGTTTATGAACATCCGATGAACCCCTATATTAGATTATTAAGGGCATCATACCATGCATTTGCCGTTCATCTTTTGGTGCAATTTAACTCAATTTTGGATTTACTTATATTACCAACAGCGCATATATTTTTGCAATAGCACTCAAAGTAGGCTGAATGATGTGACACAATTACAATTGTTTATCCAGAATATTATTGGTATTATTGGACAACTCCTGTATGGTTGTGTATTTTACATAGAAAATAGTTAAAATGCTCCAATGAGCACTATGAAGTTGTGTCAGTTGTAGCTGCTGTGCACAAAGACAGAAGTTCTTCAGGGAAAAAACTTTCAAGTCATGCATAAATCAGGGCATCACATTTCTTAACCTTCATCTTAGAGGAGATTTTGTCTCATCTGGCTTGGGAATGAGAAGGACTAAAACCTTCGGACAGAATTTTTCCAGCCCTAAACAACATGGGCATTGATGATTCGCTTGGGAAAGTATGGTTAGATCAGAACATAAATTTCTCAACACTGAGTCCAATTTTCTACCCATGGTTTTGACAGTGAGGTGACAGTCATGCTAGTGAGCAAGAAGGGGTCCTGCTTGCATATATTCCCATCACTTTATCATCTCTTCTGACCTTATGCATATGCAGTTTGCTATTCTCCCACACAGCAGAGAGAATCTAGATGGAGACCATTCCCGAGATGAGCTCAGACTGGGTGCCTGAAGTGTTTCTGATGGCCCCAGATCCAGGTCTGGGTGATATATGATGTGAATACTGACTGCTCACATTAGCAAGGACCTGTCCTGTTTTTGATAACTTACTTCACATTGAAGCCGTGATCAACAGACCCAGCTATTGCTGGACAATGATAGTGCAAGGAAATTAATGAGGAACAAATGCTTCAGCAAGGTAGGACCAGGAACAACATTTCGAAACGTCAGCTTTTGTGCTCCTGAGATGCTGCTTGTCCTGCGGTGTTCATCCAGCTCCATACTTTGTTATCTCGGATTCTCAAGCATCTGCAGTTCCCATTATCTCTGTCCACATGAAGATGTCACAGTTTTAGTTCGCCTCAGGAGATGCAGGATGTCCAAGTGGTCCAGAGACTACTATCCTCTCTGTGATTTCCACTGGATGAGTCTGATACAGATTGAGGATGTCTGACAGAACTATGCCAACTGCTGGAGCGGCACTGGTGGCCTGAAGGGGTGGCTACCAAGAAGACAGCTGCACTAAATTTTTATGTGACTAGCTGCTTCCCAGGATCCACTGGAGATCTGTGTGGGGTTTCCCAATCTTTGACCCAAATATGTATCAAGGCAATTTGTGCTGGATCACACCACTTCATCTTGTTTCCCCCGGCAAGATTTGTGTTGCAACCCACACCGTAGGCAATACCAACATCGCTGGCTTCCCCGTGCTGTCATATATGTGAACTATCCATTCATCATGTGAGAGGACCATATCACATCATGAATGAATTCTTCAACACAAATGATTTCACTCCAACAATGCACAAAGCTGCCGTGATGCCTATATCCTTGAGAACTGTCATGTTCCTGTTTTGTTGCAAGATGGTTGCTGGGAGACAAGGTCTATCTGCTTCAACCACTGTTCATGATTCTGTTACGCAGCCCGCTGACTGAGGCTGAACGTAGGTATAATGCTGCATATGCCTTGCACCCTGTACAACTAGAGCAGGCATGGAGTTGATCTGATGAACACTGCAGTGGTACAGCATCAGCTGCTATCAGCCACAAAGGAGTTAATTAACAGCTGGTTCCAATAGATCTGACTTGGGTGAAGTGATCATTCATTGACTGCAAATTTGTCATTTCTTGAAAAGCAACTGGTTCCTGTTTGATCCTAGTAGTAAATGCAGCCTTCTTTTACTTGTGTAATCTTCACTTTTGCTGTTGTTCAACAAAGGTGAACTTTTAAAACAGTAGGAAGACTTTCCAACATGTGATACTTGCACATTGAATGATGACTGAATGTTAGGCTATGCTGTGCATTGGGGAAAGAGCAACCGTCCTTCAGAAAGCTTTCTGACATGCTGTGACACCTAGAATAGGTAGCCTGTGCTGTTGCTTCTTGTAGCTGTAATGAAAGTTAATAAGACAGGCAATAATACAAAATGGTAAAGCACTTATGAATGTGAGTTTGTATTTGCAATGAACTGTCGCTGAGTCACCCTCAGAGGTTTGTGCTTTCTTGTTTCTCTCCCATGACATATCCTGTGATGGGCAGCATGTGACTGGCAATGATTGGCCTGCTGCACAGCTGGGTCCTAAACTGGCACCAGCAGCAGAAATCACAGATGGTCCTGGCAGCCACTGGTGAGTGCATAATGGTAGAAGAGCCAGAGAGGAACGGTGCATACATAATGTGGTGTGCAGCAGATAATTTCATGAGGTAACTCGCTGGGGCTCATGGAAAGAAACCCTCCATGAAACCCCCTGAAACTAATACTGAGCCAGTTTTTAGTGGCTCAGCCCAAATAATCCTGTGCTTTATGTTCCAAAGGTATAATTCACTCATATTTGATCTGACAGTTTGCCATTTGGTTCATTTAGAGCTCTTCCTCAAGTTTGTTTGGTGATTCTCTTATGAAGTTCTCTGGATGTTTTACTAGTATATAAATAGAAGTCACTTGTTGGTGTTGACATTAACCTGCAATTCTCTCCATTTACAAACGTAAATGTACAAACTATGTTTTAACATGGGCAAATTTCCTGTTTTTTTTTCCAATTAAGCAGATTGAAAGCATTCCCAAGTCACAAATCAAAACAGACAGAGAATGAATCACGTAGTGAATATTGCTAATTTCACTATCTCTTAGGAGCTGCTAAACTTTTCATGTTGCAACATCATGACGACTTCTGCAACAACCAAAACAGAAGACACTGACACAAATAAATTAATGCTTTATTAAACAAGAAATACAAATTAGCAGTGCTTTTTCATTTATATTCTATCCGACAGGGTATGGTGATAGAATTGGGATACATTACATTACTTATCAGCAAACCTTGGCCAGTACTTCAGTCAACATCACCATAATTGTGTAATAACCTATTATTGTGTAACTTATCACCGGATGTGCCAAGTCTTATCTGTTGTGGAGCTTGTCCTTTTACACAATTTTCCATTTCAAAGCACATTGTGACAGGCTAAAGGTTTATCAGGGAATAACCCTATCTTGCTGTCTGCTGTGGAAATATTCTGACCTTGTAGAACTTTGCAGGCTGCAATTTTCCTTCTTTTAAACAATTGTTTGTGAAAGACGTTAATAATTAATTCACATTGATGGTGTACTTATGTAATTTTATTTTTAAGAAAACACTATTTTGTTGCAATTACTTGTGTGCACATATTATATTGTTGACAACTGTATATTCAAGGCAGGCTCAGTGTTTGAGTAAAGTTGGAGATAGCAGTGCCTCAGTAAAACAAGACATCAAATTAAGTTTCTCAAATTCTGGGGAGGGGAGGACCAGGAGAAGAAATATCCTAGATTACAAACATACTATCATTATAAGAAGACTGGGAAATGTGCTGTCAAAAATGTATAACTTTGTAGAAAAATGTTCAGTGTTGAATCAATTCAGGTTTTATCATTACAGATGTTAAAATTAAATAACACATTTAAATAAATAGCTTACTTTTGAATTTAAAAAAAAGGCCAGCACTAAAGAAATTAAGTTCAGTTATAACTTGGCTTGCCTTCCGGAAGATATGAAAAACTCTGAGAGGCAACTGTTGCCAATTCTGAGAGGAAGCGACATTAGAAGGCCTCTATGTTCAACATGGAACAGACTAGATGCAAATAAATGCCTTGCTGTTGTTTTTGTCCCCAAGCCTGCTCCTCAGCTCCCACTAGATTTCCCCTGAAACCTCTTTGAATAAATACGCTTTTATAACTTAGTCTGCTGGAGTGTTTGAATAAGGCTTAAGAAATTCTGAAGATATTATGTTCCAAAACAAAGGATGCCATTTAAAAAAAAGATAAATGTTTAAAAAGATAAGATAGTTTGAATTGCTATCCTGGCTTTAGAATTATAAAAGCCAGCAACACAAGCTCGATGTGCGAGTGAATGAGAGGCAAAGATCATTACATTACAGTCTTTGGAGCAGTCAATACTTATTCGTAATTGACTTAAAATGCAAAATGTATGAACAGCTTGTCAAAGGCAGTAAAGAATAAGCTCAGAGTGAATCAGACTGGATTGTACTGTTGGGAGGCAGTGTGGTCTTGATGGACAAATACATTAAAAAGTAGTCGGTCCAACATCAGCCATAGACTAACCCATAACAATCATAAGTTGCACCGAAGTTAGTGAGCATTAGATGAATATTGATTTTTCAAACACAGCCTGGGTGTGTTTAAGGCAGGTTCTGTTTAATAAATTTAATAAGAGTGACAAAGTGACGGATTGTATGTGCTAAAGTAGTAGATGGGCTTTCAGGAGGCTTTGGATAGAACATCTCACAACTTCAGATACAAGAGAAACTGCAGTGGTGTGGACAGAATACTGGGTGACGCACAGGAAATAAAGACCAAATGAAAGATGTTCCAACTGCAGAAGGGTCAAAGATGTGGTGAACACGGGTCAATTCTGGGTAGTTTTGGTTCTTAATGTATGCAGGTGCTTTGGAATAATGTATCAGAATGTGGGCAATTGTGAAACACTGTTGATAGTACAATATACAAACTCATGCAGTATTGCTACATTTTAATATTTGAACTCACAACTTCTTATCTTTATCAGCTGTTGAAAACGTTGTGAATATTGCTAAACATTTCAGCATTGAGGCAGCGTTTACCTTTCAGTGTGTATTGCATAATCCAGGCTTATAAGTAGTTCTACTTTGGCTGCAGTCTTTTCAAGCAGTCACGTAGCAGTGTTTAATAGCTCTCTCAACAGCTGAAGCTACATCTGTCCAGGTGTCAAGTCTATTTTCACTCAGTGCCATTCTTTTCTCCTGTCAAAGCAGAATACCATTTCTTAAACATTTTAACAAAAAAAAACTCTCTAAAGTATAGAACAGAAAAAGCTTGACCTCGTGATATTGCAAGAAATATATGTTACACTGACTGGAAGTGCAGGCAGCATGTATCTTGAGACCTCCCATGGCACTACTCACGATTGAATCATAGAACTCCTGCAGTGTGGAAGCAGGCCATTTGGCCCAACGAGACCACACTAACACTCTAAAGAACATCCTACCCTGGCCCAGCTCCCTACCCCATGCCTGCAACCCTACATTTTCCCAGGCTAATCCAGTTAACCTGCACATCCCTAGACACTAATTTAGCATGGCCAATCCACCTAACCTGCACATCTTTGGACTGTGGAATGAAACCAGAACACCCAATGGAAACTTAGGCAGACACAAAGCGAGTGTGAAAACTCTTCACAGGCAGCAGCCCAGGAATAGAATCGAACCTGGATTTCTGGCATTGTGAGGCAGTAGCACCGAACACTGAGCTTCCATGCTGCCCTGTGTAACAGCCATGTGGGCAGAATGTCAATGTCACTGTCTTAGCTTGGCTGATTAAGTGAAATTCCTTTCTAATGCTATTTCTGGATTTTTGCCAAGACTCCTGGGATCAAGTTCTGCAACTCTGTCCAACTTTCTGCAAAACCATATTTCTTTTCTTGCAAACTTTTCAAGATCTTGTAGTTGATAGTTAATCATTTGCTTCCTTGACGGGTCACTGCCCATGCCTGTGATCTCAATCTATAGGTGGGTGAGGTAGATAACAGATTCACCAGAATTCACAGCATAAAGTATGGGAAATTTTAACTCTCATCTGCTTGACCCTCATCAGTGTTCTGCCTGAACTGAGAGCTGTGGGCATGCTGTTAGACAGTGGTGACTAGATGGCAGGAGTGGGATGTTGTGCAACACTGGGAATCAGAATCAAGTTATAAGAAGACATCAAGATCAATGTTGATAAGGCCCATTTTCTTTTCTTCATTCTTGGGATGCAGGTATTGCTGGCAACAGCAGCATTTAACTTCCATCGTTAACTGCATTTGAGAGGTATTCTGAGCCGTCTCCTTAGAATGTGCAGTCTGTGTTGTATAGGTACACTAACAGCACCATTAGGGATGGAGTGCCAGGGTTTCTACCAAACATTTGTGAAAGACGTCAGGACACTGAGGAAATTTGCAATGCATCTACTGTCTGTCTGTTGTCCTTCTAGATTGTAGAGGTTACTGGTTTGGAAGATGCTATAATAAGTGGAATGACCTGATGAGCAGTCAAATACCAAACATTATCCTGAGCCAGGGAAAGAGGAATCTTTCACCCATTAACCCAAAGAAAAATAATATTAAGATACAACATCAAAAACACCCGCAAACACACATAATATATTTAAAAGGAAGAGTGTCTGGTATATTTCTGAAGAAGGATCCAGGCCCGAAAAGTCAGCTTTCCTGCTCCTCTGATGCTGCCTGACCTGTTGTGTTCATCAAGCTCTACACCTTGTTATCTCAGATTCTCTAGCATCGGCTGTTCCTACTATCGCTGAGTGTTTGGTATAGATAGGAAGAATAAAAGTCATGCAATTTTTATGATCTCAGAATCATTGCAGTGTTATAACCTGAGACCATAGTTATTTAGTTGGTTACCCCTGCAGTGGTGTAATCTATAGGTATCTTTGAGTTCTAAGTGTATAACTGTCTCAAAGAATTCCTACATCACATAAGCAGGCCATTTGGCTCATCAAGTCCATACCAACCCTCCAAAGACCATCCCACCCACATGCATTCCCTTCCCTAACCCTATAGATCTCAATTTCCCATGGCTAATCCATCTAGACTGCACAACCCTGGACACTCTGGGCAATTTTGCATGGTCAGTCCACCTAACCTGCACATCTTTGGACTGTGGGAGGAAACTGGAGCACCCAGAGGAAATCCATGCAGACATGGAGAGAACATGCAAACTCCACACAGATAGTTTCCTGAGATTGGAATCAAACTTGCTAACCATTGAGCCACGGTGTTGCCTGTGCTGTCTCAATTTGCTTTTTCACTAAGCACCATATTCCAAGTTGATGGGAGAAACAGGCAAACACGCAGAGACTTTCAGATCTTGTTTAAAAATCCATTTTTCCTTCTTTCTGCTTTCCTGCTCAAAAGTAATTGTTGAAATATAGTTCAATGTGTAATTCTAAATCTAGCTCCATTGTCTGTCCAAGTTGGCTAACTGACAGGTGAGTCTTCTATCTCTCGACATTATCATATAAGTATAAATTAAAACTGAAGAGATGAATTCATTGAAACTGACTCAGTTGTCTGGTTTCAATAGCTTTACATAAAATAGCAATTTCGGTGCAGACGGCTTTCATTATTTCACATGGGTTAACCACTGTAGCCATTTTAGGTCCATTTTCCCAACTTTCTAAAAGACATTTCAGTCCACAAAATGTCTCAGTTATAACAGTCAGATGATAGAAGTGAGAATTTGATCATCTAAATTTACCACTTTAGCAACAAAGGGGCCTTGATAAGTTGCTCTAGTGCATCCTGAAGTTAGGTTAAATTATAATACAGTGCACTAAATGTGGAGGAGTTACTCTTTAATATGATGGATGACATTTCAGGCAATGAGCTGCTTTCCACTGGATGGTGACCAAGCCTTGTTTGATGTGAGCACAGGCAACTTCAGCAAAGGAATTGTGAATAATACAGAACATTCTGTAGTCATCTGTGAACATCTCCAACGCTGACTTTATGATGAAAGGAAGGTTGTTGAATGTCCCAGGTTGAGATGAGTGGCCTCCAACAACTACAACCCTCTTTCTGTGCAGTAGGCATGGCTCTAACCAGTGAAGAGTTTTTGCTAAGTCCCAACACGGGCTATGTGGTGCCATACTTGATCAAATGTTGCCTTGCTCTCCAAACGATATATTCTCTTCTCGTCTCACCTCACCTCTGGAACTCAGCTCCTTTGACAAGATTTATTTGAAGAATGCAATGAAGTCTGAAGGCAAGTAGTCCTGGTGGTATTAAAACTGAGAAATGATAAGTACTAGAGTTAAAGATCTATAGAGTCATTCAGTAAGGAAACAGACACTTTGGTCAAACTAGTCCACGCCAATCGTGTTCTCTAATTAAACTAGTCCCACTTGCCTGCATTTGGCCAATATCCCTTCAAACCTTTCCTGTTCGTGTACTTCTGCAAATGTCTTTTAAATGTTGTAACTGTACCTGCATGCATCAATCACTTCCTCTAGCAGTTCATTTCACACACAAACCACTCTCTGTGTGAAAAACATGCTCATTTCTCCTTTTTAAAACTTTCTCCTCTCATCTTAAAAATAACCCCCTTAGACTTGAAAACCCCACACTAGCGAGATGACTCTTATCTATGCCCCTCATGATTTTATAACCCTCTATGGTGCTTCTGAAAGAAATGGTCTTGGGATATTTTCAAATTGACTCCAGACATGGCCAAGCTAGAAACAATGTACAAAAGGTAGGGGATTGGCACCAAGTTAAAATTCTCAGAGACCCAATGCAAAGATGATTGGCCAAATGGCTCCATCTGCTCTGCAACAATTCTGTGATTTGTGATTTCTGCTGATCACAATTGACTGGCCTCAGTCAGTTAATGAATTGATATTCCTCACATTGGCCACCAGTTGGGTGAGGGATAGAAGATACCAAGAGTGCATAATACGCTGTGGGTCGAGGAAGTTCAATGTTCATCATCGGGTATGGCTTGGTAGCTCCACTACTGACTGGCCAAGTACTATCTATCTTGTCGTACTTCCTGATTGTCAGTTTTGGTTCCATCAGGACGGATCTCATTGCATCCTGAAGAACTTGGCTGTCAGACCAGGTTTGCATCACATGTTTCTAGAATGAATGAGAACACTTATCTACATGACTAAGATGTTTTGACAGGCTACCCGCTGCTTTTCTCCATTCAAGATCTTCTTAGAACCCACCTTTATGCCTAAAGCTTTAGATACCCCTGTAAAGTCTATCAGCTGGATCTATATGCTGTTCCTCAATGCATCTCTGAAAAATTTTGAGTCATTTTGCTAGTAAGGAATGAGTTGTTGTTGGTGTTGTTTTATTTCTAGTAAAGCATTGGTTTTCAGAGGTTTTTAACCTCTTTAAGCTGATTTGTCCCAAAGTCAAGAAGGGTTTCACTTGACTCAGATGTCAGATTATTTCACTAATTTCACTAAATTGCCAATCTTTTGGCATTAACAGGAATGTTAAGTACCCTCATGGATAATTTCTAGAATCAACAGATCTTACAATGAACAACTTCAGAATCCCATAATTTTAGTTCAACATAATTTGTTCATGTCCAGTTTACTTGCCAAAACTCTGCACAGTAATCACTTGTTGACGTTTGGCTATCACCCTGTCTTTGAGCTTCAAATTAAAAGAAACTAAATGATCTTAAAATTTAGAAACTAGTATGTGCCAGATTTTTGCAGTCTGTACAGACACACTGACATTTTTTTTAAAATTAAAAGCACTCTTGCCCCTTTTGTAATGGTAACTGCCTTTGTCAACATACTATACTTTACGCACCATTTCCCCTGAAATCAGGTACTGCGGTGCCAACACTGGTGATAACACTTACCACAAGATGAGTTGACAGAGACATTTTAAATGCGATCATGAGGATTTATAATGGAAATATTAAATAATGGACATATGGATTAATTACTTTAAAATTGAAACTGTATTATATCTATCCACCAGTCCTGATTATTTCCTGTCCTCGGAGTCCTTTTAACCTGTTCTCTATATTTGGGTGGAAATTTGAGACTTTGAAAAGAAATGTAAAATGCACAATATCAAAACAGCAATCCGTTAAATGCTGTTCCCTAGTTAGACTCAAAGTTAAGAGTAGCATTTACCAGGTGGATGAGCTACTACCTCATATTTGACACTAACCTTCAAAATTTGAAATGGGCATACGGTTTTCACTCTCAGTATGCAAAGCCATAAAAGATTGATGGAAGTTTATTTTATATGCATTCAATGTGCAACTTAGAACAACTTGTAACTTCTTATTTTTAACAATATTTCCCCAGACCTCATCATAATGTCATTCAAAAAAGCATACATTTGCAACAATTAAAATACAATTACCATTATCATATCTTCATTATCATAGATTCCAAAAGCTACATTAGACGGCATTACTTACGCAAACTGCAGTTCATCATTTACTCCATCAAATCACATGACAAGGTATTTGTAAAGGTGCCCACTTGCTATGTGTTTAAACCAGGTATATTTTGAATACTTTGTTCTATCAGTACCCTGGCTTCAACTCATCAATGGATATTGGAGAGACATGGTGTAGAGATAAATTATCAGGCATGTTGCGTCTGAATGGTTGAGTAGGTTTTACAGGCTGAAAGGTCTACTCCAGATCCTATTCCACAAGTGCTCCATTCCTAACCTCACCTGAACCATTAACCATGTGATTATTACTTCAAAAATTGATACTTTGAATATCATCACGAGTATCTCAAACAGCCACCCCCCGACAAATTTTAACTTGTTTCAAACCTCAACCTGCTGCTTGCCTTTCACTGTCAATTTTTTCCTTGTCTAACATTTCTTTTATTTACCTGCTGATGTCTAAGATTTGATATTTAGACAGCTGGGTTTTAACATTAGAAGCCCTTTGCAACAGAGGTGGACCTCATTTCCGGCTGGTGGCAAATATATGTATGCAATAGTAAACCTTACACACCCCAAACAGTTTTAATCATCCAATCAGCAATTTTTCTAAGTTTACCAAATGAGGGTGCCAGATGATCCAGGACTTCTTTCTCTTAATGCCTTTGTCAAGTGAGTTCTTCACAACTTAATTGTCGCCTGCTCCTGCAAGGTTAACGAACAAATGTCTATTGTGCCTCCTTCTGTATCTTGTTGTTCCTTTAAATTTGGTATGTTTTACATTCTGCATGAGAACAGAATGTTAGTAATGTTTGGGCACAGACCAGTTTACTTTATGACTATTGGACACCCCATGCTATTTCTGCTACAATGTTTTGAGAGTGAAAATGATCCTTCTCAGGAGATGCAATGTATTATATACTGTGCTCCTTGGGTGACATTATTTCCCATGAAGGAATGTATGGACTGCATTTGATTCACCATTTAATATTGAAATTGCATGATTAATACTGTCTTGAGCCTGTAATGTTTAATATGTGTATATATAAAAATAGTAGCTTATTGCCATCAGACTTTGTTAACTTTGTCAATAATTCAGGGGAAAGGCTTGTTTCTTTGTAATCACTTTCACAATATCAGGATGCCAAAGTGTTTTAGGCCAATAGTGTATTTCTGAAGTAGAGCAGAACGTCAGAAGCAGCCACACAGAGACGAGCATAATTCCACAAGTAGCAATTACCAATAAACTTTCACTGTTGAAAGAAGGGAAGCACCATTTATTACTGTTGCACATGGGTCTGAAAGGGTTAATACTGAGGCATGCCATAAGGATCACCAACTATAATGATGTCATACAGACTTATGGGGACAATAGTTTAAGGTCTTGAAGGAGTGTGGGCTGGGGGAGAAATGGGGCAGAATCATTCAATAATTCTGGCAGGGCCTAACTTGACATCAAAACCAATGCTAAGAGCCACATATAGGCCACAACAGGTAAGTATGGCAGTTTTCTTCTCTAAATGGGTTTTCTGGCAATTAACAAAAGTTTCATGGTTATGAGAGCTGGCAGCCTGTACAGCAACCATCTGGACTACCTCCTTCCTCATGCTCCTGTCTCTTATGTCTGAGGGTTTCTGCTGCATGCTTCCATTATTTATTGCTCAATTATCAAATTTCAGTCAGAACAACATTTTCATCACTCTTTGAAAAATTTACTGTCATTTCTTATTTGTTCCTATTAGAACCTCCTTATTTTTGCTATGTGTAATTTAGCTTGACCAACAATTCAGCTTTAATTTATATTTCAGTTGTGCATTCAGAAGTACTTGTTTCACCCAAACCTGCCTCCTCCCAAATGCATTTTCGGAGCCTCTCATGCACCAATTATTGGATTTAGACTTTAGCTCATCCAGCAAGTTTCTAAAGTTCTTGGTCGGGAAGGTAAGGCAGTTTTTGGGGAGTTATGGGCAGCAGTCAGATTCTCTTTACAGCTTTCACAACTCCGAACTTTAGGGGTTTTACTTTTACTTTATAGACTCCATCATACTGGATGTGTGCATTGCCCTGAATTTCAATCAGCCTTGCCTCAGTTCCAATTTGAGTGCAATACATCATACTTTAATCAGCTCTGCTCCCACCTCCAGCATGGAGCCTGCTTGTTGAGGCCTAATTGATGAAATGGCAAAGATAATCTGTTTATAATTATAATTGCTGTTATGAAATGTATGCCTTCCTCCTCCAAAATAAGCACAGTGCATTTTTTTTATTATATTCAAAGTCTTTTTCAATTAATCAAAACCAAACTGATTAAGCATAATTATGCTTGTGCTGACCAGTAACTAGTCGGATTTGCATTTATGTTTAAATTTGCTGCACTGTCTTCCTGCTGCCAAATGTAATTTTACTGTTGCAGCAATGTTGAATGGTACAAGTTTAAGCGTCATGCAAAACTCCTACTGAAAATAAATCCTGAAACAAAGCAACTTGCTGCTGATTTTTTAAAATATAATTAGAGGCATTATGGACTGTGTTGAACACTGAATGGAAAGACTAAGCAGGCAAGCTGAAAAAAATACACTGGTAGGATGTGATGCTTTCCCAGATGACCACTCCTGGCCTATTGTGGCATTTACTATCTCTATTATTACATGCTATAGGGTGAGGATTGTTTGAAGTAGTTTTCTGCCATTATTCCTCCGTTGTCCTGGGCTTATCTGGACAATACACTACCACAAAAAGTTGACAGCAATAAATACTGATATGCTTTGTCAAGCAGAGTTGCTAGGACCTTACGGTGCTCAGGTATCAGTACATCTGCTCCTTCCAAAAGCTAGAGTAAAATTGTTTGTCTTCACCACAGACTGCATATGACATCAGAGGAATGAGTTGCGTTAATGTAACATGAACATTAATTCCTTCAGAAACATTACTCATACATCAATGCATGGTCCATAAATAGAAAGACATTAAAGACCAGAGGAGGAAAGGGAACCACATTTTTGCAAACTTCAACATGCTCTGAGGAGGCTACCTAATATCATGTTATTTCCCTTTGGAACAGCACCCAGGACAGGATGAAGTGGAAGTTTTGTAAAATTTGTTGCAATGCTATAGCGAAAGTAGTGGCTTTGCATTAAGAAAACATTCACCATCACAATTTACATGTATAAATGGTGGCCAATTCAATAAGGCACAGTGCCTATTGACAGTACTAAATTAAGAAGTCAAAGATCTCATGAAAAGTTTCAATGAGATCACACAACAAATGCACTTGTACTGAAGAGAGCAAACTTCATTATGGCATAATGGGAGTGAATATCATATCAATAAAGATCATTACAAATAAAATCATGTCCTTGTTTTACATTAATATATTGTTTGGTCGAGTGATTCAGACATGACTAGGAAGCTGTATAGAAATATTACTGAATGTCAAAGATATAATCGATGACACCTTTCAGTATAAAGTGAACAAAAAACCCTACTGGTGCAGCTGTCAAAGAGAACATAGCAACTTTGAAGAAAAGCAGAAGCAGTTCACAGATGCACGGAAGTTCATTTTGTATTACCTGCAAGATCACCTTGTTTCAATTTTCAATAATCTTTTTGTATATATTTTGTTTTAATTAATTAATTTAATTTAATTATTTTAATGAACGTGGGCATAGTCAAGGACTACTTTTGGCCTGATGCAAACCACTACATGTCTATTCGAAATCACTTGATTTATAAAAAAGCAACAGAAAGTGCACAAAATGAGTTTCATGCCAGCATTGGTAGAAAACGAGGTCTGAACAGATAACTTTGAGTTGCTAATGCTCTGGTTATTCCCTGACATTTCCTAGAACTTTACAGTGCTGCCAAAATGTGCGGCTGAATAATTTGAAGAATTAGATTACTTACAACTAATGCTACACCAGATTGTCCTGTGTCATATTAAGCCATGCAGAGACCACTTAATCTACTTGTGCGTTTAAATTATTTTCCTGTAGTGTAAACAACATATGCAGAACAATGAAGTTAGTAAATAGACCACAAATTAGATGTTGCACTCCTACACAGCAAAGCTTCTGTACTTTCCACTTATTCTGAATACCTTTTAATGCTGCAAGTTCTGACATTCTTTGAACATTAAGACCCATGGAATAATCCCCAAGTCGTAATGTAATACTATATTTATGTGACAAATTGCATATGTCATTCAAGCAGCTACCTGCAAATATACACTTTCTTTTATCTCTGCACTTAAAAAGCAGATAAGCTTTGCAAACATTAAACGTGTTTTGGTTCTGGATGTGACATTGTTTTAAGTGTAATTCAAGATCCTCTGTGTGTTCACAAAGGATGCATCACACCAAGTTATCCTTTATTTTTACAGCACTAAATAATTTCGGCAGTAAGTAAAACAGCTCATGAATTTTTTTTTTAAACTTATACAGGTCTTCTTTTTAAAAATTCCATCTGCTCATCATTCATTGCTTCTTTGCAAAGCACTGACTTTTATTCCGTTACAGTTCCACAGATGTTGAAATCCTGAAACTAATGCAAGTGACTATTCTTCTCTTGTAGGCTGGACTAGTAATAAAGAGCTGCATAACGTGATGAAATCCTAGTCACAGCCAAAGTTCATATCTGTCCAGGATGGTTCTTGAATGGGAATTCTGTGTTTTTCTCCTTATTCATCAGTTGATTCCAATACTTTCCAATTCTACTTCAACAGAGAAGAAAACACAATAGATGTGAGCTCGACCTCGAGAATCTCTCCTCTGGAAAGAAATGGATTATCACAGGCAATAATATTAGCTTTTTCTAAGGCCAGTATTTAAATTGGGACAGGACTATTACTACAGCAAAACAACAACTTTATGACAGTACTGATGGTTCTTTAATACAAATATGTAGCGTATGTGTTATATTTTGAAGTCAGGGCTGCTGCAATCTCAGACATATTGGGTTGCTGACATCATAGAGTTTTCTGATAATGCAGAGATAGAATGGTCACTGAAATCAGGAGCTGATCTTCATTTTTTTAAAGTAGCGAAGAAGCATTTAAAATTTATATTTTCTAACGTCCGTGACATTTTTAAGTGGAAGCACATGAAAAAAATTATGAGCGGCTCACACCAGACACGTAGATGGTTTGGACTGGCTCAGAACAAGAATTTAGCTACAATCAGCAATTGAACCATAATGCTGAAGGTAAGAAATTTTCACAATAGCTTAACCTTGATCTTTCATAATTGAAAATGTTTAAAGCTATTATTAAAGATATTATAACAGGGTACTTGGATAAGTTCACGGTGATCAGAACCAACATGGCTTCAAAGAAGTGACTTCTGCTGTGGATAAAGGGGAACAAGTGGATGCATTGTACATAGATTTCCAGAAGGCATTTGGTAAAGTGCCACATCAACGATTATAATCACAAATAAAAGCTCATGGTGTTGGGGTAACACATTGGTGTGGATAGATAATTGGCTGGCTGACAGAGAGCAGACAGTATAAATACATGGGCTTTTTTCAAGCTGTAAGGATATCAAATATGGTGGGCCACAAGTTTCAATGTTGGGGCCTCAATTCTTTAAAATTTATATAAATGATTTGGATGAAGAGATTGGAAGTATGGCAGCTAATCTTGCCAATGACACAAAGGTAGGTGAGAAAGTAAGTTGTATTCAGGATATAGGAGTCTACAAAGAGATATAGATAGGTTACATGAGTGGGAAAAGGTCTGGGAAATGGAGTATATGATGAGAAAGTGTGAAGTTGTTGATTTTGGCAGATAGACTGAAATTGAGAAATAGTATTGAAATGGTGAGAGGTTGCACAGCTCTGGATTGTAGACAGATCTAGGCATCCTAGCACATGAATCACAGAAGGTTAGTATGAGGTGGAGCAAGTAATCAGGGAAACTAATAGAATGCAAGATAATAAAATGTGAGGCTGGATGAACACAGCAGGCCAAGCAGCATCTCAGGAGCACAAAAGCTGACGTTTCGGGCCTAGACCCTTCATCAGACTAATAGAATGCTATGTTTTATTGAGAGGGGAATTGAATGTAAGAGTAGGGAGGTTATGCCTCTATCATACAGGGTATTGTTGAGACTGCGTCCAGAATATTGTGTACAGCACTGGTCATAGCACATAAAAAGGACAGATTAGGCCTATATCCTCCAGCTTTTAGAAAGTTAATGATGATTTACTTGCAACATATAAGATCCAGAGGGGACTTGACTGGGCGGATGTTAAAATGATGTTGCCCCTTGCTGGAGAATCTCAAACTAGGTGTCATAATTTAAAAATAAGGAGTTGCCCATTTATTTCAGAAATGGGGAAGCATTTTTTTTTCCTCTGTCAGGGGAGTTGAGAGTTTTTGAAAGTTCCCTTCTCAAAAGGCAGTAGATGCAGGATCTTTAAATGTTTTGAAGACAGAGATAGATATTCATGATGACTAAGTGGACGAAAGATTATTGGGGATATCCAGGAGTCTACAGCTGAGGTTAAAATCAAATCAGCCACTATCTTACAGAGTTACAAAGCAGGCTCAAAGGGCTGAGTGGTCTAATGTTGTTTTTTGTTCCTACATTCATTTCTTCAAAAGGGAGGGGAGTGGTGGAAATTGGAATAGATAAACCATATAATTCCGGGTTGGACTCCCTCCTGCCTTCAATCCCCAGTTGAGAAGCATAAAATTCTGCCGATATAGTGGGATCTTGCACAAGTACGCATATAATTAGTTGAAATTTACAATATTCTGGGAATCAGTTCCAAACTTCAAACCTGATACTTTCCATTTGAATTCAAAAACAGTGTTGATATCCTCCTCTGTAAACATATGGTTTCTATTAATATACAGCAGCATTTATAAATTGACAATCTGACTCAAGGAAGTATGCGCAATCAAACTGCTAACTCCAGCACAGCAGTACACTGTTGATTCAGAGACTCTGCTTAAAGCAATTATGTAGGCAAGTGAAATCGCGTTGCAGCAAGGCAAGCGAGAGAATGCCAAAGTAAGATCGAGCTCGCCAACTTTAAAATAGCAAAATTTATTTTAACAGAAGCCATGATTAGAGGGCCTTTTCCCACTTCTAATGAAATGGACAAAGCTGCCTATTTCTGAGTGTAATCAACAGCTGGTTAATATTATTGCAGAAATGTGTGGCTCTAAAATATTTGATGCTTGAAAATGTGATTTTAGAAGCAACCAAAACATAAGTCCATATTTTTTATCTGCGTATTGAGACTCAATAAACTAATGAGCCGATCGCTGTAAAAATGCCAAAATTTGTTCAGCAAGCAATGGAAGGTTTTCTTTAATAGTAGATTTGTTAACACTTTCCTTCACACATGGGTAACTTCTGTTATTTGGAAAAATGAGCAAATCTTTCAGGTAAGCGCGACAACCCCAAGAATGCATCAAATTTAGCAGCAGGTCACTCCAAACGTGAGCACAGTGTTAACTATTATTAACTATGATTTGATCTGTCTGGAAGAAATTGCATCATGTTGAAGAGTTAAAAGATACATGCAGTGTATGATATTTAAAAAGTGCAGTGAAAGGGAATCACTGGTAAAGAAAAATAGTGACAAGAGTTTTAAAAATAATTGCATGGCTGGAAAACTGTTCTAAGGCGAATGGTTTCAGATTCAGAGAGCTTTGGGACCAATTCTGAGGCAGCTGTACAAGCTGGACGTGTTGCACCTGAACAGGGCTGGGATCTGTAATCTCATCGGGAGGTTAACCAGTGCTGCGGGGTAGGGCTTAAGTAATTTGGTGGTGGGAGGGGAATCATGCTGCAATATTAGAGCTGCATAGAAAACATAGGCAAATTTTAATTGAATAAAGAATAAGAAAGAGCAAGGATTAGATGGAAGAAAAAAAAATCAATTGATCTGTATAAAACTTTTCAATTACTTCCCACTTTGAGTGGCACATTTTACAAAAAAATGTGCAGGTGTTACACAGAATGCAGAAAAATTCATAAAAATGTCTCGCGAGATGAGGAGCTTCTATCAAGAGAACAAATAGGAAATTTGGGGCTACTTTCCTGGGAGAAGAAAAGGTTGCAAAGAGATTTAATAGATCTATTCAAAACCATGAGGGATCTTGACAGAATGAAAAAGCAAAAACTGTTCTCATTAGTAGATGGATTGAGCATCAGAGGGCACAGAGTTCAAGAAATTGGTTTTTAAAAAAAGCGAATGGTGACATGTAGTAAACTCTCTTCAAGCAATGAATGGTTAGGATCTGGAATGAACTGTGTGGGGGTACAGTCGGTCAAATTGTTGAAGAGAGATGTAGCTATCAGAAAAGAATGTCCTCTTAGTCACGCAGATTCAAAGTGGGGGAATAATGATAGATGAATTGCTTGTTTAGGGAGCTACGATGGACCCAATGTGCTGTAACCATTTTGTGACTAAAATTGTATTGGAGTGCATGAGTATCAGTAGGAGGAGCTTTCTTTCTTTATTCAATAACAGGGAGAGGGTGTTGCTAGCTAGGCAGCATTTATTGCCCATCCATAATTGCCCAGAAGGCAGTTCAGAGTTAACTACATTGCTGTTGATCTGTCAATGTAGGCCAGACCAGGTAAGGATGGTAGTTTTCTTCCTAAAGGACACGAATGAACCAGATATGTTTTTTTTTCTCCCTGACAATCGACAATGGATTCGTGGTCATCTTTAGATTTTTTTAATTCCCTATATTTCGTTGAATTCAAATTTCACCATCTGTCACCGTGGAATTTGAACCCCGGTCCCCAGAATGTTATCTGGGTCTACCTAATTAACAGCCAAGCAATAATACCACTAGGCCATTATTTCCCCAGAAAAAAAGTCAAGACGTGACATGGGGTTATGGCATTGTGACTCCATTGGGAGACTGGATGAGAAAAGGGGATCATGAGAACAAAATATTTCTGGTTAAAATGTATGCAGGAGGGATTAGGAAGGAGAGAAGAAAGGAGTGATTTGGCCATATGGGTCAAGAATAATACTGCAGATCTACAGAAACACAATCTGCTAGAAAATTCAAAGATTGAACCTATTTAGTTAGAGCTGCAGAAAAGGAAAGAGTTATTATTTTGCTGGGCTTTTTCTATAGACCCCCAAATAGTGAGAAAGAGATGGAGAAACAAATCTTTGGGAAAATTTTGGCAAAAAGTAAAAGAGCAGTGAATTTATGGGACTTCAATCAGCTTAACACTGATTGAGGAGAAACTTTATGGAAGTCAAGGAGGAAAAATAATTTTTAAACAGTGTAAAAGAGAGTTTTCTCAGGATAAAAATAGTGCTGGATCAAAGCCTGGGGAATGCAGTAGAGCAAGTGAAGTGTGATTCAATGGAAGATAATCTGGTAATAGTGATCATAAGATAATTAGGTAACCTTTGCACATGGGCTGCAGTGGTTCAAGAAGGCAGCTCGCTATCACCCTCTCAAGGGCTACTAGAGATGGGCAATAAATGCTGGCCCAGCCAACAATGCTCATGTCCCATAAGTAAGTAGAAATTTATAATTTAACAATGACTACAGTTAAAGTAGTTAAAGAAATGGAAGAAGAAAAAAAAAAATCAAAAGTGAAAATACACAACTGGAAAGGAGCTATTTTCAGTCATTTGAGAAGGGACCTTGTATGGATGAATTGAAAACAACAATTTGCCAAGAAAATAGTCAGTCAACAAGAAATTATGGGTTTTCAATGCAGAGATAATTCAGGTGCAGACCAAACATATCTCAGGAGAACAGACGATTGTTTCATTAAAAGGGCTGTTAAGGAATGATCAACTATGACCAAAAAGTAATATTATTTTGTCAAGGCAAAAGGAATATGTGAGTTGCTGAATGCTTACTTTGGCTCCATTTTCACAAAAGAAGATATCATTGATGTCAAAATAGAGGAGGCAATACAGAAATGAGGTAAGATTACATGGATAGTACATCAACAGGTTGGCATTGTCCAAAGTGAGCTAGAAACAATTACTTAGGATAGAGTTAGCAATCACATGAAAAAAGGTGAGATAATTAGGAAGAGTCAGCATTGATTTCTAAGTAGGAAATCATGTTTAATTAACTAGCTGGAGTTTTTTCGAACAGGTCGAAGAAATGTCAATGAGGTTAATGATGTTGATGTGATTTTCATGAATTTCCAGAAGGGGTTTGATACAGAGTCACATAATAGACCTGTGAGGAAAGTTATGGATCATGGTATAAGTGAGACAATAGCAATGTAGATAAAGAATTTGAGTAATTGGAAACAGGGTTAATGGACTTTCCTGGACTAAAATGAGATTTGTAGTGGAGTACATTGGGGTCAGTCGTGTGTCCGTGGTCTTTGCTAATATACATTTGCTATAGTTGTTTCATCCCTTATGTGGCCGACCTATAGCTTCTTAGATAAGTTGATTTTTTAAAAATTTTTTTTAGATTAGATTCCCTACAGTGAGGAAACAGGCCCTTCGGCCCAACAAAGTCCACACCGCCCCTTGCAGCATGCCACCCAGGCCCACCCCCCTATAACCCACACACCCCTGAACACTATGGGCAATTTAGCACGGCCAATCCACCTAGCCTGCACATTTTTGGACTGTGGGAGGAAACCGGAGCACCCGGGGAAAACCCACGCAGACACAGGGAGAATGTGCAAACTCCACACAGACAGTCGCCCGAGACTGGAATCGAACCTGGGTCCCTGGCGCTGTGAGGCTGCAGTGCTAACCACTGAGTCACCGTGCTGCTCCTAAATTGAAATAACAGTCTTGTAAAGCAGTGGATTCTCCATTAGCTGTAGGGTTTCTTATGGTCAAATTTTCAGGACGCTAATTCTCAAATGAACACTAAATTAGAATACGTTGGGATAGTTCTCTCACTTTCAAGGTATTGCTGATTTATGACTTTAAAATGGATCTCTGTCTGCAGAACAGCTTCCTGCAGTTTTTAAGAACATTCAGAAGAAAATTACAGATTCATCATGAGATTTGTCAGAGATCAAATTTCTCTTTTTTGCCTAAATGAAGCAGGTGATCAGGTTGATTACACATCCCAAATTGTGGATTTTGCACAATAAGAATTTGAGACAGTGAGTATATTTATATTCCAAATGACGCAATCAATTACATTTTCTAATTAACCTGTTCAGGGATGTTATTACCCACTTCCGGAGCAGGTGAGATTCAAGCCTCCTAGCTCAGGGATAGGAACACTACTATTGTACCATTAGAACCTATCCCATTCATTTGGTAGTATCTCTATCAAATAGTTTCAGTAAAGAGCATTGAGTCAACATTAGTCTGGAAGGTTTACTTTGTTCTGTCTTGGGGTAGGGGAGTGGTCGAAATGCAGGGATCAAATAAAGTAATCTTTTGTAGCTTCTTTGGTCAGTTCTGAAATGCATAAGTTAGTTCAGAAAATGTCAAGATACAACAATATATATTTTTTAAATAAGCCATCTAATAAAGTATGACATAAATATTGAGAAAATAAGATCACAAGGGATGAAAAGGCTGATGGTAATGCAATTGGCTAAATGAGGCTTGAAAGAGAGTGGTGACGATCAGATCCTTTTTCTGACTAGAGAGAAGTATGCAGTGAGATCCCCTAAGGATCAGCATTAAGACCAATAGTTTTCTTATTGTCTATATATAACCTGGTCCTGGAGCATAGAAAATAAAATTTGAAGTTTACAGTTTCAGAATTATTTTAATTTGAGGTCAATTTGGTAAGGTAGTTAGGAAAGAGTATGTGATATTTGGTATTGAATACAAAAAGGAAGTCATGCTAAACATTTTACAAATTATTGGTTGGGCCTCAATTGCAGCATTGCATAAAATTCCAGGCATCACATTTCAGGAAACTTGTCAAAGCTTTGGAGAAAGTACAGAGGAGCATTGCCATAAATAAGAGTCATATACAGAGATTGGAGATATTTCTCCTGAGGGTGAAGAGGATGAAAGGAAGGCCAACTTCTGGTATGGTAATATTTTGATAGTGGAATAGGGAGAAAATTTTTTCTACTGTCAAGTGTATCAGTAGCCAAAGGCAATTGATGTAAAGTGACTGTAAACGTAAAACCAATTTAAATGAAAATGAGTAGAAATCTTTTCACACAAAGGGTTAAAATTTGAAATGTACTGGAAGAATGGTCCAAGAAAATTCCATAAAGGATTTTGAAAGACAATGAGTATGTTCTTTAAAATAAGTAATTTTCAGAATTTTGAGGAGGAAGTTAGGACATGGGCCAAATTCAACAGCTCTTTCAAGACCTGGAACAGTCACAGTAAAGCAAGAGCTTCATTATTTCTCTGCCGAACAGGCTAAGTGGTTGCAAGATGTAAAACTGGGGTACCACAAAACTGTCATTGCCAGGAAGGTATAAATACATTTTGAAGTTTTTCATCTTATACTCATCAGGACCCACTGTAAGAATACTAATTTAAGGGCAAAACTAATATGTATGTGGCAGGAAAGGAGAGTGCTGATATGTTGGAAATGGCCTCTTATTGGTAGAGCTGTTACCAGGGAGAATGTGCCAATTAATGATGATTGACAATTAGCTGCCAGGATTTTAAAAAAGTTAAACCAGGCAGGTTGATTAGTCCATTTGCTCAAATTAAGATTGATAAGTTTATATAGGCAGCTTCATTTGTCAATTTGACATAGGAATTTAGAATGGAAAAGGTTGACAACAGGATTTACACTGTTTTCTTGTAGGATGCATGAGTATAGACAAGCAATTTAAATACTATTATATTCATAGACACTTTATATACATAGATATCTTTCAGAATTTGCACAATGTTACATTACTTGCTTTATGCACCACCAGCACTTTGTATTTTAGAATGGTCTAATGTTTAGATGAACCTCCAATTAGGGTTTATGACAGAATTTTAACATGTGACTGGACTATGAATTCCAAGGCCTATAGTAATACTGTAGAAATAAGCGTTAAAATTCCACTATGGTACCTGGGAAATTTAAAATACTTTTTTTGCCATAAATTGTGTCAGTAATGGCTTCCATGAAATTATTGTTAAAAACCTTTCTAGCTACTGGGAAGGAAATCAGGTATCTTTACCCTTCCTGACCTATAAATGATCCACAGAAATATTGTTCTTTCCTATAGCCCTTTGAAAAGGTTTGGGCCAGTTGATGGACAAAAATTGTTGGCCTTGCCAATGCCACCCAAATCCTGTGACTGAATTTTCAATTGTTTTTGAAAAGTGCAAAACCGTTGACTTAGTTTCTACCTAAATGATTCTCATGCCACCTAAATGGTCAGGGTCATGGGTACAACCAGGTTACTACCTAACATTTGATGCCTCAAAGTGTCAATATGAGATATCAATGGAAAAAGGGACATGATAACTTTCCAGCAATTCATAAAATCGGTTCATACTAGATCAATAAATATCTCATCAACGAAGCAAGCATTTGCTGAGTTTGTAATAATCCTCGTTAAAATGAAACCAAAATTAGGTAAGAGTCATAGGACTTGATCTTCCACTCTGAAATGGCAGGCGTAATGGCATGTGTGATGAGTCAATAGGGTGAGAGTCCAAAGAGCTGATAAACCTTTGTAATTGAGTCCTTCCTTCTCAGCCGATGGGCCACTTGCTTTTCAGGCAGCAAGAAACTTATGTTTTTACATTTATGGCTCTTTAATTAACCTGTTCCCTGGAATTCTCATTCACTTCCCAATTAACTTCTGCCCAATCAAAGTACTTGACACTTCACAAACTTGACTGCATAGAGTAAACGTGAAGGGGTGAAGTATGTGTCAGTGTGCTGTACAGTAACAAACTCAGGCGTGATGTAAGTGCCAGCAGGTTATGTAGCAAACACACTGCATGTTGGCACCTTGCCGGAAAAAGCCAAAGAGTCGACCAGTACCTTGCAGCATCAGAAACATTGGAATTCCTACGCCAACCAGCTGTAGGCATGGAGTAGTGCCATGCTCACTAGATTGTGACCTGGAAACTAACCTGAATATGTGCCCACTGAGGCCATTGTCTCTGTACTGGTGGAGAGCACAGGTGAATGACTTGGCCCTATACTCTTAGACAGTCCCCAGGTTCCCTTCGCAAAAACAGCACTGGTGTAAGGGATGTTCACTGCAGCCTCTTTCACTGCACGGAGTCCTGGGTTGACCAGTGCCTATAGAAGGAAAGACAAAGATCTGGGCAATGAAGATGCAGAACACATCTGGACGAGCTGAGTGCAATGTCACACACTAGACTGCTGGTCCATTGGCAATACACCGTCACCAAATGAAACTTCCTCAGAGAGCTCGATTGTCTAATCTTCAAAATGGGTGCGATTTCCAGGTTTGGATTGGACCTTTTGGCGTACTTGTAGGGCAAGTTTTCTTGCAAAGTGATAAAGAGAATTGAATATGATGGGAATTGGTGCTGAACAGTTTCTGAGCACGCATTACCATGTGAGCACAAAACCGTAAGATTTGGGGGAAAGGGGGCATAAATTCTGTTGAATCTGCTCCACCATTCATTGAGATCATGGCAAATCCAATAACCCTCAACTCTGCTTCCCCACCTTTACCCCCAACCCTTGATTCTGCTACTGATTAGAAGTATGTCTATCTTAGCCTTGGATATACTTAACAACTCAGCTTCAACAGCCTTCTGCTGTAAAGAACTCCACAGACTCACTATACTGTGTGAAGAAATTCCTCCTCATCTGTCTTAAGTGTGTGGCTCCTTATTCAGAGATCATATCTTCCAGAATAGAATCTCCCATTAGGGGAAACCACCTCGACACGAAAACCCTGTCAAGCCCCCTAAAAATTTGTACACTTCAATAATGTCACCTCTCATTCTAAATTCCAATAAGTACATGCCAAAACTATTCCACTTCTCTTCAGAATGTAGTCCCTTCATACACAATAGCTGGCAAGTGAACCTTGACTGTTGAGCCTCCAATGCCAGTATATCCTTTCTTAGATAAAGGGCCTAAAACTTAGGGGTTGTAAGACATGCAAGTGACTAAGAGGCATGAGGAAGAGCTATATGTGCATCATACATTGGATGCTAAAACTTGCAGGGAAATGCAGTGGGAGAGCTGATCAATGTCTCTGTGAGTATGAGGTAGCAAAGGGAAGATGGTGTCACTTGTGTAACAGTGCAGAGAATCATTGACTTTTATCCTAAACTGTTTTGCAGTCCTTTGATGCAGGCCAATAGCACTGACCTATGCTGCAATTTTGGTCCAGGCTAGACAGGTCTGAGGATATGACTTCCTGATACAGTCATCTGGGGAACAGGATGTCCTTTCTCTCAGTGATTTTGTCCACTAGCATCTGGAGGGGAGCAGTGAACTTGCAAGCCAGTTTGTACTCTTAGGAAGCATCCATGAGGCAGTAAGCACAGACTGAGGGAAGGTTCGTGATTTACAATATCAGAAATGGTGTCTAGCAGTTCGTAAATATAGCATCAGAACCTTCAGACTGGACCTTTCACTTACTTGCCAAATAGTTCAATGAGCAAAGTACACAACATGTAGTTTGCACAGATAATGAGCATGATTCAGGGAGATTTCTAACCCTAGGCATTGACAGATATGGTGCCATACTTTAACCTAAAACTGACAAATCTCAGCTACAGTTACCTCATTTTGATTAGTGCTCTCAGGAGCAAGAGTCATTATACGATCATTGGTTTTATGGGAAATTAGGTATTTCATTTGTGTCCCCCGTTGCACAGCCTTCAGACGTCAATTACTAAAGATCCTTTGCACATTACCCTGCCCTAATTTCAATCAAGTCTCTGTAATTCCACTCCCCCTTCACTTCACCCCACTCCAGTTAAGAGCTTTCTAATGCATTTTAACCATACTTCTAAAATAAGATGAATAATTTAGAACAATCCACACAAATCAATGACACAAAAACTCAAATTTACCATCATTTTTTAAAATTTAGTTAATAAGCCTGGTCTGAATAAATATGGGAATGATGGTAACAGATAGTCAAGGCAGTTCAAAGAAAAATAAGTTAATTCCATCTAATGGCCAAAAAAATGTGTTGCTGATAAATTTTCTGATGTATTTTTGATTAATCACTTAAGACATTTAAAAAGGGTTGGTTTATTCGGCATCGATTAGACTCCACTGCCTTGCTGCACTGAATATGTTCTCATAAAGTCAATTTGTATATCTTGTTGTGGGATAGATTTGATCAAATTCTACTTGAATTTTTTGTGCCTGTATTGCACAAAACAACCAATTCAGACAGATTAATCATGGATGCAAGTAATCTGTATTTTCCATCAGTATGAATCGCTTGATCCTTTTGCTTAGATACAAATCTTCAAAAAAAAAAGTCTCTCCGATAGAATCTGTTAAAATATCAGATGTTCAGAGTGGGGGTGGGGAGGAGGGGGAAATAGCCAGCACGTTAGGCAGGGAGAAATGTTATCAGTGAAATAGGAAAGAAAAAAACCATCAAATTTGATTTACTCAATTTATATAAATGTTGCTGTATTAGACCATTTTTGTAGATGTCTTAACATTTCTTGTTACACAGAGATTCCAACACTTTCAGTTGACCTATGATGGCCTTTAGATAGCTGAATTGAAACCACATCCATAAGCCTACTCTCCAAATAAAAGATCAGCATTGGTCCCCTTACATTCCTCAACTATTTAGTTTCAACCAGAAGAACAGAATAATTTGCAACACTTTTTAAAAAAAATATAAAATGTCAATTCACTGTTTTAGCACATAGCTTGTTTATATACTGGCCCTTTCTTAAGCAGTTTCATAGAACAATACAGCGCAGAACAGGCCCTTCGGCCCTCGATGAACTCATGGATTCACTTGAAATTTTTAAATAAGTGTTGTATATTAAAATAATATTCATATAGTAAAATAAAACATTCCAGGTACTTGGTAGGCATATTATAAAAGTAAACAACCAAGCCACACAAAGAGATCATAGATCAGATGATCAAAAGCTAGGTCAGAGATGTGTGTTAAGGAGAATTTTAAATGAAAGGAAGTGAGGTGGAGAGGTATAAGGAGGGAATGCTAGAGCTGGGGTCTCGGTAACAAAAGGCACAGCCAACAACATTGCAGCAGTTACAATTGAGGATGTGCAAAGTTCAGAACGCAAAGAGCATGAACGTCATGAAGGGTTGTCAGGCTGATTGAGTATTTATTGTTGTCACATGTACTGAGATACAGCAAAAAGTGTTGTTTTGCATGCTTTACAGACAGAATGTACCATACGTTGTGCGTCGGTGTAGCAGAATAGCGTACAGAATAAAATGTTACAGCTACAGCAAAGGTGCAGAGAGAGAGATCAACATTAACATTTGAGAGGTCCATTCAAAATTCTGCTAACAGCAGAGAAGAAGCTATTCTTGAATCCATTCAAGCTTTTCTATATTCTGCCCAACGAAAAACGAAAGAAGTGCTTATAACTGGGGTGGCAGTTGTCTTCGATCATGTTCGTTGCTTTCCCGAAGCAGCAAGTAGTATAGATTGAGTCAGTGGATGGAAGGCTGGTGTGCAAGAAGGACTGGGCTGTGTTCACGACTCTTTGTAGTTTCTTGTGGTTTTGGGAATAACAGTTGCCATACCACACTGTGATACAAACAGATAGGATGCTTTCTGTAGTGCATCTATAAAAATTGGTAACAGTCCTTGTGGACATGCCAAATTTCCTTAACCTCCTGAGGAAGTAGAGGCAGTGCTGTGCTTTCTTGATCGCAGTGTCAACATGGGTGGGCCAGAACAGATTGTTGGTGATCATCACTCCCAGGAACTTGACATTCTCGGCCATCTCCACATCCACTCCATTGCTGCAGACAGGGGCTTGCCCTCCACTCAGCTTCCTGAAGTCATTGACCAGCTCCTTCATTTTGCTGATGTTGATGGAAAGATTGTTGTCTTTACTCCATGCTGCTAAGGACTGAATCTCTTTCTTGTGTTCTGTCCCATCCTTGTTTGAGATCTGACCTACAACAGTGGAGTCGTCACCAAACTTGAAAATGCCTTTGGGGCAGAATTTGGCCATATGGTCAAAAGTGTGTAAGGAATATAGTAGGGGGCTAAGTATGCAGACTTGTGGGACAGCGGTGTTGAGGATTATGGTGGACAATGTTTTGTTACCTATTCTTATTGATGGGTCAGGAAGTCAAGGATCTATTTGCAGACAGGAGGAGTTTGACACCCAGGTCTCAGAGTTTAGAGATGAGTTTGTTGGAATTATGATGTTGAAGCTGGAGCTGTAGTCAATAAGTAGGAGCCTGACATTAGTATCCTTGTTATCCAAATGTTCCAGAGATAGGAATGGGGTGAGGGAGATAGCATCTGCTGTGGACCTGTTGCACCAGTACGCAAATTGCAAATGATCAAGACAAGGTTGGGGAGGTCTGGCCTGCGAAAGATTGAAAGTCCTCTGGACTTGTGGTTCCAACACTGGCAAGGTTAAGTAGGGGTATTCAATGGGGTCCTGGGCACTCGTCTCATTCACAATCACTCTTGGCGGTGTGGGGGGGGCGGGGGCAGGGGTGTGTGTGTGTGTTCCTGCAGTTGGTCTAGTCAGGTCATAGGGTCAGGTGCTGTTCCCACACTGGGTAGGCCTTGAATCCATGCCTCTATGAAGAGGTTGGCTTTGTGATTCCAATATTGGTAGTTGAGCATTGTTGGTCATAGAATCTTTAACTCTGAAAGTAGGTTTAGGAGGACATCAGTAATTCAGATAGACATAATCTTGAGGTTTAGAAGAGCAGAATAATGAGATATGTACGAGCAAAATCAACTGTAGATAGCTCGCAAAATTTCACCACATTCTGGCAACATCTTGAAATCTGGCTGAATGAGATTGCAGAGATAGGGACGTTTGAGGCCACTTTTCAAAGTAATTTATTAATGTCAAAGAATGCAAAGAAATTTTCCTAAATACGTTTTCATCCTGGGTTTAATGCATATTGGGTTGTGGGATGATCCAAAGTTAAGAGTAAAAGTCAACTTACCCTCCTGAATTCCCTTTAGATTTTTATCCAAATCTCCAAAATAACAGGAGTAATAAATGCTAATTCATCCCATATGGGAGCTTATCCTGTGAGACCATTTGAGAGAATTTCCAAGAGGGTAAATATTCTAATAATAACACAGCAGTGTTTTGTTGAATCAGATTGTGTTGTTATCTGGATCCAGCATATCCTGTTAAACAATTGCATTTGCATTCACTTGTGACTGTTTTACATACTTTCTTAGTGAATCTACCTGCCATGTCAGTTTCATCAACTTTAGCTGACACTGCACAATTTCCTTGCACGCAAGGTTTCTGCCTTCAGGGGTTGAATTTGATGGTTAGCTGCTCAGATAAAACTGATAATTAATGCCCCTGCATAGATTGGAGTTGATCCTTTGCCTCTCAGATATTTTAACCGTCAGGTTCTATGATCCCATAAAGTCTGACTATGCCCAAGGAAGGCATAATCTTTTTAATTATACATCCCAGTTTGCCTCATCCAGGAATCTGTCTAATAATTCACCAGATGATGTTTGCTTTCTTTTTGTTATCTTCTGTCATCACTTATCACTCTCCAAGCTAATCTTATCCAGAAGACCAACCTCCTGATCTCTTGCCCCCTTTTTGGAATAAATCACTGATCACACAACTTGCCTTTCTGCACGTTCCAGCAACCCACCATCTACATACACGTCCACACCTCCATCCCAACCGCTGCACATGTTGGCCGATTTTGTAAATGATTCCAGTCCTCAGATATTGTTCCCTTTTTTTCCAAGGCTAACACCCTAAAACAAAACATATCCGATCTCTCTTGACCAACTGCAGCATCTACAACGTCCTGTGCCCCCCCAACAGCTTCAACTTGCGCTCACTTTCCAAATCCTCAACTTCCTCAGTGACTATAACTGTGGTATATTATTCTTCTTCAATGCCCTTACATTAAATCAACCACACCATTCTCTTTCAATGTTATCCAGCTGAATGCTGTTACTTTCATTTACTTTATAGGAAACTTTTTCTTGTTCCTTTCTAATAATATACAGAGTACACCCAGCAAGTGTCTCTGTCCAACTCGGCACCATGTATGGAATCTGCAGAGGATCTAACTTCGTGCTTTTCCTTAGCTACGTGCTGCTGCTTACAGACATCATCAACAGGTTGGGTATCACTTACACAGGGAGGAATATAAATATCCAACCACCATTCCAACACCTCTTCCAAGCTTCCTACTGAGCCATAGAGATAAACAGCATGGAAACAGACCCTTTGGTCCAACTCATCCATTCTACCCAGATATCCTAAATTAATCTAATCCCATTTGCCAGCATTTGGCCCATATCCCTCTAAACCCTTCCTCTTCACATATCCATCTAGATGCCTTGTAAATGTTGTAATTGTACCAGCCTCCACCACTTCCTCTGGCAGCTCATACTATTTTGCACCACCATCTGCATGAAAAAGTGCTCCTTAGGTCTCTTAAATTATTTCCCCCCCCCCTCACCTTAAACATATGCCCTCTAGTTTTGGACTCCCCCCACCCCAGGGAAAAAAATTGAGGCTCGTAGGCTCGCCGAGCTGTTTTGTTGTTCCACAGACATTTCGTTACCATGCTGGGTAACATCCTCAGTGCAGCCTTTGATGAAGCATCGGTGTGTTTTCCTGCCTGGTTTTTAAACTCTGGGGTCTGTTGCAATGGTTACCTCACTTCTGGGTTTTCACCGCAGTGGAGTGCATATGGGGTCAAGTTCAATGCGTTTATTAGTAGCCACGCTTCCAGGAATTCTCGTGCTTGTCTCTGCCTAGCCTGGATCTTGGTGTTGTCCCAGTCAGAGCCGTGGTTCTCCTTGTCCATGTGGATTGAGGTGAGTGAGTATTGGACGTGTCTTTTTGTAGCCAGTTGGTGTTCATGTAATCTTGTTGTTAGTTTCCTTCTTGTTTGTCTGATGTAGTGTTTCTCACAGTCTCTGCAGGGGATCTTGTAGATGACATTGGTCCTGTCCGTGGCAGGGAGCGGGTCTTTAGTTTGGGTGAGCACTTGTCGTAGGGTTGATATGGGCTTCTGTGCAACTCTGATGCCCAGAGATTGTATGAGTCTTGTGGCGAGTTCTGACATGTTCCTGATGTAGGGTAGTGTGATGAGTGTGTCGCGGAGTGTAGAATCTTTCTGATGCTGTTCCTGTAGGCATCTCCTGACCCATTTCTTTGGATATCCATTATCCTTCAACACTCAGAAGAGTATTGATGGCAACGAAGGTAATGATAAACAACACACACAACCAGCTCCACAAATACAAGAGAAATTAGGCAACAAAAAAAATTACTCCTGAAAGCTACCAATCAAGACTGGACAACTGACATGGAACGAGCCATTAACGTCAGCCAACAGGCCATAAGAGCCAAGAAAAGACAGACCCCGCAAGACAAGTTAACCACACTTACCCACAAAAACGACAACAAGACAACAGACACATGGATAAGGAACTCCTCCGACAGGAAACTGACAGACGTAGAAAAAGCCGTTCTCACGCGGGGACTGAACTACAACTACAGGGACGCCAACAAAACAGATTGGCTAGCTACACTGGAAGCCACACTCAAGACCAACAATATCAACGAATAAACACAACTAGCTATAAGAGAGACAGTAAACCCGACGCTAACCAAAAAGAGGGAACTCAATACCCTCAACACACGGGAAAGGCAAGCCCTGGATGGATTAAAGGAGGATAAGAACATCACTAAACTACTGCAGACAAAGGGCGCATGGCAGTGATAATGAATAAAAGGGACTATATCTCCAAAGCACAAGCACTGCTCGCCGACAAAACACATACGGGCCAGTGCAAACTGACCCAACACCACAACTAGGCAACAAAATCCCATACACACTACAATGACTTAAACAAACAGGACAGATCAACAAAGCAGACTTCTTAAGAATGAAACCCGAAGGAAACAACACACACCAGTTCTACGGCCTCCCTAAAGTGCACAAGCCAGCAGTCCCCCTCAGACCCATAGTCTCCCTACCAGGCACCCCATCACACAGATTAGCCAGAGAACTACAACGAAGACCCAAGAACTTAGTCAACAAAATCACCCCACTCCATCCACTCAGGCCAATAATTGCTCAACTCCATCAAAGACAAAGATAGGGGACAAGGAAACCATGATATCGTTTGATGTCACTGCCCCATTTACATCAATAGACATACCACTAGCAAGGGAAACAATGGCAAGACTACTAGAACAAGAACACGACCCCAGTGAAACCATCTCCAAGGACAACATGCTCAAACTACTGGACCTCTGCCTCACCACCGACTTCACCTTCAACGGCCAAACAAACAAGCAAATCAATGGGACACCCATTGGATCACCTATCTCCCAGCTCATAGCAGATGCAGTGATGCAAAGACTGGAAAGGGCTGCCCTTCCGCAACTCCAACCTAAACTATGAATACGCTATGTAGACGACACCTTTGTCATTGTTAAACGGACCAAATTAGAAGAGACACACAAACTCAAACAACACCCTCACCAGAATAAAATTCACCAGAGAGAGGAGAAGAACAAACAACTCCCATTCCTGGACGCCATGGTAGAGCGCAAGACAAATGGGGAACTGCAAACGAAAGTACACAGAAAAGCCACACAGACGGAACAGGTACTGAACTTCAACAGTAACCATCCCAGTACATACAAGCAAAGTTGCATGCAAATGCTGTTTAAAAGGGCAACAACACACTGCAGCAACACGGAACTACGCCAAGAGGAAGGAGAATACCTCTTCCAAGTGTTCACGGATAATGGATATCAAAAGAACTTGGTCACGAGATACCTGCAGGAACAGCATCAGAAATATTCTACATGCCCCGACTCACTCATCACACTACCCTACATCAGGAACACGTCAGAACTCACCACAAGACTCCTATAACCTCTGGGCATCAGAGTGGCACACAAACCCACATCAAACCTATGACAAGTGCTCACCCGAGCTAAAGACCCACTCCCTGCCATGGGCAGGGCCAATGTCATCTACAAGATCCCCTGCAGAGACTGTGCGAAACACTACATTGGACAAACAGGAAGGAAACTAACAACAAGAGTACATGAACACCAAGTGGATACAAAAAGACATGACCAATACTCACTCGTCTCAATCCACATGGACAAGGAGAACCACGGCTCCAACTGGGATAACATCAAGATCCTGGGACAGGCCAGGCAGAGACAAGCACGAGAATTCCTGGAAGCATGGCACTCCATGAAGCAGGCTATTAATAAACACATTGAACTCGACCCCAGGTACATTCCACTACAGAGGAAACCCAGAAGTGTGGCAACCCATCACAACAGACCCCAGAGTTTAAAAACCAGGCAGGAAAACATACTGACGCTTCATCAGAGGCTGCACTGAAGGTGTTACCCAGCATGGTAACGAAATGTCTGTGGAACAACAAACCAGCTTGGCAAGCCAACCAACACCCACAACAAGCTACATATCTACTCCAATACATTACGGGGAAAAAAATCTTGTCTATTTATCCTATCCATGCCCCTCATGATTTTATAAACCTCTATAAAAGGTCACCCTCCCCTTCCAAGGCTCCAGGGAAAATAGCCCGTCTCTCCCTATAGCTCAAGCCTTTCAACCCTGGCAACAACATCCATGTAAATCTTTTCTGAACCCTTTCAAGTTTCACAACATCCTTCCTATAGCAGGAAGATCAGAATTGCATGCAGTATTCCAATAGTGGCCTAACCAATGTCCTGCACAGCCAAAACACGACCTCCCAACACCTATACTCAATGCACTGACCAATAAGGCAAGCATACCAAACGCCTTCTTCACTATGTATCTACCTTCAATTCCCTCCACTTTCAGTGAAGTATGAACCTGCACTCTAAGGTCTCTTTGTTCAGTAGCACTGCCCAGGACCTTACCATTATGTATAGGTTCTGTCCTGATTTACCTTTCCAAAATGCAACATCAAAGCCCTACCAAGCTCTTGAGCTGCTCTCTCATTAAGAGAGGTTTGGTGGTGGTTTAACCTGATGGTCACCACACCTCAGGAGAATTTGAGAAAGAGAGTACTCCTTGGTAAACTCAGCTGGTGCTGGAATTGAACCAAATACCAAGTTCGTATTGCAAACTAGTCATTCAGCTAATTTATGTTACCCTGAACTCTCTGCTTCTGTATTACCAGACTAGTTATTCAACATCTAAGTTCTGAGGAAGGGTCACCGGACCCGAAACATTAACTCTGTTCTTTCCTCCAAAGATGCTGCCCGACCTGCTGAGCTTTTCCAGCAACTTCCACTTTTGTTCCTGATTTACAGCATCTGCAGTTCTTTCAGTTTTCATTCAACATCCAAGCTTGATTACCCATTACTTTCCCCAGCTATGTGCTGTCAAGATTGAAGTCTCTACCACAGATATTCTCAGCATCAGCCTAATGATTCCAATCACCTCCCTGAAATTGTTCAAGGAATTGAAAGTTTAAAAAAAAATCAGACTGAAATGTTAGATGCTTTTCAGGACAGAAAAAGCGAGCATTACTTCTCATCTACATCCTACCCAGCACGGAAGTGTTTGATGTTGACATAAGATGTTAACAATTTGTATTCATCAACAGTCAACTTGGTGAGCACAAGTCATCAAATTATGCCTCAAAAGAAATCAAGTTTAAATTTTCGACCTCTTTTAATGCATCCCAATTTTTACTCATGGTTTGAAAAAACAAGTTTGTTATTTATATAAATTATTGGCGATAAATCTTTGATAGCGTCACTTCATTTTAAAATCCTAAAAGGCAACCCTCAAAAAAGAACATTATGAATCCAGAAAATATTTCAGCAATGTCAAGCTTACATCTGGGCAAAAATCAATAACAGGATTGAAGACGGAGATAGCATTCTTCTACTAACGATAAACGATCTCAAGCATATTAGTTCAGCACTGCTAATGAACTCCTCAGTGTTGTGACATTATCTCAATAAAGGTGTTTCTCTGGCATAAACAGCTTGATTACATGTCTTCATGAGGATTTGAAGTGAGCACTTGTTTCTTCCTCCTTCAAGACCTGGAATCTAGCTGAATCTAAGACGACTGTCAGAGGTTACTGATACTCACTCAGGGCATCCATTTCTTTTTGAAGACAGGCTATTATTTTCAGAAGATAACAGACAATAATGGCAGCGTAACTAATACTGACTTTTTTCCCATTAAAAAAAAGGTTGAAATATCCTGTTGTGCAGATGTTTTAGCTTAAAAAAAAGTCCGCATCCTGTGTAGATAAAGAGTGCCTAACTATTTCTTACATTATTTTGATGTGTTTGTTTGTCAAGCTCTTCTTGTTCTGTAGAATACTCACTAATTATAGGGTACAGTTGAGATGTTCTAATCCTGCTGGATTATAATTATATTGTGCATTAAAACCAAGTGCACAGAGCTTCAGAGTGATTTAAAAAGTTATCTATCCAGTTTAAGAGCCCAATATGTCAAAAAGTAGCCTAGGGCTCCCTGATGCAGCAACAATTTTATTTCACTCTTGCACAACAATAAGTAGGAATAGATTACATTTCCATCAGCCTACCCAAATTTCCACCTTAATAAGATGTAATAATTTCTACCCAGAATCTCAAAGAATTTACTTCTTTCTAACATAAGCAGCTTCTGCAGAGAGGTAATAAGCGCATTAAGACACATGGGGGAAATGCTCATATCCCCAGGGCTTCATTTTGTAATACCAAAATAGTGCACAGAATGGAAGCATAACGGACTGCTGAGGTTTTGGTCCAGCCCAATTTGAGTGTGGATTTCAAACCCAGACCCTGGCTTAAGTAGCTGGATGCTACTAAGTAGACGTCTACTAAGTAGACGTTAATCAGGATCAGAAGGCAGAATCAGGACCCAGACTACACTTTGTTCCTCCATCCACACTGATGTTGCCATTTCTCACCCATCAACTGTCAGTGGCACAAGTTAGAAGGCAGCCATGATCATCATCATCACTTAAGGAGATCCAAAGTTATTGGCTGGGTAATCTGGGTGGATAATTGGAACACGTTTTTATAGTAATAGTCCAGCCGGAAAAAATTTCCAATGGAAGTATTTGCTGGCGTAGGTGTCACACAAATCACTGTTAAACTCATGCAGTATTGACAAGTATAAATCAGGGTGCTTAGTTTCTGTTCTATTTTCAAATATCCCAACAATTAATGACATGCATCGGTAAATGTAAAACACATCCAGCAGTATTCTATTTAAAAAGAATTGTGTGAACACTATAAAAATGATGATATGTGGACATTTATTTTTATAATGAATTGTTTTTGGTACAATGTGTTAATTCCTTGTCTTAGTGGGGGCACTGGGCTCTTTTTAAATTGAACCCTGCCTAATTTCCCAATTTATCTGGTGAGCTGCCTATTCAGGAGTACAGTTTACACTTACAATTTGCTGAACGCATCTAAATAAAAATCCTGAACCAAAATCAAGGTGCCCTGAAATGGCTATCATATTTGGCAGTCGTAACCCAGTTAAGCACACTGCAAAAGGAGTGCTGCCTGCCTTGTACAAACTTTCTGCTATTCTGTTTCAAATTAAAGAGGTGAGTACTATCTTGGACATCAATGCGCAGTCCTTGTGATTTAAAGATTCATCTTCACAGTCCATTCTTTGCAGGGTTGCGTGGGCAAAGATTATGCATCTCCAGTGTCTAAGTTCTTGCTGAATGAAGAAAATACCAAACATCTGAGTTTCCTGCTGTGACTGTCTTTTGCTAGACCACTTCAGAGTTCATCTCTGATTGGAACTCCAGACAGCCTAGGCTGGGAAACAGGCATTACCATTAGTGCAAATCCTGAGACTTTTGGGTGATCTAGACCACTATACAGCCATACTCCAGCCCATTTACAAGAGTTAGGTTTCCTTGCTATTGTCCCCTCAACACTCTCCCACTCTTTAGATTTGAAAGGCTCAAATCTTTATTGTAATCTATCCATAAACTCGTAAGTTACTGAGAATCAAACATGATCACATTTCAGAACTGAGAATTAACCAACCATAAGCTTATGAGTTCTGAAATACCGTATAATAAAGGATAATATTAGGAATGAATCATATAGTCATAAAGTCCTACAGTATGGACACAGGCCCTTCAGACCATGCTGATCAAAATATCCATCCATGCCAACCCCGTTTCCCTGCACTTAGCCCAATTCCTTCTAAACCTCTCTTATCCATGTATTTGTCCAAATGCTTGTCAAATGTTAATGGACCCACCTCAACCACTTCCAGTGGCAACTCATTCCACATGCGTACCATCTTCTATGTAAAAACAGTGCCCCACAGGTTCCCATGTATTCTTTCCCCTGTAAGCTTAAATTGATGCCCTCTAGTCCTTGATTCCCTCACCCTGGGAAAAAGACTGAGTGCATTCACCCCATTAATGCCTCTCATCATCTGATACACTTCTGTAAGATTCCCCTCTCAGTTTCCTACACTGTAAAGAAAAATGTCCTAGCTTGTCCGACATCTCTCTATAACTCAGTTCCTCAAATCCTGGCAACATCCTTGTAAATTTCTTTTAGTTTAATAACATCCTTCCTATAACAAGGTGACCAAAACTGAGCTCAATACTCCAAATGCGGTCTCAACGTCCTGTACAACTGCAACATAACTTCCCAACTTCTGTACTCTACGCCCTGACTGATGAAGGTGCGTGTGCCAAAAGCTGTCTTCACTGTCCTGTCCACCTGTGACTCCACTTTAGGAGAACCGTGCACCTGAACTCTAAGGTTCCTCTGTTCCACTACACTCCTTAAGGCCTTACCATTCGCCATGAAACTCCCACCTTGATTTGACTTTCCAAAATGCAACACCTCATATTTATCTTTATTAAACTCCATTTGCCATTTCTCAGCCCACTTCCCTGGCTGACCAAGATCCCGCTGTAATTTTTGATAACCTTCCGTACTGTCCACAATGCCACCTATTCTAGTGTCATCTGCGAACTTACAAACCATGCCTTGTACATCCTCATCCAAGCGATTGATATAGATGTGAAGGGCCCAGCACTGATTGCTGAGGCACACCACTAGTCATAGGCCTCCGGTCTGACAAGCATCCTTCCACTATTACTTTCTGCTTCCTACCATCAAGCCAATTGTGCATCCAACTTTCCAGCTCTCTCTGGATTCTGTGTGATACAGCCTTCTGGAACAGCCTACCATTTGGATCCTCATCAAAGGCTTACTAAAATCCATGTGGGCTACATCTACCACCCTGCCCTCAACCACCTTCTTGGTCACTTCGTCAAAGAACTCTACCAAATTTGTGAGGCACGATCTCTCACACATGAAGCCATGCTGACTACTTCTAATCAAATCCTGTCTTTCTAAATGCATGTAGGTCTTATCCCTCAGAATCTTTCTTACCTACCACAGATGTTAAGTCTACTGGCCTTCTAGGGGCCTGGACTTTAATCCCACTGGGCAGTCCTAACCTGATATGGCTTACATGTGACTCCAGATGCAGAGCAATGTGATTGACTCTTAGCTACCTGTGCAAGCCGGTTGAATGAACTGCTAAAAAAAAACTCAAAGTCATGACTCAAGAAGACAAACCTACTTTGTATTAACTATGGCATCAGAAATAGCAAGAGCAAACTCAACTTTGTCAGTTCTGTAAAGTTCCCCAAAGCAATTCTGGGATATAATACTAAAATTGAGATAGTTGTCTCATAATCTAATCAAGAGACAGCCTGACAGTCATATCCATCTTAAATACCACACCTACTCAAGCCCTGGATGTGTCATCTCCCAACAGCAGGACAGACCGAAAGAGATGGCAGAACAATGTATACAGCAAAGAGAGTGTGGCCTCGGGAGTCCTCAATATTGACCCTGTGCCCCTTGAAATCTCATAATGCCAGGTCAAACCTGAAAAAGGATACCAATTGATTATCACATACTGTTCCATGCAGCTGATGAATTAGTACTCCATATTGTATGCCACTTGGAGGAAGTACTGAGAGTGGCAAGGGTGCAGAATGTATGTTAAGAGGGGAACTTCAACACCTGTCTCCAGGAGTGGCTCCACTGCACCACTACTGACCAAGCTGGTGGAGTCCTAAAAGGACATAGCTGCGATACTATCTATAACAGTACTGGTATGAGTAATCACTGCATAGTCCTTGTGGAGGCAGAGTCCCATCTGTATATTGAAGATACCATCCATTATCTTGTTGACAATATCACGATGTTAAATGGTATAGACTTCAAACTGATCTAGCACTTCCAGAGTGGACATCTAAGATGCTGTAGGCCATCAGTAGAAGTTGAATTGTACTCCAACAGAATGTGCAAACTTATGGCGCAGCATATGCTCCACTCCACCATGACCATCAAGTCAGATGATCAATCTTAGTATAATGGAGAGTGCAGCAGGGCATGCTGAAGCAGAACCAAGTATACCTGAAAGTGAGGTATCAGACTGCTGAACTACAAGGTAATACTACTTGCATACCAACCAGCATAAGCAGTATGTAATAGGTACGGCTAAGCAATCCCACAATGAACTGATCAGGTCTAAACCCTGCAATGCTGCCACATCCAGTCATGAATGACCATGGACAATTCAACAACTTGCTGGAGGAAGCTCCACAACATCCTTATTGTCAGTAATGGAGAAGCTCAGCACATCATTGCAAAAGGCTAAGGCTGAAGATTTTGCATTAATCTTTGACTAGAAGTGCCAAGTGGCTGATCCATCTTGATCTTCTGCAGGAATCCCAATCATCACTAATGCATATCTTCAGTCAAATTGATTCATTCCATGTGGTATCAAGAAATAGCTGGAGGCAATGGACATTGCAAAGGCTAGGGCCCTGACAACAGTCCAGCAAAAGTAGTGAAGACTTGTGCCATAGAAATTGCTTCACCCCTAGTCAAGTGTTCCAACACAGTTATGACTTTAGCATCTACCTGGAAATATGGAAAATTGCCCAGGTTATTTCAGTACACAAAGTACAGGACAAACATGCCCAATTATTGCCCCAGTCTACTCTGTCATGAGCCAGGTGATGGAAGGTGTCAACAACAGCGGATAAAGCACCTTTTGCTCTGGAATAACCTGCTCATTGACACGCAGGTTGGGCTCCATCAGGACCTATAAGCACATTACCATATTACACCCTAGATTCACAGATAAAACATACACAAAAGAGCTGGATACCACAGGTGAGGTGAGAGAGTGGCTGTCCTTGACATTAAGTCTACATTTGACAGTGTGGCATCAAGGGGCTCTAGCAAAAAAGAATGGGTAAGAAAATCTTTCTGCAATGTTTAGTTATATCTGGTATAAAAGGACAATGGTCTGGTTGTTAGCAGGTCAGACATCTCAGCAGGAATTTCTCAGGGTAGGTATCCTAGGCTCAAACATCTTCAGCTGCTTCATCAACAACCTTCGGTCCATTGTAAGGGCAAAAGGGGGATGTTTGCTGATGCTTGTGCAATATTCAGCACCACTCATACTCCTCAGATACTGAAGAGTCCATGTTCAAATGCAATAAGACTTGGACAATATTCAGGTTTGGGCTGACAATTGACAAGGAACATGTAGAAGCTACACGAGTGCCAGGCAATGACTATCTCCAACAAGAGACCAACTCACCTCCTGACTCTCCAAAGTCTATCCAACACCTAGAAGGCACAATTCAGGAGTGTGATGAATACTCCCCACACTGAAAAAGCTTGACACCATCCAGGACAAAACAGCCTGCTTGATTCATTCACAAACTTCCACACACTCCACTGCCAATGCTAAGTAGAACCAATATGCATCATCTACAAGATGCACTGTTGAAAGTCACCAAGTGTCCCTCAGCCGCACCTTTCAAATCCACAACTATTACCGTATAGAGGGACGAGGGCAGCAGATACATGGGAAAAACACCAACTGCATTCACCAAGACACTCAACATCATGCTGTGGAAATATATTTCCATCCCTTCAGTTTCACTGTGTCAACATCTTGGAACTCCTTCCCTAATGGCATCGTGGATGTACTTGTACAAGTGGATCAGCAGCAATCCATGAAGGCAGCTCACCACCACCTTGTCTGACAACTAGGGATGGACAATAAATGTTGGCCCAGCCAATGACATCCACTGAACAAAAAAAAGATTTTTTCAAAAAAATCAGAAAATTATCTTCCTGGCCTATGCTGATATACAGCTTAGTCGGCACAGTTATATTCAGATTTAATAAAATTGCACAATTTTGCATCAACTAAATGCAAAAGCCGCCATCAGTAAAATGATGTAATAGACATTATTCATCAATTTTGCCTGTAAACGATTACAAATTACTTCCTAACTGAAACATAGTAACTGCCTAGCTAGCAATCGCAGTGTCATAATCAGTTAGCCCAATAGAACAGAGGTTGCGGGTACAAGTATCAATATGGGCACTTGAGAATAAACTTCAGGCAGCAAGCTCAGATACCTAATGAGGGCACATTACATTTATGTGGGAGGTATCTTATAAATGAAAATGGGAATCATCACTCCAACCTTATCAAAATTAGAACGAATCTTTCCCTTCCTAGCAGCACCCACACCCCAAGGACTGCATAAGTTCAAGGAGGCAGCTCACCACCATCTTCTCAAGAATAATAAATGCTGGCCCAGTCAGAAAGCACACATCCCATAAATAAATAAAAGCAAAGACTATAAACTGTGTGTGTTATGGTCAATATTTATCTCCAAACATCACACCCGAACCATCCATGATTAATTAGTAAGTCATTGACATTTGTCACATCTTTCTGCATGTAAATTGGCTGCATTGTTATGATGTCTCAATAATTAATTCGTTGTGAAATGCTTTGCAATAGTTTGAAGATGTAATGGGCGCTGTATAAATGCAAGTTTTTTTAAAAAAGTAGTGCAGGCAATACTGAAGAGGTGCAATGTCTTTGAGAGAGATATTAAGGCTTCAGTAGTTCAGCAAAGTGTTAAAGATCCCATGCAATTGTTGAAAAGATAGGATGTTCTCCAGATGTCCTGTCCAATATTCTGCTTGAATCAGTCACATCAGAATATGAATCAAGTAATTTTTAATTGCCAAACCCATTTGTGGAATAGTGCTAATGCATTTCTGTAACTATCAGCACTCAGCACAATTCAAAAACATGAGGTCACAGTGCAAGCATAAATAATAAATGGTATGCAACACTAAGTTATAAAGAGCCCAGCATCATTGCACAATTGGGAAAAGAAATGAGAACAACTTATTTCAAATCAGCTATGTTAAGGTTGAGTGATGCCTTTGCAATAATGTTATTCAAAACTGAAACAACACTTATCATCCACAACTCTTGCTTGTTCTGTAACTATCCAGCTGTATTTTGAATAATATTTGAGATGATTACAAAAAGGGAATTATACCTCTATTGCAAGTAAACTTCAAGAGCATGTGTGCAAGCAGCATGGCTTAGTAACATCTGATTACGTGCAACTGGACGGTTCCAGAAGGTTTGTATTGAAAGTTTTCTTACCATCTTGACGGCATAGCTGGGTTCAATAAAGCTGACTGCTCTCCATTCACCAGAGTTCAGACATCATATTACAACGTACAGAATAATTTGTACAAGACAAAAATCAGAAAACATTGATTTTAGCCAGCGTGACAATTAACATTTTTCCACTGGATCGTTTGCACTTAACCAATTAATTTATTGTTTAAAAAAGTTTCAGTGTACAAGTAGTGATGAAACCAGTGTTGTTTCATAAGCTGTATAGAGATCTCAAGAAGGCTGGTATTGTTGTTTCACCATTAAGGTAGTACAAGATATTTACACTTGGAGACATTGGGAGCAGTTTCCGAGTATATCAGTATAGCCTGGAATTTCCCAAAGTCCGAGAAAGAGTTTTATAAATCTATACCTGTAAGATGAGAAAATAAATAGAATCAAAGATAGCTAAATAGAATATCACTTGTATCAAAAGTTTAATTTCTTTCACCTTGTCAGAGGTTGCCATTTAATGAGATCAAGTTACAGATTTCACTCCAAATCGATGAATAACACAGGGATCAGTACTTTGTTGTGTTTAGCCCAGAGCCATCTGAGAGGTAGATCAGAAGAGGCAGCTAGTCCTGCACCTAAAGCAGAGAAAATGCAGAGCATTGCTCAACATAGGTGACCTTGAGAACTCACCTTTGTCAAGGTGAGTTCTTGCATTCAAACTGAGGTATGTGTGTGTGAGAGCTTAAACAAAGGTTCACCTAGCTTGAGCTAGAAGTAAAAAAGAAACTGCAGTTGAATCCTCACAAAATCACCAGTAGCATTGGAATTTACCTGCCTGGAAAAGTGAAAAAGAAGCAAAGCATCGAGAGCCAAGAAGAACTTTGGACCTTGGAAGGTGAAGTGTCCCTTAAATGTGTGTAATTTTTGGTTGTGCAAATGTTAAGACTAACCTCTTTTCTGTAAATGTACAAATGTACCATGAAAAGAGTGGCTAGGTAAGAATTTTTCAATCTTTTCCTCTTTTACAAGGAATGATTCAAAACCTGAAATCTTGATGTGTCATTTTTTCAATAATGTATTGAAAGTTCAAATTTCTTATTAGGACTTATCAGTCTCTATGGAGATAATAATAACAACAACAAAAACAATAGCCTATACAATAGTCACAGAATTTGTTTGGTAGCAATAAGAAATATTATTCACTCATTTCATGGCATTAAAATCTTTGTCAAATACTCAACTGTATCTAGTAGCAATTCTAACTGTATGGGAATTGAGAAAAATATTAATTACACAATGTCCAATCTTTTAAAAGTAAGCTTGCAGATACACAATATGTAAAACAAAAATGGAATAGTTAACTTTCCAGTTACTTCATCTTTAGCTAACCCAGAAGGTTATTGAGTGAAAATGAATGTTGGCTTGATTCGCGGCAGAAAAACAGATAATAATTTTTCCCATTGCTGGATGCTTTCTTTCCTAAGTGGGAGATGGAAGTTTCAGGTTACTACTTATGTAGCTTTACATAGGTGTCCTTGAGAACAGTAACATGTTCTCTCTTATGCTGCTCAAATGCAGGAACAACGTTTGACAAACACCCCCAGTCAAAAACCAAATATCTTGCCAAAGCAGCCAAATATCACATGATGCCAGATAAAAAAAGTCAATAAACGTCTGTTTTGTGGAGGCAAAACAGTAGAAGTACTTTCTGCAATTTTCTGGCCATTTATTTTCGGTCAGAAGTCACCAGAAAAGTCTGGAGTATAAAGAATTGGAAAGGTCAGGCCTGACTTGGTCTATTATGACTGAGGAAACAGCTATACCCTGTCGTTGAAGTTAACAATCTATTTAATGGCTTCAGTAGGCACCCTTACATACAAGTAAAAAAAACAGGAATTTTGAAACAAAAAAGATAAAAATCATTCAAAAGTAATGACACTGGTTAATAAGTCCATTGGGGAAAAAAAAACAGGATTTTGTTTCTAGAGGGATCGAATAGGGAAGATACTAAATGTATGTAGAGTACATTTAGAATAAAAAGGAAAAGGTAAAGTCACCATCGCCCTACAATGCCACAGGCTATTCTCTCATTAGATTCACTCTAGTCACTGTGTCTCTAGGCAGAGGGTCACTGCACCTTAGGTAAGGTGGTAGGTTGACAAGGAAAATCCTTCTTGGCAACCTCAGCCAGTGTGGGGAAATTAATCTAGGCTGTTGACATCACTTTGCTTTGCAAACCATATTTAGAGTACTGAACAGAAGCCACTGGAGAGTGTTCAGCTAGGCCAAAATAGGCAGGCTTCAGTCAGGGGGTCCGGGCAAAGTATGTTGAGGTATCATCCATTATCAGTCCAGAGGCTTCAACATAGTCCGCCAGCTGTGTGAGCAGACAGTGTCAAGACATGCATATGTCTACAGTCTACAGGGGAGTGGGCTATGGTGAAGTCCTGCACATCACGTACAACCAATCCAGGGAGTTGAGGTAAGTCTGTTGGTGGTGGTGGTGGTGTGGTGGGGGTGGGGGGGGGGGGGGGGGGGGGGTGGGGGGGGGGGGTGGGGAAGAGAGAGAGAAGGTGTGTACCCGGATCAGTCGGGGGCTGTTCATCGCTGAGCAAGGGTTGTCTATCCACGTCAGACAGACAGTCAGCGGTCTAGGCCACAGTTATGGTAGGGAAGTTGGAGAAGTCAATTGTGGGTATTATAGGCAGCATTCTGGGATAGAGAGGGCAATATTTGTGAAGGGAGTCAACTCAACATAAAAAAAGTGATTTCCTGCATGAATAGGAGAGGCAACTAACAGTCAGAAGCACCCTGGTTTCGGTTGGTTGTGGGGGGTTTGTGGGGTAGGATGGTGGAGGAAAGAGCATGCACCCCACAAGGTTTGGAATGACTTAAGCTAAAGAACACAGTGAGCACTGCGGCGGTGTGCGGGCGGGAGGGGTGGGGGTGGTTGTGGGGGGAGGTAGCAGTCCCCTGGACTGGGATTTAAGGTGGGATGATGTTGAGGCTGAAGCTGATGAAGGATAACCTGCGTACCTTCGTTCTTGAAAGTAGCAGTACATTTGCATATGTGCATTTGTATATGCAATGGGGGTCAGCCATGTGCCCTGAGATGAATGTCTTTTGGGTTTTCCTGCTGCTTCGTGCGCTGTGAATGGCAAGTCCTGGCTGGCCATGCTTGACGTGGTGCATTGCTGCATGTTAAAAATAGATTCAGGACCATAGCGGAGCAGGGCTTTTCAGAGCATCTCTGCTCCAAACGCATTTCTTTCTTTTCATTCTTCTTTTCTTGCTTTTTCTCCTTCTTTCGTTTCGTCCTTCAGTCTTGGAACTCAGTCATGGAGTTGGCGACAGCAGAAGCTGAGGGAGCTCTGACGGTCAGTATCAGCAGCATCAGGGCTTCATTAATTTCCAGAGCGAGACTCTGCAGCGAGATTGCTAATGTGGCAACAAAGTGTGGCAGCAGCTGGTGCCCAGCACAGGCCCCGACGATAGCAGCAAGAGATGGTGGCAAAGCCTGGCCTCCCCAATAGGAGTCAGTAGCGGTGGTCAGTAGCAGAAGGTGGCTGGCGATCACAGTTGGGTCTTATCCCAGCACGGGTGAAAGCATGCCCAGCCCAGCACAGAGCGAGCCCTCTGGGGGAAACTCCAACTTGGGGCCTCTGCAGGCCCACGGCTCAAGAAAGGAGTCTAATGTTTGACATTTTAACTCTTATACTATGTAGACTGTGGTGCTGAACTTTTAAAACTCATCTTTATTCTTCTACTTCTGTAACTAAGATTTTGTACTTAGGTATTTGGCACCTAAGATGGTGCCCTGTGGGAGCCATTATACACTTTTCATTGTACCCTTGAACCCTGTACTTGAGTACACTTGACAATAAAACCGAAACCTAAATCCATGGGGATGTCCTGCACTGGCAAGCACCTGTGTGTGGCAAGAGGGAAGATAGGGTGGGAGTGTTGCCATGGAGACATGCACAGCCAGTAAGACAAGCCGCAGAGAATAGTGCAAGAAAACCAGCTCAGGCTTATGGAAAGAACCCACCAATATTAACACTTAGCTAATTTCAGGTAAACTTTAACTCAGTGTTTCTTAATTTGGGTGACAGCAGACTAAATGGTCATTAAAAAAAAGGCTGTCACTCATTCACTATAAAATTCAGGAGGAACTTTATCTAGATTTATTAGAATATGGAATTAACTGTATAAAGTAGTTCCAGAAAATAGTATGGATGAGGGGACACGGATAAAGAAACAACAGAAAGAAATAGAAGGTTATGCAGATATAGTTAGCTGACTTAGGATTTGGAGCATAAATAGAGTGGTTTTGCTGGCTGGCCTGTTTCTGAGCTATAAATACTTTTCCATTAAGATCACAACAAAATGTTAAAAGTATAACACACAAACGCTCCTTTCCACAATGGAGGGCGAGGATTTTAGATGCAAAAATTGTATCCATTCGAGTCAGAAAAAGAATTAGAAAATTTTATGTCTCCTGCATATCTGCATGCAATGTTCGAACTGAGATAATGGGAACTGCAGATGCTGGAGAATCCGAGATAACAAAGTGTGGAGCTGGATGAACACAGCAGGCCAAGCAGCATCTTCGGAGCACAAAAGCTGACGTTTCGGGCCCAGACCCAGAAAAGGGGGAATGGGGAGAGGATTCTGAAATAAATAGGGAGAGAGGGGGAGGCAGACCAAAGATGGATAGAGGAGAAGACAAGTGGAGAGGAGAGTATGGGTGGGGAGGTAGGGAGGGGATAGGTCAGTCCAGGGAGGTCGGACAGGTTAAGGAGGCGGGATGAGGTCGGTAGGTAGGAAATGGAGGTGCGGCTTGAGGTGGGAGGAGGGGATAAGTGAGAGGAAGAACAGGTTAGGCAGGCGGGGACGAGCTGGGCTGGTTTTGGGATGCAGTGGGCAGAGGGGAGATTTTTGAAGCTTGTGAAATCTACATTGATACCATTGGGCTGCAGGGTTCCCGAGCGGAATATGAGTTGCTGTTCCTGCAACTTGCGGGTGGCATCATTACAGCACTGCAGGAGGCCCAGGATGGACATGTTGTCTAAGGAATGGGAGGGGGGAGTTGAAATGGTTCGCAAATGGGAGGTGCAGATGTTTATTGCGAACCTCTTTCGCATCTACACTGGCCCCAAATCCCACCTCTTCCTCCGTTACATTGATGACTGTATCGGCACTACCTCATGCTCCCAAGAGGAGCTCGAACAGTTCATCCACTTCACCAACACCTTCCACCCCAACCTCAAGTTCACCTGGGTCATCGCCAACACATCCCTCACCTTCCTGGAACTTTCTGTCTCCATCTCAGGCAACCACCTACAAACTGATGTCCATTTCAAGCCCACCGACTCCCACAGCTACCTGGAATACACCTCCTCCTACCCACCTTCCTGCAAAAATTCCATCCCCTATTCCCTCGCCACTGCCGTATCTGCTCCCAGGATGAGGCATTCCACTCCATTACATCTCAGATGTCCTTGTTTTTAGAGGACCGCAACATCCCCCCCACAATGGATGAGAACACCCTTGACCGTGTCTCCCACATTTCCCGCATTTCATCCCACACACCCTGTCCCCTCAATAACCGCCAAAGAGAATCCCCCTAGTCCTCACATACCACCCCACCAACATCCGGATACAACGCGTCATCCTCCGACACTTCCGCCATCTACAATCTGACCCCACCACTGAAGGCATTTTTCCATCCCCACCCTTGTCTGCCTTCCGGAGAGACCAGTCTCTCCACGACTCTCTTGTCCGCTCCACACTCACCTCCAACCCCACCACACCCGGCACCTTCCCCTGCAACCGCAGGAAATGCTACACTTGCCCCCACACCTCCTCCCTCACCCCCATCCCAGGCCCCAAGATGACTTTCCACATCAGATGTTCACCTGCACGTCTGCCAATGTGGTATACTGCATCTGCTGTATCCGGTGTGGCTTCCTCTACACTGGGGAAACCAAGCGGAGGCTTGGGGACTGCTTTGCAGAACACCTACGCTCGGTTCGCAATAAACAACTGCACCTCCCAGTCGCGAACCATTTCAACTCCCCCACCCATTCCTTAGATGACATGTCCATCATGGGCCTCCTGCAGGTTGCAGGAACAGCAAATCATATTCTGCTTGAGAACCCTGCAGCCCAATGGTATCAATGTAGATTTCACCAGCTTCAAAATCTTCCCTCTGCCCACTGCATCCCAAAACTAGTCCAGCTCGTCCCCGCCCGCCTAGCCTGTTCTTCCTCTCACCTATCCCCTCCTCCCACCTCAAGCCGCACCTCCATTTCCTACCTACCAACCTCATCCTGCCCCCTTGACCTTTCCTTCCTCCCCGGACTGACCTATCCCCTCCTTACCTCCCCACCCATACTCTCCTCTCCACCTAGCCTCTCCTCTATCCATTTTCGGTCCGCCTCCCTCTCTCTCCCTATTTATTTCAGAACCCTCTCCCCGTCCCCCTTTTCTCATGAAGGGTCGAGGCCCGAAACATCAGCTTTTGTCCTCCTAAGATGCTGCACGGCCTGCTGTGTTCATCCAGCTCCACACTCTTATGCTGCAATGTTCGAACTGTAGCTTGGAAATAGATCAACATTTTTTATACTACACGGTATCAATTTTCACATGCAGAATTCAAATGAGATTCGATTTGCCCATTTCACTTCTTTGGCAGAATAACCCAGAGAGCATACACCCCATATTCTAGGTTTTGCAATGCTGAATATTATAATGTAAAATGACTGCAAAGTTTTTCTCGATCTCCTGCTGTATTTTCTCTAGAAACTCAGTGAAAATGTCTGTCTTTTCCAAGAGTTTTTGCTGATCTTCTACTGAAATTATAGGGGAATATAGCCCCAAATAAAAGAAATAATCCAAAGGTGGACTTGTACATAGGTACAAGGTACACAAAGAAAACAGAAAATAAAACATTAATTTGAATGAATACATAGTGAAAATATTTAGTATAAGTTATTCCTAGCCATGCAGTCTGGTCTACTAAACAGCATGTCAATGATATATCAATAACAGATTCAGAGAGAAGAATGGACATGGACTAATTATGGTCCATTCCTATTCATCGTCAGTCACTGATTAGTGTGCTAGCATTTCTTAAGGAGTACACTGCTTACTAGATATTCAATTAGGTACTGTTTAGTGGTGTGGCAATGGCACAGACAACTCAAGACTGATGGTTATTCATGTTAAAGTAAAATCAATTATTAAACGTCAAGTGGCAACTACCAGTGTTTAATCTTATCACCTATTATAAAAATAACTTAAAATATTGCACTAGATTGCAACATCTACCATTTTAATTATATTTGCTCAAAGGTGAAATTCACACACAACTTGATAAAGACTTTCTTGGCTACGATCCTCAATGCAAGCCAATTTTTAAAGCCCAATTTGCAATCTTATCTTCTGTAGCCCATCAGGCTTGCTCTGTACTATTCAACAGTAGGCAGAAGCCTGATCTGAGCTAAACTGCTACAGTGTCAGATTTTTCTGTAATACAAACAATAAAGAGATTTACAAGATCTGGAGTTTGGAAAGCTTCCTTTGGCGCACTATTTTTCTTTTAATTGCTAAATCAGAAATAAGCACAATGTGGTACATGGAGAAAAATCATGGATATACTAATCATATGGGGTGACTCAGTGCTTTCGCTAAGCTCAGACACATTTAGGTACAAAAGTATTACTTACATTAGATATGCGCTGCCAATGCTAAATGCAGCTGCTGCATCGACAGAAGATAAAAATAATCCTATCTATCTTAGTTGTTTTTGATTCTTAACATAATGCATCCCACACACTTAAATTCGCATCACTCCTCCACCTGCCATAGCAGCACACCACAAGAAACAGACATTTGATTCGCTTGCTGACCTCTGCTGGCTTCAAGGAAATGTATAAAACATCCAGGAGTGATTTTCTTGCTGATCTTTCCTCCATCCCTCTGGAAAGATGCTTCATCGCTGCTTGATGCATCCCTGGACAGTTAGGTTGAGCTCAGAAATTCAAAATGGAAAACTCTGGATGTGGAATTAACAAACTGCTCCAAGGATGAATCAGATAAGCACTTTTGTTAAGCAGGTGAGAAACAAGTGATTCAACCATTTTTTTTTCCACTGTATTATCTAAATATCACTATTTTTAAAAATTCTATTATTATTCCAAGTTCTGAATGTGCTGATAACACTATAAATATTCTTACCAGAGATCATGACAGCTAAACAGCACAGAACACCAACCCTTGTTTAGAGCAAAGAATAAAATCCTATGCTGGGAGTACAATTTTGCTATACAAACGTGTGAATCAAAGTGGAATGCAAGGTGAAGTGGAATATATACTTCACCTTGCATTAAGCAGTGAACAGATTAAGCAATTTTGTTACAGACCCCTCAGATGGAAAAAGTTGGATTTTAATACAGGACACTCTTTTGCCAAAGTACTTCATCAAGATGTATCTATATAAAAAGGCTACACGAGGAGAAAACCTAAAAAGTGTTAAATCTATTAACAGTTCATTTGTGACAGGATTCAGCACTCAATTTTTTAAACCTGCTCTGTTCTCACCCTTTACCTCACAAAAAGTTCTTTGAAAGGGGTTCATTTATCATGTAGTTCACACTTCATGAATCTATATTAAAGCACTGGTTCTTTGTTTTTCACTTTAAAGATGCTGATTGGCCTATTTATTTCCTCAGTTTGCTCTTCCCCATAAAAGGTATTTTGACAGTTGGATGCAATTATATTGTGTAAAGTTAATTAATGCAATATGGTACTGTTAAAACAAGCTAAAACCAAAACAAGAAAACAAAATGCGGAGCTGGATGAACACAGCAGGCCAAGCAGCATCTCAGGAGCACAAAAGCTGACATTTTGGGCCTAGACCCTTCATCAGAGGCCTCTATGAAGAAGGGTCTAGGCCCGAAACGTCAGCTTTTGTGCTCCTGAGATGCTGCTTGGCCTGCTGTGTTCATCCAGCTCCGCATTTTGTTATCTTGGATTCTCCAGCATCTGCAGTTCCCATTATCACTAAAAACAAAACAACCTGATATGCCAGGCGAGTCCTATCGAGAACTTTACATCACCAAATCATCAACTGGATACCCAAACATCTGAAAGTAATTTTGATTAGAAGTTTTTACATATGTACCTGCAAATCTCAACCGTGGGCAAATTTTAGAATGGAAAGAGAATGAATTTAAAATGGAACGAAAAGCTATACATATCAATTCCTATCACTATGCAAATCAAAAGCACTTCCAGATCCCCGATTCTGCCAACAGGTAAAGGAGGTTAGTATTTGTTGGAATGTTGACGCAGCATGCCCATTATCAACATTAAACATGACTTGCAGTGTTTCGAAGGCCAAAAACTAAAAAAAAGTTTATCCAATAATCCTTCACAGCTTCTAATTAAGAGCAATATCTTTTATCATCAACATATGTCAGTTGGCTTAAAGTTAGTTATTTGTCAATGGTACAAAAAGCTTCAAGCCGAGTCATTCTCAAAATTTTACAACTTTAGCGTTCTTCAATTGATTTTTGTATTGTCTTTCACATCCATCTTCCCAACATGCAGAATTACATTTAAAGTTGGAGTTAAGAATATCACTGATTTAACAGGAAAATCGATCATGTAAATTCAAAACATTTTGACAAACACAATTCTTAAGAATCAAATCTTTGTTGGTTAATGTTGAAGAAGTACACTTAAGTCATTATCCACTAATTGCCATTTCCTTATCAGCAGTCTCCTTTTTAAAACAAAGGATTATTTTGAGCATCTACAAACAGGAAGGAGTCATTCTGCGACAAAAAAACATTCACGATGATTGACAGTGGGGATGTCTAGATGATCTAGAAAGGCAATTCCTCTTTGAGCCATGCACACACTACAGTTTCTCCTTGGTACAGGGAAGAATGAAGTTTGAAGTGGGAAGCCAATTCAAGCTTTTAAATGCAATTTAAACCTCCAGGAAAAAAAAGTCAGAAGAGTTCTCTGAATCTTTTTATGTCGGGCCCAGTTTATAAGGGGTATACTTATACATGTAACTGGCTCCAATGTCAGTCCTTGAAACACTGTCATTGCTTAATAGAGACTGAAACTCTGATTTGTACTTAAAATATATTGAACATGTCTGAAGGCATGTGACCTCATTCTTAGAATATACTCAGTTTAAATGGGGAAAAGAAAACCCTCCGCAAAGGTTTGGAGTTTGAGTACAGACAACACCTGAAATATATATTTTAAATTTAGCTGACAGTAAATTGGATTTGTAGCCTGTTTCACTTGGAAGCAATAATGTCTGGAGTTTCTGGGTCACAAGCCAGAAAATTTGTTTTAAGAGACTGAGTAGCCTGTTAAATTGATCAAGAATGGAAGCAGAAATAGCAGCCATCTGCAAAGACTTTCTCTGAAATTCACAAATTTTGCAGAAAAGCTGTTTTATGTTACTCAAAGAATTGGGAAAAAAACAAGAGGAAAAGAGATAATTTCAGTGGACAAAATGTTTCTACTACCACCACTGATAGGGATGCTGTAGTGTGATCATTTAAAGAATTCGAAATTATTTTGCCATTACAACAAACAGCACAAAAAAAGGGAGGGAATGGGCAATACATTGAAAATATAGCTAACCAGGCAAAAAAATCTCCAACAGGGCTGGTTGATTAAAATAATGGGTTTGAGAATTTATAAAAAGCTACCACACAAAGAAGTTTAAAGTTCACAATTCATTCTGGGTACTAGAGCACAATGAAAGAAAAAAATACAGATTTGTAACACAGTCTCAGGAAATACAATGCATTGATGCATGTTTACACCAGCAGTAATTTGAAATTTGCACAGTACACATATAGGACAACCCTTATCTGTGCTGGTCATGACTCACTGACATTTTGAGGCTGAGAAAGGAAGGGAAACTTTAGCGGTGAGAAATATAGGAAGCACGCCAATCACATGGTGCTATGCTTTGAAAACCACAAATGACACAGGAAGCAAAATAGCAACACAGCTGACCTTCAGACACAGTCTCATTGCCAATATAAGCCTCATCTTTCAGAACCAAAAACCATTCAGCACTCCAGGAGTTCTAGTCACCACCATCATTAGCTTTCTGACAGGAGTTAACATTTTAGAAAATAGCTGTGTTCCACTTTAAAGTTTGCTGTTTAGCAGATTTAGCTTCAATAGCATACCCGTTTAGTACTGTAAATTAATTTCTTACTTTTTTTGGAAACAATGGGCTACGTTATGGCATTAGTTGTCATAATGCTGACCTTTCCTTCTAACTACGGACTTCAGCAGTGATGCTGCTCTATATCTCAAAGCCTCTGTGCACAGCATTCTAGCTCTGATATTAAAGTCAAAACAGATCATAAAAGATTGCTTAATTGTCGCCCTGAACAGAAACATACTACTTCAGCCTATTTACAAAATTGAGTTGAGTTCAACTCCCTTACGTCATGGACAAGAAAAATGTAAATGACTATAGTTAATTCAGTCCACAGACTCCCAGAAGGCGTGAAGGTTAAAAATTATTTGTAGAGTTGATGTCGTGCAAGTTTAAGCAAATTATATGGCACATGAAATCAACAAACCAAACTTAATTATGAGAACACATTACATCAAAATATAGGTCTTGTCTTTGGGAAGATTTGGAAACTCCTCCAATAGTCAGGCCATGGATGGGTGGACTTAGTTTCTGGCAGTCAGATCGATGTGGCCACATCTTTTTAAAGAGAAAATATAAAACGTCTTTACTGAAATAAGTATTCACTTGTTGGAAGTTAGGGAATCAAAATGTCTATGCTAAGGGATGTAAATAACCTAATATTTTAATGCTGAAGAAATATATTTCAGAAAGGTCTATTCTGTTGGGATGTTTATGGCAGATTTTCTCCTTTTTCAGAACCTTTATCACCATTACCCTCACCGTTAGAACCACTGTACCCTTGCATATACAAAACTTAAACTCCCATTTAAATATCATTTCAAAGTGACAGCATTAGTGTACACAAATCTAAACATCCTCATTTGCAACAAATGAAATGCATCTGCTTTACAAAGACATAAAAACATACTATAGAATCTCCAAAGGCTAACAAGCATTTTTAAAAAAGAGCGACTATCAAATATTTGATATCTGTTTTCTACTTGCAATTCTATCTTGCCTTCTTTTCACTCAGCCAAAAAGACGAACTGACAATAAGAAGCATGATGGAGGCAAAACTCACTGAAAATAATCATAGAATTGTCAAATTTCTCAAAAAAGAGCCATCCCAGGGAGAATGGAATAGGTTCAATTTAGGCATGCGCAGCCCTCCAAAAAAAACTGCTTAACAATTACAGTACACTTTAACAAGTGGCCAGTTGCCTAAATTCAAATACACCTGGCATCAAAACTGTAGTGGAGCTTAATTGTCAAAACCAAGCTTAGTGCAACTCAAAAAAACATCAGTAACAATCCTACTGCAGATAAAAGCCTCATCTTACCCAGGACAAGAGTATTTAATGTAAACTACACATCCCTGAAAAAGTGATTGCTACAATTTTCAATTGGCTAACATCAGTAACTAATAAACAGTGCATATGCCAGAGATTCAAAACAAGAGAGGAAATCCTGAAGAAAACTTTCATACAAGACATTAACTCAATGAACAGGAAGAGGCAGCGAAAAAAAAAGACAAAAACAGGAACTACCAGAGAGGAAAAAAATTGTTAAAACAAAAAAGGATAGTAGCCTAGTGGTGGCGGTACCAGGCTAACAACCCAGAGGTCATATATTGTGAAACCGAATTCCGGTAAATGACCGTAAAAACAAAACTGATTTACTAATCTTTCAGAAACTGCTCTTTTTGTACTATTATTCTTAAAATATGCAGTTAACTCTTCATGCCCTCCAGAAAACTGAGGAGAGGCAAAACATATTACCTCACCAATGTCATTCACGTCCCAAAAATAGATTCATTTAAGAAATGAAGTGGACACAAATGTGACACAACATTTAAAGAAAAAAATAATTCAATATTTATTTGCAGTATAAACATGTGTCGTATTGGTTCAGAATACTATACAATATATAGAGTTTTTCCTTCATAATCAGAAAGCAAAAACTACCCTCTACCAAGCTCATATTGAAACATGTATGCATCTCAACCATGTACAGCACAAAAGCTTTACAAATCCACTCAGCTGTAACACGATAACTGATGCATTTTCATAATCCCTGAAAGTCCTCAGTGAGGTAAGATGTAAAATGATCCATTTTGTAATGAACCGATTCCCCCTCCCCCAAATAATGCCTGTGTTCTTTAAACTGCTAAACCTTTTCTTTGTATCTTACACTGTCACATGAACATTCCTCTTGATTTTTCTTTTTATATAAAAAGGAAACAGAATGCACAAAATATTGCAGAAATTTGGACCCAAAAGCTTCGGTCATCAATACAAATTACATTAAAGTCATTTTTTAATACCAAGCATCTCAGTGGATTTTTGATACATTAAAAGAGAACATACAAAAAAAATGCTGAAATAGGTTACGAGGTCAGCCAAAGCTGAAGCCTTAGACAATTTTCCAACCAGGTATAACACTACAATAACCTTGGTTTCTGTTATTTGCAGCTCAATAAAGGTTTCTATTTCAACTTTCTGGGACCTCAAGAGTAGCAGCAACAGTAGAGGAAAAAAAAAATTCAATATGTAATATGCAAGATAAGTGCTGGCATCTACAATTATTTCCTACTGACAGACTGACCTGGATCTGATTTAGCCCAGCTGTTTGGCATTAATCACAGGCTGTTAACTGCACACAACCAGGGCAACCTCAAGCATGCCATAAAGAAATTGGTTTGGGACTTCAGAAAAAGTCCATCTTCTTCAGCTTTAAGTTTTAGGGAAACAAATTAAACTATCTTCTTTCACTGCTCACTCTCCTCCAAAACTCAAGGCAAGATCCAGGTCTGCTCCATTCACATTTGCTAGATGCCTACTACAATGAAGTGTCCATTCTCTCTGTGGAGTACCAGTGAAGTGCCGTGACTTGAAGGCTTCACAACTGTGCAAACTGCATTAGGTCAACAAATAACATAGAAAACAATCATAAAAATGTGACTGAACAATAACTGCTTGTACAACAGTCTGGTTATTAGAGGGAAAGAAACTGAAACCCTACATTTTGTAGAGTAAAACTAACTCAAAATGCAAATCAGAAGAGTACTGGGATGGCACCTTCCTGGAGATGTCCAAGTGCCCAGGTCTTTCATCACATTTAGCCAGCAAATTTGTAGTGGGTTTAATTGCCAGTTTTTGTGCTTAAATCAGCTGTCACAAGATAACTGCACTCAGAAATCTATTCCTCCCAAAACTTTAATACCTTGAAGCCAAATACCCACTCTTTGATGAACATCAGTTTATTTCCCCCGATTACTTTATCAGGGTGATGTGAGATAGCGAGCTCTCCAAACAGTGATCAGATGTACCAACCTGGTCAGACCAGTTTACCCCAAAAATCGCCTGATGACAAGCTTTTCAAACAAACGGTTAGGATAAGACTTGCACATGTTCTGTTCTTCATGTTGACTCGAGAGATTCCAGCTGGAAAACGTTGTGGTTGGTAGGAGTGGTGAAATACATCTGCTCCTTAGGTGCCCTGTTGTCACAAGGACTGGTAAGTCCTAGAGTCCTTTCAAAGTCTAAAAGCTGCCCCATGAAGTTGAAGTTCGGAGAGATGTTGGATTTTTTCCTTTTTACAAAATCATAAGCGTCATTCAGAGATAGGTTCAATTTCTGCATAAGATATGCAACAGTCACAGTGACTGACCTGCTAATCCCAGCTAAGCAATGAACTAGGATTCCACACTTCTTGGATCTGGCTTCATCTATCCCAAAATAAATATAAAAAAAAAATTAATTACAATGATACTGATTCTAACTAAAACTCTTGTATCCTATATACTTAAACGCTTTCAAATTGTGTCAACAAAGTGCATTACTTAAAATCAAGAAATGTTTCAGCTTCCTCCAATCAATTGAAAACTCTATTCACTATAATGTTAATTTTGCAACTGAACGTTTAGTTAGTAAACATTTTAGCAGTCCAGCAAAAATTTCAAAAACTAATTTTCCAAACTTGGCTCAAATGAAAGCTAAAGAAAACAGTTTACTGTCCCCACTCCTGTATAAGTGGGAGCAACTCAAGCAAGTTGTAGGTGTGTTCAAATGTGAATGGGTTTTCCAGCTTAAACTTGTCATTTTATGATTCAGGGCATTAATTAATTTTGTAAAAATGAATTAGCTTAATTACAAATATACATAGAGGCAAAACAACAATTATTAGTTTTTCCAAATAATTCTAAAGTATCACTGAGATATACAGATGAGCAAGGTGATGGTGTAGAAAAGAGAGGAAGGGGAAAACTTGTTGTTTCCACCTGGGCCTTTAAGTGGTTGATATTCAAAACAGCCTCTAGCTTTTTAGCCATGTACAGGGATTACATTATCTAGTTAGGGATAAAAATTCTACTTTAAATCATTGGATGGATCATTGCTTGAAATGAATCTTGTTGATTTCCAATGCCTGAGACCCAAGATAAACTTGCATATATAGGATTACACATCTAAATCCAAAAAAAAATCTGACTCAGGTGGGCTGCTTAAACCAAGGATGGAACCAAAGAGGAGGATAAAGGAAGGAAGGTCAGACTGTAATTGGGCCATTTTAAGTTTAAGAAGACAGACATCTCACAAGACATCAATATAGCTACCTAAGTTAAATATTTTCAAGTATTCTTCGAACACAATTGTAAATTTTCCCCTTCCCAAGAAGTGTTTAATATTTGAGAATAAATTATTATTCCATGAAGACAACAGTAAAAAGTTCACCTAACATTAGATAGTGTAAGGCTTAGGCTATGCATTTACTTAGAATAAAAAAAACACCAACATGCTCAAAAAACATAATATAGCTCCTTTACAGCAATACTGAATCTCATCTTGAGTAATTTCACTTTAAGAATTGAAATAAATAGAACAAGATTGATGGCATGAAAAGTGGTTAGCAGATAAATTAGACAAAGTCTAATTTCCAGGTTTCTTCAGAACTAGCATCTTCAATGCTCCAGTTCTTTTAAATGCATTACTCAAATTGTAAATTTGGATATTCTTGGGAACACACAATACACCAAGTCAGATGCCTCAACAATACATTACTTTTGAATTATATTTCTTAACACATGTAATGTACAGATTGTGAAGACAAAGGCAACTTAGGCATCTGAGATTTAGAAATACGCACATTCAAGTACAAGTTCGAAGGATGATGGAGGAGCTCAAGAGCAGATCAACTCAGCTCCTCCTAACACAGCGTTACTGATTATGAATTGGAAACCTTTAAAAAGAAAGGCTCACCTATGAAAGAAATAGCTTCTGGGAAGAACTGAGAAAGATTCTGACTCCAGTGGTCTGAGATTGGAATCTGCTTGTACTTAAACTGCCCGTCATTTTCAAACATGTTGGGAAGATTAGGGGTTACATTCAGAATGTATTTGATCCCATACATTCCCAAGACATCCAGGTTGGTCGAATCTTTGGCACAGCCGAGGTACAAATACGGCAGAATTTGGACGGGGAAAGCTGGCTGATTATTTGGCAAGGGGCTGCCTTCGGACTCGGTCGCGCTGTTGGGTTCTCGATCGGCATCGGACTCCCCGTCAGAGCAGTCGGAACTTATTCGAAGTCCTCCCAGACCCAGCACCGACACGGGAGGCGAACTGCTGGGGCAGGAGCAATCCAGGTTGGTCTCGCAGTGCTCTAGATATTCAGTCTGAAACTTATTAAAGCCCCCTATGGTGTGCGAAACGAGAGAGAGAGAGCAGGAGTTGTAAATAGAACCAAGCCACTGTACTGCTGATAATTTCAGTATCACTTATTAAAACAGTCAACTTTCTAAATGAAATGGTTACGACGATATAAACCCATACTTGGGTATTATATGACAACCCTGCGCCTGCTGATTTAAAACAAAACACCAGGACAGTTCTTCATTCATGAAAACACGGATTTTACTCAACCAAGACAACATGGCGGAGCCATTTTGGAATTTTTATGCGGAAAGATTTTGTTTCTTTCCCCAAATATCACACGGACTTGGTATTCGCATCGGAACACTGTACTTTATGAATATACACATGCACGCGCGCGCGCGCGCACACACACACACACAATAAGGTGGGGGGGGGGTAATCCTAAAATTGTTTCCCAAATTTGAAGGCACGTCTCGTAAACGGGCTCAAGAGTGATGGTATTTTAAAGAAAGTTTCAATGCTCAATGTGTCACTCCATCCAAAACAAAATCAAGAGTAGCGGGGAGTGGGGGGGGGGGGGGGGGGGCATGCAACTAGTGACTTTTCCAAACAGTTCATGATTAAAGTTCATCAGAGTGACTTTTGAGGGATTATTATCCCACAACGTTGAATAAAAGTACAGCTTGATTGCGAAAGAAAAGCTATTTTTAAAAGGTACTCGATCATGAATGTATAGAAGGAGGGAATGAATGGTCGTGGAAAGGAAAACCAACTTAGAAGTTATTTCCTTTAGCAGGAGTTTTTTTTGTTTGGTTACACTTTGAGAGGAGGGTGTTTCTAGTCTTACCCTCCAGGTAATAAGCCTTGCAGCCATCGTCTCTTAATTTCTGTAGTAACAAGCCCAGGACAGAACTCGCCCCGTTTTCGTGCCAATCGATCGTGCACTCGTCGTACAGTATGACGGTGTCGGTCCTGCACCGCTTGACGAATTTCTCCTTGTCCTCGTTGTTGGGGATCAGCGACTTGATGGGCAGGTTGCCCTTCTTGAGCCTCCTGAGCATCAGCCCCGGAATGACCACATTGATGGCCGACTCGATGTGCGACGACTCGTACAGCTCGTGAGAGCGGCAGTCAAGCAGCAGCAGGCTCGCCTCCCCGGATTCCAGTTGCTCCTGGAGCCAGTCGACACTCTTGTTCATCGCCATGGCCGAGGTAGTACAGAAAAGCTGATTTTTCATGAGGAAAACCTTTATTGGAATCGCCGACGGGCCAGTGTCTTGCTCTGAACTGGAACGGTGCCCCCCAAAAACCCACCCCTTTCCCTCCCACCCCCACCCCCTGAAAAAAGCACAAGCCTAACGCAATCGTGTGTTCCTTTAAAGAGGAGCTAAAACATATGCTGCTCCAAAAAGGCGAACATTCAGGAGCAATTCCTCTGTGAAAGGATCGGAAGAAATTATCAAGCAGTAGTCCTTGCAACTGAAAGTACTCGTCTGGTCCGGCTGCTCTTCATTGACCATCTCCTGTGCAGCTAACGCTAACGTTAAAAGAACCAGCTCACTGTCAGTGATGCCCCAGTGTGTTCATTCTCTCCGCCCTACTCCCCGAGTTAAGGGAGCACTGCTCCAATGACGCTTCCTGAGTGACAGTTGACCCCGCCAACCACGAGGACAGGGTGGGACCTGGAACGAACCCTGCCCCCTCCTGGACACGCCTCTCTCCTTCCGCCAATCCTCAGCCGCTTCGCGCCGTGCGCCGCTCAATCGGCGGCGAGGAAGGTAGGAGGCGGTAACCCCGCCTTTAAATTCCCAAGCGAGTGTATCCAATAGGGAAAGGACCAATGGGAGAGCCGCAGACGTCACGTCTCCATGGCAGCGGTCCGACTGTATCTCCTTGTTTGGGTGGAGAAAGCGCGGGGTTGGTGCGAGTCAATGGGCAACTTGCCTGTGCGATCTTATTAATGAAAGTACAAGAAGGGCACATCAATCAGGTCGTGTGTACACAGCAACCAATCTTACTAACAAGGCATTAATTATTGCTCATCACCACAGTCACTTAAAGTGCCCAAAGGGTTCCTCTGACATCTCATCATTGCGAAGGGTAAAAGGGTGAATCAGTAGGCGGGTGTCATCGTAGTGAGGCGCAGATAAACGTTTGCAGCCCAAATGCGCAAAGTAAATATATTTAATACAGTGTCTTGAATATGATACTGCTGAAGGAACTGGTGTCACCACTCAACTTGTTTTTGGCCCGCCTCCAGGGAAGTTTCAAAACGATTTCCTGCAACGGATGGTTATAATGCGATTTCCTGTAAAACAATCTGAAACACCATCCATAACAGGATTAGCAACTTCTTGCTTTGTATTCGAGTTACTGAAGTGCGACATTCTTGTTTCGTTCTTTTAAACAGGGTAACCTATATATAATTTCTGTGGACTCCCAGCTGCTAGAAAACCTTTTTTTTCATTTCAAAAATATACTTTACTCATAAAAATATCTTTAATATACATAGTCATCAAAGCAGTTCAGTTCTGTACAGTTGCATATGAAGAAGCAACCAAATTTTGGATAAAAACCGAAGGAACTGTGGATGCTGTAAATCAGGAACAAAAACAAAGTTGCTGGAAAAGCTCAGCAGATCTGGCAGCATCTGTGAAGGAAAAAACAGTTAACGCTTCAGGTCAAGTGACCTTTTCTCAGAACCATTTCAATTTTGAAGCAAAATTTGCATTTGACTTTATCCAGCAAACAGAACAAAGCTATTTCTTATTGGTAGACAATTATATTTATTTATATTTTGAGGCATTGGGAGTGTCCAATAACTGAATTGACCCCGTTTAATTTCAGCACAAAGACCTTGGATGGTGGCCTTTCCCCACTACGCTGGGACGGCAGCTGCACCAAGCTTCAGTAAGTCTATGAGCACGTAGTCCTGGACCTTAGAATGTGCCAGTCTGCAACACTTCATCACGGTCAACTCCTTGTTCTGGAACATAAACTAGTTTCAGGCAGAGTAGGGAGCGTCATTCACGGAGTTGATGGTCCTCCAGGCACAGTCAATGTTTACTTTAGAGTGCGTCCCGGGGCACAGACTGTAGAGCATAGAGTCCTGGATCACAGACTCTCTACACTTCCTTTGCAAAGACACATTCCAGCAGGTGTGACTGTGTTTACCATCCACCCCACCACACCCCCCACACACACACATACATACACACAGTTGCTTCAAGGGTACCATGTGGTGGCGAGTCCAGGCGTACATGAAGGATCTCACAGGTAATGTCCTTCTCACCACCAGCCAAGTGACATCTTGGTGCATGCTAGAAAGTTCTGGTCATGAGGCATTCTACCAAATGACGTTGACAGCTTGCTCAGAGAATAACCTGACAGTCAGGATCCAGCCTCTGCTTTTCGGGTCACAAGGATGCTACATGCTGACTAATTCCTGATGGACTTGTGGTCAAAGGTGCTTTTCTTTGCAAATTTCTCTACAAAGGACAGGTGACATGGAATGGTCCAAACACTTGGCATGTTCTATGGCAAAACAAGGCCAGACCCATCCTTCGCAACACTGGGGATAGGTATAATCTCTGTATGTAATGACATTTGGTGTTTGTAAACTAAGGATCTACACACAGCTTGACAGCCACACACAAAGGTGGCCATCAGGATGAGGGCGGCATTGGGTACATTCCTTTCCCCTCCTTATCTAGAGTTTTGTACATGATGCTCAGGTGTACATGGTCCAACTTACACCTCCAGATGAAGTGGAAGATGGCTCAGTCGACTGCAATGGCACAGGTTTGAGAATTGGGCCAGAGTTGTGCCACGTACAACAACGGAGACCAGGTTTTGCTCGTAATAGAGAGGGTCACTGCATTGACGTTGGCTGAAGCCAGCATAAAGAGACACAAATTTCAGCTCAGCTCAACTGACAATCCTCCAAGTTGTCACAATCACAAGCCAACAATGATCTCAACATCTTCCAATGATGAAAGGTTCTCAGCTCAGATTCATCCTGGGAGAACCACCTTCTGGATCACAGTATCTCCCCTGCTAGGTAACACTCCACAATTACACTTGAAATACTAAATAATATCCACATTAAAGTGACTCAGGAGCTTAGGCAAAGTTTCACTGTCTACAATTTCTGATTTGTTATGGGAAAGAAGTCAATAATTAGGTTTCTTTGAAATAGCATGTCCAATCATTTTAAGTCACTAAAATGTAAACCTAAGCAACTCAGAACTCACACAACTGAGATTTCTGCAATATCATCTGTTTTGTAGGTTATTGGCTTCAATACCCAGATGTTTACATTGGTTGAGGGAATGTGTTCCAGACCTACACAGTCCATTGAGAAATGTTATTTCTTTCAGCATATTTTAAGGCAATGTCATTTGTGTGTTTCTGAATACATTCTAAACACTGATGTTTGTAAAACAGGTATAACAGCAATAATATTATCAAACCTGCAACTGGAAATTCATGGTGCACCAGAGTTTAACATCCAATAAGTAATTACCCTAAAAGTGCAAATGAACAAATCCTTGGGTGGGGGAGCTGAATACAGTTATCACAATGTGTGCAGAATCAGGTCTCTTTTAGGAAAAAGACAAGTGCTTCTGTTTCAACAAATATTGTGCAATAATCAACAATATAATGAGGATGTGGTTTAATTTTGGAAGGCTTCTACTTACATGCTATATTTAATATTTTTGTGTTGTAGCAAATAACTAAATTCAATTCAAAGCATTGAGGTTTTGTAATTATGTCCAGACTCCGTAATATGGCATTTCAATTCTCCCAAGCACTAAATCAAACCCACAAAATAAATGCTTGTCACCAATAACCTTTAAAGGAATTTCTTCATGTTATGAGCAGAGTTTTTTTTTAAAGACCTGCATCTCCCAATTGCAATTACTACAGTCAAAGAAATGCAGTACTCCATGTCTGGAACTTACACGTGCAGCAATCTTCCTAATGAAGTCAAATTTCAATTCCAATATCTTAAAAGAAGAATCAGTGAATTTCATATTCAGTTCAGACCTTACTCGACAAGAAAACAAGTTTTGTATTTACATAGTACACCAATGTCACTTCATTAGGTTCATATATTTCTTCAAATCTCAAAAAGGATAACCTTCCTTAAAAAGGAAATTCTCAGCACAATAATGTTCAGAATGTACGTGGACATAAGGTCATCCAGTTATTTCAGCAGAAACAAACATAACTATTGTCCTCTCGGTATGATCTACTCCAGGAGTTTAGTATACGATTTAAGACTGAAATTCCAACATGGTACTGAGGAACTCAGAGCTGTGATCATTCAGTTGAGACATTAAACTGGCTGGCTGTTCTTTTGTTTGAACTTAGAAGATCTCATACCTTTCTGAAGAAGCAGAACCTGAGTCTCCCAGCCAATATTTCTCCCTGAATCAACAACACAGAAACAGCATTTCATAGTTGTAGCTGAGTAACAATTCTGCACCAAAGTAATATATAAAAGATGGCCGATGCTAACCTTAGCTACGTTTAAATGAATTGCAAAAGTGTCAGCATATAAATAGCTCGTGTGTTGTTAATCTACAAATATACCTTGATCATTAACATTCATCTCTTTTTTAAAGTAATTAGTACTTTCCATGGTGTTCAATTCTCATCTAGATGATGGCCTGAGAGGATGAAAATTGATGGTAAATTGCTTTCGACGTAAATGGTAGCCTCCTTTCGCCTATCTACCCAGAACCAGTATCCTGTATCTAAGTACAGAGATTATAAGATGGTACTAAGAAGTTGAGGTTGACTTTGAATAGTTAATTTGAAGTACACAACGTAAGTATTGCTGAAAAGAAAACACCTCTGGTCAAAGCTTTTCCTGCATCAGGACAATTCACAAGAATACCAATTTAAGGGGAAACCAACATTTATATTGGATGAAAGGAGAGTCTTGGTTGGTTGGCAAGTGGACTCTTATGACATATTGCCATTGACAATACACCAGTTAGTAATGCTTGAGAGTTAACTACCAGATTTTTTAAAATTTTAAACCAAGCAGCATGATCATGATTGTTCAAAGCATTGTCCTGACAGCAAGTGGTTTTCACCCTTTTTTTGTTAAACTGAAACAGGCACAGTGTTATTTCTGTCTGCAAACAACAGGACCCTGTATGGACATGCAAGTGCAGCACGCTGCAAAGCTCACTAACAATCTTAAATTGGTTGTCAGCATACATCTTTGACATCAAGGATTATCTAGCAAATGTTACCCAAATGAATTAGAATATCCTTTATTGTTACATGCACTGAAGTACGGAAGTATAGGAGTACAGTAAAAAGAAATTAGACTAAAAAGATAAGCATTGCAGTCTTTCAGTAGATCAGTACAGGGGCTTCCACACATGGTCCACACTGGCTTGCAAAACGCTGACCACCCGCACCAATCCCCAATCCAACAACAGTTCAGTCCACTCGGGCCTGCAGCGTGCTGTTCATCCCCACTTCGCTCTCAGCCTCCAGCCCGCTGTCCATCTGCAGTCAACTCTGAGCCACCAGCCTGCAGTCCGTCCCCACTCCGATCCGGGCCTCGAGCCCACTGACCATCCCTACTGACTGTGAGCCTCCAGCCTGCTGACTGTCCCCACTCTGTGTGAGCCTCCGGCCCTTTGACCTTCCCGCTCTGCGTGAGCCTCTGGCCGGCTGACCGTCCCCGCTCTGCGTGAGCCTCCAGACCGCTGACCGTCCCCACTCTGTGTGAGCCTCCGGCGCTTTGACCTTCCTGCTCTGCGTGAGCCTCTGGCCGGCTGACCGTTCCCGCTCTGGGTGAGCCTCCGGCCCTCTGGCAGTCCCCATATGCTTGAGCCTCCAGACCGCTGACAGCCCCTGCTCTGAGCCTACAGCTCGCTCTATCTCAGGAGAGAATACCAAGCGGGGAAAAACAAGGGAAATGATGGTGGCGGTGGAGTACGCGGTATTCAGGCTCCTGTGCCCAGTCTAGTCCTCCTCATCTGCATTTTTTTCTCTTTTTTCTTCCAATCTTTTCTTTCCTTAAACTTACCTGATAAAGAGAGCTCTTTGGCAGGAGACAGCTTTGATGGGCTCCAGGGCAGTGGCAGTGGTGTTTTCAGAGGCAGCATGGCTGCAGAGACAGCTAGTCAGTTTGTGAAACCTGGAGCCTGACTGCACTATGGCATGGGCTGGTGTAGCCTGGAGCGCGACACTCTCTGCATCATGTCATGGGCTGGTGTAGCCCAGAGCAGGACACTCTCTGCTTTCGTCAAAGATTCTATCTGAAATTGGGCACAGCAATGCAATGGTGAGATTTGCAGTTGTTGTTCCATGTGCACCACACTATTTAACGTCATAATTTGGCCATGGGTAACCATTACCATCAACATAAGATAATCACAAATAAATTTTATGGGAATTCAACAAAATTCTTTACCTGAGAATGGTAAGAATGTGGAACTTGCTACCAAGTGAGTACTTGAAATGAATAGCATAGATGCATTTAAAGGCAAACTGAACAAAAATATGAAGGACAATGGAATAGGTAGTTCTTTTGAAAGGATTTGATGAGAAAAAAAAGGGAATTGACTTCAGTAGACCATGAACACTAGCAGTGACTATTTGGGTTGAGTAGCTTTATTCTGTCAGACACTTTATCCTTCTGTTTTAATGTGTAGCTCTTTTGTGACGAGGAAGCCCACTTGACATATTCCTTGATCCCATTAAAGAAAATCTTTGAGTGACTCTGTTGCATTCAAGGGTACTGTCTGGAGCAAAGGCCAACGATGGGTGCTTCCTAGAACATTAACTCAACAATTTCTGATCAAGATCCAGTTTTTGTTCAAAGCACAGTTGTAATGTTGCAGGATATTTCAATTACCTAAAATTGCATAGTGGTGGTACAGGGTGGAGTGGGATGAGGATTAGATTAGATTCCCTACAGTGTGGAGACAGGCCCTTCGGCCCAACAAGTCCACACCGCCCCTTGGAGCATCCCACCCAGACCCCTCCCCCTATAACCCACTCACCCCTGAACACTACAGGCAATTTAGCACGGCTAATCTACCTAGTCTGCACATCTTTGGACTGTGGGAGGAAACCAGAGCATCCGGAGGAAACCCACACAGACACAGGGAGAATGTGCAAACTCCGCTCAGACGGTTACCCGAGGCTGGAATTGAACCCAGGTCCCTGGCGCTGCGAGGCTGCAGTGCTAACCACTGAGCCACCGTGCCGCCCTAAGGATAGTTTGTTAGAGAATAGTACTCCACAATATCATCTCAGGCATCATGGTATCATCTTGCAATTAGCTTATATGTGGGCAGTGAAGGAGTGTGTGGGAGCTGCCTGATGAGTAAGAACATCCTGAAACAGCTGTAGAAGACAACCTGCTGCCAATATCAATCTGATGCAGGAAACCTTCTCTTGACTACCCTATTTGACGACTCATTAAGTCTTGTCTACATCTTCTCTTCCACCACAAAAATGTCTTCACATACAGACACTTTTCTGTGTGCATCAGTTCATAATGTTCTCATTGATGCCACCTCATCAAAGAGGCATCCAAAACTTGCCAAAAATAATGTCTGCATACACATGATTGCAAGCCATAAATTTAATGAAAACCCATTTAGCATTTGGGTCTGATGCCTCCTTCCACTGTGTTTCCACTGAAATGTGTTAAATGTGAACTGAATTTTATGACATGAATTTTATGACATGCTTCATTGAGGTTCTATCTTAGTAGCAGATGCGCATGCAGCGGCTGTCTCTTCAATTCTGAAATGAGCCCAGTGAAATTGAGATGACCCTTGTTATATGGTTGTGACTTGTTGAACCTTCTGCAAGCTACAGGTCATGTTCTGATTTAATGAACAGGTTTGACTAGTCTCCTTTCTGTCATGCATGGAAACCTCAGGTTGCGCTAGTACTGACGTTTGTGGATATTGATCTCTAGGAAAGCACATGTTACAATCTGATCAGTGAAAACTTGGACAAGTATCTGCTAAGTTAACGTGAGCAAATTGTGCATGTTATACATACTGTATCAAATATAAGTTGCTAACTGCATTGCAGCGCGAGTCAGATGGTTTAAATAATGGAATCTTAAAGTGCTGAGGCATTGACATGACCTGTTGTATTTGTGATGGCTGTTTGAAAGAACAATCCACTTAAGACTCATTTCCTCAAATCCCCAAAGCCCTGGATCTTTTTCTTCTGCAGTCATTTAATTGTGATTTAATCTTTCATGCAGTATATTGCAAATCATAACTCAAGAGTCGAAAGATATGTCCACAATTTTATTTGGCAATTATTAAATGTGTTGTGTGGAAACTTAACTCATTCGTATCAAAATCCATCAACTTTGGGCATCTGTATGTAACCTTTCCTTACTCTTCTCTGCTGTAAAGAACACAGACCTAGTGTTTCTGAATTTGCTGACATATAATGCAGAATACAAAGACATGAGATTGGAGACTGTCAACGAAAGTCAATGAATCTGGTATTAGTATCCACTCTCCTGCTGACTGTTTCCTCAGTAGCCTCAGCAATTACTCTGTCTACCACAAGAAGATGGATGTTGTGGTGTGTAGCATTCATGACCAATCTCTTTCTTGTGTTATGAGCAGTCTTGTTCTTTATGAAAGATGTGAGAATGAAAATACCCTTGAATCCCACGAGATTGAGTGAAAGCCAGGAACCACCAAGGACATCATGATGCTGGAGATGACAAATGCAGGAACCAGTTGAGGTTTTCAGTGAAAAACACTTATAAATGAATACTATGGAAATAAAAGGCCCACATTAATGCTGAATATCAGTTGTAAATTCTTGAAACATGTTACTACAATGCAAAAACAAAATTGCTGGAAAAGCTCAGCAGGTCTGGCAGCATCTGTGAAGGAAGAAACAGAGTTATGTTTCAGATCGGGTGACCCTTCCTCAGAAATGGACCCAAAAAGTTAACTCTGTTTTTTGCCTTAACAGATGCTACCAGACCTCCTGAGCTTTTCTAGCAACTTTGTTTTTGTTCCTGATTTACAGCATCCACAGTTCTTTCAGTTTTTATTTAATACAGTGCAAGATGGTTTCAAGATGCAGACTTGTTAGCTACAATGAATTCTTGTGAAGTGTTATTAATTCTGGTTGTCTTGTCTTCTCCACTTAAATCATTAAATCTTTATCATAAAAAAAACTTGGCATTTTCACCTGTATTCAACTCTCCTGGCTATCTACTTCCACTGGATATGCACATATTTTTCAGCGCTTTTGCTAGTGACCCAAACATTTCTTATTTTAATGCTTTATTGGTCCCAAACCACTGTAGGATTGCCTTTGAAATCTCTGCACCCCAAGCATAACTGTCCAATTACAATTTACTTTCAAAGGAAACATTTGAGGACCCCTAGGCCTTTAGCTGCTAAAACTCAGCTCATAGTGTAACGGAGCACCATTTTCCCATCCGAAACGGACAAGGATCCTGGTTTTCAAAACACTAGGAACTCACCTAGAATATATTAATTAGGCTGACAACAATCCTCACCAGGGTTAATATTAATGCATCTGAAGAGTTAGAAGTTCTGCCCACAACATTTCTGATAGCAATTACATTTGAGGAAAATTGGGTTTTGTTGGAAGACAATTTACTTTTGTGCTATATGCAGTTTAAATAACAATAATAATCCATTAAATTTTGCTATTAAAATTCCAACGTTTTAATGAATCTTTTACCTGAAAAGAATGTAGAATCAACGTGAAACTAGTCTTTAAAAAAATTGTAGATCAATAATAATCCATTAGAGATGGCCTTTTAAAAAGGTATTCAGATCAAAATCACTTAGCACATTCAAAGCTAGGCCGGGTACATAGTCACTAATATTTTACTACAGTCATTTTCATAATCTCAAAATGCCTTTACCATTTACTGACTAATCTGAATTTCTTGCTTTTGATATGAAGCTTTAGTGATAAAAAGTGGATTGTCTTGTTGGGATCAGAAGCTGGGGAAAGACATGGAGGAGAGGTGTGGTGAAATCAGCCAGAGTTCTCAGTCCAGGTGACTATTCAACAATACTCTCAGAAAGTATGCATATGGAGAGCTTGAGCTTGTTGAGAACAGGTTAAGGCTCGTTTCTAGAGTCTCAGGTCAACTTGAATAGGAAGAATTTTGCAATATAACCTGTGGTTAATAATACGTTATTTCAGTGCTTATACTTTTATTAAGACTAATCGCAAAAGATTACTGGGAGAAGGCACAAAGTTCTGCAACTGAAGTTCCAGTTAATTGTCTTCAAACCATGTTAAGAAACCACAGATCACCTCTGTCATTTAAAACGCCACACCCATCTTTTGTTATTTGAGCAAAGTCTGTGAAAATGTTGGAAATTTTAAGCTTGCGATAGTGTGGTCATATTTCTTACATCACACCATTAACAACACCAAGTGTTCTTTCTTACATCTACAATTACAACTTCAAAATTCAAGAGGAAACTGCTTATGTTATTCTCTTTTCCAAATCTGTGAAGAATAAGCATAGAAATATGTTTCTGTCTAAAGATGCAATAAGTCATGGGAAGGAAACAGAGTATGGATTGAAGAAGAACAAAATGCAACATATTTATTGTGCACAAATTTGTGAAAACTATCCAAATTACTCTATTTCTTTTTTGACACAGATTATTAATAGAGTACTGGGATATATATATATACATACACATACACACACACACACACACACACCATCCAGTTAATCATTTGATTTTAAACTTGTTATAACATATTTTGCTAATCAAGATTATTTTAATTGTGAGAGCTGAATCTCCTGTACGAAAATGGGAACAATACCGTCTGATTTCATCACAGCTGTGCTCTTCAGCATAAAAGCAATTGTATCACTGGACAATTACAGCTTTATGTACAATGTTAACTTGTAGTTATTTGAAACTGACAGCTCTTGTATCTGAATCATCAATTAGAGGACTAACAAATATTACAAATAACCAAAATTATTGAGATATTTGTTGTAATCTTTGGAATCTGAAAGCAGAAGAATTCAGTTTTATAAATATTTACATATTATTGAATTTTAACCCTGAATCTGACTGACCTAAGGATTTGAATGATCGAAATACAGTCCATCAACTGAATTAAGTGATAGTCTATACTATATTTTCACTGTTTACAGCAGCAGTACACATTTGCTTGACAATCCATCAAAGCAAATGTTTTTCAACCATCACATAATTTGCCATAAAGAGTTAAATTGTAAGGCATGTGGTTGTGTGTGCATGGTAAAGTACTATATGGGCAGACCGAAGTATCAATTTAGCATTTAGTGGGGCGGCACAGTGGCTCAGTGGTTGGCACTGCAGCCTCACAGCACCAGGGACCCGGGTTCAATTCCAGCCTCAGATAACTGTCTGTGTGGAATTTGCACATTCTCCCCGTGTCTGCGTGGGTTTCCTCCAGGTGCTCCAGTTACCTCCCACAGTCGAAAGATGTGCAGGCTAGGTGGATTTACCATGCTAAATTGCCCGTAGTGTTCAGGGGTGTGTGGGTTATAGGGGGATGGGATGCTCCAAGGGGCGGTGTGGACTTGTTGGACCAAAGGGCCTGTTTCCACACTGTAGGGAATCTAATCTAATAGCAATCAGAAAAAAAAAATCATAACTGGCATGGCTTGTCAGACTTGCATCTACATTTTACCTGCAATAAATTTAATTCACCAGGTATTTACTGAAATAATTTTTTGATTCTCTTCCCCATCGCACATAGTGGAGGACAGAAATCAGAAAATGCTGTTATATGCAATTTGCTTTCAAAAGTACCAACAATGTAGTGTCTTTACTGCTCTGTCTAATGTAACAATTCCACAGAAAAATTGAATTTATGTTCAGCGATTTGTTTTATAAACTTATGAAATGCTTAGTTCTGCTGATTTGTAATAATAATTTGCTATGGTACATTAGACACTGACCAGCAGTTGCACAGTTTTTGATTTTGAAGTTTTATCTATTATATCATTAACTTCTTCTCAATAGGAAAGTGACATTTTGCAAAATACTTACAAAAAATTACAAAAATTATTAACTTTTGTTGGCATTAGAAGATGAAAAGATTGACTCTCAGAACTGAGGAAGGGTCACTGGACCCGAAACATTAATTCAGAGTTTTTTCTTCACAGATGCTGCCAGCAACTTCTATTTTTGTTCCTGATTTACAGTATCTGCAGTTCTTTCAGTTTTGAATTATATTTGGAAGATGCAATCAGTAATTAATACTGTAACAAGAAATCAAGCTTTACTCTTTTTTGCACTGAAATTTATAGTCCACAATTATTGCTTTTACTAAGTGACCCTCACTGGTTTATCATCTATATGGTAGCCAATCTCTGATAGAGAAATGCAAGATTCAATTCAGTGGGTGTGTGAAGTAGATTATAATAGATTGGATATCCAGTGTATGGTTTTCATTTGGAGTGAAGTTAAGCTTAATTCCGACACTGTTTTATGTCTTCTAATGCTTTTCTATTCTAAGCAGGGTCACTAACCTCCAGACTACACAGTTAAAATAAATTTTAACTTCATGTCCTGTGCCCCCTTCCTTCACAAAGCAGTTTTGGTGATACAAAAACAAACAACACCGCAGAAATCAAACCAAACATCAGTAGCTTTATTATTTTATGTTTCTACTCATGTCCTTTTATAGCCCGAGATAACAAGGAGCAGAGCTGGATGAACACAGCAGGCCAAGCAGCATCAGAGCAGCAGGAAAGCGACGTTTCAGGTTGAGACCCTTCTTCAGAAAAAGAAGGGTCCAGACCCGAAACGTCAGCTTTCCTGCTCGGCCTGCTGTGTTCATCCAGCTCTGCGCTCCTTGTTATCTTAGATTCTCTAGCATCAGCAGTTCCTACTATCTCTGAAACTCCGGTCCATTTTTGTAAGCTCAGCATGATGGTAGGCAAAATATACCAAGTCAGAGGTAAGTGCAGCAGTAAGAAGACTTGTGTGGGTATAATTTTAGCACCTACAATTGATGTTTGATGGATGGGAGAAATTTTCTAGACTTCATTTTGTAAATGCATTAATGCAGTATACACTGAAAATACAGAAATGACTGCAACATATCTCCACTGAAGATGGTCTTACCATGCATTTTTAAATTCTGCCAATGCAGTTTAAACCTTTCTCAAGGAGATATAACTGTTGTATGGGGATTTGTAATAGATTTCAGGTAGTTTATCAGGGGAATGAAAATGATCTTCATCAAATTTCTCATAGTTGAGCAGTTAAGGAAAATATTTTTGACACATGACATATACATTAAACATTTTGGAATTCAGCCAAGATGGATTATGCCTACAGGACTAGAACACATTCAGGCACCCCATTATCATGTGGTGGTAGAAATAGGTTAAATTCCCAGCATAACAAAGTATAAAGCTGGATGAACACAGCAAGCCAAGCAGCATCAGAGGAGCACAAAAGCTGACGTTTCAGGCCTAGACCCTTCATCAGAGAGGGGGATGGGGACAGGGTTCTGGAATAAATAGGGAGAGAGGGGGAGGCGGACTGAAGATGAAGAGAAAAGAAGATAGGTGGAGAGGAGAGTATAGGTGGGGAGGTAGGGAGGGGATAGGTCAGTCCAGGGAAGACGGACAGGTCAAGGAGGCGGGATGAGGTTAGTAGGTAGGAAATGGAGATGCGGCTTGAGGTGGGAGTAAGGGATGGGTGAGAGGAAGAACAGATTAGGGAGGCGGAGACAGGATGGGCTGTTTTTGGATGCAGTGGGGGTAGGGGACGAGCTGGGCTGGTTTTGTGATTCAGTGGGGGGAGGGGAAGAACTGGGCTGGTTTTGGGATGCAGTGGGGAAGGGGAGATTTTGAAGCTTGTGAAGTCCACATTGATGCCATTGGGCTGCAGGGTTCCCAAACGGAATATGAGTTGCTGTTCCTGCAACCTTCGGGTGGCATCATTGTGGCACTGCAGGAGGCCCATGATGGACATGTCGTCTGAGGAACGGGAGGGGGAGTTAAAATGGTTCACGACTGCGAGGTGCAGTTGTTTATTGCGAACCGAGCGGAGGTGTTCTGCAAAGCGGTCCCCAAGACTCCGCTTGGTTTCCCCAATGTAGAAGAAGCCACACCGGGTACAATGGATACAGTATACCACACTGACAGATGTGCAGGTGAACATCTGCTTGATATGGAAAGTCATCTTGGGGTCTGGGATAGGGGTGAGGGAGGAGTTGTGGGGGCAAGTGTAACACTTCCTGCGGTTGCAGGGGAAGGTGCCGGGTGTGGTGGGGTCGGAGGGGAGTGTGGACCGGACAAAGGAGTCACGGAGAAAGTGGTCCCTCCGGAAGGCAGACAAGGGTGGGGCTGGAAAAATGTCTTGGGTGGTGGGGTCAGATTGTAGATGGCGGAAGTGTCGGAGGATGATGCGTTGTATCCGGAGGTTGGTGGGGTGGTATGTGAGAACGAGGGGGATCCTCTTGGGGCGGTTGTGGCGGGGTGGGGTGTGAGGGATGTGTTGCGGGAAATGCGGGAGACACGGTCAAGGGCGTTCTCGACCACTGCGGATGAAAGTTGCGGTCCTTGAAGAACGTGGACATCTGGGATGTGCGGGAGTGGAATGCCTCATCCTCGGAACAGATGCAGCGGAGGCGGAGGAATTGGGAATAGGGGATGGAATTTTTGCAGGAGGGTGGGTGAGAGGAAGTGTGGTCTAGGTAGCTGTGGGAGTCAGTGGGCTTGAAATGGACATCAGTTTCTAGCTGGTTACCTGAGATGGAGACTGAGAGGTCCAGGAAGGTGAGGGATGTGTTGGGAGATGGCTGAGGTGAACTTGAGGTTGGGGTGGAAGGTGTTGGTGAAGTGGATGAACCGTTCGAGCTCCTCTGGGGAGCAAGAGGCAGCGCCGATACAGTCATCAATGTACCGGAGGAAGAGGTGGAGTTTGGGGCCTGTGCAGTTGCGGAAGAGGGACTGTTCCACGTAGCCTACAAAGAGGCAGGCATAGCTTAGGTCCATGTGGGTACCCATGGCCACCCCCTTAGTCTGTAGGAAGTGGGAGACATATTGTTCCACACAATTACTTGTGGTATCTGTTTGATAAAAGAAGGTTAGATCATCTGTCCTTTTTTCTCTTCTCACCATCCAAAATTCCAAACACTCCCAGCTGGACTACATATTGCTAATACTTCTCTCAATTTAGTACTCAGTATTTACGATTAATGATGCAGTGTCCTTTATATTGAGGAGATTAACCATAGATTGGTTGATCACTTTGAGAAACACCTCCATTTGACACCAGGCTTCCAATCACCTGTCATTTTAATTTTCACACCACTCCCACTCTGAACTTCTACACAGTTCCAATACACTTTAAAAGGAAACTTGAAGAACTGCACTTCATCTTTTGATTAGGCACTTTATATTCTTCTGAACCCCATGCCAGATTTTAGGTGATAAGTTCTTCCCCTCCATTTTACCTTGTGGTTTTGTTTTTGGAAAACAGCTGTTTGCAATGGTTAATTTCCATTAATAGCTCCTCAAGGCACATAAAAAACAAAGCAAAGAAATCAGAAACAAAAACATAAATTTCTGGAAAAACTCAGTAGACCTGGCACCATTTACGGAGAGAAGCACAGCCAATATTTCAGGTCCAGTGATCTTTCTTCAGAACACATGTTAACTCTGCTTTCTCTCCACAGACGCTACTAGATCTGCTGAGTTTTTCCAGCAATTTATGTTATTGTCCATCAGGACCTTTTTTGTTTGTTTATCCCTTTATCACCTCTTAATGCCTTACAAGGCCATGAATTTTTTTTCATTTAATTTTCCTTCTATCCTTTCAGAGCCCATTTTCCTAAGCCTTCCCTCTCTTATATTTGTACATGCTTTAAAATACTCAGATTTCTAAACTATTTGCAGTTCTGACAAATGGTGACTGATCTGAAACACCAGGCTGGATTTTCCTGCGAACTGTGTCACTGAGGCAGGTCAGGTATTGTGAGGATGACTCATCACAGAGTTGTGCTCAGAGGCATTCACAGAAATTAAAACTAGCAAGGCTAAGGCACTGAGAAATTCCTCCAAAATAAATACTTGGGCTGTCAGGTAGGGCCTTTCTGGCTTGTCACCCTGTCTTTGAGGTGTGAAGTCTTTGGTTCTGATGGCCAAATTGCCTCATCTCAGGAGGCTGTCTCCATTTGGCTGGCAATGGCAGACTGGTGCTCTGATAACAACTAAATGCTGGACTACTCGCAGATACCTTTCCTATTTCGGACTTTAACTACCATAATTGGCCCTCCGCTGTAAAGGAATGAGCAGCCAAACCAATCCTAACCAGTTCCTGGGAAAGTTTCCTGGCAATAGGAATGCTTTGAGCAACACTCCTACTATTTTCTTGGTCTCTCCACCTGTCGTGCAAACAGGAAAATGATCCAGTCAGTTAACTTGCTCCACAGATGCTGTCAGATCTGAATAATTACAGCATTTTTTGTTTTTTTGCAGAAGTTACAGCTGCTTTTCTTCCTGCTTATAAATCTCTGGTAACATTCATTGATCCTAGTACGTATAAGCAAACAGAAAAATATCACAGTGGAGTTTTATCATTGGCAGCCTGGTTGCCACAGATTCTAGTTGGGGAATGCTCTAAATTACTGAGGCTTTTGCGTTGCCTGGCTTTCTGATCGGTGGTCAGGGTCATTGCTTCACTGACAAAGGCCAGCTCTTTATTTTCAACCATTATAAACAATTAAAGCACATCTGATGGAAATGACACATTTTAGTTGCAAACTTCAATATCATAATTTTATTAGAATGTATAAAATAGCAATACATATGGATCTTCTTCTGTATGATATAAAACAATTTAGTGCATTTGAAATACTCTCTCACAGAGGGAATGAGTACATAACAAGTACAAAAATCGGCATACACATCACTACTGCAAGTGGCAGGCCAGATATACTCAGGCAACATACTAACTCAAGGAGGGCCAACTATTTAACAAAGCTTTGAGTAGTGATTTGTGTGAGTTAATGCCTATTAAGCATATCTGTCAAAAAAAGAGGATTAATCTTTCAATTCCACTCGTGTTTTGCTCCAGGTTTTCAAATCTTAGATCTTACTGTAATCATGAGGCCTGTTGCTTGTCAAGGTATTCACGCAGCTTGTCTTCTGTTAATGTAAGTCTCTGTTCAAGAATCGTCACAGTCTGAAGAGTAAAATTAAGAAGTGCTGTTCATTGGAAATAAAGGGAAATGCAGCCTTTTTCATGTGACAGCATTAGGGCTTGTGATACTGGTTTTATCATATATAAGCACTAAGTTTAAAGGAACTGCTACATGCAATGCATAAAACAAAAGAACTTTTAGAACAAGAATTAGAAAAATTGCAAATAAAATTATACATGATTTTGAATGGCTTCATAAGCGTATCATCTTTCTTGTTATGATGTGATTGATGTTGCATCAGTTACTGAAAATGTGTATTTAGCTTTTGTGCGTACCATCCATACATAAGAAAAAAAATTTAAAAACTCTTCTGCACTTCCCACTTTTTTTTAAACTGTTGCATCCAATGTAACCAATGGCTAAGACAACAATAGGTTTGCTACTCTTCTACTGCCTGTAATTCAGATACACAACTCTAAACTTTAAGATCTGACATCTGTTATAGTGAGGTTCGACTAAATGGATCACAGTAAAGCAGTTTCCTTGATATTCCCTTGGGGTTGAGGCCCATACAGGACAAAAACATTTAGATCACAGTACATAAGAGGTTTCAATTGCCTCACAGCAATGTTGTAACAGTGATTCCACACCACTCTAACTACAATAAGATCACACTTATTAAGCAATTTGCAAGAAATAAAACCTTTGGAATTTTGATATTACAAATGTCATTTTAATTAAATGTTTCCATTGTTTAACAGAAACACAATTAATTTAAATGAGTAATTGCAGAAAAGTATAATGTTGGACCATTAATATCTAAACTAAGACTGGTTCCACCTGAGTCATACATCACAATGGTTTACAAATATTTGGTTGAACAAAGCAGTAATTTAAAACAGAAGGAGACAAGGTGTTCAAAAGACTTTGAACAATGTCCTATGAGCATTTCAACAAGGTTGAAAGGAAATTAAATTGAAGAGGATCATATAAGTCCAAATTAACTAATACACATTTTAAATAATCTATTTCTTCAACTCACCATTTATTTTGTACCCCTTAATTTCTTTTCAGAATAGAAGATATACCAGTCGGTAAAAGTTAGCTGGTAGTCAGCAATACTGTTTGGAGTAAATAAAGGCATTTCTGACCTAAAATTGCTGAGTTGGATTTTAATGTAAACAATGTTGGTTTGTCTTTATGCTCATCATTGATATTGCACAATATTTGCACTGCATATTACACTTTCCAAAAGTATGATTTGGCATTGATATGCAAAAATAAAATTTCACACTCAGGGCAGGCAATTTTTTTGGGGGCAGGAAAGGTTCTGAGGAAAGGTCACTGGACCCAAAACATAAACTTTGCTTTCTCCCCACAGCCGCTGCCAGGCTTGCTGAGTATCACCTGAAATTTCTGTTTTTGTTTAAGATAATATTGAACTGGTAAATGCACAGCAGTATATAAATTCTGAGCTGCGAAGAGATTTCCAAAACTATGCCAGTAGGGAAATGATGGGAAGTAGATGAGCTCTCAAGAGTACATCCACTTGTTAGAATACCTTGTAATTAGATTGTGTGTAAAACAATTAATGTACTTCTACTTTTAAATCTATTACTAATTCATTGCCTGAGCAGAAAATAAACAGAAAGCAGTACACAGTTCTACATTACTCTTCACAGGGAATATAAGCAGCTTTGATTTCAGAGACACAGCAATAAAATGAGTGAAAGAAGCTTCTGGGCATCCAATACCTAAACATCAAGCATTGTTTCTGCAGTTGTCTCCAGAGTTGTGGCAGCTCATTCCGCAGGCTTCTGTTGTTGGAGGGATGGACTCATTTTGACTATGTTGAGAGCATAAGAACATAAGAAAACAGGAGAGGAAATAGGCCATCTAAATCTCCAACCTGCTGCAGGATTCAATCTAACCATGGATGATCTTTCACCTCAGATCCTCTTTCTGGCCTTACAACCAAATCCTTAAATTTTCTGTGTGTGCAAAAGTAGTAAACAATCTATGTTTCTGTGTAGCACTGAAAAAATACCATGCTTCCAGCAAATTTCATGAATACAACATTAAATGGAGGCAAAAACCGCTTGGCATTCTTTGAAGGATATTGTACTGATGTGACAAGGGAAGTGGTAATTATGTTGTTTGTAGCTTGCCATACAAAAATTGGTTAACAAGTTTCACTGTGTAACAGAAGGAGGCAGTGGTATAATGATAATATGACTGGACTTGTAATCTGGAGCCTCATGCCAATGGGTTCAAATCTGCATAGAATGTAATTAAATTCAATGAAAATCTGGAATTGAAAAGGAGGTCTGAAGGCATCCATGTAACCATTGTAAATTGTTCTAAAAAAACTCTCTGTCATTAATGCCCATTAGAAAAGGATATCTAGCATACTTTTCTGGTCTGGCCTACATATGATTCCAGTCCAGTAGTGCTCTGGGCAATAAAATGGTGGCCAAGGCAGTGACATCCCAATCCTATGAATGAATTTTGAAACAAAAATAAGCAATTTAGTTTCAAAGGTATTTGTTAGAAGATGCTTTGGAATGGCCTGAAATACGCTAATTTATTTTTTTATATAGGCAGCAAATTGAATAGATTAGTTTTAAGTAGACTTTTAGAAGCCAGCAGGATAGTTTTGCACTTTCCTATATGTGTACTCCTAGCCACTGGCAATTAGAAACAAAACTACTAATAACTTTTTTTTCAAAATAAAAACTGGTTTTACGGACATAGTTGTTTTGTCTCAATTTCATCTGAATTGTTTCCACATCAGTAGGAGTTAGGAACCTTTGCAAACACACTATTAGCTGCGCTGAAATAACTTAATAGAATTTAAGACTAATGCAGTCTTAATTAAGGTAACGAGGTGAAAGATTGCAGACAGAATATTAAATATTATTTAGAGCATAGCTCTTAAAGTAATTCTAGAGACACAGTTTCTGTTCAAAGTGACATACTGCAAACAAAACGATAAAGTTTAAATTGTTTTTAAAAGTTGAAAAGATTCTCCTCAACCCAAAATGTTAATCTTTTTGAAGTATTATCAATCAAGAAACCTTACATATCTGATCCAACCAGCTATGCCCTTTGCCTCATGGTCTTACTGTTAATCACGACTGACCCAGAATAACAAGGGGCACTACTTTACATATCTTTGAAAGTGTGACAGAGACCCAAGAGAACCAGACTGCTGGGTCAGAGGGCAACAGTCTAAGCAAATGGTTGAAAGTATGGAATGTCAATAAATTGTCCAATATGCCTGGAAGCCTTCGTTTGTGTTAGACGTGCTATTTACCGCATGCCATGAGAGAAACACAGTGGTTTACAAACCTACTTCCTCCAGCAATACAAACCATATGTCTTCTCTCTCAGGTAGACAAAATGGTAGCTTTCAAGTCAAATATTAGAAACACATGGAAATAAATGAATTCATCTGAGGTTACAAAACATTTTCCAATAGGAAATGGATATTTCATTTCAGAAAGATTTTTCTTGTTTCAATCAGGAGAACAGCCTCTGAAAATAGATTCTGTATCCAGGCATCCTATTTAATAGATATGTCTAAAGAGCTACAGATCACATTGTGCGCTTTTTAAAAATTGTCACTGAAATACTTAAAGTTTATAACATCCAATGTGCTAGATTCTCAAGATTGGACTAAAATAGACACATGCATTGATGTGAATTCTTTCTGCTTGCAGGCCAAGAGCTTTCTCCCCCAAAGCACCTCAAACAAATCCAGGAAAACAGGAGCACACAGGGTCAGCGTGGAAACTACACGTCTTTTTAACAGTAATAAAGGCCATATTCTGTGATTTAAAGGTCCTGCAGCCACTTTGAAAGCCATTGTGAGAAACTGTGTGTGCAATGCAGTGTTGGGATGGGGTGGCAAGTAAGTTGGTGGGCAGGGAGCCAGGTAGGTGATGGTTTAGAGTGCCAGGTGAATTCGCACATGTAGGACAGTAGGTAGGTCAAATCCAATTGGGATGGGTGGTGGAACTGAAGCAGGGTATAGCGCTTCAGGTTTGACATGTTCAGGGTGGGGTGAAGGACGTCAGGGCAGGGAAGTGTCGTATCCAGTGGAGTAGAGTGGGTATGGACGTAATGGACAGTGGGAGGGGTGGGGACGCAGTGCTATCAGTGGATTCAGGGTTCAGTTCCAAAGTTGCTCAGGAGTTACAGCAAGTCCTAGTTCTCTAACCTTTCTCGGGTAACACAGTTAAATGACAGTCAGTTACAACCCCCCAACTCTAACTTGGAGTAGGAGATATTTGCGAAAGGTTCTACCCTGACAAGAGTCAGCTGCATTTTGTCTTCTGTATAGTTCTGACACGCAACTTCCATCTAGACTGCTGCTATGACCATCTTTCTATTGGAAAATATGGGCCAATATATTTCTTGTAATTTTTCAGCTGAATATGAAATAATAAATTTTGACCAACTTAACCGAGAGTACAAGACACATTGAGATTTGATACATTAAAGCAATATGTTTGCTTAAACTCATGAACTGTATACATTCTGTAATTAAATTTAATTTATAGTCAGCTCAGTTTATCACGTTTCTTTTGAAAAAAACAGTTAAGAACAATTCAAATTATGAAAACCCACTCTTTAAAAATCTCAAAATTCAGTACCAGTTGGATTACAAGTTTTAAAACCTCCTAAACTGAGGCAACTCTTGCTAAATTTGCAAATGACACAAAGATTATTGGAAGTGTAGATAATGTAGAAGAGGCAGGGAGGCTGCAGGCAGAACTGGACAAACTAGAAGACTGGGCAAAGAATTAGCAGATGAAATACAATGCAAAGTATGAGGTTATGCACTTTGACGGCAAGAATAGAGGCATAGGCAATTTTCTAAATGGGGAAAAGCTTCATAAATCTGAAGTACAAAAGGACATAGGAGTCCAAGTTCCTTAAGGTTAGCACGCAGGTTTAGTTGGCAGTTAGGAAGACAAATGCAATGTCAGCATTCATTTTAAGAGGACTAGAGTAGGAATGTATTGCTGAAGCAAAATAAGGTTCTGGGTAGACAGTATTTGGAATAATCTGTGCAGTTTTAGCACCCCTATCAAAGGACTGATGTGCTGCCCTTAGAAGCGTTCTTCAGGAGGTTTATGAGAATGGTCCTGGGCTGAATGGACTGTTATTCGAAGTGCAGTATTCTATACTCCCTGGAGTTTAGATGGATAAAGGGGGATCAGATTGAAACTTACTGAATACTGAGAGGCCTGGATATAGTGAATGTGGAGAAGATGCTTCAACTATTAGAAGAGACTAGGACTCGAGGACAGTGCCTCAGAATGAAGGGATGACCCATTGGAACTGAAGAGAAACTTTTTCAGCCAGAGGATAGTGAATCTGTGGAACTCATTGCTACAGTAGCTTGTGGAGGCCAAGTGAGAGTGTATTTAAGTCACAGAGGTAGCTAGATTTTTGATAAATAAAAGGATCAAAGGTCACTAACAGAAGACAAGAGAATGGAGTCGAGAAACATATTGGCCACAATTAACTGGCAGAGCAGACCCAGTGGGCTGATTGGCCTAAATTTGCTCCTATCTCATATGGTCATCCATTGCAAAATTAGGCAAAACTACTTTGTAACCACATAGCAACATTTGTGTGCAAGTTCTTCACTACTGGTTATTGCTATCAGGAAAAAGTTACAGTCTATTATAAAGGATGAAATAGCAGAACATTTAGAAGTACAAAATATGATCAAACAGAATCAGCATGGCTTCATGAAAGGGAAATCATGCCTGATTAATTTATCAGAATGAACTGCCAGAGAAGAGGTGGAGGTTTGTACAATGACAACATTTATAAAGCATCCAGACAGGTACATGAATACCAAGTGTTACCAAAACATCAGTACCAAGGGATATGGGCCAAATGCTGGCAAATGGGACTAAATTAATTTAGGATATCTGGTCGGCATGGACAAGTTGGACCGAAGCTGCACAGCTCTATGACTGTATGACAGAAACATAACAAAGGACTGCAGATGCCAGAGATCTGAAACAAAAGCGTAAAAGAAATTAGTGGCGAAGCTCTGCAGGTCTGATAGTATCTGTTGTTATGAGTCACCGGACTCAAAAAATGTTAACTCTGCTTTCTTCCCACACATGCTCCCAAACCTGCTGAGTTTTACCAGCAATTTCTGTTTCTGAAAGAGAAGACAGTTGGGATAAGGAGGATATTTTCAAGATGGCAACCAGAACCTGGTGGTATGCCACAGGGATTAGTGTTGGGGCCACAATGATCTAGAATATATATTCATGACTTGGATGATGGAAATGAATGTACTATTGTCAAGTTTGCAGACACAAAAATAGGATGGAAAGGCAAATGGTGAAGATGACACAAGTAGTCTGCACAAGGATATAGATTAAATGAGTGGGCAAAAACATGGCAGAAGGAATATAATGTGATAAAAAATGATATTATGCACTTTGGCGGGAAGAACAGAGGAGGGATTATCATTTAAATGGACAAAGCCTGCAGAAAACAGACACTTGGGAAAATCCTCAGTCTATGAGTCACAAAAAATTAGCATCAAGTTCAGCAAGTAATAGGGAAGGCAAATGGAGTACTGGCTTTTATTTCAAAGGGAATAGAATATAAAAGTAGGAGGTTTTGCATACATTATATGAGACACTAATTAATCTGTGGAAATCTTTGCTGCAGAGAACTCTCAAACTGAGTTGTTGAGTATATTCAAGGCTGTCTCCAATTAAGGTCCTGTAAAATTCCTTGAAGAGCTTCTTAATGGACTAGAGAGATTGAGCAGGCAATTTTCAATCTGAAAATTACCAAATGTGATCATCCAGTTTAAAATACTTAGCTGATCATGTAATGTGGCTCATTTTCATTTGCTAAAAGTGACATTCGTATTCAGAGGCCTGTTCCATACAAACAAAAGGAATGCCCACAAACCTTCACCTTCTTTGACTTACCTGGAAACAGTCTAAGTAGTTCTCTATTGCTTTCACCGTGGCAACATTCTCGGCTCATCAAAGCCAACTTGTCATCCATTCACCTTCCTTTCCTCCAACTGTATAAATTGTTCTAATTGGTTGAAATTTGGCGTGCTTGCATTTTTGGGCGATAACGGCAAGACAAAAGCTTCTTCAAAACGTCTTCCCTTGTAGTAAAATTCTACTTCTGTTCTATCAAGCAACTACTTAGTGAACACTGCTTCTAATTCCCCCATTCAGTCTTTTCCACCTTCTGGTTATCAGTCAAAAGATACATCGGATTTTCCCTTCTCATGTCTATCTGAGATGCTCTGGCAAAAAGTTCTCCTTTCTTCCATGCTTTAACTGGTACTGCTCAGAAGACCAACTTTCAATTCCAACAGCTTCATAAGAACTCCAGGAGGGCTGAAATTCCGAGGGGAGGAAAATGCCATTTTATATTGGAGCACAGGGTAGTTACCTTGGTGTAACCCAGTTCTGATGAATGTAAGCATTTGTGTACAAATTTAACATTTTGTTCTCATCAAACTGATTAATATTATTACTAACAGTAAAGTGGTACAGCAACTGCACCATTAACTCAAGTGCACTTGGTGCACTGCAATCAGCAAACAACTTAAGTGATTGGTCAAAGTTTTGCTGGACACTGCCGAAGTGTTGAGTACTCCTTTACTCCTCTCAGAAAAGGACAAGAAGATTGTATGAGAATTTATTGAAATAGCCACTAATTGCATAAGAGATAGTAAGAGCTGCTGATGCTGGAGTCAGAGATGACATAGTGTGGAGCTGGTGGAACACAGCAGGCCAGGCAGCATCAGAGGAGCAGGAAAGCTGACGTTTCGGGTCAGGACCCTTCTTCAGGAATGGGCCATTTCTGAAGAAGGGTCCCGGCATGAAACGTCAGCTTTCCTGCTCCTCTGATGCTGCCTGCCCTGCTGTGTTCCTCCAGCTCCACACTAATTTTATGAACCTAGTTAAAAGCACTGTGTGTCAACTATAATCTGTTAAAGAAAAAGAAGCCATAAGATCCACTAGTTATAAAGTTTATAAAAACTACTGAATCAAAAGTCAACCGTATTTTACTGTCACTGAAAGAAGATTTGGAGAAGTGACTGACAAAAATAACTTAATCTTGCTAGATTATAATATAGGAACCGCTCACAAGTTTCATATTTAATTCTCTACAGTGAAGCCTGGTCACAGGGTAACGTGTAGATGAACATAACTTAGCATGCAATGGATTTCTATGTTACAAGACTCTAAAGCTTATTCCAAAACAGTATTGAAAACATTACTTGAAAAGAGATTTGTTAGCCCAAATCAAAAGTAGTAATTTAAATCAGAGTGAGATATTAATTTGCATCAATAAATCTGTACAAAAGGGGAATTGTTCATTTTTCTATTCAGCTTCATCTAATTTCTGTACACTTGCTTCAAGTGCACTGGCTTGGTTATCATTATGCAAATACATCTGCTGCTAAAATCAACAAAATCATGTTTCAGCGCACGACATTGCACTTAAGTTGGAAAATGCTAAACTGATTTCATTATCATACTGAAAACTAACATACACTGAAAGCAAAAAATATGAATCATTGTTGGAAGCTAATTCATCTATTCCTAACCAAAGTCAGTCTGTTGTCTGGATCAAGTGACTCTACTTTTGCACTGACTTATAATAGCTCCAGATACATATCAAACAAAAAAAAAATGAATTGTAGAGATTTATAGGTATTCAATCAGTTTGCTTGAAATCTCCCCCAACCAATCCATTTAATTTCCTGAGGAAAGCTTCTGTAATGTATTATATCTGTAGGTAGTTTTCCCTTGTGGGCTAATGGATATTTATATTTACATGTGGAATTGACTAGCTATGGAAGAACTGGTGATTAATGGCAAACCAAAATCCAGTACAGCCACATATCAATTTAGAAAATAATCTGATAATGAGAGACCTGGACTTATCTGGGAAGCATCAATGTGGAAGCAACTAGGATGAAAACTGTTATTAAAAGAATCACGTACAGAAGGTGTCCTCGGCTTAACAAAAGCCAATGCTATGTTTGTACTAAGCAGTATACATAAATAATAAGCTCAGTTAATCAATGGTATGACCTAAACCATTTCACCAGATACACTATACTCTTACTTCAGATTCCATTTCTTTACCCAAGTGCCTACTCAAAACAAAGCTATTAGTGTACAACCTGCATCCCAATTCATTGAACTGGATTTCAAACCATAAATTGGGTCTATTACATAGTTCACTTTATCTCTGAAGTAGTTCTATTGCCAAAAATATCCTCAATCTCAATCTTTATCTCAGTGCCACACCAGACAATATCTCATTTTTGAGATTTGTTTGTTTCTTTGTTTGAGGCTTTGTTACCTGCTGGCTGCAGTTTTCCAATGTCATCTTAACAATCTTCCCAAACTCCACTGCAGAATTAGGAGGTGCTGGTGTTGGACTGGGCTGCATATGGTCAAAAATCACAGGACACCAGGTTATAGTCCAACAGGTTTATTTGAAGACACAAGCTTTCAAAGTCTCACTCCTTCGTCAAGTGTCAGCACAGCATCCGTTGGACTATAACCTAGTGTCGAGTGATATTTGACCTTGCCCTCTGCAGTAGTTTAATCTGAATCAGACCAGTGGAATCCACTATCCCCCACAGCACCCAGTGTAGTTCTAACTTTGATTTCCAAATCATGTCAGTCCTCAGTTACCATCATTATTTCAAAGTATACTTGTTTCTTCACTCTACCTCTGTAATCTCCTCCAGAATTCATCTTCTGCTGCGTCAAAGTTTGTTAGACCTCTCCTCCATGGTACCAATAACACATTAATCTTGAAAGAACTCTTAAGACTTAAGTCTGGAATTTTCTTCCTATATCCTTCTGTCTTGCTACATATTTACCATGTCCTCAAGCAAAACTTTTCCACCGGGTCATTGGCTGCTTTCCTTACTCTTCGCCTAATTTCTGTTTAGTGCCTGTTACACATTTTCAAAGCAACTTGGGATATTTAATTGTGTTAGAAACATAATAACTTAATGCAGTAGCTGTTGTTATAGAAGGGAATCAGTGCTAAATATTTTCAAATTAAAGCTAATTGCTACAATGCATATCGTTATCATTTAAACATTTAGGGTACTTCCTTCTCCAGTCAACTAAAAATGGCATGGTGTGGCACTACAGTAAAGAAGGTGCTAATACTGAATGTTTCAAATCTTCAACTAGCTTGCTTTATGAATGTTTCTTCAGTGATTTTTTTATAAATGCCATCTTAATTTCATAAATGTGTTTCAGAATTATGCACTAGTAGTTCTTGTGAATCAGTATAAATTCTCCATCTTTAAGAGAGGAGATTTTCTTGGATTTGAGCCCAAATGCACTGGATCATCTGGACACAGTGAACATTAGGAGGACTGAAATGTACACATATACACACATAGGAACCCGCCTAATCTTCACTGGGTCAAGTTGATACAGATGGGAAATCTTTCTCAATATTACATTTGTGACAAAGGGCTGCTCATGGTGTTACTTACCTGAGTGAGAACATCCAGCTGTCCTACTATGTGCTCCAGAGTACTTGCAAGAGCTGAGGGGATACCACTGCCTTCTTGCTGGTGAAACTGGCTTAAAGGAGGAATGGGTTTTTCATCTGGTGCCAGAACATTGCTTGAATGGCTCTTTTGTTGATTTAAGTTAGTTGACCCAGTGTCTGAAAAGTTTGTCTCCAAAACAGTCTAAAACACAAACAGAAATTATTTAAAAACTAGCACATTGGTCAAGGGCAATCTTAGTCATAATGCTTTATTGTGGAATCGTCCAAGATCATTAATACTGTCATACTGAGCTCCTACAATATTTCAATTTCTTTAGTAAGTTGTAGGTACACATAAACAACCGAATGTGCAATAAAAACCGCAGTGTATGATTAATATTCTGTTTGTTCTTTACAAATATTGAATTAAAACTCTCCCACTCAGAGATTGCTACTTACCTCTCCCACCAACAGTGTTTTCCTTTCTTGTAATGTTGCATGGAGATCTAAAAGACTGGTTTTTACATGGAATAGATTTTAAAATATGACATTCTTGTTTTGCTGCACTTCGCAAAACTTAGATAGGCCACACTGTTCAGTTTCAGTTTGGCAAGACAGAAACAAACTAATATTTTAAAAATTTCTTTCATACATTTTATCGAACATAGATTTGGAGATTCAAGTATACGGGGGTTGCGCAAAGGGACCAATTTATGAATATAGCAGTAAATCAAAATTTAAATAGGATTCCAAGTGAAAATTTTAATTGTTAAAAACTCAATACATCTTACTCATATTATATTCTCATATTATAGTCCTTTGTGTGCCGTTTATCTCGTACTCAAACCGATCAGCGACAACATAAAACATACAAAGTAGTGTGCTTATATCTGTACTATAAACTTTGCCAAGTGGAATTTCTATCCTTTTATTGTTACTTCATATATAGAGCATTAATAATTTTTCATTTTATTCCTTCTAGTGTCCAATTATCCCAAACTTTTCACTCAAAACTACTATAATTTATTTCAATTGACACATTCGTGTCGGCTGATTTTAAAAATCTATCATAAAATTTGCTGTGCAACTTTCTTTCCTGAATGAATAATGCTTGGTTAAGAACTCTGAGCTATTTTCAAAGTTTTAGCTGAAAATGACAAGTGTGGATCTTTTTCAGTGTCTGAATATGTCTTAATAAACTCTCTGAGATGGTGAATCATCCACTACATGATATAAGGTGTATGATTTATATATTTGAAGCCATTTATTTGGAAGTTTGGACTTTAAACTACTAGCATGTGAGTTTTGATCGGTATGCACAGTATGGGGTGGGTGGGGTGAGTAATTTAATAATTATTTTGTCAGTATTTCCTGAGTCACTTTTCTTTAAAAAAAAACTAGTATAATGAGAAAGACTTCATGGGTTCATAATGGGAACTTGTTGGAATGGGCAAGTTTTATGAGCAGAAAACAGTAAGCATTGAGGAGTGTTAGCTTGCTTTCTGTTTGGGAGGATCAAGAATTGCTCGTATTATTAGGAGAAAATTCTGTAACTTGGAAAGCTTTAGGGTTCAGTTTGCAAAGATTGTCATGGAAGTTAAATCTGTGAAATAGCTCCTCCTGAAGAAAGGAGAGAATTTCAAACCCTAAGGAAAATGGTGACCTCAGTGTAAGGCTTTCAGTTTAAAAGTTGCAGACCAAAAATGAATCTTGAGGGTCATTCAAAATTGAGAAAATCTAAGCTTAGTTGTGTAGCAAGTCAGTTGACTTGATCGATATAATAGAAAAGCAAACTCTATATGGTGTTCAAGTCCTGCAAACTGATAATTTGGGACAGATGACCTGGCATTTTCACGGTGTGTCTCAGAATCTTTCAATTTTTGTGCAATAACTTAAATAGCTTGGTATATTGTATATTTTGCATAATAGCCTTTCATTATTAAAATCTGCAGCTTTGTGTATTTGTGTTTCAGTGAATGACAACCTTGTTAAATAAAAAAAACCCTCAAGCTGGATTTCAGTCTCGGATTTGACATGTCTTGAACAATATCAATTAGGATCATAACTTCTTGGAGAAACCAGAAAAAAAACTCAGATTTCTACTTTCAGAGAAAACCCAAAGGTCCAAAGCCTTTCAGTTTAGCAATTTAAAGTTAAAATGTGGAAATATGATAACTTTTAGATGTTGAGAAATGTAGTTGATAATTACTACTAAAAATTTCCTATTATGAGACAGATTACAAGAGTGTGCCAGAAATTTTCAGTTTTACCCAAATAGGCATAACTATGTACAAATCCCAATGCAGCATTGAAACATGGGACATACAAACATAGAAAATAAGAACAGTAGTAGGCCATTCAACACTCTAAGACTGCTCCCCCATTCATGATAACCATGGCTGATCATTCAGTTCGTTACTTTTACATGCTTTCTCCCATTCCCTTTGATCAGTTTAAACTTAAGAACTACAACTAACTTTTTTGTGGAAGACATTCAATGTTCTGAAAGCCTCAATTGCTTTCTGTGGCAGAGTTTCACAGGTTTACCACTCCCCTGGTGAAGAGATTTTGTATCTGAGTCCTAAATGGCCTATACTGTAAACTTGAGCTGTGACCCCCTAGTCATGGGAAATATCCTTTCTATGTTTATCCTCTACAATCGTGTTAGAATTTTAAAGGTTCCTATGAGATTTGCTCACATAATTTTTTTAAATTCCAGTGAATATAGCCCTAATTGATCCAGTCTCTTTTCATTTATCAGTCCTACCATCCCTGCAATCAATCAGTCTTGTAAAGCTTTGTAGCATTCCTTCCATAGCCAGAACATCCTTCCTTAAGTTAGGAGACCGAAAGTATACACAATATTTCTAGTTTAAAAGGAGCATTGCTGCAACATCTGAGAGAAAGTTCTGGCATTAGATACTGCCATATATCAGATGATATTGGAGCAGTCACCTGTAGATTTCATCCTGCAGATTTTTATATGTGAAATTAATATCTCTGAAAAGATGTTCAACAGGTGGCTGATCTGATCTCACTTTTACACCATCGTCCTAATCAAAGACCGACTATATCAAGTTTAAAATTTTAAACAAATATGCATTTCAAACAGGAGCAAAGTTCAGAATCATCACCTTACCCTACAACTAAATGACAAGGATACATGTTGACATCAACTGAAGACAAATTGTAGTAAATAAAATTCGCCACAGTTAGCCCTGCTTCTTCAGAGGAGGTAAACAATGTGGCAACAAAGTGCAATTGAAAATCTCAAGGCCAACTGACCCGATCAGGAAATATGGAAAGTAACTCAAGAATCATCCCCATGTGATCTTGACACTGTTACAAACATTGGAGGAAACAATTCAATCAGCCTACACTTGTGATACTTAAAAGTGAGGAAGTCATTTCGTCGTTGCAAATTAAATTTATAAAAATGACTTTTTGATATTTTGTATCTTTACATTTTGTATTACTGAAACATATTTTTGTACAAAGACAGAAGGGAAAGAGTAATCGTAATTAAACTAATGTCTAAGTATAGCGAGTAGATACGACTATAACTCGACTGTAACCAGCAAATAAGATACCTGACTAGACTTTGACAGAATTGGGATAGGCACTGAAAATATAATCTCTTCAGAGATCTACTTTTTATGTAAAAAAAACTCCCAGCCCAATAGGTCAACTTCCAACACTTCACCCGAAGGTGGAGCAGTGTGACGAAAGCTTGTCACTTCAAAGAAATATGTTAGATTATAACCTGGTGTCATGTGACTTCAAACTTCCAAGACAACAGCAAATCATTTTTTTAAAGATGATTTTCAAACCTTGATTACATTTGAACATTCAAAAATAGGAACAGACAACCATTCTCCCCGTCAAGCCTCTTCTAACAATCAGTAAGATCAAGGCTGATCTGTTTGTATTTCAAATTTCATATTCTTGTCTACCCCAAAATAATTCTTGATTTCACGTCTAACAAAAATCTATCCATCTCTGACTTAAAAATGTTAAATGATCCTGCTTCCACTGCCTGCTGAGGTAGAATTTCTAAGCCACACAGCCCTCAGAGAAAATTCATTTCATCTCTGCCCTGAAAGGATAACTCTAATTTTAGAACAATGCCCCTTCTAATCCCAAAGAGGAAACGTGCTGTACATGTGCACCTTGTCAAGAACATTCAGAATCGTATATTCTTCAGTCAGTCACCCTTCACATTCTTCTGAACTCCAGTAAAAGCAGAGCCAGCCTCTCCAACTTATCCTCATAAGATAGCTTATTCATTCCCAATAATGATCTACTAAACCTTCTTTGAACTGCCTCCAATGGATTTACATCCTTCTTTAAAAGAGCAAACCAAAATTTGCAAACAATTCTGAGATGTCATCTCACCAATTCCCTGTATAACTGAATCATAGCGTTTTATTTTACGTTTAGTTCCTCTCATTATGAAGGTCAACATCCCATCAGCCGCTTGATTATGTGCTATACCTATATATTTACGTTATGAGATTTATGGGCCAGATTACCAAAATTTCTCTGCACCTTGGAACTCTGGAGTCATTCTCTGCTTAAAGAACACAATGCTTTAAAATGCTTCTTCTCCAAAATGAACAACTTCATATTTTCCCATGTTATACTTCATCTGTCAGATATTACCTACTCTCTCAACCTCCTTCTACCTTCTTCATACTTTCCTACCTATCTCGGTGTCATCTGCAAATTTAGTCACTGTTCCGTCATTCTCCACATGTATGTCACTGATGGAAATTCTAAATATATGACCTCATATCCCTACAAGACTTCACTCATCATATCCTACTAAATCAGACACTTTTATGCATATTGTTTTCTGTCAGCCAGCCAATAACTATGCCAAAATGTTAGCCATTACACCATAAACTTTAAAAATTCCCAATTACCTTAGAGGAGGCATTTTGTCAAATCCTTTTAGAAATCCACATATAGTATGTCTACAGGATCTCTTTTAGCCATAGGGCGAACTACTTGTTCAATGAACTCAAACAAGTTGATGAAAAAAAAGCCATTTTCCTTTGTCAAAATCATAACAATTCCTCCTTGAAACCTTGAGATTTTCTAACGAGTTGCTTTAATCAAGTGTACAAGATCTTAAAGATTGTTTAAAACTCTGAAATGTAGCAACTTCTCTAAGCTCATGATTTTAAGCAGAGTTTTTGCAATATCCTGCCAACTCATTTCTGTCTTTGGAAATGGACACTGACACTGTCAATTTACATCCTCAACAAATAACTATGTCAAACCACAATCTCATTTGTCTCCACAAAAAGTCCTAAGAATTGCTAATGATGAGGGATACTTTAGATGTAGGTTTGGAAGTACACCTTTGAAGCCTACAAAAAATCATTCCAAAAATGGGCATCAACTTACTAAACATGAATTGCTGGTATGAAATGTTGGCTCCCATTTTGAAATATCAAATAAAGCACAACGTGGGTAACTCACACTTTAAATTAACATAGCATTTTTACTCAATAAATGGAGGAATTTAGCCATTTAAAGATCCATATGTCAATTTGTTTCTGCTAAGGAAAGCCCTACAAACCATATCTCCAGTTTTAACAGTGATTCCAAAGACAGTCAACATTTCATTGAAAGTTTTTTTTCATATAAGTTGCAATTTTTAGGAATGAAACCCTTTTTAACTGAGCACACTCTTTTTATAAATTAATATCACTACATGAATGCACCTCCTAATAAAAGAGTCAACAGAATGAAAAAGTAGCCCCTTAAAATCAAACAGCAGCCTTCAAATATCAAAAGCAATCAAGAAGAGCCCTCAAAGAAGGAAACTATTTGTGCCCTGGTGTGGATATGTCTTAAACTCCTGTGCATCTTTGCAACACAGTCTGTATCACCTGCTCAGTCCCTCATGCCCAGTCAGAAGATCAGTAAAACCTATAGTAATGGAATAGTAAATTGCAACTGACTAACTAATGAGATTATGGAATGTCATGGTTGAAAACAGAGGTTCACTTATTTGCTGAGCACATGCAAAGGCTTATATCACAATCTACAGATATATGCTAATTCTTTATTTTCTAACAATTCTTTTCAGCAGCCAACAAACACCAAAACCAACATCAAGAACAACCCCACTCTCAAATTTATTCAGATTAAACTACAAGGCCATCACAAACGCTACTGACTTCAATGATGTAAATTCCTGTTATTTCAAAAGTAGTAGACCTATTGGATTTATATTTAATAAATGAAATGTTTAGATACAAGAAGCACAAACATAATTATAATAAATTTAAGCCACTGGAAGTTCTGAGGCATGTTTTACAAGAAAAACACACATATATACAGATGACAGATCACAGTACACAGTTCTATCACAGGTTACTTAGTTGTCATCAAGTATCTGCAGTAGAAAATTCATACTGGCATTGTATAATACTGCCATATAGAAAGAAATGACTTATTCGGACACAACTTAAAAATAAATTATTTTCCTCAGAGAATGCATGTGATAAACCGCGAAGCTAAATTTCCCCATAAGATGCTACTATTCCCCTAGTTTAATTTAAACCAACTTAGAATAAGCAGGACAACTGGCAATGATGTTCACATCTGTTGACCAGGTGAGAGTTTAAGCACACGCAGCAAGTTACATTCCAAGATGGAACTAATTAATATTTACCGAAAGCAGCAATACTGATATTTGTTTCAATTTTGAAACATAAACATTTAATCACATTTTAGTTGATTATTCAGGACATCTGAATCACTAATCACATCCCACTAATAAAATCACTTTATTTCAAATCATTCAAGGTCATTTGATTTCTTCTTGCAGATCTAATGTTAGTAAAAATCACAGTATGAGACAGCTCAGTCAAAGCCTCAAACCAGTTTTCTGGCTTCAAACTAAATGTGTGCTTTTCACTGGATTGACCTCTGGTCTTTCCTGACATGTTCTGTTCTGTTTGAAGATGCATTTGTTCTACTACCTTCACAAAAATATCTGGAGTGTTAAACTATTTCAAAGCCTATGGAAAGGTAACAGGAAGTAGTATGCACCTGCAACATATAAATTATTCCATAGTGAATAAACCTATCTAATGGGTACCTGGAAGTTATCAAACAAACAAATTTAAAACAGGTGTTTATGCCAATGTTTAAAGCTAAGTTTCTGCTATCAGAATACCTTTCTAATGTATTGTGTTGTTCGCAAGTTCTGTCATTACTTGGTTCGGCATAAATTACATTTGTGTTTGAGAGAGTAAACTGAAATAAATAAGTACTAAAAAAAATACAATTGACTTTTTGTTTAAACCCTTGCCTCTCATAGCCCAACACTATAAACTATGGGCTGAATTTTACAAAGTAGGGGGCAACCCAAGAAAAGTCAGCACTACACTCATCCATGTTCAACAAGGTGGCCCCGCGACCAATAATGTGCTCTGGATAGCAACGAGGTTGTATCGGACTTGTGCATCTCAGTGGGGAGAAGTTCTGTCCTCTTGTTAAGTAGCAACTCTAGCATCTCCAGCAGACTGTAACTGAGAAATGGGAGCTGTGAGAACAAAAGAAAAAGTTTCTGGGATGAAGTCATTCATTGCAATTGGACACAGGTAATTCTGTGATTTTTGAATGAGGGGTGATTGGGCAGCCAAGGGAAGGCTGAGGGGATTGGGAGAGGCTGGGGGGAGGCAGCTTTACGGCCAGGTGGAGAAGAACAAATGAGAGGAGCCCAGCATTTTGTGGATACACCACAGTAAGATGCCTCACCTCCTCTCACCTTTTCAAAGTAATTAAGAAGCAGCCTTCTGACCTCTGCTAACCATCTCATGGTGGGGTTAGCAACTCATTTGCACAGCATTTTACCAGCTTGCTAATAAACTCAACTGTTCATTAATTGCTTTTTAAAATGGCAGGTGAATTTCTAATTTTGGCACTCTTCCACATAACATTGTATGGGTTTTGCATCAAGAATGTGTAGGAAAGCACTAGGTCCAACCCCCACTGAAAAATGTCCAGAGCAAATTTAATACTGCTTTTGATTAAATGTGATACATTTCTTTGATATTTTCAATGAAACATTTTGAGAAGCTAAACTGTACAATACCAGATTTTTTTCTGGAAGGTATTGTTGCATAAATCATCTTTTTGTAAAATGCTTTTCAACTTTATTAGTCCGTGATTCATTTGACGCAACTTAGTTATGCATAATCAGATCAAGGGTGTTGAATTTTGTTTTATATAAACAAGGTCCACATGTAATGGGTATGACACATGTCTATTGTATGAAAGTAGGACTTTCAAAAAATAATGTTGTTCTTAAATTTTGTGTTTATCAAGGCGACTGACCAAGTTGTGGACTGGAACATCATCACTAAATTTATTAACCAATGCCTAGTATGCTTTGGCAGATACAGACTCATGTTCCTCCTACCTTGCAATGTGTCCTACAGACAAATTCAGAATTCTTAATTTATTGGTGTGAAGCTTTTCACTTTCCACACAACACTAACAAGGTTATATATAAGTGCAACTTTAAGACAGGATCTTAATCAGTTCACAAATTGACAAGGGTAAAACAAAACTACAATGATTGGTAGCTAAGAATTTGATCAAAGTGAGAAAGATAAATTGCATTTTGTCACACAATTACGGAAAGTAAAGGCAATTCCGTATTTCTCCCTCCAACCCAAGCCAGATAAACATTACTAACCATGTAAACCACAATAGTGATATTTGAACACATTTCTGAAATGCACTTTGCATGCTGAAAATAAAAAAGGTTTAGGGATGTCTTGTGACATCAGTGAAATTCTTAATTATTTCATAGGTTAAGAAAACAATTCTAAATAATAAGTTGCACACAGGAATCAGACCAGTGTGACGATGCTGTGGCTTTCAAGAGGTTATTTTGTCCCTGTTTTCTTTTGGACAGAGCTTGTAAGGCAGAGGTACTGAGCCACCTACTCTACTGCTTGAGTAAACAACTTGAGAGGCCGAACTTTTTTTTAAATGTTGAAACAATGGAAGCAGCCTGGGTGCTGCCAGCTCTCACAGGCCAGGCTTTCTAATTTTCTAGTTTACAGGTTTAGCTTTAAGCAGAAGCTACTATCTTCTCAAAAGAATCAGGAGCTTTCAGTGAATGCGTCCGAGCTGCTACACTGCCTGAATTTTCTTTTGATTTTTTTTCCTCCTGGATTGGAGAACTGCATGTGAGCATCTGTGTTTGAATTCTTCTTTTTGTCACAGGGTGTGTGTTTATGGGCTATTAATAAATTGGAACAGTTACTTAGTAACAATTACTATATCTCTTACTGAGTTTCCAATAGAGTTAAGTTATTTTAAATTCCTCTTTCTTTGGTTGTATTTTAAAAAGCGTTTAAATAAATTGTTTTTCTTACAGTCGAGTAGTTTGACCAGTTGCACTGCATCAGAAAGACATTTTGTATTTGCCTTTAAAATAAGAAAAAAAAGGGTCCATGTTTATCTTCTTAAATTATTTTGAGGAGGTCTGGTCTGGTCCACAACATCAGGCTGACTAATTGACCTACCCAGAAATTGGCCCGGCCACAAGGGCTCTATTCTAGATATTAGCACACATAAAGACGATTAGGAGACAAACTGTCCAATAACATTCTCTGCAATATTTCATTGTTATTATTCATCACGTGATGGCTAAGTAACAGATACCTCTCTATAGATTCAAAGAACTAGAGTTCTTATTTTTGAAGTTTTTAAATTTGGCAGGATGCTAAAACTCTAAGACTGAGCTGGAATTTACATTGAAATTCTGCCTATTATAATCTATGTGCACAATGTCACAGTGCTGCACCTGTCCACAAATCTGAGACGCAGCACTGATGTTGGGGTTAAGTTCCAAGCTTCAGGAGGGAGATAGCAGTTCACATTTTGACCAATGACTTAGGCAGAAAGAAGGATGAGTTTAGGAAATTAGGCAGCAGATTAAAAAGCAGGACATTAAAGGTTCTGTTCTTCAGGTTACTCAACTTTCCCAATATTAATTGAGATTGTGAAAGGCTGAGAGGGAATGGAATACTTAAAATGTGTCCAGGAGAGCTTTTTAAGTCAGCACATATAAAGTTCAACATGAGGGGCGATGCTGCATCTAACTTTAGGGAATGAAGCTAAGCAACTAGTAGATAAGGCAATGGGGGTGCATTTTGGTGATAGTGACAATAATTCAGATTTAAGGTAATTCTGGAGAAGGTCAAAGATGGACCAAAAATAACAGTCCTGAATTCAGGGAAAGTCAATTTAATAAGGATCTGGTCAAAGTGAACTGGGAGCAGCTACCTGGAGGTAAATCCAAATCACAGCACTTAGGAGACAGCAGTAGGAGACATTCAAAAGGGTAATAAATAGTGAGAGTGCAAGGCTGACATGTTCCTGTAAAGGCAAAGGGTAAGGCCAACAAATCCAGAGAACCTTTGATGTCAATGCATGCTCTAGATTGGATAAGGTGAGAAAAAGGAACTTATGATACATACTGATGGCTCAAAATAGCAGATGCCTGCAAGGAGTCTCCGATCGGGTGTATAAAGTTCTAAAAGGGGAGGGCGAACAGCCAGAAATCGTGTTACATATTGGCACAAATGATATAGCCAGAAATAGGTTTGAGGATATAAAAAGTGATTTCAGGGAGTTAGGATGGAAGCTGCAGAGCAGGACGAACAGAGTAGTGTTCTCTGGTTTACTACCGGTGCCACGAGATAGCGAGGTGAGGAACAGGGAGCGGGCGCAGCTGAACACGTGGCTACGCAGCTGGTGTAGGAGGGAGGGCTTCAGATATGTAGATAATTGGGATGACTTCTGGGGAAGGTGGGACCTGTACAAGAAGGACGGGTTGCATCTGAACTGGAAGGGGACCAATGTCCTGGGTGGAAGGTTTGCTCGAGTAGTTCGAGAGGGTTTAAACTAGTATGGCAGGGGGGTGGGAACCTGGGCTGTATACCAGAGGTGAGCGTTGATGCAGGTGAGGCAGTAGCAAGAGGTAGACCAGCTAGTGGGAAGGATTTTCCTGGGAAGGAACCAAGGGATCGGTTAAAGTGTGTTTGCTTTAATGCAAGGAGTATCAGGAATAAAAGTGATGAACTTAGAGCATGGATCAGTACCTGGTGCTATGATGTTGTGGCCATAACAGAGACATGGGTTTCTCATGGGCAGGAATGGTTGCTGGATGTTCCAGGGTTTAGAACATTTAAAAAGAATAGGGAGGGGGGAAAAAGAGGAGGGGGTGTAGCACTACTAATCAGAGAGGGTATCACAGCTACAGAAGCTTCCTTTGTCGAGGAAGATCTGCCTACTGAGTCAGTATGGGTGGAAATTAGGAACAGCAAGGGAGTAGTCACCTCGTTAGGGGTTTACTACAGGCCCCCCAATAGCAGCAGGGAGATTGAAGAAAGCATAGGTCGACAGATTTTGGAGAAGTGTGCACGCAGTAGGGTTGTTGTAATGGGTGACTTTAACTTTCCTAATATTGATTGGAACCTCCTTCGAGCAGAAGATTTGAATGGAGCTGTTTTTGTAAGGTGTGTTCAGGAGGGTTTCCTAACGCAGTACGTTGACAGGCCGACGAGGGGAGAGGCCATTCTAGACTTGGTGCTCGGAAACGAGCCGGGGCAGGTATCAGATCTTGTGGTGGGAGAGCATTTTGGTGATAGTGACCATAACTGCCTCACATTCTACATAGCTATGGAGAAGGAGAGGATTAGGCAGAATGGGAGGATATTTAATTGGGGAAGAGGAAACTATGATGCGATTAGACATGAGTTAGGAAGCATGGACTGGGAGCAGTTGTTCCATGGTAAGGGAACTATCGACATGTGGAGACGGTTTAAGGAACAGTTGTTGGGAGTGATGAGTAAATATGTCCCTCTGAGACAGGCAAGAAGGGGTAAGATAAAGGAACCTTGGATGACGAGAGCGGTGGAGCTTCTAGTGAAAAGGAAGAAGGTAGCTTACATAAGGTGGAGGAAGCTAGGGTCAAGTTCAGCTAGAGAGGATTACATGCAGGCAAGGAAGGAGCTCAAAAATGGTCTGAGGAGAGCCAGGAGGGGGCACGAGAAAGGCTTGGCAGAAGGAATCCGGGAAAACACAAAGGCATTTTACACTTACGTGAGAAATAAGAGAATGGTCAAAGAAAGAGTAGGGCCGATCAGGGATAGCATAGGGAACTTGTGTGTGGAACCTGAGGAGGTAGGGGTAGCCCTAAATGAGTTTTTTGCTTCTGTCTTTACGAAAGAAACCAACTTTGTAGTGAATGAAACCTTTGAAGAGCAGGTGTGCATGCTGGAATGGATAGAGATAGACGAAGCTGATGTGCTGAAAATTTTGTCAAACATTAAGATTGACAAGTCGCCAGGCCCGGATCAGATATGTCCTCGGCTGCTTTGGGAAGCGAGAAATGCAATTGCTTCGCCACTTGCGAAGATCTTTGCATCCTCGCTCTCCACTGGAGTCGTACCTGAGGACTGGAGAGAGGCAAATGTAATTCCTCTCTTCAAGAAAGGAAATAGGGAAATCCCCGGCAATTATCGACCGGTAAGTCTCACGTCTGTCGTCTGCAAGGTGTTAGAAAGGATTCTGAGGGATAAGATTTATGGCCATCTGGAAGAGCATGGCTTGATCAAATACAGTCAACACGGCTTTGTGAGGGGTAGGTCATGCCTTACAAACCTTATCGAGTTTTTTGAGGATGTGACTAGAAAGGTTGATGAGGGTCGAGCTGTGGATGTGGTGTATATGGACTTCAGTAAGGCATTTGATAAGGTTCCCCATGGTAGGCTCATTCAGAAGGTCAGGAGGAATGGGATACAGGGGAACTTAGCTGCTTGGATACAGAATTGGCTGGCCAACAGAAGACAGCGAGTGGTAGTAGAAGGAAAATATTCTGCCTGGAAGTCAGTGGTGAGTGGAGTTCCACAGGGCTCTGTCCTTGGGCCTCTACTGTTTGTAATTTTTATTAATGACTTGGATGAGGGAATTGAAGGATGGGTCAGCAAGTTTGCAGACGACACAAAGGTCGGAGGTGTCGTTGACAGTGTAGAGGGCTGTTGTAGGCTGCAGCGGGACATTGACAGGATGCAGAGATGGGCTGAGAGGTGGCAGATGGAGTTCAACCTGGATAAATGCGAGGTGATGCATTTTGGAAGGTCGAATTTGAAAGCTGAGTACAGGATTAAGGATAGGATTCTTGGCAGCGTGGAGGAACAGAGGGATCTTGGTGTGCAGATACATAGATCCCTTAAAATGGCCACCCAAGTGGACAGGGTTGTTAAGAAAGCATATGGTGTTTTGGCTTTCATTAACAGGGGGATTGAGTTTAAGAGTCGTGAGATCTTGTTGCAGCTCTATAAAACTTTGGTTAGACCGCACTTGGAATACTGCGTCCAGTTCTGGGCGCCCTATTATAAGAAAGATGTGGATGCTTTGGAGGGGGTTCAGAGGAGGTTTACCAGGATGCTGCCTGGACTGGAGGGCTTATCTTATGAAGAGAGGTTGACTGAGCTCGGTCTCTTTTCATTGGAGAAAAGGAGGAGGAGAGGGGACCTAATTGAGGTATACAAGATAATGAGAGGCATAGATAGAGTTGATAGCCAGAGACTATTTCCCAGGGCAGAAATGGCTAGCACGAGGGGTCATAGTTTTAAGCTGGTTGGTGGAAAGTATAGAGGGGATGTCAGAGGCAGGTTCTTTACGCAGAGAGTTGTGAGAGCATGGAATGCGTTGCCAGCAGCAGTTGTGGAAGCAAGGTCATTGGGGTCATTTAAGAGACTGCTGGACATGTATATGGTCACAGAAATTTGAGGGTGCATACATGAGGATCAATGGTCGGCACAACATTGTGGGCTGAAGGGCCTGTTCTGTGCTGTACTGTTCTATGTTCTATGTTCTATGAGTACAGAAAATGCAAGGGTCTGCTTACAGAAGAAATTTGTGGAGTGAAGACTGGGCCTTAACAGCGGGAAATGGAATTGAATCCTGACAGTGATAGGTGATGCATTTTCGGAGAACAAACAAGGTAAGGAAGTAAATGTTAAATGTTAGGAACATAAGAACTAAAGTGGATCAGAGGGACCTTGTTTTGCATGTCCATAGACATGCATAGACAAGGTGGTTAAGGTGGCAAATGATCTTCAATATGAATAAACACAAGGTAGCCTAATTTGGTATGAGAACAAGGCCACATATCGTGTAAAACAACTGATGGATATTTTCAACCCCCAAAATTTGTAAACTAGGCTGGATGGGCTACCAACATTTTAAAAATCTTAAACCTGGTACAAATCTGTCCACTATATGTGTTTTATTTGAGTTGGAATGGAAGAAGCAAGAGAGACAATTGTATTCTCAGGAGTTGAACAGATGATTTAAATAAGATCATGATGGCATATACCTCAAATTTAATCCCCATTTTAAAGTTAATCTTGGCAAATAAGGCTTCCCAAGCCTCAGGAAATTCAGTTAACAGGAGGCATGGTTTGCTGTATTCAGCTGGCACATTTCCATTTGTTTGTCAGATCCAATTCCCTGGTTCTCCTCTCCACCACCACCTCCACTGTAAGCTGCACTGTAACTCCCCTGGGGTTACTTGAATTTCCTATTTTTGCTCTCCTTCCTTCAAAGTTTATGATCTTCACAATCCCTTTGCTTTCATCCCTGTCATATCCCTCCCCAAAAACTCCAATCACTGCTCTAGCTGGCTACAGTTGGAAAATGAGGATGAAAAGTGGTGATCAGTTCCTCCTGTCAAATCGGCAGGACCTGAGGGAAGCCCTTGTTTCTAGGTTTCCTGACCGCAGAACATCAGCACTTCGATCCCTGGGTCACTCTCCACTTCCAAGCTGATATCACAGTCTATAATTCATGACTCTCAGCAAAAATACATCCAATGAGGAAGAAAATTTCTGAGAGAGAGATAAACCGCCCATAACTAACCAAGGAAGTTAAGGAGAGTATAAAGTTGAAAGAAAAAGCATAAGAGGAAGCAGAAGTCAGTAAAAGCACTGAAAATGGGGACAAATTCAGAATCCAGCAAAGGAGGACAAGAAATATAATACAGACAGAGAAAATAAACTATGGGAGCAAAATAGCAAGAAATATAGAAATCTGACAATAACAGCTTCTTCAAATATATATATATAAAGAAATGAGAGGGTTCAAAGTGAACACACAGTCCTTAGAAAATGATTCCAGGGAGACGGTTATGGGGAAAGGGGAAAAAGGGAAAGGCAGAGGACTTAAACAGATATTTTACTTCAGTCTTTACGGCAGAAGACACTGTGAACATCCAATTAATACTAAAGAGTACGGGGAAGAAATTAAGTACCACCAGCATCACGAAAGACGTAGTATTAGAAAAACTAATGGGCTGAAAGCAGATTAGAACCCTGGAACTAATGGATTCCATTCTAGGATCCTAAAAGAGGTAGCTACAGATATAGTGGATGCATTAATTGCACTTTTCCAAAATCTTGGATTAAAATGTGGGTAACTATAAGCTAATTAGCCTAATATCCAATGTTGGAAAAGTATGGGAATCAATTAAGTAATAACAACATTTGGAAAATCATAATCTAATCATGGCTTCATGAAAGGGAAATTGTGTCTGATTAATTTATTAGAGTTTTTCAAGGAAGTCTCAAACAGAGTGGAGAGAGCAGAACCAAAAGTCCTCTCAGTACTCCAGATGTGGTCTCACCAGCACCTTGCACAGTTGCAATAAGACTTCCCTTCTGTGCTGTATTTAGACTTCCAGAAGGCATTCTTCGAAGTACCTCACAGAAGATTAGCCCATAAGAGCCCAGTGTTGGAGGCAAGATATTGGCATGGATGGAGAATTGGCTAGTCGGCAGGAAACAGCAAGTGGAAATAAGGTTTTTGTTTCTGGTTAGGACCTGTGACCACTGGGGTTCCACAGGGATGAGTGCTGGAACACAATGGTTTACAATATATATTAATGACCTGGAAGAAGGAAGCAAATATACTGTAACCAAATTTGCAGATGACAAAAATAGGTGCAAAGACAAGTTGCAAGAGGGATACAAACAGTTTACAGAGAGGTACTGACAGGTTAAATAAGTGGCCAAAAAGTTGGCAAAGAAATATAATTTCCTAAAAAGTGAAGTTGTTCTTTTTGGAAGGAACAACAAAACACTATTTAAAGACAGAAAAATTGCCGAGAGCTACAACACAAAGTGACTTGGGAGCTCTTGTGCATGAAACAAAGCTAGCACAACAGGTAATCAGGAAGGCTAATGAAAAGTTAGCCCTTATTTCAAATGATTGGAGTATGAGAGTAGGCAAGTCTTACTGCAACTCTACCAAAATGATCCCAGGTATGAAGGGATTGTCTTGTGAGAAAACATTAATCAGATTGGAGCTGTACCCTCTGGAGTTTAGAATAATGAGAGGTGATTTCATTGAACCATACCGGATTCTTAAGGGGTTTCATAGGCTAAATGCTGACAGAATGTTTCCCCTCATAGGAAATTCTAGGAGCAGAGGACATAATCTCAGAATAAAGGAGTCCAAATTTAAGACTGGAATGAGGAATTTCTTCCTTCAGAAGAAAAAGAGACTTGAGAATTTAGAAGTCTTTGCCACAGACAGCTATGACAGCTGAGCCCTTGTGTACATATAAGGTTGAGAGAGATTCTAGGGGAAATCAAGAGTTACAGAAAAGAGCAGGAGTGCAGGTATGGGGAGTGTCAGATCAACCATAATCCTACACTTCTTCTCTGATATCTAGGTGAACTTGAGAAACGACTTCCATAAGCAAAACTGTCAATATTTTTGTAGCTTTTCTGCTCACGAGTTCAACAATGCAAACCATGATCCTACTGACAGGAACAGCAGCCTTGAAGTCCCCTCTCTGGGTTAGATTGCTCCAGGTGGCAGCCGGAAGCTGATGGTCTCCCCAAGGAATAGGGACCACTATGCCATTAGCAAAATGCTAGCAACCCATAATCTCCAAATTGGGCGTTAATTTTGCAAATTAACTGTCTGACTTCTACTCACCATTGCAAAACTTTTTCCTTGGAAAAAAACAGAAAATCATCCTAACCCTGCCATTAATATTGCCAACCAGAGACCATAAATCCATCTCATCATATCATTTCAATATTAAGGCATCAGTCTGGATTATGTTCTTAAGTTATAGCCTGGGGTTTGGGGCCACAATCTTTACCTTCACAGATTACCAAAGGATATTTCAAAGGAATTGAAAATGCGAATTGCATATATGATGTGTGGTAGTGTACAGATAATGCAGTGTTACAAGAATTAGGCCACATTGCAAGATAATGCGTTCATTGCATGAACAGGATCCCAAACATACGGGTGAGGTTCTCTGACTAGTATTTAAGTGTTGTTAGGGTGATTCTTGATTCGTCAGGGTGGAACCATTTATTCCAGCAATTCAATTATAATCACCAAGATTTACTTACTACAATTTAACATATGTCAAACTATATCCACATAAAATTATTTGCTGACATTTTCCAACACAATATCGTATGAATGTTATGTGTTACTTGCCATCATAAATACTGCATCATTATTGCAGAACTTGGTCAAGCAACATATTGATTTAAAAATTTTTATCTTTGTTTACATGGCTTTAATCAGCCTATTGCTGTAAACTCTTTCATCCCAATAACCTCTGAGATATTTGTATTATTCAGACCTCTTCAGCATCCCCAAATAATCAACTGCTAGTTGTGTTTCATGTGCGTGGGTGCTAAGATCTGGAACTCCTTCCATCAACTTATCTATCTAAAGAAGCTCCTAAATACCAAGCCGATTGATAAAGCCTATCGGTCATCTATCCTAATATCTCTACATGTGGCTCCCCATGCCAAATTTTGCATTAAATACTCATCTGAAGTGCCTTGATAGATTTCATTAACTAAACACACTAAAAACATACAAGTTATTATGAATGAAACCACACAATTCAAAACAGTCAGAAAACTCCCAATCTTGGAGCATTATGGTGAAATATTTGAAAATGGTTTTGTCAAGCTTTTGTCATGCTTCCCATAAGAGATTTTGTAAGATACCCTGGGTGCAATTATTGGTGTCCAACAGCTATGTCAATTTTCCTGAGGAAAGCAATTTTAACCACAAAATATTTGCACCTTGACACCAGTTTTGCTGGGATTCTTTGATGACATAGTCACTCAAACACTGCCTCAATGCCAAACAGCATTATGTTCACCATATCTCTATCATTCACCTGAAATAAAATGGATAATTTCTGCAAAAACCAAAAAATGTACACTTTTGCTCTGTTGTCTAGATAAACTCGAGAAATAACTTCCATAAGTAAAATTGTCAATACTTTTGTAGCTTTTCTGCTCTCAAGTTCAACAATTCAAAGGGGCCCTAGAATCTAGGCCAATTCAGAAAACCTTCTATCTATCTTCTAGTTGATGTGATTTAGCATATGTTGCAGGCCAGGCCAGGCCTCTGCCGCGCCGCACCACACAGCACCCCAACAAGTATATAATGGACATAGCTAAGACCCTAACTTTTATATATTTTTTAAAGGCAAGTCTGAGGCACTGCATTCCAGACATGATTTGACAGGTCTACCATTAAGCTGTAATTAAAACACTTTATTCTTTTAACACAGGTAAAATACAACAAGAGGAAGAAATGTCATAAAGTTTCTCTATGAAAATAGTTAACAAGATAATATATTATTTGACCACTAATCATCAACTGCTCCAACAGATGCAGCATCCCATAAACATACCTAGGCAGAGGCAATTTAGCACAGTTACACAGTCAGTATTCTCATGCGATGTCTCTCTCCACTCCAAAAGTAACAAGTTAGCCTTTTTGATTTTTTAAGAGGAATCACGACTGTCAAGCACTTTACTCCAACAGCAGAGAAGTCAAACCTTTAGCTCCAGGAGCCAGCAGAAACCTTCTCAACTAACTGAATGCAAAATTAAAAGCCTTCCTGGGGCTGTGTGAGCCTTGACCCTGCCCACTCATGATTATTTTGTCTCATGTTTGAAAATATACACTAGGGAGGACTCAAAACTATTTACTAATTGCCTGCATGAAGGAGACATTTCGGCACCACTGTGACAACACCTCTCTGCAAGAGAAGCATCATAGAACACATCTCTGGAAGGCACAGTATTGTCACACAGGATGTAGCACCTGGAATGGAGGTCTTGTGACACAGCAGGTATCATCCCTGCCTTTCTGGTTCAAGCCCCTCTCCATGACTTCATGGCCACGGAATGCACATTCAAAATGTGGTCAAGGAGGTTGGTAATTGACCTGCTATCCTTTCAAAACTCCCATGGCAGGCAGTAAGAGTCTGGTCAGCTGGTATTGACAACCCACCCTGTCAGTGCTTCAGTATACAGCATAAATCCCCCCTGGAAGAGGGCAACAAACTACACAGGATGGATTCAGCAAAGCAGCAGCAACCCTGGAACAGGGAAGATACAGACATACAACGAAACACAACTACTGTGCAACCTGTGCCTAAGAGAAGGTAATATACATAGTACGGTACATCGCAATACAAGCTCTTCGGCCCACAGGTGCCAACCTATTATCCTACTCTAAGATCAAAACTAGCATGCATACCCTTCATTTTACTACAGTACATGTGTCTATCCAAGAGTCACTTAAATGTCCCTAGTGTATTTGACTCGACTACCACCAGTGGCTATGCATTCCATGCACCCACCACTCTCTGCGTAAAGAACCTACCCCTGACATCTCCCCTGTACCCTCCCCCAATCACCTTAAAATTATGCCCCCTCGTAATATCATTTCTGCCCTGGGAAAAAGTCTCTGGCTATCCACTCTATCGATGTCCCTCATCATCTTATACACCTCTAACAAGTCACCTCTCATTCTTCTTTGCTCCAATGAGAAAAGCCTTAGTTTCCTCAATCTTTCCTCATTAGACCTGCCTTCCATTCCAGGCAGCAACCTAGTAAATCTCCTCTGCACCCTCTCTAGAACTTCCACATTCTTCCTATACTGAGGCGACCAGAACTGAACACAATATTACAAATGTAGTCGAACCAGGGTTTTGTAGAGCTGCAGCATGGCCTTGTAGCTCTTAAACTCAATCCCCTTGCCATTGAAAGCACACCATATGCCTTCTTAACAACTCTATCAACTTGTGTGGCAACTTTGAGGGATCTATGGACGTGGACCCCAAGATCCCTCTGTTCCTCCATACTGCCAAAAACCGGATATTCTGCTTGGAAATTGGACCTCCCAGAATGAGTTACTTCATGTTTTCTGGGTTGAATTCCATCTGCAACTTCTTTGCTCAGCTCTGTATCCTGTCAATGTCCTGTTGCAACCTAATAAAACCAAAATTAGAAGCAGGGGCACTATAATTAATATATTTCAGGACATAATGCTCCAAATGAAACTTTCTAGATGCAATAATTAATAATATGGCATTAAGAATTTAAAAATACAAAGAAAAGAGCATGAGATATATAAAAGATATGCTAAGAACAAGTACTAATATATCAGATAACTTTTATGTCCTGTTAACTGATAATACATGTCCAGTTTTTCAAAGTTACAACTTTCAAAACTGTTAAAACCGTATTAAAAAGAGGATTTATTGAAGAAAAATAGCTTACTATGAAGCATGACTAAACGACCACAAATGATTTAGTTTGGCACGGCAATGCAATACGAGTTTGTAAGAATAGGCAATATCAAATGAATACTTCACCACAGCAAAAGCAAAATTGATTCTATAAGGCTAAATTTATTATAAAATAAAAATTCATCTTTGCCAAATTGACATGAAAGTGGTTCCTTTGCAACCTTAAGAGTTTAATCATGTTATTAAAAAACAACAGGATAGTTTCTTTAAAATATGTTGTTGTCATGTGCTATTTGTTGTTTCAGATTTGGAACTGGGGATACTAAAATGAAAACAGGATATTGTCCGTCAGTTCAAGTCGTGAAGACGTTTTCATTACGATGCTGTCAAAAATTAATTCTGGGAAGGCATTATCAGTAACACTAAATTACTCACAACCGGATATTCATTCTTAACAAAACAAGCACAGTGATGAAGAGCTAATCCTTCCATTTGAAATATAACAGATGGTTTGAACATTTGCAGAGTGTGTTCCTGTCACAAATCTAATATAATAAAGCAACCTACTTTTATTGCAGGAGATAGTATTTTTGATGAAGACAATGGGAGGGAAATAGCTTATCTCAGACTTGAATAAGCTTGTGATTATAAAGTCTCAAATTCAATTGATAAACCTCTACCCTTCCCTATTCCCAACTAGTTTCAGATTACTTAATGTTGCATGAAGTACAGAAAATGTACTTCCTGAAAGCTAAATTTCCCACACAAATTCAAACCAAGCAGAACAAAATTTTCTAATGCATACGATCACAAATTGAGCGCAGGAAGCTTCAACATTATTTTACAAAAGCTGTTTACTAGACTTAAAATCCAAGATCACAAAACAATACAAAACCAAATTTGCAAATGGTACAGTGATAATGGGAACTTCAGATGCCGGAGAATCCAAACTAACAAAGTGTGGAGCTGGATGAACACAGCAGGCCAAGCAGCATCTCAGGAGCACAAAAACTGACGTTTCAGGCCGAGACCCTTCATCAGAGAGGGGGATGGGGAGAGGGAACTGGAATAAATAGGGAGAGACGGGGAGGCGGACCGAAGATGGAGAGAAAACAAGATAGGTAGAGAGGAGAGTATAGGTGGGGAGGTAGGGAGGGGTTAGGTCAGTCCAGGGAAGATGGACAGGTCAAGGAGGCAGGATGAGGTGGTAGGTAGGAAATGGAGGTGCGGCTTGAGGTGGGAGGAAGGGATGGGTGAGAGGAAGAACAGGTTAGGGAAGCAGAGACAGGCTGGGCTGGTTTTGGGATGCAGTGGGGGGAGGGGACGAGCTGGGCTGGTTTTGTGATTCAGTGGGGGGAGGGGAAGAACTGGGCTGGTTTTGGGATGCAGTAGGGGAAGGGGAGATTTTGAAGCTTGTGAAGTCCACATTGATACCATTGGGCTGCAGGGGTCCCAAGCGGAATATGAGTTGCTGTTCCTGCAACCTTCGGGTGGCGTCATTGTGGCACTGCAGGAGGCCCATGATGGACATGTCATCTGAGGAATGGGAGGGGGAGTTGAAATGGTTCGCGACTGGGAGGTGCAGTTGTTTGTTGCGAACCGAGCGGAGGTGTTCTGTAAAGCGGTCTCCAAGCCTCCATTTGGTTTCCCCAATGTAGAGAAAGCCACACTGGGTGACGTGGATACAATATACCACATTGGCAGATGTGCAGGTGAACATCTGCTTGATATGGAAGGTCATCTTGGGGCCGGGGATGGGGGTGAGGGAGGAGGTGTGGGGGCAAGTGTAGCATTTCCTGTGGTTGCAGGGGAAGGTGCCGGGTGTGGTGGGGTTGGAGGGCAGTGTGCAGCGTGCAGCAGACAAGGGAGTCGCGGAGAGAGTGGTCTCTCCGGAAGGCAGACCAGGGTGGGGATGGAAAAATGGCTTGGGTGGTGGGGTCAGATTGTAGATGGCGGAAGTGTCGGAGGATGATAAGTTGTATTCGGAGGTTGGTGGGGTGGTATGAGAGAACGAGGGGGATCCTCTGGGGGTGGTTGTGGCGGGGGCGGGGTGTGAGGGATGTGTTGTGGGAAATGCGGGAGACGCGGTCAAGGGCGTTCTCGACCACTGTGGGGGGAAAGTTGCGGTCCTGGAAGAACGTGGACATCTGGGATGTGCGGGAGTGGAATGCCTCATCCTGGGAGCAGATGAGGCGGAGGAATTGGGAATAGGGGATGGAATTTTTGCAGGAGGGTGGGTGGGAGGAGGTATATTCTGCGCAGCTGTGGGAGTCAGTGGGCTTGAAATGGACATCCGTTTCTAGCTGGTTACCTGAGATGGAGACTGAGAGGTCCAGGAAGGTGAGGGATGTGTTGGAGATGGCCCAGGTGAACTTGAGGTTGGGGTGGAAGGTGTTGGTAAAGTGGATGAACTGTTTGAGCTCGTCTGAGGAGCAAGAGGCGGCACCGATACAGTCATCAATGTAACGGAGGAAGAGGTGGGGTTTGGGGCCTGTGTAGGTGCAGAAGAGGGAGTGTTCCACATAACCTACAAAGAGGCAGGCATAGCTTGGGCCCATGCGTGTACCCATGGCCACCCCCTTTGTCTGTAGGAAGTGGGAGGAATCGAAAGAGAAGTTGTTGAGGGTGAGGACGAGTTCGGCTAGGCGGATGAGGGTGTCAGTGGAGGGGGATTGGTCAGGCCTGCAGGACAGGAAGAAGCGGAGGGCCTTGAGGCCATCTGCATGAGGAATACAGGTGTATAGGGACTGGACATCCATGGTGAAAATAAGGTGTTGGGGGCTTGGGAATTGGAAGTCCAGGAGGAGGTGGAGAGCGTGGGTGGTGTCACGGACGTAGGTGGGGAGTTCCTGGACCAAAGGGGAGAAAATGAAGTCCAGATAGGTTGAGATGAGTTTGGTGGGGCAGGAACAGGCTGAGGCAATGGGTCGACCAGGGCAGGCAGGTTTGTGGATTTTGGGAAGGAGATAGAAACGGGCCGTGCGGGGTTGGGGAACAATGAGGTTGGAGGCTGTGGGTGGGAGGTCCCCTGAGGTGATGAGGTCATGGATGGTGTTGGAGATGATGGTTTGGTGCTCAGGGGTGGGGTCATGATCAAGGGGGCAGTAGGAGGAGGTGTGAGAGAGTTGGCGTTTGGCCTCGGCGATGTTCTTCCCCTCCCCCCACTGCAACACAAAACCAGCCCAGCCTGTCTCTGCTTCCCTAACCTGTTCTTCCTCTCACCCATCCCTTCCTCCCACCTCAAGCCGCACCTCCATTTCCTACCTACCACCTCATCCCACCTCCTTGACCTGTCCGTCTTCCCTGGGCTGACCTATCCCCTTCCTACCTCCCCACCTATACTGTCCTCTCTACCTATCTTGTTTTCTCTCCATCTTCGGTCCGCCTCCCCGTCTCTCCCTATTTATTCCAGTTTCCTCTCCCCATCCCCCCTCTCTGATGAAGGGTCTCGGCCCGAAACGTCAGTTTTTGTGCTCCTGAGATGCTGCTTGGCCTGCTGTGTTCATCCAGCTCCACACTTTGCAAATGATACAAGCTGAATTCTCCGATTTTTTTGGCAAAATATTTTTTCAAGAGACACTCAAAGCACCCAGACCACAATGGCCCATGGTGACTTTTCTCATGCAATTTTCACTCTTCATCTCATTCTGCACCCATCTCATGGAATTACATGACAGGGGGAGTGGAAGTGCTTGTCGCTGTTGGGACTCATGATGGTGTCACCATACTTAATTCCCAGCTGTGCATCAACTCAGATGTTGCGAGTCAGGAAATGTACTTCACGCATGTGGTAAGGCAATGTTACCTCAAAGGAAATGACCCAGAAAAGCTGGTTAGTTTGTTGGTCTGCTAACTGGGATGTGGAATAGCTGGTGGACAGTGTGGTGCAAAGGATTGCAGCGATTTTTTTCTGTTAACTGACAAGAAGGCCGCACCATCAAACTTACTGCAGCCTGATTCAATGTAGTATCCCAGCTGAAATGCAATGCAGAGTAGAACAGGAACCAAGTTAATGAGCTTCTACGCTCCACAAAGGTGATAAACGCCACCACCACCTGTCTGCTACCTCACACTCACAGAGCCATCACTCACACTAACCCTGTCAAAAACACATCTCACTATGGCTCATGGACTACAGCACTCGCTATTGGAGGCACCATATCATCCATTCAACTACCTTCACCCACCTGATCCTTCCATTAACGCTGCCTGCCTTTTGTACTTCCTCTTCACGCTATGGGGATAGCACACCATGTGTTGCCCCTTCACCACCACTCACAGCTCTCTAATTCACTTCCATCATACTCAATCCTTTCTTTTGCTCATTTACAGGAGAAGGTGACTCACAACGAGGCCAAAAGAGCAAAGTCCAGCAACGGTTGGTGGACACAGGCTCCTCTTGCCAGGAAAGGATGGTAGATTTGGCCAAAGAAGAATGCAACGGTTCATATGAGAATGTGGAGAACCCAATGAGTAACCAATTCAGTAATCTTCATTGTACTGTGCAGCTCTGTCATTATTACCAACACTAATTAATTATTATCCGACATAAGCTTTAGTCACTCCTACACAGAGAATTTACTGTTTTTTTTAAATACAAGGACTTGCGGCACCCTGTCAACCTTCACCCCAAAGAGGTCAGCACCAGAGACCTTTAGCGCCACCTCTACAAAGAAAAACCATTCAGCCCTCAGAGATACACCAGCAAGTCTTTCTGCTGCACCTTCCACCACCTTAGTAACTTTCACCTTGGTGCACATACTATCTAGACTAAATTTAGGAATACAATCTGGTGAGCACATCACTGACATGTCTCCACTGCTGGCCAAGGAAGAAATGCCTCAGATCTCGAGACCAGGCACCTGCTCAGTCCAAGTTAAAAGACAATCCCTTAGCTTGGCTATTAATGGTTTTGTCACAATGCACAAACACAGGAGCAGAAGACAAAACACAGTATGGAGGTGAAAGAACACAGCAGGCCAGGCAGCATCAGAGGTGCAGGCAAGCGGACATTTTGGGTCAAGACCTTTCTTCAGAAATTGAAGGGGAGGGGGAAGGGAGCTGGGAAATAAATAGAGAGGAGGGGTGGGACTGAGAAAAGGTAGGTGCAATGGCGATAGGAAAATACAGGTAGGGAATGGTGGGGATTGGTCAGTGGAATGGGTGGGGCACACAGGTGCGAGAGAAGATAGACAGGCTGTGTCAGGTCAAGGAGGCGGGAGGGAGGATGGGTGGGACTGGGGAAAGGTAGCTGGAGTAGTGATAGGGTTGGATGCAGGTAGAGGGGAGTGGGGATTGGTCAGCGGGAAGGGTAGGGCGGATGGGTGGACAGGTTGTGTCAGATCAAGGAGGTAGGGATGAGAGGGATGTTTGGATGTGGGATAAGGCCAGGAGTGGTGAGATTTTAAAACTGGTGAATTCCATATTTAGGCCATCAGGCTGCCAGCTCCTGAGGTGGAATATGAGGTGTTGCTCCTCCAGTTTGTGTGTAGTGTCATTGTGGCACTGGAGGAGACCCAGGATGGACATGTCACCCAGGGAGTGGGAAGGGATGTTAAGATGATTGCCAACCGGAAGGTGTTGTCGTTTGTTGCATACAAAGCGCAGATGCTCCACTAAACGGTCCGAGTCTGCGCTTGCTCTCACCGATGCAGAGGTCACATCCGGAGCAACAGTTACAGTAGACCCAGCTGAAGGATGTACAGGTGAACCGTCTGTCCGATATGAAAGGTTTCCTTTGGGCCTTGGGGGTGTAGGTATTGGGGCAGGTGACGCACGACTTGTCGTTGCAGGGAAAGGTGCCAAGTGTGGTAGGGTTACCGAGGAGTGTGGAGCAGATGAGTGTGTTGCGGAGAGAGTGATCCCCATGAAAGGCAGGTAGGGGTTGGGAGGGAAATATCTCTTTGGTTATGGGTTGGATTGTAGGTGGCGGAAGTGGCGGAGAATGATACGCTGAATGCGGAGGCTGATGGAGTGATATGTGAGGGCCAGGGGGATTTCTGTCTTTATTTTTGTTGTGGGGAGGGGGTTTGAGGGCAGAAGTGCAGGAAATGCAAGAGGTGCAGTTGAGGGCATTTTTGATAACAGGAGGGGAGAAGCTGCAGTCCTTGAAATAAGAGCGCTTCTGGGAAGTCTGGGAGTGGAACACTCCATCTCGGGAGCAGATGCAACGGAGGGGAAGAATTGGGGGTAAGGGATCACATTTTTGCAGGAGGATGGGTGAAAGGAGCTGTTGTCCAGGTAGCTATGGGAGTCAGTAGTCTTGAAATACATGTCAATGTTGAGGCGGTTACCAGGGATGGAAACTGAGAGGTCCAGAAAGGGGAGGGAGGTATTGGAGATGGTCCAGGTGAAGTTGAGGTTGGGGTGAAAAGTGTCAGTAAAGTTGATGAACTGTTCAAGCTCATTGTGGGAGTACAAGGCAGCGCCGATACAGTCATCAATATAGCAGAGGAAGAGGCAGGCATAGATCCGACCCATGCAGATGCCCATGGCCACCTCCTTAGTTTGTAGGAAGTGGGAGGAGTTAAAGGAGTAGTTGTTCAGGGTAAGGACGAGTTCTGTTAAGCGGGTGAGGCTGTCAAAGGAGGGGAAGTAGAGGAGGGCTGTTAGGCAATCTGCGTGGGCGATACAACTGCACAGGGATTGTACGTTCATAGTGAAGATGAGGTGTTGGGGGCCAGAGAATTGGAAGTATTGCAGGGGGTGGAAGTCGTAGGTGGTGTCCCGGGCATAGCTGGGGAGATCCTGAACCAGGGAGGAAAAGACAGAATCAAGGTAAGTGGAGATGAGTTCAGTGGGGCAGATTTGTCAAAGGTAGCTCACCAACAAATCAGTCCTTTGCTGGCTTTGGCGTATATTCATCTGACTTCTTCCAGGGAGACCCATGTCCAGCGCACTCAGTATCTGCTAAATAGACATATGGATTGACACACCATCTCTGTGGCCATATGTGCTGAACATCAATTGCAAGGTGAGAGGATGGGTGTGAGGGACCTTGATATCCACAAGAGTGCTCCTTCCTCTCAGGAAGGCACCGTGTTTCCAGCAAACACCCATGGGGAGTAGGCCACTCAGTAGCTTCTTCACAGGGCACTCTAGACATGCCTGGCCCTTTCACCTTCCGCCTGCCTGTGATGTCAGAGTCTGTTGAAGTCCAAGTCAAAGAGCCTGCATCTGAGCATGACCCTCTTAAATGGAAGTGATAGCCGTGTGGTATTGTCGCTAAACTGTAAATCCAATGACCCAGGAAACATTCTGGGGTCCTGGGTTTGAATCCTGCTGTGGCATCTGATGGAATTTGAATTCAATTTAAGGGAAAGTAAAGACCTAGTCATATTGTCACTAGACTATTAATCCAGAAATTTAACTAATGTTCTGGGGTCCTAGGTTCAAATCCTGCCATCGCACTTGGTGGAATTTTAAGTAAGGATGGCACAGTGGCTCAGCAGTTAGCACTGCTGCCTCACAACACCAGAGACCGGGTTCAATTCACCCTGAGGCGACGGTCTATGTGGAGTTTGCACATGCTCCCTGTGTCTGCGTGGATTTCCTCCTACAGTTGAAAGATGTGCAGGTTAGGTGGGCTGGCCATGCTAAATTTCCCATAGTGTCCAGGCAAGTGTAGGCTAGGTGGAATAGCCATCGAAAATGCAGGGTTACAGGTTAGGATAGGGAGTTGGGTTTGGGTGAGATGCTCTTCAGAGGGGTGGTGTGAACTCAATGGGCTGAATGACCTGCTTCCACACTGTAGGCATTCTATGATTCTCTCTGGAGGCATTGGCCTTCTGGGACCAAATGGCCACAAAAACGAATAAATAAATTTTCCAGGCCAACAAAGTCAACTACAAAGCAGGTTTCTTCCACTCCAGCTCAAGACATCAAGGTTCTATTTCAAAGGGGACTGAAGGAAAAAAAACACTGAGGGCAGTCAGATGGCACACTTGATTTATCATTGTATAATCTCATACTTTTGTAACAATGTAAACACTTGCATTCTTAAAACATTTCAAAGTATTTGCCCTTGTGCTTTTGTTAGACCTCGTGAAGTCACACCCACTTGAAAAATGAACGGCTTCTTCAGAGATTTGAAGAATGCAAGTAGTAGTAATGGCCAAGTGTTGCTCACTTCTTGAAAGCAACTGACTCTTTGAATGTAAGTTATATTAATTCTTGAATAGTGATACTGACTAATGCATTTTAACGTGGAAATCACAGAGGACATATGCAATTAATCATAGGGGGTGGTAAGTGCGCACAGATTTAGTGATGATTATACACACTTCTGGAGGCAAAAATTCATTCTATCCATTATCTGTTCAAGGAAATGCACTGCCATCCAAGGCTGGAAGGTCTACAATGGGCAGTTCAATTGCTCATTCTCACCCATAACACAATGGTATGCCAGGAGAAGCTGTACAAAGCACTATCCCACTCAGGGCAAACACTGTCCCACACGATGCTCAAGCATTTTAGGGCAACGTAATAGTCAACATGAACTCTCAAACATGGAACGCTACCTGATGACAGGAGAGTGAAAAGAGATGCCTCAGGATTCCTCTCAACTTGCAGCCTATCACAAGACACTTCAAAGCCCAATATTTACATATGATGCGCTAACTGAAGCATTAAAAACCAACATCAGCACTGCAATGTCAGTCCTCTGACTCACTGATTACTACTGTCTCCCTACAAGTAAGTAGGACCTGTAAAATGTTGATATTTGGGAGTGGGATCACCTGAAGATGCCAAAAATACCAACATACGGCTAAGGAAACAGACTCAGCTAAGTTGATTCCAATTTATAGCATGACAAATTGCATCTATCAATTCAGTCACGGAAAAGTTCAAAGAGTACAAAAATAACAAGGTCCACATCTACGTTGCGCTACCAGGGGTTGCCTGCTGTATAACTGACGAAGTTTTATAATTAAAGGAAGTCTATGCCTGGCTCACGCATCCTGGAAGTAGGTTTCAATTAGGTTCTCTCTGGTTTCTCTAGTTTGATAGTGCATTAATGTTCTTTCATCTTCTCGGATGATCCCCCTCCTCATCAGGATGTTGCCTGGCACAGGGCATTTCAGCTTATGAAGGTGCATTAGCCTAGGTTTTCTTTGGAGGACAGAAGGACCTGATAGACATGTACAGGGTGAACAGAAATCAACTATTCCCCTTAGTTGGAAAGTCAATAGCAAGGGGACATAGGAACAAAGGCAGAAGGTTTAGAAGGGGAAAAAATTGAAATTGCTGGAAAAGCTCAGTGGGTCTGGCAGCATTTGCGAAGAGAAATCAGAGTTAAGGTTTCAGATCTCATGACCCTTCCTCAGAGTTCTGAGGAAGGGTGACTGGATCTGAAATATTAACTCTGATTTCTCTCCACAAATGCTGCCAAACCCACTGAGCTTTTCCAGCAATTTCCATTTTTGTTTCTGATTTCCAGCATCCACAGTTCTCTCGATTTTTATTTAGGTTTAGAGGAGATTTGAGGAAAAGGTTTTTCACCCAGAGGATGGTGGGTGTCTGGAATACACTCTCTGGGAGGGCAGTTGAGGTGGGAAACCTTACAATTTTTAACAAGTATTTGAATGAGCACTTAAGTGTCATAACATTCAAAGCTATGGGCCTAGTGCAGACAAGTGGAATTATTTGCATATTTTTGGTGGTACAAACTCAATGGGCTGAAGGGCATCTTCTGTCATGTATGATTCTATGAATATCAAAAGGTGCTCAAACAGTTCAGTTCAAAGGTAAATAAATGAAATAGTCTAAAAATATCATACACAGTGACCTAAAAGTCCAGCTATGGCCAGTCAAACAAGTTAAAAGACTGGAAAGACAATCAATATCTTCATGCAAAAGAGATACATCAATGGAGAAAAGCGTTTCCCTTTTACGGAAATACTTGAGGCACCAAGATCACTGGAAGCAATTTCGCTGAAACAATCGTACTGCTGCAATTATTGAGTGATAATCTTGTGGCTGCAAAAGAAACTCCAAAAGGAAGAGAGAAGGAAGAAAAAACCTTGTTTAAACTTACAAAAGAGAATCATGGAGAGGCAAAACTTTGTAATGAAGGAGATCACCAATAGAATGAGGATGATCTTTCCAAAAAGATTAGAAAGCATAACAAAGTAGACATATTTGCCAACCAGCCTACTGCACTACAGGAGAAATTCTTGTGGATTTTGATCCAGAAGTCAATTTCCTTATTAACAATAATGCAATTGTACATTCTGATGGAGATTTCGAACTGTTCCTATTTGCAGAAAAGCTGCCACCCCACTCTATATCTGCACTAACCTTCCTAAAAATAATATAGCACTTGCATTAATCAAGAGAGCTGAGAATTCTATTCCAGATTCCTGGCTCAAATGAAAGAGACTTTTTTTGGGGGGTGTGGGGAACAGAGTGGTGGAAGTAAAGAGTTAAGTACTCATGGTAAAATGTTAATGATTTTAAGAGGTACCCATAAAATAAATTTAGGGAATGTATGAAGTAAAGGGTTTACTGTCCATTCAACTCCTCAACACACTCACTGACATCCTGCCCAATCACTCATTTTACCCAGCCTCTGTCCCCAATCACTCATCTACTTAAATTCAAGCCTTCTTTGTTCTTTTCCCTCTCTCCTACCCAGACCTTGCAGTATTCATAAGCTTGCAGGATATAAGAAGGCTTGAGTATAGAGAGGTGGCTGTTACAGTCCAAACCCCAAATTCCGCCCTCAAAGGCACTTTTGAGTTCTACGTTTTTGTTGAGTCTACAGCTGATGGAATGATCGCTCTGGGGAAACTACAAGCCCATATTCTACATTACTCAAAAGGACTGCATCCCCGCCCACCTCCCCCAGTAGAAAATATCCCTGTGCACTATTAAAACGCAGGAATTATTTTATTAAGGCAAGTTTGATCACTTAATTCATATTAGAGGCCGATATGCAAAAATTCACAAAACATTATTCACTACGCCATTTTTAAATTCAAGATTCAAAATAGTGACCAGAAGCATTTTAAACTATATTCACAGCAATTTGGATGACAATATTTTATCCCTGAATGGAATTGGAGCATGAGTCTGTTGGGTCCAGGAAGATGTACTCTGCGACAATCTTCTGCATTTAATAATGTTTTACAACGCCTGCTAATGTTCACTTACAAGAAAATGTAGGTCTCACCTTACTACAATGGCAACTAACGATGGTGTTAGTTTGGGGAGGTGGGATTGCAAATGGTATGGTCACATAAATTTAGTAGAATTCTACCCTTGTTATAAATCAATGAATCACTGCATCATGTAACTGCACAATTAGAATATCTGTACAGACTAACTTTATGTGTAAACATTAACCTGTCAAAATTAAGTAAACTGTTTAAGTCAGCAGTAATCCTCTTTTATTTGCAGTCAATACAAATGTTACATAATTCTGCTTCGCTATGGTTACTCAATTGTATTGCCGGAAAAGTTTTTGCAGATGTGCAGACACTAGTCTACTACGTATATTTTCATAGAGGAAGCCAAAGACTGATTACAGGAAAACCCAGTTAAGATTTTAAGAAACCAAAGTTAGGCATGAGCACAGGAAACATGGACAATTCACATCCATGCTTTTTTTGAATACTACAAAGATTTCTTCCTATAAAAGGTCAGAAATAAGCTGCTTAAAGTATAGATTATTTAAATTAAAAAGTTACTGTTCACGGATAGTGACACTTAATATATTGAAATTAAATTAAATTAAATATATTAGATTAAAATAGTCAGCAAATATGAGGGGGGAAAAGTTGATTTGTGCTCACATTGCTGCTTCAGAAGGGAGCCATCTTGTGGAAATCCTGAAAATGCTCTTGTTCTGTATCACAAGTTCAGGAAATTTTGATGAAAAATGAGGGTGTGTAATGCCAAATTATGCAAATTTGTCATAACTCTTCTTTGACTGTCTCAAGAGATTTTCAGATTACAGCTACTGATATCTTACAGTTTATTCTTAAAGATTGCTGAAGAAGAGACTACAGTTATGGAATTCCAGCGGTTCAGCCAGTCTTGGCTGTAGAATCACAGAATGTTACACTCAGAAGGCAGCCATCTAGCCCATTGCTCCCCCCCAAAACCTCATTAAATGAGCACATCACCTAGTGCCAATATCCTGCTGCTTCCCATACCCTTGCACATTATTTTGATCCAAATAATCATCCAATGCCTTTCTGAATGTCTCAATTGAACTGGTCTATACCACACTACTAAGTACCCTAACTACTCACTCTGTGACAAAGTTACTTTTCTCAATTCATCCTTGCTTCCTTTGCAGATCACTTAAAATGTATGCCCTCTGGTTCCTTTTAAGAGCAGGGACGATTGCTCCATATCTACTCTATAATTTGGAAAACCGCTTTCCGATCTCCTCTCAACCTTCCTCTCTCTGAGAAGAACAGTCCCAACTTCTTCAATCTGTTCTCTTAATTGAAGTTCCTGGAATCATTCTTGCAAACTTCTTCCACACTGTCTTCAATGCACAGAAGAGGTCCCAGACAAAAGTACTGACTTAGTTGAAGGTTTCCAATTCCTATTTTCTGCTGCTGACAAAGGGCATGGATTTCCAACAACCAGGAATGAGAGAATTAAGTTTAGTGATAGGTATCATAATGGCAGTTAGATTAGATTAGATTAGATTCCCTACAGTGCGAAAACAGGCCCTTTGGCCCAACAAGTCAACACCGCCCCTTGAAGCATCCCACCCAGGCCCATCCCCCTATAGCCCACACAACCCTGAACACTACGGGCAATTTAGCATGGCCGATCCACCTAGCCTGCATATCTTTGGACTGTGGGAGGAAACCAGAACACCCACAGGAAACCCTCGCAGACACGGGGAGAATGTGCAAACTCCGCACAAAGAGTTCCCCGAGGCTGGAATTGAACCCGGGTCCCTGGCGCTGTGAGGCTGCAGTGCTAATCAATGAGCCACCATGCCATCCTTAGGGTACAAAGTATGTGACATCTATTATGATACATTAAGGGGTCCCTTAGTGGTGCTATGCGTGAATCATAATTTTAAAAAATATTGCCTATCAACAAGTTAGAACAATTACTTGTAGAACATAGAACATTACAGCACAGTACAGGCCCTTCGGCCCTCGATGTTGTGCTGAACTGCCAGGCCAATCTGAAGCCCATCTAACCTACAATATTCCATGTACGTCCATATGCTTGTCCAATGACGACTTAAATTGTTGGATAAGGAAAGTGCTTGAATGAATACCGAACTGCACTTGCATCCATATGACACAGAGGTGAGATGCCCCCTTGCCAAATTCCTTGAAATGCCAGCATAGTCAGTTTAGAGGGTAATGAAGTGCAGTTTTTAAGGTGATTATTGGTATATGTCTAAGAGATCAATACAATAGGACTAGTATGGGCGATTAGAATTTACATGGTTCTAGCTTTGTGTTAATTTACTTCTTTGAAAATTGGATCTCTCATGGCTCCAGCCTAAGGCTTGTCAAGAAATTGGAGGAAGTTTGGTTCTCAGACATACATGAATACAGGAATATATCTAGCACTCATGAAACAGAGTCCCAGCTGTAGGTGAATGGCACCAGTCTTGCAGATACCTCAGGAGAGTTATCAGTTAAAGACACCAAAAACTCTGGAGTGGTGCCCACAGGCAGACTAATAACTAAATATGTCAACTTACCAGTGACTCCTACAAGCTGGTTTCAAATGTGCTGCTCCATATTCCTTTAAACATCCATCCAGGAAAGTCAAGCAACAGGCCCCAATGTTTGGATAGCCCCAGGTCTCCATAAAATTTATCCAAATTGTGTCCTGGAGGAGATAGTCTAGTTTTGACAAAGAGTGTTAAAACATCATAGGAGACTGCAGACACAACTTGTAAGCCCAATTTGATTGCTGTAGATAATGTGTTCTATGAGTTGTCTGCAGTGGGAGGGAGCATTTCTTCCCACAGATCAGCTGCCGTCAACCTGAAGGTGTACTATGAGGTGCTGATCCGCCATGGTCCAGCTGCTTCAATGGATGCTTCGAGTTTAGAGTCACCCTTCACAAGTGGACCAAATACATTGTACAAGGGAAACAAAATAAAAATTAACTCTCCTGTAGGTAACCTGGAATGTCATGTGCATTAGACTGGCAAATAAATTACAGCTGGTCAGAAACATGCACAAGGCAGCTGTGATTGATACCGTTGACAATGTTGGACATTGACATAACTTCCTTACAAGAGACACGCTTGCCAAGAGAGATCACTGAAATAAAAGCACTACTCAATCATTTAGCAGAAGAGGAGTAAACAGAACATGCACGAACCAAATGTAAGCACACTGCCAGGAACCTGTTACTCTCGATGATAGAATACCACACACCACCACCATAAATGGTTCAGAACGTTTTCTATCTATTCATCTCCCAACTTATTTTTTTTTCTATTCATTTGTGGGATGGGGCTTTGCTGGCCGGCCAGCATTTCTCACCCATCCTTACTTGCCCTTGAGAAGGTGGTGGTAAGCTGCCTTCTTGAACCGCTGCAGTCCTCCGACTGCGGGTTGATCCACAATGCTGTTAGGGAGGGAATTTCAGGATTTTGACCCAGCAACAGTGAAGGAATGGCAATAAATTTCCAAGTCAGGATGGTAACTGACATGGAGGGGAACTTGGAGATGGTGGTGTTCCCATACGTCGGATGCCCCTGCCCTTCGGTGAAGGTGGTTGAGAGTTTGGAAGGTGCAGTCTGAGGATCTTTGGTGAATTTCTGCAGTGCATCTTGTAGACAGTATACACTGCTGCTACTGAGTGTCAGTGGTGAAGGGAGTGGATGCTTGTGGGTGCAGTGCCGATCAAGTGGGTTGCTTTGTCCTGGATAGTGTCAAGCTTCTTCAGTGTTTTTGGGGCTGCACTCATCCAGGCAAGTGGAGAGCTTTTCATCACACATCTGACTTGTGCCTTGCAGATGGCAGACAGGCTTTGAGTCAGAGGGGAGGTACTCATGGCAGTATTCTTAGCTTCTAGCCTTCTTTTGTAGCCACTGTGTTATTGTGGGGAGTCCAGTTGAGTTTCTGGTCAACGATAACCTTCAGGATGTTGATAGTGGGGGATTCAGTGATGGCAACTCCACTGAATGTCATGGGATGCTGGTTAGTCTCTTATTGGTGATGCTTGTAGCCTGGTGTTTGTGTGGTAGAAATGTCACTTGTCAGCCAGAACCTGGATATTGTCCAAATCTTGTTGCAATTGAACATGGACTGTTTCAGTATCTGAGGAGTCACGACGGTGTTGAACATTGTGAAATCATTGGCGAACATCCCCACTTTTGACCTTATGATGGAGGCAAGGTCATGGATGAAGCAGCTGAAAATGGCTGGGCCTCGTACACTACCCTGAGGGACTCCTACAGAGATGTCCTCGAGCTGAGATGATTGACCTCCAATAACCATGACCATCTTCCTATGTTACAGAGATAATGGGAACTGCCGATGCTGGAGTTAACACGGTGTGAAGCTGGATGAACACAGCAGGCCAAGCAGCATTACAGAGGCAGGAAAGTTTGATGTTTCGGGTCGGGACCCTTCTTCAGAAATGGGGGAGGGGAAGGGGATTCTGAAATAAATAGGGAGACGGGGGGGGGCGCGAATAGAAGATGGATAAAGGAGAAAATAGGGTGTGAGGAGACAGACAGGTCAAAGAGGCGGGGTTAGAGCCAGTGAAGATGAATGTAGATGGGGAGATCGGGAGTTAGGGAGGGGATCGGCCAGTCCAGGGAGGACGGACAGGTCGAGGGGGCAGAATGAGGTTAGTGGGTAGGGCTTGTGGTGGGAGGAATGGTTAGGGAGGCAGGGACTAGCTGGGCTGGTTTTGGCATGTGGTCAGGGTCATTGAATACGGATTTCACAAGCTTCAAAATCTCCCCTCCCCCAACCACATGCCAAAACCAGCCCAGCTAGTCCGCGCCTCCCTAATCATTCCTCCCACCTCTAGCCCCACCCCCATCCCCTACCCACTAACCTCATCCTGAGCGACCCCCAACATGTTCGTCCTCCAATGGACTGGCCACTCCCCTAACTCCCCACCTACATTCACCTTCCCTGGCTCTAACCCCGCCTCTTTGGCCTGTCTGTCTCCTCTCACCCTATTTTCTCCTTTATCCATCTTCTATCTGCCTCCCCCGTCTCCCTATTTATTTCAGAATCACCTTTCCCCCCCCCACCCCCCATTTCTGAAGAAGGGTCCCAACCCGAAACGTTAAACTTTCCTGCTTCTCTGATGCTGCTTGGCCTGCTGTGGTCATCCAGCTTCACACTGTGTTATCCCATCTTCCTATGTGTCAGGTATGACTCCTACCACCGGGCAGTTTGCCCGATAGTTTTGCTAGGGGTCCTTAATGCTACACTCAATGAATGCAGCCTTGATATCCAGGGCTGTCTCTTTCGCCTCACCTCTAGAATTCAGCTCTTTCTTCCATGCTTGAACCAAGGCTGTATTGAGATCAGGAGCTGAGTGGCCATGGCGGAACCCAAACTGAGCATCACTGAGCAGATTATTGCTGAACAGGTGATGATTGATATCACTGTCGATCACAACTTCCATCACCTCACTGACAATTGAGAGGACTCTATTGGGGTGGTAATTGGCCGGGTTGGATTTGTCCTTCTTTTTATGTACAGGACATCCTTGGCAATTTTCCACATTGTCTGGTAGATACCAGTGTTGTACTGTACCGGAACACCGTGGCTAGGGAGCAGTAAGTTCTGGGGCACAAGTCTTCAGTATTATTGCCGGAACGTCATCAGGGCCCGTAGCCTTTGCAGTATCCAGTGTCTCCAACCGTTTCTTGATATCACTTGGAACGAATCAAATGAGCTGAAGACTGGCATCTGTAATGCTGAGGCTTACTGGAGGAGGCTGAGATGGATCATATACTCTGCAATTCTGGCTAAGATTGTTGTGAATGCTTCAGCGTTATCTTGTGCACTGATGAGCCGGGTTCCTCCATCATTGAGGATGGGGATATTTGTGGAGACTCCTCCTCCAGTGAGTTGTTTAATTGTCCACCATCATTCACAATTAGATATGGCAGGGCTGTAGAGCTTATGTCTGATCTGTTGATTGTGGAATCGCTTAGCTCTACCACTTGCTGCTTTTGCTGGTTGGCATCCAAGTAGTCCTATTTGTGGCTTCACCAGGTTGGCACCTCACCTTCAAGTATGCATAGTGCTGCTACTGGCATAACCACCTGCACTCCCCATTGAACCAGGGTTGATCTGCTGGCTTGCTGGTAATGGTTAAGTGAGGGATATGCCAAGCCATGAGGTTACAGATTGTATTGGAGTACAATTCTGATGCAGTTGATGGCCCACAGCGCCTCATGGATGCCCAGTCTTGAATTGCTACATCTGTGCGAAGTCTGTTCCATCTAGCATGGTGATAGTGCCACACAAAACAATTGAAGTTATTTTCAATGTGAAGGCGGGACTTCGTCTCCACAAGGGCTGTGTGGTGGTCACTCTTGCTGATACTGTCATGGACAGTTGCAATTGCAGCTCGCAGATTAGCAAGGATGAGGTCAAGTATGTTGTTCCCTCTTGTTGGTTCCCCCACCACCCGCCTCATACCCAGTCCAGCAGCTACGTCCTTTAGGACCCGATCAGTTCGATCAGTAGCACTGCTGCCGAGCCACTCTTACATAGAACATAGAACATTACAGCACAGTACAGGCCCTTTGGCCCTCGATGTTGTGCCAACCTGTCATACTCTTGGTGGTGGACATTGAAATCCCCCATTTAGAGTACATTTTGTGCCCTTGCCATCCTTGGTGCTTCCTCTAAGTGTTGTTCACCATTGAAGAAGACTGATTTATCAGCTGAGGGAAGACGGTTTGTGGTAGTCAGCAGGAGGTTTCCTTGCCCATGTTTAACCTGAAGCCAGGAAACTTCATGGGGTCTGGAGTCAAATAAAGCAAGTTAACATCACAAAAGCGCTTATGTTCCAACCCTGTGCTCTACTACAAGAGAAATAAAATCAGTTTTACAAGGTGTTTGACTAAGAGTTCCTAAGACAGAACATCTTTACCTATTGAGAGATCTCAATCGAAGAGGGTGCAGACCATGATTCACAGTTGTACTGCGTCACAGGCCATGGCAAAAGATAAATGAATGAAAATAGACAGATTACTTGAGCTTTGCCACTACTATCAACTGTATGGACATGATACCGTTTTAGAACAAATCATGCCATAAATTCATCTGTTCAGTGATATTACATATCTCTAGACCAGGTGGGTCTTGAACTGGGTACTGTTAGTCTAGAGTTAGGATCACTACCACTGAGCTGCCAGATGCCCCTGCACTGAAGACGTTCAAAATCACAATATTGGTATCAGCTGGGCCTGATCAGCACCAGATGTGACTCCCCAAGAGCACTCTCAGTGCATGCAAATGCCATAGCACTTATTGTGTTACAGACTATTCCCTAATGTGCATCACTGTTATGAAAAAACTTTAAAGTCTGCATCCTTCAAAACAGAAATGCCTTCCAAGTCATACCACCTACCCAGACAAGAACCAACAGTTCCTTAGTTCAATGAAATTGAACAGATTCTCTCCAAAACTCCCACATCATGTGGGCAAGGAAAAGTTTTAAGATACCATTTACAACACTGCACTCTCATGGGAAGCAAAATTGGAAAACCGCTGACAGTGACAACATGAACATTGCTATGATAGAACTTGTCATTGAAGTCAAGTGATCCATCCTCTTTAACTACAGTAGAGTTCTGGGCAAGAATACACAGAATGCACCAAGAGTGCTCAAACTAAAGTCCAACAGGCATATTGCCAAAGACTCGTGGTTACAACTTTGTAAGAATATCCAGATTTTTTTATATACAGACTACTTGAAGTACATATGATGCAATCAAAAAGACAACAACAAAGAAAACAACTCCATTAGAAACAAAGGCTGGGGAGTAGGTCACTGACTGTGATAAACAGTTGAAAAGATGGATGAAATGCTAACTTGAGTTGTATTCTAGCAAGAACATAATCACTGGGAAATCTGTGGACACCAGAGAGCCCGCCCATCATGGAAAATCTGAATGTCAAAGCCATGGTGGACCAGCTTAACAAAGTGACTGACTTGCTTGCCATCAGGTGATCGTGTCGTACTATCTAAATCTATTGAGCACGGCAAACAGGCACATATGCTGCATCCATACAAAGTTCTGTTTCTGCTTGAGAGAGGGCAAAGCTTGTGATCCTGTACAAGAACAAGTGCAGATACAGTGATTCTAACAATTATTGAAGAATCTCTGTGTTGAACTTCTTCAAAAGTATACTTATCCCTGTTCCCCTTGTCAAACAGCAGACTTTAGCTAAACACACCGATTTCAAATCCCAAACTGGTTCCTGAATTGAAGACTGGACAATTGACATGACTTCAACATTGTGACATGGCACAAGAAATGCCATGAACATGGCAAATCACTATGTTGTATCTTCAGCAATCTCAGCAAATATTCAATCAAATGAATAGTGCCAGTTTACTTAAGCTGAAGAACATAACTGGCAACCCACCCAAGTTGCTCAGACTGATTTTCCCTTTCCTTATACAATTGGCAAGATTAGCTATTACATGGTAACAAAGGATCCCTATGAAATTTGCAGTTGAGTTAAAGAGTGTTGTGTTCTAGTACTGACATTTCTTGTATAAGATAATGATTCTAAAACAGATAAAATTGCATTAGTTCCATGCAACCTATTGTTGTCCGAGATGTTTGGGACGAAACAGTGGCCTCAATAGAGATGGATGTGATGTTTGTGGCTCCTGAAAATTGTAATAATACCTAACTAATTAATAATAATTGCACCTATAAGACATCATGAAATAAATTATGTCTTGTTGTGTTGTAGATGTCCAATGGTCTATTCTCTATTACTGACAATTAGACAGATCTTACATACAGCATAGAAAGGAGGATTGGGTCGTCATGCAGTGGCATTGCCCCTTTCTCTACAGCACGAGGCCCAGGTTCATGACCCACCTGGGTGACAGTCACTGATGGTTGTCACCTCTGGAAACTGTGTGTTTGGATAGTCACTGGAAGAGGCAAGCAGAAATGAAAAGCTTATTGAATGAGAAGAAACCAAATAAAAAACTGAGGCCAGCAAATCCTGTATTCTGCCAGCTCAATACCTTCATCTACAGGAGAGGCTACAGGTCTGATTGGGACTCCTAAACCACACCAAATGATGTTTAACAGCAATTAAAATGCACAAAACATCATTGTACAAAATGAAGGTTTTCAAAGCAAGATAAGATAGAATCATAAAGTGAGAGATTTCTGGACCACATTCTTATTGCTACTGTGTGCTTAATTCAATTTCTTGCATTCAACAATCTAAAAATGAAATACACCTACTGTACTGCGTAGTTGCTGTGGGGTTTATCTCCATAACGTATGTCTTTTGACTGTAAGTCAGGCTGATTGGCAGGCTCGGAGACTGCCTGGCCAAGTAACAATTATCCTAGATGGTGGGACCATGCTAAAGTAAGGTGGGGGTCATAGGAGCACTTAGAGGCTGCAACACAGCCTTTTCATTCCTCATGGCTGACAAGGAAAGTTCTGAAGCCTGAGAAGCCCAGCAATTTTTTTATTCATTCATGGGATGAGGTCATCACTGGCGAGGTAACGTTTATTGCCCAATCCTAATTGCCTGGAGGGCAGCTAAGAGTCAACCACATAGTTGTCGGACCAGAGTCACATGTAGGCCAGATCAGGTAAGAATGGCCCTAAAGGACACTAGTGAACCAGATGAGTTTTTCTGACAAACGACAATGGATTTGTGGTCCTCATGAGACTCCTAATTCCAGAATTTGTTTTTTTAAAATTGGATTCGAATTCCATCATCTGCTGTGGTGGGATTCGAACCCAGGTTCCCAGAGCATTATCTGAGTCTCTGGATTAACAGTCCAACGATGATCCCATTCGGCCATTACTTCCCCCGCTGCCACAGTTAAACCTGGGAAATGGGGTGAATTGAAGGCTTCAAACCTTATTATATCTAAAATGCCTAGCAGTTATCTTTTACTGAGGGACCTCAGTAAAACCCATTAGTTAGTGGGCTTGTGCCAGTGTCCCAAGGCAAGTGAAATTTTAGCTCATTTAACTACGCAACTTCTTATACATGATAAAATATTCCCCGAGATCTTATAATTTAGTAAACCGGAAGTCCCACTCATACCAAGTTTCCCAAAAGTTTGCAGGCTATAAAGTTGCGTCTTACAAAAACAGACCTGATGTTATTTACTTATCCAAACTTATTAATTATTCAACTTGAATGAAAGGCCAACTACAAAGAAGACAAACTTTATACAATTTGTAACAAATAAGATACACTATGTGGAACATCCATACTCGATAGAAATCTTAAGTACTGAAGGCACTAAGGCGTGGAACAGTAATGATGCAGAGATGAAAACATTTAAACCAGTTTCTTTTAAACAGAGAAATACAAAGAAATGTGACATGTACACAAGCAGAAAATATTACACATGTTAGTAATCTGAAATTCAATCAAAAATGCTAGAAAAGACTCAGTAAATTGGGCAGCATCCATGGACAGAAACATCTTAAAACTGTAACTAAATTGCCGATTACCTCATGTTTAAATGGAGGGATGGTTATTGATGAAGTAGCTGAAGATCACAGGGACATCGTTGGGAATTCCTGCAGTAATGTGCTAGTCTGGAATTGTTGGCCTCAAACATCCAAAATCACATACGATTTCAATCACAAAAGGACGTTTCTTTCTTTTCTCCTCCTTAACATGAATAATGGTAATGCAATATTGCAAGATGCCACATTGTGAAAAACGATTTAAAAATAGTAGTAGCTTGACATTCAGGAGCTTTCATATTACGCTGCAGTGAAGTACTAATCTTGCAATTCCTCACTTACAGCCATGGCAACCCCGAAGTAAAATTGTTGGATTTTCACCAAATTTCTTTGTAGCTGGAATTAGTACACTGAGCAAATTTACTTCAGAATTGCTGCCAGATTACAAGCTGGTGACAGCTAGTCAGCCTTGTACCTCACTACACCTGACAAAAACAAAAAAGGTTTTACTGGAAGAACTGCAGTGGAGTATTCGTTACCATTTGTGCATTGATCCCTCTGCACCAGTGGAATTCCCTGCCACAGAAAGCAATTGAGGCCAAAACATTTAATATTTTCAAGAAGGAGTTTGACATCATTCTTAGAACTAAAGGGTAAGAGAGTATAAAGAGAAAGTGGGAACAGGGTACTGAGTTGGATGATCAACCATTCCTTCTGAATGGCAGTGCAGGTTCAAGGGGCTGAACAAATGACTCCTGCTCTATTTTCTATGTTTCTATGTTTCATGTCAGTACATTTCCAGGTCACTGTTTGTGTTTAAAATGAATACCTGCTTAGCTCAAAAGAATAAAAAAGCAAGCTTCTCAATACTCAAATTTTTAAAAAATTTGCAACGTACTTACATTGTGTTTTGTGAAGAAGGTATAAAGTATGATAAATGGAATAGTTACATAAATCAAACTTACCTCCACAGGAAGTGACTTTGTAGTACGCTCCGGTAACCAAGAAGGACCATCACAATTTTTCAGCATACAATTAACAGTCATTGGTTGGGATTGATTTTTCAACATTTCCCCATAATCTGCAGCATCAAAATTAGTCTTCCATACCATAACCTGAAAAACATATCAAAGAAGTTTAACAGTACATTGTCGAAAACTTATAAATAGAGGATGTACTTTTACATATTTAATTATTATGAAAAACATATATGCACAAGTTCAAAAATGAAGCAGCTCCAGTTAAAACAATTATATTTACTTTTCCAGTGAGACAAAACAATTCAAAAATCAACGAGAAAGAAAGGAGTTTTTATTTACATAGACTTTTCATTATAACAGGAAATCTCAAACTTCTTTCCAATGATATGTGTTTGAAGCATAGTCACTCTTAGGCTCAGACATATTCAGATTGAAATACAATAGACCATGTGACTGATCATGTTCACATCAGTCAACAAAATCTGACTACACGAATCCCATTTTCCAGCTTTTGTCCACAGCTCTGGAGGCTACGGCAACTCAAGGAAACATCTAAATATTGCTTAAATGTTAGTGCTTCTGATTCAAACACCCTTTCAGGCTATGAGCTCCAGATTCCCAGCCCTCAGTGAAAACATTTCCCCTCAACTCTCCTCTTAACTTTCTACCTCTTCTCTTCAATCTCAGGCCCCTGGTATCGGTCCCCTTATTCATGAAAAAAGTGCCTTCCTATCTGATCCCATTTCCCTCAATCTTATATGCTTTCATCATGCACACTCTCAACCTTCACTGCTCCAAGGAAAACAAACACAGCCTTTCCAATCTTTTCTCGTAGTTTACAACCTCCAGCCCAAGCAGCATTTTGGTAAATTTTCTCTGCACCCTCTCTGGTGTAAACACATTCTTCCTACAATATAGCGGCCAGGCTGCACATGGCATCCAATTGTGGCTAACCAACATTTTATACAGTTCCAGCATTACCACCTTGCTCCTGTATTCTATGCATCGGCTGATAAAGGTAAGTATCGCAAATGCCTTCTAACCACCTTATCTAGATGCCCTTCTATCTTCAAGGATCTGTAGATATGCACATTAAGATCCCTCTGATCTTCAATACTTTTCAGGATCCTACCATTCGTAGTGTAATCCCTTGTCTTTTTAGTCCTCCCCAATTGCATTACCTCACCTTTTTCAAGTTGAATTCCATTGGCTACTGCTCCACCCAGCTGACTAGTCTGTCAATATCTTCCTGCAGTTAACAACAATGCACCTCAGTACTTACCACCCTATCAATTTTCATGCTGGAAACTTCTTGATCATGCCTCTTAATTTAAGTTCAAAGCATTAATAGTCATCACAAACGGCAAAGGTCCCAGCACCAAGCACTGCAGAACCCCACTGGAAACTGATTTCCAGTCACAGAAACATCCCCCTACCATACCTCTCTGCTTCCTGCCTCTCAGCCAATTTTGGATCTAATATGTCACCTTACCTTGGATCCCACAGAGACTTTCATGACCAGTCTGTCATGAGGGACCTTATCAAAAGAGATGCTAAAATCAAAACAAACCACATTATCTTCATGAACTTATCTGGTCACTTGCTCAAACATTTGATCACATTTCTCAGACATGATCTTCCTTTAACAAATCAATGCTAACTATCTCTAATTAAGCTTTTCTCCAAATGCAGATCTATTCTGTTCTTCAAATTATTTTTAATAAAGTCCCCACCAGTGAGGTTAGACTGATTAACCTATAATTTCTTAGTCAATCTGTTGCTCCATTTTTTAAAAAATAATAGTAACATTTTAGTAATTCTCCAGTACTTCAACCGTGGCCAGGATGGGACTTAAATGTGATTGGCAGACCACTATTCTTGAAAAGTAGCAATCAATAAGCATACTAATAACACAGCAATAATATGAAGAACTAAATATACTGACAAGGTATGAATAACTAATAAAAGAAAAGTTTTGGCTTTGCCCAATTTGCACCCAACTTTTATGGAGCTCAATTCCTCTAATCAGGCTTCCGCCATGTCGCAGTACCGAAATGACAGTTTCAAGGTCACAAATACCATTGGCTATGACAATTTACAAGGTAAATTGTCCTGCCTTATCATTTCCAGTTTGTCTATAGCCTTTGACGTAGTTAACCTTCCATCTTCTTTCAATGCCTCACCACTGTAATCCAGCTGGGTGAGACGGGACTCACCTGGTTCCACTTTAATCCATCCAGTTTTAGCCAGAGAGCCTGCAATAGTTTCATACTACTAGCAAGAAAAATACTCCTTAGTAAAGTTTGAACTGCTGAAATGTTATCACTGGTGTTTTTTAAGAGTTCATCCTTGTCCCTATTCTGTTTTTGATCTTTTAAATATCCACTCAATCATATCATCTTGCCCTCAAGGTAGCCTCTCTCAATAATAACATTCTTTCCTGTAAATCAGACTATCTTTGATACAAACTGTTCATAAGGGACTGGAATAGATGATCTCACCTGTACTGAGGCAACTTTAAATTCAGCTGTTATTTTTCAAGCAAGACGTTAAAATAATCTTTCTCCACCCCACTGTGATGATACAATAGCTTTAAGAGATTATCGTCGTTTTTTTTGAAGAGATGCTTTAAGTCAAAGGTTCTGACCTATCTATTGATAGATCATAAACAATTTGAGAGGCCTTGTTTTTTTAAAAAGTTGGAACAATAGAAGCAGTCTGAATTAGACGGGCAAGCTCAGAACCAGGATTTTTGGTTTAGTTTGCAATAGCAGTTGCTGCGTCTTGGAGCTGGATGGAAGCTGCAGTACATCTTCCCTTGCTATACACTCTCGCTCAGAGTTTTCTCTTGATGTTTTTCCTCCTGTACTGGAGAATTGCCTGTGAGACAATCTATTTCACTGTCAAAGGGATTTCAATTGGGTGTTATTTGATTGGAACAATTGCTGTTAAGCAGTTAAATTACTTATTATTCTGTTAAGTTTTCCAACAGTGTTAACTTAATCCAATTTCTTCTTTCTTTTGTTATATTTTAACTATAACATACAAATAAAGTGTCTCTTGCTTCAAATCTGGAAGTCTGAGCAACACCTGGCACTTGTGTTTAAAGTAAGAAACCATTAGAGTCTATGCTATCTCCCTTATATACTTTAAGGGGGTTTGGTCTGGCCGATAACACCACCCTTCCCCAACTCCCACAACTCTACATCCAGCTTTTTCTTCCACCTCTGACTGCTGCAAATCTCCAGGGACTGTACTTTTGTTGAAAACTGATTAAATTATCCACCATTCAAAATTCCACTTAAGATGGAGACTGCACTTTGTCCTGTCTCACGTCACCATGGGCGAATGACCTTCCACCAAATAATTTTGGCAAAGTCTTGGAATTATGAATGAGTCACAATCTTAAAAAGGGTAGAATTCCACATTACACAACTCTTAAAATGTGGAAATTTACATTTATTAGTAGCAACATAAATTTTAAGTGTGACATAGAATGTATGTTGTATTCAACCCCTACACAAAAAATTCTTTCAGGATGGGATTTTTGAGCCTAGGTGAGTATATTTACTGGAATACTGCTTCTTATTCATATTGGGCCAGTATACATGGAGTAAAAACAACTGAGTAATTTCCAAAGAATGTTGGAATTATGGCTGAAAGAATGATAAATAACTCACTTTAGCAACAAATTGACTCTGACCAAGAAGTAATTGGTTGTAAATGTCAAATATTCCAGCATGCTTTTCCAGAAGAAGAAAACTTAATATATTTTGATTACAATGGTATTCTAACCTTTGCTAAGGTTACTAATTTGGCGTCTTTTTCATAATGGTAAAATTCCTATGGAAAAGAAAATGGATGTTTTGAGAAAACATCAGTCTTTATATATTACTATTTCTGAACACAGATGTTACAGAATTATTTACGCATTTTAAACAGAAAAATTGTTCAACAATAGTTAAACTACAAAATACAAAGTCAGGCTTGTGATAGTTCAGTTGGTCTGTATACAACATTTGAGACTAAGCTCCATAGATCAAGAAAATCCATGGTTCCATAGATAGGTTATAAGTTATATCGAAACAAAATCAGGTTTACTGTGCACATATGTGAATATCACAAATGTTATAGTGTAGAAAGAGCCCATCAGCAGACGTGTCTGCACTAGTTCTCCAAACGAGCAGAAGGACTTAGTGCCACTCTTCTGGCAGTAGGAGATTCAAGTGAAAAACGTAGGAAAGTCGACATGAAGAATGTCAATTAGCCATGTTCCTATCGAATGGCAAAGCAGGCATGATGGTCAAATGGTCCACTCTTGTTTCTGTTTTTTCTGGCCTTATAATCGTTTCCTTGTTACCCTGAACATTATTTGAATAGAATCAACATCCAATGCCTTTTTGAATGCCTCCAGTACACATCCAGGATGTGGAATTTGTTGTAGGGCAAAAAAGAGAATTCTCACATTACTGTTTCTGCATTTGCAAATTACTTTCAAATCTGTGCTCTCTTCCATCTCAATTGTTTGTTGAGTGGGAATAGTTTCTCCCCATGTGCTCCACTAAGACAGCTCATGATTTTCAAAACTTTAATCAGATCTCCTTCTAGCTTCTTCTCTCCAAAAAGAACAATTCCAACAGCTCTAACCTATCTGCATCCCAGGACCCATTCCTGTAAACTCTTTTGCACACTCTCCAATGCATTCACATCTTTCTTATTGTGACTGAATAACTGCAGAACTGCACACAATAATTCAGCTGAGGTGCAACAAGTGTTTTGTTTATGTTCTATATAGCCTCCTTGCTCTTAGAATTGCATCCCTGTTAATAAAGCTTCAGATACTGTGTGATTTATTAACTGCTCTCTCAACCTGTTGCGTCACCTTCAGTGACCTATGCACGTATGTACTCAGGTCCAGGACCTCCTGTCCCCATCTAAGAACGGCACCTTTAGTTTTCTATTGGCTATCCATGTTCTGCCTACTGTAATGCATCACTTCATTTTTGTAAAATTCATTCATGGGACGTGGATATATCCTGAATTACCCAGAGGGCAGATAAAAGTCAACCACGTTGCTATGGGGCTGGAGTCACCAGGAACCCAGTCCAAGTAACAAAGGCAGTTTCATTACCTAAAGGGTATTTAGTCAATAATTGTTTCATGGTTATCAGTAAATTCCACCAGTGTCATGGTGGGATTCAAACCAAGGTCCCTAGAATATTCGAGATAACAAGATGTAGAGCTGGATGAACACAGCAGGCCAAGCAGCATCAGAGGAGCAGGAAACCTGATGTTTCGAGCATAGACCCTTCTTCTGAATTCTACCTCAAATTGTGCACCTCAGCCAAAACTGTTCCAGTAAAGCTGCAACACTGGCATCTACCTATTGATGTAGGCAACAGGAAAGAGGGAAAAAAAATCAAGTTACCATGCTGATCCTGGTGCATGCTATTAGGCCACCAACTTCAGGGAGGCAATGGCCTAGCGGTATTATCACTGGACTGTTAATCTAGAGACCCAGATAATGTTCTGGGGACCTGGGTTCGAATCCTGCCATGACAGATGGTGAAATCTGAATTCAGTAAATATCTGGAATTAAGAGTCTAATGATGATCATAAATCTATTGTCGATTGTTGGAAATACCCATCTGGTTCACTAATGTCCTTTAGAAAAGGAAACTGCTATCCTTACCTGGTCCTACCTACATGTGACTCCAGACCCACAGCAATATGGTTGACTCTGAACTGCGCAATTAGGGATGGGCAATAAATGCTGCCTAGCCACTGACGCCTTCATCCCGTGAATGAATAAACAAAAAATCAGTGGGAAAGAAAGAAGAAAAATAAATCCATGAAGGAAGTTATGGGGGGTTTGCAAGAATGATAGAATAGCTAAAATGGGTGACTTAAATAATCCTATCATAGACTAGAATAGTGAACAAAGTAAGCCGAATTCTGAGAGTGTGCTCAAACAGTATTCTAAAACTGTGACTCCAGTCCAACAAGGAGGCTTTGTTCAGCCTGATTCTGAAGAATGAGGTGAGTCAAGTGCATAATGTATCAGTAGGCTAACATTTAGGGAACAGTACTACAAAGTTCAGTCTACTAATAGAAAAAGTACATTGGTGCAAGTACTAGAGGTTTGGTTTTTAAATATATCCAGGACTGAGTTAAACAAGATTTTGAGAGTGTGGAGAGTTAAAGCTAGTGAGAGGAAGGAAGCAAAGTGGAGTTAAGACCACAGTCAGATCAGCCAGGGATCCTACTGAAAAGTGCAGTAGGCTCAATGGGCCAAATAGCATATACTCGCTCCAAATTCTTGTATTGTTATGGAACCTGCACAGGTAAAATGGAATTCAAGAATGGCAGACAAAACTGTCCTAACTTTATGCTTCCATGAGGAGCAAGGTAGGCCAGAGCTCCCTAGATGATGAAAGTGAAAATAAGGTGATGCATTTAAAGGTTACACATGACAGATGTCAGATTGATAAAACAAATGAAAATCAGACTGCGTAAAGAAAGCTCAGAATGGAAGTGAAAAACAAAATAGGAGCAAAGAAAGTAGACAAGGTATTGGAAATCAACACAAACAGAATGAGAGATAGTAGGAACTGCAGATGCTGGAGAATCTGAGATAACAAAGTGTCGAGCTGATGAACACAGGAGGCCAAGCAGCATCAAAGGAGCAGGAGCACTGATGTTTTGGGCCGAGACCCTTCTTCAGAAATGTCAGCTTTCCTGCTCCTCTGTTGTCACTTGGCCTCCAACTCTACACCTTGTTATCACAAAAGGAACAGCAAGATTTCTTAGGGACCAAAATGGGATGTTATGCCTAGAATCAAAGGCCATGCTAAGAAACTAAATTGATATTTTGCATCTGTTTTTACCAAAGGATAAGATGCAGCTAAAGTCACACTGAAGCAGCAGTCACTGAATCGATTAAAAGTTGATGAAAAGAATGTATTAGAAATTTTGGCTGGAGTTAAAAATCATATGTCATCAGTACAGGATCAAATGTATTCAAGGATAAATGAAGGAAGTAAGGATAGAAAGTACAAAGGCATTGACTGAGATCTTCCAAATCTCCCTAGATCCAAAACAGACAAAGTTGCAACATTTCTCAGGAATAAACTCAAAAATACAAGCCGCCCTTTTAGCCTCCCTGATGGAAAAGCTTTTAGAAACAAGAGACCAAGAAAAAACCTGTCACAATTGGATAAACATGGATTAATAAAGGGAAACAAGCATGGATTTGCCAGTTGTGATTAAGGGTCACTGGACCCAAAATGTTAACTCGGTTTTTCTCTCTACGGATGCTGTACCTGCCTTGTTTCCCCAGCATTTTCTGTTTTTGCTTCACATCTCCAACATCAGCAATTCTTTCCTTTATACTGTATTTAATCAAGTTGATTGAGCTTTTTAATGAAGTATCGGAAGTGTAATTAGGGGTCATGCAGTTGGTACACTGAGGCTTCCAAAAGTGTTTGATGAAGAGTCACATAATAGACATGTCAGTATAGTTGAGGTCGATGGGGGCATGATCTAAAATTGACTGCGAGGGCTATTGTGGTACGGTTGTAGTGTCCTGACCTCTAAACCAGGCGGCCTGCTCAGTCCCAAATGCTCTGAGGTGTTAATGACATTTGCGAACATGTTGATTCAAAAATATCCAGAAAGTTGGCTGAGTTGAAGTAAACAGTAATGATGAACAGATTTTAGACTGGGGATGAAGGCATGCTGCAAAGTTCCCCAATGGTTGCTACTAAGATCATTACTTTTCTTAATCTATATTCATGACCTAGACTTGAATAGGCAGGGCACAATTTCAAAATCTGCAGATGGCACAAAACTTGGAAGCATTGAGTACTGAGAGGTGGGCAGTGACAGATTTCAAGGAAATATGGAATGGCTGATAGAATGTGCATGTGACAGATGGAATATAGAGAAATGTGATATTATATCTTTTGATAGCTAGAACAAGGAAAGACACCATAAAATAAAAAGGTACAATCCTAAAGAGAGTGCAGATATGGAGGAACCTGGGAGCTTATGTGAACAATCAATGAAAGAAGCAGAGTAGTTGGGAGAGTGCTTAACAAGGCATATGAGATGCTGGGCTTTAGCAGGAAAGTACATTGCAAGAGAATTAGGTGAACCATTATGAAATATTAATTCGGCCTCAGCTGGAATGTTTTGTAAAATTTCAGCATTATATTTTAGGAAGAATCAAAAGGCATTGGAAAGGTATCACAACAAGGTAGACGCATTGTGCAAAGAAACAATTAAAGATACAAAAGCATGATTTAAGTGCCATGACAGAAGCATGGCTATACGGTGAGCAGGATTGGGAACTGAACATTTAATGATATTCAATGTTTAGTGTGCTGATAATAAGGGGTAGGATAAGAACATTAGTAAAAGACGATCTCAGATCAGAAGAACATTGTGTGGAACCTGTTTGGGTAAAATCGAGAAACAGCAAGAGGGCAGCAAATGTCAGTTGCAGTTATTTATAGACTACAAACAGTCGTGATAGTGAGGGACATGGTTTTAATCAAGAGATGAGAGATGCATGTAATGCGAGTGACAGTTATCATGGATGATTCAATCTGCATTTGTACTGGATAAACCAATTGAGCACTAAAGACGTGACAGTTGAGTCTCTTGAATACATTTGAGATGGCTTTTTAAAGTATGTTGAGGTGCCAATAAAAACCAAAAGTTACTGGAAAAGATCAGCAGGTCTGGCAGCAACTGTGAAGAGAAATCAGAGTTAATGTTTCAGGTCCAATGACTCTTTCTCAGATTTCTCTTCACACATGACACCAGACCTGTTTTTCTTTTCTCCCAATTTCTGTTTTTGTTTCTGATTTACAGCATCTGCAGTTCTTTCAGTTTTTCATCAGGTGCCAGCTAGGGATTATGCAATTTTAGATCTAGCATTATGTAATGAAAAGGGCAAATTAGCAATCCTGTCATAAAAGAACCTTTAGGGAGGAGTGACCACAACATGATAGAATTATACATTATGCTTGAAAGTGAAGTAATCATTTTGAAACAAAGGTGTCAAGTTTAAATAATGGAAATCATGAAGCCATGATATATAAATTCAATGAAGTAATTGGGACAATGTATTACAAAGCTGTACAGAAGCAAGTGATAGTCTTTAGAGAACTGTTGTATGACTGACATCCTTTGCAGCATTCCTTCATGGCACAAAAACTGAAAAAAAGAGTAATCAACTGGGGCTAACAAAGGAAGTTCAAGATTGCATCAAATTAAAAGACATGGCCTTTAAAGTTGCTAGAAACAGCCATAATTCTAAGAATTGGAAGGTTTATAGAATACAACAAAGGAGAAGTGAGAAATTGATAAGGGACAATAAGATATGGACACAATTTAGCTAAAGCTTCTATAGGTACATAAAAGGAAATGTTTGACTAAAGCAAATGGGATTCATTACAGACAAAATCAAAAGAATTCAGTAATGGATTGGAAGGTGGTAGCAAACATCACCAGTTATTTAAGAGGGGAGTAAAAGAGAAAGAAAGAGGCTACAGACTGTTTCATATCTGCAGTTGGAAAAACACCAGAATCTATTTTAGTCTATTGATGTTTTGATAACTGGCCATTAATAAACAGAAAATTATGCTTGACGAACCTTGGAATTCTTTTTTATAAGATGTTACTAAAAATATTGAGATAAAGGAGATAAACTGGTGGACATAGTATATCTAAATTTTCAGTAGGCTTTTGATTAAGTACCCCACAGGAGGCTGGTTGGAAAATTAAAGCACATGGGTTGGGAGGTAATATACTGGCATGTTAACGATTGGCTTACAGACAGAAAACAGAGTAGGAATAATTGCACTATTTGTGCATTGGTAAACTGTGACTACAGGGGTACCACGGGTCAGTCGTTCGGCTCCAGCTGTCACAATATTTATCACTGACTTGGAGGTGGTGACTAAATCTGTGCATGATACAAAGTTAAGTAGGAATGTATGTTGACAGAAATATGTAAATCAGCTTCAGAAGGAATTGGACAGGCTTAGAGAATAGACTAAATATGGCAGTTGGAATGTAATGTGAAAAGCATGAAGTTATCTATTTTAGTAATGAGAAACAAAAGTGCAGAGTATTTTTTTTAAATAGTGAGGCATTAGAAAATGTAGATGTAGGAAGAGACCCAGGTCAAAAAGTCACTGAAGGTTAACATGCAGATACAGCAAGATATCAGAAGGCTGATGGAATGTTAGCTGCTTTTGCAAAAGGATTTGAGAAAAGGAAATTTGTACAGGAATTTGGTTAGACTGCATCCCGTTTTGGTCGCTTTATCTCAGGAAAGATATCACTGCCATAGAGGGAGTGCAAATGACATGAGATTGCATAGATTTGCAATACAATACCCTGTTTGCCTGTAGTCTCATTTGGGCACCCACATTGAATGTTTGAGTAGTTGTAGTGTTTGGAATTCTGTTTAGGAGCAAGACTGATCATTATGTAAGCTGAATTATGAAAACAGTTTGGGTGAACTCTAGAATTTTGAAGAATGAGAGGAAATCTCATTGCAACTTACTAAATACTAAAAGGGATAGACAGGGCAGATGCAAATACGATGTTTTAAAAATTATGAGGATGGCTCAAAGGCCTAAGCTGAGGAGAACTTTTTTAATGAAGAGGTTGCAAATCTTTGCAAGGGCTGTTGAAGCTTAGTCTTTTGAGCATTTTCAAGGTAGAGACTGACAAATTTCTGATTACTAATGACACACAGTGTAATAGGGATGGGCGGACAAATTACAAAGAAAGGTTACCTGTTCATCTGAGCCACCTGAAGCAAAGAAGTCTCCAGCACCAGAAAAAACTACACATGAAGCGGGTCCCTATAAACAGAAGACGAGAAAGTGAAGGTAAGCTTCTTTTTATCCATACTGCATTATGGAAAAATTAATTTGACCAATGCATTTATTTAGTAAACATCTAACACCGAAACAGCTTACATAATGATCAATCTTGCTCCTAAACAGAATTTCAAACACTACAACTACTCGAACGTACAATGTGGGTGCCCAAATGGGACAACAGGCAAACAGGGTATTGTATTGCAAATCTATGAAATTTATTGTCACAAAGCTTTGTACAGTTTCCAATTGTACAGGTGCAGTTTTGAGATAAACTAGCCCTGTAAAAAAATCGAGTGCTAATGCTTCACAATCCGTTGTTTTGGTGCTATCTTAAGGGAAAGGCTGTTATTAATGTTTAGAATAAGAAATGGGGGTTTGCACTTTCAATAATAATGAAATTCTGTCTATCTTTTACAAAGAGATGGAGTTTAAATTCAGGGCTTTACCACTCCAACTGGCTTTTTCCAATATGGCTAAGGGGAAGTAAATGAGAGATAACCACAAGTCCTTGACAACAATTGGACAAATTCATCTGGCCCTTTTCTGAGTCAAAAACGTTGGTTTCCCTATGAAAAAGCAAAATTTCTCCTCACCTGCCCATACATTTACTTTGTGCAAACATGTATTGAAGTAGTTCCAGACATAACATTGCACCCTCCTCCATAAACTTGTAACCTCCTCCAATGACTTCACATCTGCACTCACTTTCTCTGGTCCATCACAGAATATCCAATATCACAACATTACTTCTCTACCAACTACCTAGATGTTCAACAAAGGAACTAGCAATCCTGCAGTCATCCTATCAAGGTCAAAGTAACACACAAACACATTGACAAGGCATATTGCCTTCATGTAAAGTGGTTGTTACTTTTGCCTGGGGGAGGGTTCAGTTTCAAGGCACCTGAACCAAGGTTGCAGGTCAGTGCTATTCAGCCTCACAAGAGAATCTGGATCAGTGCAGAAATATATTTTAAAAATTGCCGTACTCTAGAGTTAGTTTACAATGAGTAGATATTATAAACTATCATTCAAAAAGCATCATTCAGTTTAATTATGCCAATGCACAGACAAGCCAAACAGGACAAACATCTTAAAGAACAGGGATCAAGGGTTATGGGGAGAAGGAGGATAATGGGATTAAGAAACACATCAGCCATGATTGAATGGTAGAGCAGACTCATATGGCCTAATTCTGCTCCTATTTCTTCTGGTCTTAATAAAAACAGGCATGTGCTAACTAAAGCTGTTAAACTGAAAACTGTAATCTCAACTTTCCCATCACACAGCACATCTTGCTCTTGTAGTGTGAAATATGACTGAAATAACTCCCAAGTCTTATTAAAATGGACATTAAGGAGGTTAGTTTTTGAATTTGTGTTACTAATATTGCACATCCGGAAATGTGCTCCCAGCACTACCTCATCCATTAAAATGAATGGCTGCAAAATCCCAGACATACATTTGCTGTTTCTGCAACTTTCGCACATGTGAAGCTGGCAGGAAAACCTGAAAAGTAAGCCTTAAACTTTTTGAACATCACTGAAACTTTTCAATAGACAAAATAGCATGATCTTAAATCACAGTACACTGAGCAACTCACGTAAAAAAAGCATAAGGGCAGAACAAGCCAAGCAGATCACATCTTGCTGGTAAAATTCAGAACTGCATCAACATTACAAATCTTGTAACTGTACAATAAAACTTGAATTCATTGATAAATGTCTTGATCAGTTAAACCTTTCAATCTGTTTGTTTAGACACCCATTAAGCTTTAGAACAGTTTCAAAATATGTCTGATGTGACAAATTGCAGATTTTCTCCCCCCTTGTGTGCGAAATAAAATGTTTCAGAAATACTTGAAACAGTCCATTCAAACAGACTGATAAGAATAGGAACAATTTGCTTCAAGTTGAAATCATAATTAAACAAGTTATGAGAGTGCTGGAGAAGGTACAGACTGGGGTTGAAGGAAAGGGCCCATGAATTCAGTCCAGTACCTATTCAGCTGGAAGAGATTATAACTCATGCCTGACTGTGAAAGATAGGAATTGGACAGATAGAGTTGTGTGTTGGATAGTTGGGAGCTGGCCTCGTATCTTAAGGTGTTACCAGATCATGAGGTAGAGGATAGTATGAATGATAGGAACTTGGAGCTGACTCTGCTAGCTGGAAAGGGATCTTCTGGCTACAGGTAGATCACTAAGTGAGGAAACAAACAACAAAAACAGAGATAGTAGGGACTGCAAATGCTGGAGAATCTTAGATAACAAGGTATGGAGCTGGATGAACACAGCAGGCCAAGAAGCAACAGAGGAGCAGGAAGGCTGACGTTTCAGGCCTAGACCCTTCTTCAGAGATGGGGGAGGGGAAGGGGATTCTGAAATAAATCGAGAGAGAGGGGAGGCAGATAGAAGATGGATCGAGGAGACACACAGGTCAAAGAGCCGGGGATGGAGCCAGTAAAGGTGAATTTAGGTGGAGAGTTAGGGAGGAGATAGGATGGACAGGTCAAGGGGGCAGGATGAGGTTAATAGGTAGGAGATGGGGGTGGGGCTTGAGGTGGGAGGAGGAGTAGGTGGGAGGAAGGACAGGTTAGGGAGGCGGGAACAGGCCGGGCTAGTTTTGGGATGCGGTTGAGGGAGGGGAGATTTTGAAGCTTGTGAGGTCCACACTGATACCACCGGGCTGCAGGGTTCCCAAGCAGAATATGAGTTACTGTTCCTGCAACCTTCGGATGGCATCGTTGTGGCACTGCAGGAGGCCCAGGATGGACATGTCGTCTGAGGAATGGGAGGGGGAGTTGAAATGGTTCGCGACTGGGAGGTGCAGTTGTTTTGTGCAATCTGAGTGTAGGTGTGCTGCAAAGTGATCCCCAAGCCTCCGCTTGGTTTCCCCGATGTAAAGGAGGGGGTGGCCATGGGTACCCGCAAGAGCCCAACCTCTGCCTACCTCTTTGTAGGTTACGTAGAACAATCCCTCTTCCATAGCTACACTGGTCCTAAACCCCACCTCTTCCTCCGTTACACTGATGACTGCATCGGCGCCGCCTCGTGCTCCCATTTCATCCACTTCACCAACACCTTCCACCCCAACGTTAAGTTTGCCTGGCCCATCTCTGATACCTCTCTCTCCTTCCTGGTCATCTCTATTTCCATCACTGGCAACCACCTGGATATCCATTTCAAGCCCACCAACTCCCACAGAATACATCTCCTCCCACCCACCTTCCTGCAAAAATCCCATCCCTTATTCCCAATTCCTTCGCCTCCACCGCATCTGCTCCCAGAATGAATCATTCCTCTCCCCTACATCTCAGATGTCCTCGTTTTTCAAGGACCACAACTTCACCCTCTCAGTGGTCGGGAATGCCCTCAACAGCGTCTCCTATATGTCTCACAACTCATCCCTCACAGCCCCTCCCCATAATAACAACCAAAACGGAATCGTTCTTGTCCTCACGTACCACCCCAACAATCACCGGATCCAACGCATCATCCCCCGACACTTCCGCCACCTGCAATCCGACCCCACCACCAAAGACATTTTTCCCTCCCCACCCTTATCTGCCTTCCGGAAGGACCACTCTCTCCAGGACTCCCTTGTCCTCTCCACACTCCCCTCCAGCCCCACCACACCGGGCACATTTCCCAGCAACCGCAGGAAGTGCTACACCTGCCCCCACACCTCCCCCCTCACTCCCATCTCAGGCCTCAAGAAGATTTTTCACATCAACAGATGTTCACCTGCACATCTGCTAATGTGATACACTGTACGCACTGCTGCCATTGTGGCTTCCTCTACATCGGGGAAACCAAGTGGAGGCTTGGGGATCACTTTGCAGAACACCTACGCTCAGAGTGCACTAAACAACTGCACCTCCCAGTCGTGAACCATTTCAACTCCCCCCTCCCATTCCTTAGACGACAGGTCCATTCTGGGCCTCCTGCAGTGCCACAATAATGCCACCCGAAGGTTGCAGGATCAGCAACTCATATTCCGCTTGGGAACCCTGCAGCCCAAAGGTATCACTGTGGACTTCACAAGCTTCAAAATCTCCCCTCCCTCAACCACATCCCAAAACCAGCCCAGCTTGTCCCCGCCTCCCTAACCCGTCCTTTCTCCCACCTCAAGCCCCACCCCCATCTCCTACCTATTAAACTCATTCCGACCCCTTGACCTGTCCATCCTCCCTGGACTGACCTATTTCCTCCCTAACTGCCCACCTACACTCACCTTTACTGGCTCCATCCCCGCCTCTTTGACATGTCTGTCTCCTCTCCACCTATCTTCTCCTCTATCCATCTTCTATCTGCTTCCCCCTCTCTCCCGATTTATTTCGGAATCTCCTTCCCCTCCCCCATTTCTGAAGAAGGATCCAGGCCCAAAACGTCAGCCTTCCTGCTCCTCTGATACTGCTTGGCCTGCTGTGTTCATCCAGCTCTACACCTTGTTATCTCAAAACAGTCTGAATTGAGGTTTGGAAGACAGGCATCGATAATTGACCATGTTGAAGGTCGCAGAATTATTGAAAATGGTTAAAGCGTATGGATAAAATCCTCCCTAACTTATGGTAGGCTATAGAAAGAGTGAATAAAAGAGATTTGAACAAGGGATTTCAGCTGAAATGGCCATTACTCCCCAAAGTGACAACATGTTTGTGAAGATGAGCGAGAGAGAAAGCAGTTGTAGATTAGACAGCTTTTTGAATGGACATGGCTATTCCTTTCACTCAAGGAGACCTCTGACAAGGCAGTAGGCAGTGGCACTTCAGAGATTTAAGCGCCAAAACTAAGTTGAATAGTCAATTGATTGATAATTGTTGAATTTTCATGTTGAATGGAACTCCATCTGTATATTGTGCCTTTTGAGGTGTCCAGGGATATGCAGGCTAGTTGGTTTAGCCATGGCAAATGAAGGGTTACAAGGACAGGATAGCATTTGGGTCTGGTTGGGAAGCTGTTCAGAGGATGGGTGTGGACTCAATGGGCCGAATGGCCTGCTTCCACACTGTAGGTATTTTATGAGTAGCACGTAACAAATGTTATAATTCTTTGATACATTTGCCTTGCAACTACGTTATAACTATCCAATGTTAAGGAGCTCCAACTGGAGAGTTAAATGAAAAAACAGAGGAGTAATGGAAATTAATAAGACTTAGTACTTCCACATTTAAATTGTATATCAAAACAGCCTCTGGTTAATGATCAATAATTTCACAGCAGTGTTTTTTTTAGGACTCTGCATGCTGAAGTAATTGTTGTTGCATAGATGAGAAAAGCATATGGTTTGAGAATGAAAACAAGGAAACAATGTCCCACCATCATGCAAAACCAAGACAATAAACAGACTATTCTTCAGTGAATAAATAATAAGAACTGTTTCATTCATTTTTTTTCTGTCAGAGGGATGAGTGACTTTGGATCACTGCCTTAGAAAGAGGCGAAAACAAGGCCATTGAACGGTTCTAAGGCAAAGGTAGATAGATTTTTGTTAGACAAGGGAAGGAACAGTTATTGGGGGGAGAAAGATGTGGAATTTGAAACACAAACTGGTCAACCGCGATTGTACTGAATGGTGGAGAAGGCTTGAGGGGTCAAATAGCATACTTCTGCTCCAGTTTCATATGTAAAAACAAATCCTTAACTCAAATGCATCAATGAGTCATCAGTCTTTTATACTTCTGTCGGGTCTTTAATGGAACAAATTTATTGTTAGCATTATTATTATCACAATAATGTATGTTCACCAAGTAGCTACTGAAATGAAATAAATTATGGACCAATAGTTTGAAGCAGAATTGAAAAGATTAAGTGTTAAACAGACATAAAACCTTTAAGTTTTCTCTCACTGAATTAACCCATACTATCTTCATTCAAAAAGTACATATATGGAATAGCAGCTGTAAAATGTCACCAGTGAGAAATTGAAAAGGTCTCACTTAACACCAAGCTTGGAAAGGAAGGGCAATCTAAGATATAATTATGTATAGGAATGTAAACTTGGCCCTGTTCCTTGGGTAAGCTAGCAATGATCAGCTGGTATCTTACATACCAGGCGCCTGAAACAGAGGCCTTATTACGTCAAAGCATATTTCTGGATCACCATCACTTCCCTTCCTAATCTATCACTTCCTCAGTTCCCTCCCAGAATGCTAGTGAGTTGCCAGACAAAAACATATGTCAACTCTGGAACAGGCACATTCACCCACACAAATAAATACAGCTGGAAGATTTCTCAGAACAAGCTGTTCTATAAGTACACTGAAAACTACTCTAAAACATTTCATGTTTCCCACTTTTGTTGCTGATCATTGTTCTATCCAGTCTGCTTTTTTAATGTTTATTACATCAGTGGTTACATAGTTTTAAAAAAAGACGCAGGCTCAGTATGATCATGAAGTCATTTGTTTAAAGAGAAAAACTATTATTTTGCACATTAAAATTACGTTTAAAAACTGTAATGTGCCCAAATTTCCTTTATTCCCTTGGGCTCCTTGGTTAACTTTTGTCATCTTCCAAGCTGATGACAAATTGCTGGAAGTTATGTTTATCACTGCTTTAATTTTTAGTAAAGAGGAGTAAATTCATTAGGTGATATTTCAAAGGATGCTGAAGGGTCTTAAAGACTCAACAAAAAGAGAAACAAAAGCTTATGAAAATGAAAAGCTTATATTCTTCTGGATGCCATAGAAAAATGAAAAACTACAACTTTGAGGAGAGATTTGCGATGCTGTACTATTTCTAGCCAAAAAGGTCAAAATATTGACAGAAATATTTATAATTCCCAAGCATTTTAACAGTGAATTGTAATATACTACTTCTTCCGGCTAAAGGGTTAATCAGTAGAGATCGTCAATTTTTGGTTATCATTAACAACATAAGAACAAAGAAAAATACAGCACAGGAACAGGCCCTTTGGTCCTCCAAACCTGTGCCGACACATTTTGTCCTTTCATATTAAAACTGTCTGCACTTATAAGATCTGTATCCCTTTATTGCCTTCTTATTCATGTATTCACGCAGGTAATTCTTGTAAACTGCTTATTGTGTCTGCTTCCACCACCTCCTCTGGCAGCACGTTCCAGGCAATCACCACGCTGTGAGAGGTAAACATGCCTTGCACATCTCTTTAAAAATATCCCCTCGCACCTGAACTTGTGCCCCCTAGTAACTGACCCCTCCACCCTGGGAAAAAGCTCATACTTTCCATTCTATTCATACCACTCACTACGTTATAAACTTCTATCAAGGTTGCCCCTTAACTTCCTGCATTCCAGTGAAATCAAGCCCAGTCTATTCAAAGATAGTGGGAACTGCTGATGCTGGAGAATCTGAGATAACAAGGCATGGAGGCGGAAGAACATAGCAGGCCAAGCTGCATCAAGGAGCAGGAAAACTGACATTTCGGGTCAAGACCCTTCTTGAGGAATTCTGAATTCTGAAACGTCAGCTTTCCTGCTCCTCTGATGCTGCTTGGCCTGCTGTGTTCATCCAGCTCTATACCTTGTTATCCCAGTCTATTCAGCCTTTCTTCATTGCAAAAATCTCCCATACTGGGAAACATCTTGGTAATCCTCTTCTGTACCCTTTCAAAGCATCCACATCCTTCTGGTAGTGTGGAGTCCAGAACAAGGATTAGGAGAAATTTCGTTGTGTTGCATTGCTGAGCCATCAAGGTAAGTTTGAATTGCTCTAGCAAAGAGACAGCATAGACATTAGAATTCAAATAGCCTCCTTCTGCGCTGTGAACTTTTATAACTTTAGTTCTATCAAACTCCCTGTGTGAGATTAAAATCTATTAACACTAAGTGCAGGACTAACTCAGAATGCAACTGATTGCATTAGCACAAAAAGATGTCAAAAACAGATGATCACCAAAGAAAGCGACTAAAAGTTATTCCCAGCTGATGGTCAGAAACCTGGGAGGGCAGGCAGTGGATTAAACACCACTTCCTGTGGGGAACCAGCAGACTAATGGCCAACTAAAATGTTAAATACCATTGCCAACAGGGAGCCTGTGGGCAAAGTCTGCTGACTTCAAATACTTTAAACCGCATTCCAGACTGATGGCAGAAGGCTTACATGCCAAGCTGGTTGACAACTAAAAGTCTCGATAATGCTTTATCATTATAAATGCTAATATAAAAACCACAAGTTGAAAATCAGGATACAGATACTAAACCTGACATGTACAGAAGTACACGGTGTTCCTAAGAATTTTCATGCATTGCCAATTGATAAAAATCTTATAGACTGCTACAACTTAAAAATATTCAGTGTGCAAAAAGATAATCATGGTTAGTTAACATTTACTGTCACATTTTCATTGTCACTACGAGCTAAGAAAAAGAATAACTATACTGATTGGTTTAAGTATTCAGTTGATTACAAGAGTGAAGGAATCTAAAACAAGGAAAACCCTACCCATTTGACAAATTAACAAAAAAATGGATACGTAATTTCTTTCCTTAAACCCAAGAATCTGGAATCAACTGCAAAAACACCAAATCTATTTTTGAAAATTATTTTCTGCTAATTTTGTTCTTCCTTCATCAATAAATACAGGCAGAAATGTTTCATAACAAACATAGAAATTATACAAGTCTGGAAAAAGACACTGAAACAAATTAATTTGCCAGTATTATGATAGACCACACTGCCAGCCTTCAGAAGGTTCAATACTTTTGTCATTGAGGTCAAAGTCTCAGCCTAGATGCTCAATTCCAAATCAGGAAAATGCCTACGCCACAGTTCTGCAGTCTGATCCTACATTGACCCCAAAACAATTTTCAAATATAAATGGGCTAACAGGCTCTAGAATAAAACAGAGAACTATTTCAAATTTCCAGCAACCACAACCACAACCACAATCACAATCACACGACGTGCTGGAGAAACTCAGCAGATTTGGCAGCATCTGTCAAGAGAAAGCTATCTGTGAAGGGCCCAGTGACTCTTCTTCAGAACTAATATTCAATTTGATTTATTGTTATCATATGTAACTGAGTCCAGTGAAAACTTTTGTTTTGTGAGCAATACAGGCTGATTATAACATACAAGGACTGACAGATCACAGGGTTTCAAGACAGAGCGAGGCAAAACGGACTCCAGCTGCACAGGAGATGCACCACAACAAGGTCAAATTACATTTCAAATTAGAGAGATCCATTCAGCAATCTAATAACAGCAGGAAGAAGTTATCCTTGAACCTGTTGGTATGAGAGTTCAAGCTCCTTATTTTCTTCCTGATGGAAGAGGTTGGAAAAGATTATTATCAGGGTGGGTGTGATCTTTGATGATGTTGGCAGCCTTTCTGTGGCAACGAGACGTGTAGATGGAGTCCATGGTTGGCTTTCATGATGGTCAGGGCTGTGTGCACAACTTTCTGTTGTTTCTTCTAGTCCTGGGCAGAGCAGTTGCCACACCAAGCCATTGTACACCCAGATAGAATGCTTTCTGTGGTGCTTCTGTAATAGTTGGTGAGGGTCTTTACGGATATGCCAAATTTCCGAAACTTTTTGAAAAAGAAGTTGTTGTTGTTGTGCCTTCTTCACCATCACATCTACGTGGGAGGTCTAGGACAGGTTGTTGGTCATTGTCACTACGAGCTAAGAAAAGGAGTTCTGAAGAAGGGTGACTGGACCGGAAATGTCCTGAAATCTACTTTCTCCCACCAATTTTGCCAGAACTGCTGAGTTTTTCCAGCACTTCCAGTGCTTGTAATAAGCTCTGGGTTGATTTTCACATCCAATCGGTGGTGTCGGAAGGTCTCTAACTCTGCAGACAGCAAAATGCACAAAAGCTTGGTAGGCTATGTGCTCTTAGTAATCCCTTACGTTGTCAGACAAGTACCCAGTTACATCACTAAACACAAGAACACAAGCAATAGGAGGAATGCCCATTCAGAAACAGAGGTCGCTTGGCCATTCAATTAGATCATGGCTGCATTGATCAGGGCATCAAGTTCACTTTTCTGGCTGACGTTTCAGGCCTAGACCCTTCATCAGAGAAGGGGATGGGGAGAGGGTTCTGAAATAAGTAGGGAGAGAGGGGGAGGCGGATTGATAGAGGAGAAGATAAGTGGAGAGGAAAGTATAGGTCTCCTAAGATGCTGCTTGGCCTGCTGTGTTCATCCAGCTTCACACTTTGTTATCTCGGATTCTCCAGCATCTGCAGTTCCCATTATCTCTGATCACTTTTCTGGCTGCCTCTCCTAAACCGCAACGGTCCTGTAGATTAAAAATCCAACCAACTCAACAGTGAATGTATTAAATAACCCAGCCCCCACTCATCTCTGGGGTGCAGAATTTCGAAGACTAATTCACTCCAGTCACATGTACTGCAGATTCACAGATCAGCTGTGATTATCAAAGCAGCTAAATTGTCATTTGAATGGCACAGCAGACTTGATGAGCCAAATGGCCTATCTCTGCTCCTGTGCTTTACAATCTTAACTCCTGATATCTTTGGTGAAAGGCCTAGATGCTAACAATGGAAAACAAAATTTCCTATCTAGTCCTAAAGAAAGAAAGAAGTCTGGATCCAAGGCATGGAGGTTAATTCTTCTGTTTGTAAGATGGTGCTCTGCTCTGAAGTGACATGCTGCAAAGAAGCAAGTCTCAAAGATATCTTAAAATTAGTAGCCTTGCACAACAAAGTGCTTGTGTCTGCATTTCAGCTGAGATTCTTTAACATTCAAAATAAACCAGAGAAAATTTGAATAAACCTGAATTGTTGACCTCAGTTTTAAAAGCCCTCATTTTTAAAAGCCCCAAGGACATGAAAAACAACCAACTTATAACTGAGTCATAGTAAAAAAAATTCTAGATATATCTTGGATAGACAGTTATACAATGCAAAACAAAGACCTCATTGTGGAAAATAAAGAATTCTGATTTAATCAGCTCACCTGATGGCCATGGAGGGTATAGAGTAATTTCCCTTCCAGTAAATCAAGTACCTTCAATGTTGAGTCATTAGAGGCAGTGATGAGATAGTTTCCATTTGGATGGAAAGACAGGCAGTTTACCACAGCACTGTGCACTGCAAGAAAACAAAGATTTCCTAATTTAAAGAATGAAGAGCATTAATTAGGTATCCTACAAAACAACACGTCTTCCAAAATAGGAAAGCATTTTGGAATGAATAACCTTAGATGGTACCTAATTCCCTTATTCTGCTGCTAGAATAAGGAGGAATCTCTACCCTTTGAAATACATAATTTGACGCAATCTTTGTTTTAAGCTTTTTACTGATGTTTGCTTTATTTTTCAATCTCAAAGAAATTGTACAATCACAGATACAAGCTTGGTATGTGATTAACGGCGACATTTAAATGGAACAACCCTACAAGATGGATAATCTTCACTTCAGTTGCCATCCTTCACAAACACAAATACTCACCAAGGATAGTTTTCAGACGTTTCATCACCATTCTAGGTAACATCATCAGTGAGCCTCCAGTGAAGCACTGGTGTTATGTCCCACTTTCTATTTATCTGTTTAGGTTTCCTTGGGTTTACCTAGAATGGTGATGAAATGTCTGAAAACTAACCTTCCAGCTCAGCGAGCAAACTCACATCCAGAAACTCAACCTGAGCTACAAATCTTCTGGTCGGTCATTTGTCAAGGAAATCTGAAAAGACACTATCAGAATTAAGATGGTGCGTAGGATTGCACAGAAACAGGTCTTGCAATGTTAAGTAAAGCCACAAAATCCAAGGTTGAAAGTACTCACATCGGCCTTCTGACTTACCCTATGAGTGAAAAACAGCATTTTGTGGATATCTATATCTACATAATTCCAAGTAGTGAGCAGCATGAATGCTTGTGATATCTGACTTACATTGATTAGTTAAAGTGAAATTTACCTTTACATTGAAATATCATTTGCCTACTAATATATGTGTAATTTGTGTTTGCTCCAATTTGTATTTAAAGCTACAAAGTATGGAATTTTGTCTGTAATCTCTTTTTATGAGGGTCTTCACGAATGTTGATCATTACGACTTGCCATTCAATTGTACCATTTTATCCCAAGAATCATTCGTGACATCTCAACACTTGATTTTGGACCTTTTCTTCACAGCCTGAGTAAGGTAAACAGCTTTTTCCATGTAATTTGCTCCTTTTGTTAGATGATCGTAAAAGATAACGTGCAAATACACAATACAACTCTAAACTAACTTTGTTTTTAGATTAGATTCCCTACAGTGTGGAAACAGGCCCATTGGCCCAACCAGTCCACACCGTCCCTTGAAGCATGCCACCCAGACCCATCCCCCTATAACCCACACACACCCCTGAACACTACGGGCAATTTAATACGGCCAATCCACCTTGCCTGCACATCTTTGGACTGTGGGAGGAAACCGGAGCACCCGGAGGAAACCCACGCAGACACGGGGAGAATGTGCAAACTCCACACAGACAGTCACTCAAGGCTGGCATTGAACCTGGGTCCCTGGCGCTGTGAGGCTGCAGTGCTAACCATTGAGCCACCGTGCCGCCCTTTCAACTCACAATTCCTCATACTAATTGAAATACACAAGCACAGTATCAGAAAAGTAATTTAAAGATGCCATGTCTCATTGTTCAGTTAAATATTATAAACCTACTTAAGATATTTATTATTTCAATTTCGTTTGTAATGCAAAGAATGTTATCAACTTACCTCGATAATGCTGAAGCAGCTTGTTAGTACGAATGTCCCAAAGCTTAACAGTATTGTCTGCTCCTGCCGCTGCAATACATGTTCCGTTAGGATGAAAATCCACATAATTAACAAACCTTTTAGGGAGAAAAGAAAGTATGTTTAGTCTATTTACTTTTCATACTCAGAAGGAAAACTACTAGTCTATTGCAAAAACATTTTCTTTACTGTATAGTGGGCAAGATAATAATGGAGCTAAACTATTAAATAAAATATCACGGCAGCGGGCAGGAACTTAAGAAGTTAGAGATAATTCACTGCTTCTGTCTGATTTCCAAACAATGGAGGTGGGTAGTCAATTGAAATAACTAATGCAGGCCTTTCTCCATGCAGAGATCTCTCTACTGCAGTCCGGCCTTTTTTTGTGGCAGAAAAGGATGACCCCACTTCCTGCCCCATTGAGCCAGGTGAAGGTTATTTCTCCTTTAATCTGAGGGACCAAACAACTTCCCCCACTCTGATTAATATATCTAATTTTATCATTTTGAGGGTGCCACTATTTATCCTGCCTCAGCAGCAGCCACTCTACCAGTGAAGTGGCCAATGCTTCACAGCTTCCAGCCCTGTAATTGGGCCTACAGTGCCAGACACTCGCCTGCAATCCTGAAAAGGATGGTGAAATCAGAGGCATTAAGTAGGAAACTACCTCGAGGAATATCACTGTGCTAATCTGTCTCATGCAGTGTAGACTCAGACCCTCATTTGGTACCAGAATTATCAGCCCAAAGCCTGTGGGAAAATTCTGCACAGTGGACTTTTACATTTTGCACATAATAATGGTTTGACATTTCCTCTTCCCAATGTCTTCCAAATTTGAACGGTCTTTATCAACTTGTCAGGAAGGGTTTATAGAACAAAACGCAATGTTGAATTTTACCACACACTAGTAATTACACTCAAAGACCACAAGGAAGATTGCTGGACAAAATTAACAGCAACACATTGGTGAAGCAAATAATGGGACAGAATTTACTGTAAATACAATTATAAGGCTGACAATGATCCTTTTTTTTAATATCCCAACAAAGCGGCAGTTACATGAGTACTATTGTACAATTAAACATAAAAATCCGGATCCAAAAATCCACTGTCCCAAGATGTCCTGCTCTTCTCAAGCTGTAAGAAAATAGTTACCTTCTCCTCTGTCAAATGCATTGAAAGGCATGAAGTTGCTGGATTTGTATGGTCAACATGGGGTAAACTAAACAGAGAGAGTTAACTTTTGTCTAAATACCCTTGGGAATATGAATGTGATTATCTTAATTACTTTTGCAAAATCTCAGTCATAGAAGCATTACAGTATAAGAGGTCATCTTTTGGTCCATCCTGTCTGCACCATCTCTCCAAATTAGCATTATGAATTGGTGCCATTCCCCTGCATTTTCCTCATAACTCTGCCAATTGAATAAAACAAATGATCAAATTCCCTCTTGAAATGCCTCAATTGAATCTAACTCCACCACACTACCAAGAAGTGCTCCTGTCATGACATGAAAACAGATAACCAAATTAAGTCACCTGTCTCTAAGTATTTTGTACACCCTGATATTCTGTCCTGGTTCCCACACTCCTGTTGATTCAAATTAAATCCTCCTCAACAGCACTAGCCAGGTGCCCCTGAAGGCATTCACTTTGAGTTCTGTTCAGATACAATCAGTCCAGTTTGTCCAAACATCATGCCCTCCAAAAACAATCCCAGTGTCTCAGCAACTAAAAATCTTTCCTCTTATACTCTTCCCAACCACTACTTCTGTACTCAGTTGCATCTGGCACTGGAAGTAATGCAGGGAATACTATTTTTGAGGCCCTAATTGTTAACTTTATACCAAAATTTCCAAATTCTGACTGCAGGATGACATTCCACTCCCTACCCATGTCATTGGTACCAATGCAGACCAATAATAGTGAATTTCATAAGCTCACAACTCTCTGGGTGAAGAAGTTCCTTCTCATCTCAGTCCTAAAAGGTCTACCCTTTATCCTTAAACAATGATCGCTTGATCTGGAATCCCACACTAGGGGACCAAACTTCCTGCATGCAGATCATTGAACACAGAACAGTACAGCACAGGAATGGGCCTTTTGGCTCAAAACATTGTGCCAAACATGGCACCAAATTAAATTAATCCTTTCTGCCTGCTTTTGGTTCATACCCCTCCAATCCTTGCACGTTTGTATGCTTATCTAAATACAAAGTGCCCCAATCAAAACTGCCTCCACCACCGCCACCCCAGGCATCACACTGCAGACTCCAACCACTACGTTGAAAAACGTGTTCTTCATTTCTCCTTTGAACTTTGCCTCTTCACCTTAAATGCATGCCCCCTGGTACTAGACATTTCAACTCTGGGAAAAAGATTCTGACCATCAACTCTTCCTTCTCATCATTTAATAGACTTCTATTAAGGCTCCCCTCAGCCTCCGCTGCATCACAGAAAACAACCTGAGTTATTTTTAAACCTCTCTCTAGAGCTTGTATCCACTAATCCAGGCAGCATCCTGGTAAATCTCTTCTGCACCCTGTCCAAAGACTCCACATCCTTCCTGTAATGTGGTGACCAGAAACGAATGCAATACTCTAAGTGTGGCCTAACCAAAGTGTTATAAAGCTGTAATATGACATCCTGACTCTTATACTCAATTCCCCAACCAATAAAGACAGGCATGCCAGACGCTTTTGTTGCCATTCTATCTATCTGTGTTGCCAATTTGTATCATCCTGTTAGAATTTTATGGGATTCTTTGAAATCCTCCTTCATTCTTCTGAACTCCAGTAAATACAACTTTAACCAAATCAATTTCCGCTTGTAAGACGGCCCTGTCATCTCAGGAATCAATTTGGGAAACCTCCACTGCATTCTGTCTATACAGCAAGAACATGCTTCCCTCAGATAAGGAGACCAAAATTGCACACAATATTCCGGCGTGGCCTCACCAATAGCCTATATAATTACAGCAAGGCATCTTCATTCCTGTACTCAAACCCTTTCATTATGAATGCCAATATACAATATGCCTCTTTACTGCCTATTGTACCTACATGTCTACTTTCAGCAGCTGGTGCATGAGGACATCCAGGTCTTGTTGAACACTCCCCCCTCTCAAGTTACAGCGATTCAAATAATAATCTGTCCTCCTATAATTGCTACAAAACTGATAACCTCGCATTTACCCACAGTGTATTGCATTTGCAATGCATTTGCCCACTCAGCTTGTCCTTCACACTGCAGTATCTCCGCACCTTCCTCAGCTCACCCTTTATCTTATGAAGTGCCCGAATGAATGATACCTTATCAAACGCCTTCTGAAATTCCAAATATATGACACCATAACTTCCCCTTTATCTATCCTATGAAGAAAGATTGGGCAAACTGAGCCTGAAAACGCTGGAGTTTCAAAGAATGTGAGGTAATCTGATTGAAACTTACAAAATACTTAAAAGGAATTCGTAAGGGAGATGCAGGTAAGATGTTTGCCCCGGGTGGGGAATCTGGGAGGCCAGGATTTAAAAATATGGGGATGCCATTAGGACTGAGATGAGAACTTTTCTCACATGTTAAGTTGGCGAAACTTTAAATTCTCTACTCCAGCAGGGTAGGGAAGTTCAGTCTTTCAATATATTTACAGTAAAGGCTAATCAATTTTTCATTATCAATGGCAAAAAAGATTAAGGGGTAAGTCTGGGTAAAAGATATTGAAGTGTTTGATCAACTATGACAGTTACTTAGGGTGTTGCATGTTAGAAGGGTTGAATGGCCTAATCCTGTTCCTCATTTTCATAAAAAAAACCTACATCTAATGTTACTTTACCAGAAATATCATAAATCATTTTCCTTCTGCTTTATTTTGGACAGTAATATTGTAAATTATAAATCAGGCAAGTTAATTAACAAGGTTAGTAATAGAGTGAGAATAAGAATTAGCTTTATTGTCACACAAGTCCTGTAAAAGGTTTAAATTCACCACTTACAGCACCTCTTAGGTACAGCTGTACCTAGGTACAGATTCTCAACCTCAAGAACAAATTCTTAGGAAAAAAAAGTTTGAAAAATAAAGAAATAAAAAGTCCAGCATTACCGACGTTATGCCATCTTAGGTATAAGAGTACAAAATCATAGGAATAAATTAGAAAAATAAAGAAATAAAAAATTCAGGATAACAGTCCTTCCAACCCAATCCATGCCAGCACGGAGCCTCCAGACTGCACTGGGACTCGCCTTCAGTCCACACCAGCCCTCACCTCCAGACTGCACCAGGCTTTACCTTGAGGCTCCCAAACCTAGGAGTCCACACTGCCAGGAACACACGCTGAAGCTGAGAGTCTGTGACAACTTCACTCGAGGCTCAGGGACAGGAGGTAAGAAGAAAGAAGGAAACAAATAAAAATCACAAAAAGAGAAAAAATAGAAATGGAATGGATGAGGTCCAGCTGAGGTGTCCTACTCCATTACCATCTTGGACTCATTAATATAAAAGGCAAAGAGATAATTATAGTTGAGAAAATGCATTATCTTTGCAAAGAAAAAAAATAAATATTAACCCTTGTCTAAACTGTGGTCAGCCAAAGGAAATTAACAAGTTAAGTACACATGGCAATATACCATTAATAAAATTCAGACCTAAATTCACTTATCACGGAATTGCATATTTAATTTTAACAAACTATCTGCTAATGACATAGTAAACCTAAAAGGACATCAATCAAATGCTCTTGTAATAAACCATAATTAGCATATACAAGCTAAAATGTCACATCTGCTCGTTTACACCTAATGGTGGTGTAGTGAAATCTACAGTCTACAGATTAGTTTGTTTCTTTATGTAAACTTTTGTCAACTCCAGAAATGTGCAGCAAATTTGTCCAATGTTAGAATTTACAGAAGGTACCATCATCCAGTTTCTTTCTATTCAAAAGAATACCTACGAAAGACATCAAGAATTTGGCATGCAGAATAATCATCACTGCAAACCTATGCTATTACTCCATCACATACAGCAGCAGTGCAAGCAATACAGATAATTATTAAATTATTAAAACACTAAAAATGTATTTACAAAAGTACACAATTAAACATCTCACCCTCCATGTTCATAAAATGAATGTATACATTCTCTAGTAGCTTTATCCCAAATTTTAATCGTTTTATCATCACTGGCAGAAACAATGAGTCGTCCATCTGGTGAAAACCTAGAATTTAAAAACAACAATTACAGGAACCGTATAAATTGAGGATAGAGATTTCAACTGAACACATTATTTTAGATTTTAATGATTGAAACTTCCAGTGCAAAAGCTAAAAGAAATTCTGCTGGCAAGTCTAAGAATAATGAAAGTCATAGCAATGTTTGTTGTGCAAGACGGAAAAAACTCTGCCATTAAATGTGCAAAGTTTTTGTGATGTGTAAAATGTAGTAAATGCATTTTGTGTTAACTTTCAATTCTTCTGTATTAAGGGGAGTTCTTTGGATTAACATGATCATATTTTTAAAATCACAGTTACACTGTACAAAAGTTCATCTTCTATAATATTTGCAGAAGTTCAATTATACTTTGTCCACGTGCATAACCTGCCAAGTTGCATATATCATTAGTAGCCATCTGTAGAAGTTAGTCTAATCTATTAATGACTGAAGCATCCCCGACTGAAAAGAACTCAAAGAAGGAAAAACAATTCCACAAAGTCATAGAGAAAGAGCAATTCTCAACTGGTTTTTAAAAGCTATTTTTGATTTTCTTTGTAGTTTTCAGGAAGCTGCTGGTTAAGTATGTAAATTAACAAAATAAGTGGAGAACTGATCCAATATTCCATAAAGTTGACCATACAGAAGTAGAAAAAACTGCTTTGGTTTTGCATATTCTAAAAGCTTTCATCTTTCCCCCATACTTAGTTTACCGTTACTAGCTAGCAACTCCTCAGAGTCAATGGAAATTCAAATTCCCAAGTAAGGAATTGCAAACAGAAATAATTACAAACGTATCAGTACATTACAGCTAGCATACAATATTAACATTAGTATACTAACATTTTAAAGAGCAAATTCACATCCATCTGTAGTAGGAGCAGACAAAAAAAACTGTTATCTTAACCAAAATGCTTCAAATACAAGTTCTAATGTTATATTTTCTTATATTGTCTTCAATCATAAAAAGACAAACTAATGCTTCAAAATCTGTCCTGCAGGGAATGTTCATGATAAATCAATGTTATTAGGAAACCAGGGTTCTAAAGTGAGTTTTGGATATCTTTTTAACATTTATAGCTTTAATTTGCATTTCTCCATTGTATGATAACAGAGGGAAGACATAGCTTTAGTCGCATGTCAGTTGTGAACAAAATATTTTTATTATTTATTCATTTATTCACTTTGTGGGATGTGGGCATTGCTAGCTGGCCTGCATTTATTGCCTGTCCATAGTCACCTTCGAAAAAGTAATGGTGAGCTTCGTGAATCGCTGCCACCCACTTGCTGTAGGTTGACCCACAACACCAATAGGAGGGAAATCCAGGACTTTGACCAGTGACAGTGAAAGAACAGTAATATATTTGGAAGGTTCTGTCTGAGGATCTTTGGTGAATTTCTGCAGTGCATCTTGTAGATAGTACAGATTACTGCTCCTGAGCATCCATGGCGAAGGGAGTGGATACGAGTGGAAATGGTGCCAATCAAGCGTGCTGCTTGGTGGTAGGCTTCGAGTGTTGTTGGAACTGCAACCAACCAGGCAAGTGCAGAAATTTCATCACGCGCCTGGCTTGTGCTTTTTAGGTAGTGGACAGGCTTGGAGGAGTCATGAGTTGAGTTGTTCTCTCCAGTGTTCCCAGCCTCTGATCTGCCCTTGTAGCCACTGTGATCGTGTAGTGAATCTGGTCGAGTTTCTGATCAATATTGCCCAAGGTTGTTGATAGTCAGGGATTCAGCGATAGTAACACCATTGACTTTCAAAAGGCAGTGGTTAGACTGTCTTAAATTGGTGATGGTCATTGCCTAGCATTTTTGTGGTGTAAATGCTAATGCCACTTGTCAGCCCAAGTCTGGATATTGTCCAAACCTTGTTGCATTTGAACACGGACTGCTTCAGTGTCTGAGGAGTCGCGAGTGATGCTGGACATGTGCAACTGTCAGCCAACATTCCCACTTCTGGGCCTTATGATGGACGGAAGGTCATTGATGAAGCAGCTGAAGATAGTCGGGCCTAGGACACTACCCTGAGGAGGTCCTACAGGCATGTCCTGGAGCTGAGATGATTGACCTCCAACAGCCATGACCATCTTCCTGAGTGTCTAACCACCAGAGAGTTTGTCCCCGATACCCACTGATTCCAGTTTTGCTACGGCTGCTTGGTGCCACACACGGTTAAAAGAAGCTTTGATGTCAAGGGCAATCACTCTCACCTCACCTCTGAAATTCAGCTCTTTTATCCATGTATGAACCAAGGCTGTAGTGAGGCGAGGAGCTGAGTGGCCCTGGTGGAACCCTGGGCATCACTGAGCAGCTTATTGCTGAACAGATGCTTCTTTATAGCACTGTGATAACACCTTCTATCACCTTACTGACGATCAACAGTAGACTGATGGGATGGTAATTGACCAGCTTGGATTTGTCCTTCTTTTTATGTACAGGACATTCTTCGTCAATTTTCTACATTGTCGGGTTGTAACTGTACTGGAACAGCTTGGCTAGGGGAGCGGGAAGTTCGGGGACACAAGTCTTCAGGACTACTGCCAGAATGTTGTCAGGGTCCGCAGCATTTCCAGTATCCAGTGTCTCCAACTGTTTCTTGAAATCACATGAAATGAATCAAATTGTCTAAAGGCTGGTATCGGTAATGCTAGCACTATTGGAGGAGGCCAAGATGGATCATCCACTCAGCACTTCTGGCTGAAGATTGCTGTGAATGCTTCAACCTTACCTTTTGCACAGAAGTGGTGGGTTCTTCCATCACTGAGGATGGGGATATTTATGGAGACTCCTCCTCCAGTGAGTTGTTTAATTGTCCAGCACCATTCACGACTGGGTGTGGCAAGACTGCGGAACTCAAATTTGATCTGTTGGTTGTGCGATTGCTTAGCTCTGTCTATCACTTGTTCCTTTTGCTGTTTGGTGTGCAAATAGTCCAGTTTGGTGGCTTCATCAGGTTGATACCTCATCTTCAGGTATGCCTGGGGCTGCTCCTAGCATGCCCTCTTGCACTCTCCTTTGATCCAGGGTTGGTCCCCTGGCTTGCTGGTAATGGTTGAGTGGGGGATATGGCAGGCCATGAGATTACAGATTGTGCTGGAGCACAGTTCTGCTGCTGTTGATGACCCACAGTTCCTCATGTGTTGCTGGATCTGTTCAAAGTCTGTCCCATTTAGCACAGTGACAGCGCCACACAACACGATGAACGTTATTCTCAATGTGAAGGAGGAACATCGTTTCCACAAGGACTGTGCAGTGGTCACTCTTGCCAATACTGTCATGGACAGGTGCATCTGTAGCTGGCAGATTGGCAAGGATGACATCAAGTACGTTTTTCCCTTTTGTTGGATCCCTCACCATCTGCCGCAGACCCTGCCCAGTAGCTATGTCCTTTAGGACCTGACCAGCTCGAACAGTAGTACTATTGCTGGGCTTTGAAACCCAACCCACCATTTTGTGCCCTTGCCATGCTCAGTGGTGTTTATCATAAGAGGTGTCTATCATGGAGGAGTACCAATTTTCATCAGCCAAGGGTGAACAATACACGGTAACCAGCAAGATGTTTCCTTGCCTGTGTTTAACCTGAAGTCATGAGACTTCATGGGATCCAGCGTCAATGTTGAGGACTCCCACAGCAACTCCTTCCCAAATGCATACCACTGTGGCACCACCTCTACTGGATGTCATGTATGATTCCATGAGTATGACTATGTTAAACTGTTGCTTGACTAATCTGTGAGGCAGCTCTCAATTTTGGCACTAGACCCTAGATGTTACTGAGGAGAACTTTGCAGGATCAACCATGCTATTTTTGTGTTGTCTTTTCCAGTGCCTGGTTGATGCCAGGAAATCCATCCAGTTTCATTTCTTTGAGACCTCTTGGCGATTGGTACAACTGAATGGCTTGCAGGGCCACTTCAGAGGACATGACAGTCAAACATATTGCTGTGTGGTCTGGATTCACATATAATCCAGGTAAGGATGGCAGATTTCCTTCTCTGAAGGACATCGGTGAGCAAGATGGATTTGTCTGACAATCAACAATGGTCTCACAGTCATCAGTTGATTTTTAATTCCAAATTTTTTTTAACTGAATTCAAATTCCACCATCTGCAGTGACAGGAGTCAAACCAGTGTCCCCAGAACATTACCAGGGTCTCTGGGTTAATAGTCTGGCAATAATGCCACTACACCATTGCCTTCTCCAACAATTTTTATTACAACAAATTATTGCAGATGACGGAGAGCCAAAATAAAAGCAGTGTGCTGTAGAAACTCAACAGCCAGGCTGCATCAATGGGGAAATAAACAAAGTTGGTACTGATATGGCTCTTCTTCAGAATTGAAGGGGGCTGGAAAAGTGATAGCATTTATGCTGTTGTCAAAAGGGGAAGGAGAAGCAAGTGGAACAGACAGTGAAGGTGCCCAGAGCAAAACACAAAGGAATGCTGATGGTAGTACAGGAAAGATACAGATGTAAAATAACTAGTAATATTAGGGGAAAATAGATCAGCTTTGATGAGAGAAAACCCATGCACATCATCCACTTGGGGAGTTGGATGTAACCAAATGGATGATGCAATTGATCTCAGCAACTTCAGAGCTTGAATAAAGAGCCTTGAAGGCTGTAAAGTGTCAAAATGGAGAATGAGGTGCAGTTTCTCCAGCCTATATTGGGTTTCGATAGAACACAGCAAGTTGCCCAGGACAGAAATGCTATCATTAGACTAAGATGGTGTATTGAAACAGCAAGCAACTCCAAGGATGGGATCTTTCTTTCAGATTATTTCAATGAATAGAATCTACATAAACTCACTTAAATAGTAACACTTATACATGCTTCATAAAATATTAAGAAGTGTGTGAACATATTTGGAAATGTATTTACATGCATTTAAAGGAACATTTAAAACTTTTGAGAAAAAAGTCCAATGCCCATGGTGGAGTAAGAAAAACATTGGGTTGATGCCTGCAACATGGTGTTATGAGATATTAGGAGGCACAGTCAGACGCCAATTCTTTAAGACCATGGTGGGATGGGTGGGAGCATCCATAAAGTCTGTGAGTATGCAAACCTTTTCCAGAGAGAGAAGCAAGTCACTCAGACAGAAATGGCCTATGCCAACAGCAGTGGAGGTTAGCAGTCTCTGTAATAGTTAGGCAGAATAAAAGTCATCCTGAATAGCTTAATGTCAATAATAGAAAAGCTGCAGAAACAGAAAGCTGTGCAAAATGAGTTTAACAAACCCATTCAAGAAATGAAGGTGGGGGGAGGAAAGCGACTGTTTTCTGACAGTCACAAGTACGTTTTTACAGCTAGAAAATGTGAACATGCTATGACATGATTAGATAGCACAGTTATGTGCACTAAACTGGAATGTAAGTTGTGGGAACACAGTTGGTTAGAGATACAGGTGTATAAATGTCTAACCTTTTGATTGGAAATATGTCATCTGTAGAAATAGTGTAAAACCACTGTTTAAGTAGTAAAGATCAAGTTGTATGCCATATTTGATGGATACATCTCCCATGTACGCATGAATAAAATTTTAAAACAAAGAAACCAGAGTTTGATCTCATTTGAAAGAGGGATTAAATGGTTAAAATCATCTTTTCAAGAAAATAAAATGAATTCTGTTAGCATTTTGTTTCTCAGGAAGAGGCATTAGCTGTAGAAACAGAATTGCGTGAAAGCAGAGCCATTACAGACCTGCCCACTGAACAAAGAACTTTAAAGTGGAAACAGGATGACACTTCACGTATGGTTGAGTATGTGTTAATGTTATTATTGAGGCTAAAGGAATTGAATCTTTGTGATATTTGTAATAGGACTGTTTTAAATATTTCTTGTGGAGTCTAACACAGTTTATGTCTCTTTCTTTCTTTTTGTATAAGCTTTGTTGCAAAAGTAAAACTTATGATCTTTCAAGCTTAGTTTCACATTGGGGTCTGACTTGACTAATATTATCATCAGCTGGGATTATAACACGGAACCATATAGTGGAATGTGAAACGAATCATTTTTTGCTTCCTCTGTAAACTATAACAACCACCATTTAGTTACTTACTTAGCACAGCGAACCCAATTGATGTGCTGGGTGAGAGAAAAAAGAAACTTCTGCCGATGAACTGTCCAAACTTTGATGGTTTTGTCATCCGAAGCTGTAACCAAAGATTGTCCATCTCTGGAGAACTGAACACTTCGAATAGTTCCTGTGTGAGCCTTTAACACTGTTGATTCGCCCTTTCTGTGGATAAATAGGAGGAAAAAAATTCCAGATGGCTCATGAATAACAACATTATACTGTACAGACCAAATGTTTCACCGATTAGTTGTCCAGCCATTGATTTAATCCATCTCTTTAAAGGCATCTTCACTTCCAACACCCAGCAATAACGATTATAAATTCCTGTTCGTCCCTCAACCCTCTCCATTTCCACAACAGCAACGGACGGACTGCCCCTCGTCCTAACCTACGATGACACCAGCATCCACATCTGAAAGTCCATTTACTGCCATCTCCATCACCTCCAACAGGTTGTTACCACCAGAGACATATTCCCCTTCCCTCCCTTGTCAGCCTTCACAGGGACCATTTCCTCAGGACACCTTGGTCCACTCCTCCTCTACCCCAACATGTCCCCATACCCTCGTGGCACCTTCCTGTGCAATGGCAAAAGTGCAATACATCCAATGCCCCAGACATATCTTCTAGGTGATGCAGAGATTTATGTGCACTTCATTCAATCTAGTCTACTGTATTCACTGCTCACAACGTGGCATTCTTTACATTGGGGAGACTCAGCAGAGCACATATGTTCGGTCCGCAGCAAAGACCCTGAGGTTCTAGTTAGCTACCAGGTCAACACACCACCATATTCCCTGGTCAACATCACTGGAGCACTATAGCCATCCTGAGACAGAGAAGCTCAGCACAAGTTGGAAGAACAACATGTCATTTTCAGTTTGGGAACCTGCATCCTTCTGGACTCCACATAGAATTCAATAATTTTAGTACTTGAGCACCTTCCCCAATATCTTTAGCCTAAAGCCCACACAGCAGTTCTTGTCATCACATGAGCTGCTACCACAAACAACCCATTGTCAGCTGCTAATAGTCTGCATTGGCAGCAATTCATTCTCCCAGGGCTGACCTTTACCCATTCCTTTGTCGGTCCAACTGTTTTTCCTTCTCTGGGCTCCATCTTCACCTATTATTCACTCCTCTCCCTCCTTACCTTAGCACATATACCAACCTTTTCCCAGTTACAATCAGTTCTGAAGAAGGGTCACTTCACCTAAACCTACTAGACCTTGACCATCTGCTTTGTCCCCACAGATGCTGCCAGATCTGCTGAATTTTTCCAGCATTTTCTGATTTTGTTACTGATTTCCAGCATTCACAATTCTTCAGTTTATTTTGAATGAAGGGGTAGTAGGCTACAAGTTGACTCTTTGAATCCAATCTAAGGGATCAATTTTTGATTCAGAAACATTCACTAATTTCACATCACAAATAACGGCGTATGCTTCATATTTCAAGTGTTTCATATAGGTTAGCATATTGAAGAATAATTGAATGCCTCTAACCAAACAATCTGAATGAATTAGTCACTCAGTCTAATCAGAAATTTTACCGTTTTCTTGTTTAGTTCTTTAAAATCCTTCTTGTCGATTACTTTTTGTTACATGTGGTAGATTTAAGCAGTGAATCAGGACACGCTCACCAAACACCTTTGTGGAATTTTAACAAGTGTGATGCAATTGCAAAGTATTTTTTGAGAACATGAAACATTTCTACAGGCAACAACCTACATACTGTGATTCAACATGATAGAAGGATTTATTATACAAGCAAAAATGTAAATTGGATTCTGTAACTCACTGGTCCAACCTTTAAACAGTAAAATAATATATTCACATATATTTATACACTTGAAGTCAATATTATCAATCCTGTAGTGATGGACGAAGTGGAATGAAGGCAGACACACTGAAAATAACGTCAGTTTGGGAACACATTAGTTTTTCTCACTCTCAAACAATCAATATTTTTAAAAGAGAAATTTCCCATCACTGGTCAACTGGTTTTAAAACACCAGTTGAGGGGAAATCTCTAGGAAATCCCATAGCCTAGAAGAATTTTTACAGGAGTCAGGAGCTTCAGTTCTATTGACCCTGAGCAGCAAACTGCCTCCTGCAATCTTATGTGTCACCACAGCAATGAATTGAACTCAAACCTCCATCCATTTGGGCTCCCTGGCATGGACAGCGCACTTCTGCTGCAAACTTGCACACACATACTGTCACAATCTAAGGTTCAAGTGAGATACTCACAGATTCTGTTAATATGCAGCAGATTAACACTGGGACAATAGTGGCAAACCAGCAATCACAGTCACAAAACACAGCTCACCTTAGACCAATCATGGGGTTTTGGGCGCACAAAAGCTGGGGCCCTGGTCTGACCTCAGCCATGAGCCAATTTCCTACATTTGTTGGACTGCCGATTGCTTTCAAGTTGCACCAGCTCATTGAATCTCTTCTGGAACTGAGTCCAAGTACTGTGACCATCTCCTTCTTTCATTTGGAAATAGTGCCTCTTTATTATCCTTGAACTGCAGCCCATTCCTCAGCAGGCTCTCATGTTCAGCGTTTATTCCAACAGAATTTGTGTCTGCAGCCAGTTGTTACACGGGTTTTAGATAGTAAATTCGAAAGGGACATCCCACACCTTGATTGTGCAGTCAGAAACCCTTCGTATGATCCCAGCATCAGACTCTTCATACAATCAGGAAAAAAAAGCAACATTCTTTCAGTGATAATGGGAACTGCAGATGCTGGAGAATCCAAGATAATAAAATGTGAGGCTGGATGAACACAGCAGGCCAAGCACCATCTCAGGAGCACAAAAGCTGATGTTTCGGGCCTAGACCCTTCATCAGAGAGGGGGATGGGGTGAGGGTTCTGGAATAAATAGGGAGAGAGGGGGAGGCGGACCAAAAATGGAGAGAAAAGAAGATAGGTGGAGAGAGTATAGGTGGGGAGGTAGGGAGGGGATAGGTCAGTCCAGGGAAGACGGACAGGTCAAGGAGGTGGGATGAGGTTAGTAGGTAGGAGATGGAGGTGCGGCTTGGGGTGGGAGGAAGGGATGGGTGAGAGGAAGAACAGGTTAGGGAGGCAGAGACAGGTTGGAATGCAGTGGGTGGAGGGGAAGAGCTGGGCTGGTTGTGTGGTGCAGTGGGGGGAGGGGACGAACTGGGCTGGTTTTGGGATGCGGTGGGGGAAGGGGAGATTTTGAAGCTGGTGAAGTCCACATTGATACCATTGGGCTGCAGGGTTCCCACGCGGAATATGAGTTGCTGTTCCTGCAACCTTCGGGTGGCATCATTGTGGCACTACAGGAGGCCCATGATGGACATGTCATCTAAAGAATGGGAGGGGGAGTGGAAATGGTTTGCGACTGGGAGGTGCAGTTGTTTACTACGAGCCGAGCGGAGGTGTTCTGCAAAGCGGTCCCCAAGCCTCCGCTTGGTTTCCCCAATGTAGAGGATGCCACACCGGGTACAGTGGATGCAGTATACCACATTGGCAGATGTGCAGGTGAACCTCTGCTTGATGTGGAAAGTCATCTTGGGGCCTGGGATAGGGGTGAGACAGGAGGTGTGGGGGCAAGTGTAGCATTTCCTGCGGCTGCAGGGGAAGGTGCCGGGTGTGGTGGGGTTGGAGGGCAGTGTGGAGTGAACAAGGGAGTCACGGAGAGAGTGTTCTCTCCGGAAAGCAGACAGGGGTGGGGATGGCAAAATGTCTTGGGTGGTGGGGTCGGATTGTAGATGGCGGAAGTGTCCTATCCCCTCCCTACCTCCCCACCTATACTCTCCTCTCCACCTATCTTCTTTTCTCTCCATCTTCGGTCCGCCTCCCCCTCTCTCCCTATTTATTCCAGAACCCTCACCCCATCCCACTCTCTGATGAAGGGTCTAGGCCCGAAACGCCAGCTTTTGTGCTCCTGAGATGCTGCTGGGCCTGCTGTGTTCATCCAGCCTCACATTTTATTATCCAACATTCTTTCTGTTGGTTCTTTTCTCTCAGTGTTTTGTCTGTTTTAAGAACTCAATGCATTTTCTTTTAAAATATGGTCTCTGGGTCTTTTGCCGACTATCTGTAATCTGTGCTCTCTGGTTGCCAACCACTCTGCCACTGGAAGCAATCTCTCCTTAGATATATCATGAAAATTCTTCATTAATTCTAAACTATGAAAACTTTCTCTTAATATTCTGTTTTAAGCAGAACAATCCCACCCCCCGAAGCTCTGACAAAAGATCAATCTGAAACCTTAATACTGTTTTCAGCATTTTCTCTTTTTACTTTACATTTCCAACATCCTGCGTATGTGAATAATTCACTAACAAGCAATTTATGGTCATCAGTCAGGCTTGCCATTTGGTGCGCCTGCTAATTTTTGATTTAACACAGGGACAACAGTGGCAAACTGGCAATCACCATCACAAAACACTGCTCACTTTAGACCAATCATGGGGTTTTGGGTGTACAAAAGCTGGGGGCCTGGTTTTGATTTTGCTAATTTTTCTCGTCTCTATACATAACCGAAGTCCCTCATGCACCACTCTGCAAAATCCCCTCTGCATTCGCTCGAAGCAAAGCCCTGCTATTCAAACTTGAGTAAGTAAAATTACATAGGAGTATTGAATCAAGTCCTCTCCTGGAAGTATGCTGAAGATTATTAGTTAAAGATCAGAAATGCATTTTAATTTTCTGTAACAAAGGGCTAATATTTATAGTTACTTGTACTGATCTTTGAATAAGATTCACACCCGACATTTATTTCATAACAGGTGTTTAATTTTCTGGTTAGATTTCTACTTTGACTTCTAAATTTGAGATTTTTTTGATAATACTGGTTCAGAGAGGATTGTTACGTGTGATGAGTTTACAGTGCAAGTAATGCCACAGGAATTTTACCATTCACCTGAGCCGCAGGACAATGCCTTGGCTTAATGGTTCCTGTAAATGACAATATTCTGAAAATGCAACATTCCTGAAGTTCTGCAATGAATTGTCCTTCTATGTTTTGCATCACAAAAAATGAAGTTGAGTTTTTGATCCATGATCAATAAGACGAGTTCTTAAAACAGACAAAACACTGAGAGAAAAGAACCAACAGAAAGAATGTTGGATAATAAAATGTGAGGCTGGATGAATCAGATGTTATTTAATAATAATCTGTGCAGCAAAACAGATCATCTTACAAATCAGTGAGCAATACCACAGGAAATTTGGTTTTCAATAGATTTCAGTTTAATATGCATTTGGTAAGACAGAGCTTGACGATCACTGAAAGACTCTGAATTTTGACAAAGCTGTTTATCTTGCACTATCAGGATAATTCACAAGAAGCAGTATAAAAAGGAAAACAGCATTTATGAGATAAGATGAAAGTCCTGATTGGTTGGCAAATGAACTCTGATTACTGAGGCAGTGTTAATATGTGTGGTCACCATGGCAATAACTGCGAATCTTTGACTAAATATGAATCAGGCAGGTTGACTGATTAGTCAAGGCATTACCCTAAGAAATAAACCTGAGAATCACTATCACCAATATTATTGAGTTGAAACATGTATTGTGTTTATACATGTTCTGTGTACAAAGAATAGGGTCTTGCATATCATTACGTAGCTTCAAGTACTGGCAAGTGCACCAAACAGCAAGCCTGACTAATGACCATAAATTGCTTGTTAGTGTAATTCTTCATACACACAGGATTTTTTGGAAAATGTTGTTCAATTGAGGAATGATATCTAATGCTGAGAGAGAGCTGAGAGTTTTGAAAGCATGGGCTTGTTCAATATGGTCAGTATCTTGTTTGTTGTGAGCATATGCTGTTTGACATAATCTACCAAACTTTTGAATGTGCAGCCTACGTACCTAGCATCATATCAGCACTGATAAACACATTTATATTACCTAATTGTTACATTGGCAAACCATCTTCTTGGCTTGATGGTTGCATGCTATTGGTGACAAACACTAGTCGTGTTGTCACTGTCAAATATTCAGCACGCTCTGCTCAAAGTACAAATGATATTTTTCCCTTACGTTGATATTTCTTGCAAATTGCCCCAAATGCATGATGAAAGCTTCCACAAAACGTCTTTTTTTCAGCACTCAAGATCTCAAATTATAATTAAAGAATTAGACATATTATTCAAGAACACATTTATCTACTCATTGAAATTGCACAGAACCCTAACAGAGATTTAATGCTTTTGTTCCATTACTGTATTCAATTAAGGACTCTAAATATAATGATATTTAAATCAGGACACACACTTGAATAATAAATACAAACCTACATTTTAATCTAAGGAGCATACCTCAAGGTATGCATGTAAAAACAAACTGCTTTGAAGCGTACTCTGCTAAAAATAGTGGCCACATCTCTTTATCACAAGCCATTATTTTTGGAACATCAATTTGATTACTCTTATGTTGCCCAGCAACAATCTAGAAGCACTTTCAGACCTTTTAATCATCAGCTCTCATGGTCTTGAATCAGTCTATATATGGATAATGGTGCCTTCACCAGGATACAACATACCACCAGCATAGTACTACCTTCAGCACCTGCCCAATACATCAATATAAACAAAACAGATTTTAAGAACAATTAAACACTCTAAGAGTGGGTGCACAGCAAACAAACATCAAATTTTCATTGCACTAAAGGGTCAAAACTGTCAACGAATCTTATTTTGAATCTAAACGGTGCTACACTTTTTCACAAACTACATTCATAATATAGTTTCTGCCAATCCAAGTAATTACAAAAGCAGATGGCTTCTCAAAATACAGCCTGTACTCAAAAGAGATTGTTCAATCAGTCTGCATGAGCAAGTTTGAAAAGTGTGTTCATGTTTCAAATCAGAAAGCAGTCCAATTAAATTTGAATATCACAATTTCAAGCATTGGACTCTTCGCCACTACATTGTACAAAATTAGCTGGGTTTATAGTTCAGGAAGACGGTTCAACAACATCTTTCCAAAAGTACTTTATGATAAGCAGTAAACCTTGGTCTTGTGAGTGACAGCCATATCACATGAATGAACAATAAAAGAAACTCCCTCAAACATACAGCTTTGAATAGCTTTTCATCCATAAAGTGTACAAGCCAGCTATGCAGAAATGTCTCATACCAAACTAACTGCAAAGCTCCTAATATTGATAAGGTTTTTGAGATCAAGACAACCTCACATGATGTGTCTGGTGATGAAAGCTCAAAACCCAAATCAACCCTGTTCTACAATCATTGTTCGAAAGAATTGCTCACAGGTGGCGCCTGGAGAAATAAACCATCACTGGCGATGGTTTTAAATCTGTTCTTCGTACCTTGTTTGAAACATGAACAGCACAAATGTTACACTGGCTTGCGTACCTGCAGCAAACTTTCACAATCTAAACTGCATAAAATGGTTTGTCTCAGTTCACTTTCTATTGCAATAGACACACGATATTGTAGATTCAATGTATCAAAATAGGCTGAAAACACCCAATCCGCAGCAAATGTTACACCTCTGAACAATTCCATCAAGAAATGCTCTTCTGAATACAGAGTACGATTCTCCCCTCCCTAAAGTGGTGAGAATAATGGCAAGTGTGATGACTTAAACCTATATATGTGCATTTGTATCTCATGAATGGCTCAACTTACTGGATGAATGTCCCCTTCCCAATTAACTTTTGCCCAGTCCAGAGACTCAACACTTTAAAAACACAACTGAAAAATCTAAGCGAGTCCCTGTTAAGGTTGCTCCTCGGACTGCAGGTTGGATGAGTACTAGCTGTATCAGCCATCTTTCTTCTCTTTACTTCAGATGAAACTGTAGCAACTGCCTCTGTTATCATTTGGCACAATGTTTCCCTGGACCCTCCAGCCACCTAAGTTTACAAAGTCAATGCATTTGGCACCAGAATATCTGCTTGTACATTTGCAGGCACACTTAGGTAGCAGTTCTTCCTTCAGAGATTGCAGATAAGCAGGCATAGGCAGTTGGAAGCTTTATTACAGAAGATAAAGGAGGCCAGTTTGTGATAGAGAGGTTCCTCTTTAGTATAAAAGGAAGCACAAGCAACTTGTGCCTCACAAACAATAAACAGTAAATGTACAGATGGGGATGAGGGGTGGGGGGAGAAGAGGGCATGGTGGTGCTCCCATATATTGCTGCCTCAACTTCACAGATGTCGCACAAGCAGCTTACATAATAAACATTACATCTTGAACAGAATGGAGTTTTTTTTTGTGTGGGACAAGAAGTGACTCCAGTCAGTCAGAGGGTGCCACAGTCTTTGTGCAGGCTGAGCCTATTCCAACCTCAGGGCAGTCAGTTAGTCAGGCAACTGATTTCAAAGTCAGGAGATCTACTCCAATGCAGTTCAAGAATTTTTTTAAAAATTTACTTGTGGGAACAGGGTCGCTGGCTGGCCAGCATTTAATGTCCCTCCCTAGTTGCCCTTGGAGTAGATAGCAGCAAGATTGCCTTCTTGAACTGCTGTAGTCCAGGTGCTGTATTGCGCCACAGTCAATCAAGGCATACCAACATGAGCCTTGCCAATCATTCAATTGGGGTGCTTTTGCAGAATCAGTTCAGGGACTAGGCAGAAGTCAGTCAGGGCTGTCCTGCCAATATGTCCAGGGATGGGCCATGGTCAGTTGAGAGGAGGGGAGGGGCGAAAATAAACAGGGGCTGAGAGGCAATTGGCACATGATCCAAGAAAGCTTAGGTAGGTTGGGGGTGGGGCAGGTTTAATAGTCACTCCATGTCAGCATCAAGAACGTGCGCAGCTCACATCTGGGTTTTGGCTTTATTGTGCTGGGTGGCAAAGGCAATAGTCGCAGTGAAAGGGGAGCAATTGTCAACACTAGGATGGGGCATAGTCATTTATTGGAGGGGATTGTACAATCACGAAGGGTAACGGTGGAGGTCAAGTCAAGTTGTGGTTATGCTGGCCTCAATACAGAGAGAATGCAGAGCTAGCACAGGCATAGGGACCTCAAGTGTCATGGAATCAGGGGTAATGTTGGCACATCAGTAGTCACAGAAGGAGGCTCAACGAAAACAGGGAAATGTGAAGGGTCGACAACAGAAATTGGTGGAAAAACTCAGGAGGTCTGGCAGCATCTATGAAGAAAAAAACTCAGAGTTAATGTTTCTGATCCAGTGATCCTTCTACAGAGCTGATGGTAGCTGGGAAAACAGTTTCTCTGCATATATCGGCAATAAATGCTGCAAATAAACCAACGTGTTCCCAGCTACCAATAGTTCTGAGGAAGAGTTAACTCTGATATTTCCTTCACGGATGCTGCTAGCCTTGCTGAGCTTTTCCAGAAATTTCGGTTTTCGTTCCTGATATACAGCATCTGCAGTTCTTTCGGTTTTTAAATGTGAAGGGTCATTGGAATCAAAGGAACTACAGAATAAAGAATGCAGAGCCTGCAAATCACTGACAGAAATGCAAAGTTGAAACCTCACCATATTGATTCAAAAATCAATTATATTAATAAGGCTTCAAAGTTGACAAAACAGCATCCAAAGTGGGAGAACTATGCAACCATAGTTTTTAAAGGGTTCCAAGTTCAGCACTGGAATGTGAGGCCTTCTAAGGGGCTACTGTAGTAAACAGAAGTCCAGTTTTGTCTCATTGATACAAGTCTGTCTTCAATTCAGCTGAGTCGAATCTCAACATTCCCCACTGCTTCCAATTCTGACCTGCCTTCATGAAAGAATCATGAAGAGGACATTGCCCTAATTGCCATCTTCTGACTTCAGAGATGAACAAGACTCAACTGGACAAGCAAATATGCAATCAATGCTTTTTCTATCCCACTGTCCAAGGCACACTGTCTCAAGAAGTGCAAGCCAACATATTATAACATTGTTCTCACTCACAAGACAAAGCCTACTCGACAAAAAAGTCGAAAGAACTGCAGAAATTGCTGGAAAATCTCAGCAGGGCAGGCAGCATATGTGGAGAAAATCAAAGTTAACATTTCAGGTCCAGTGACTCTTCTTCAGAACAAAGCCTACCTGGACACGGCCACTGAAATTGAGCTGCAGGGGGATCTTTCTGGCAGCTATTCCATGCCAAAGAAACACAGATACTTTATTGGGCCATCTTACATGAATTAGAGATGACTTATGAGCAAAGGAAGGGCTATTGTCAGAAATGATGGAAACCTTGAAGTAAATGCATCCAAGCTCTTTGGAGATTGATGACAAGAACTTTTCTTCTATTCATAAACAGCAACGCTAACTTGGTAACAACACATTCTTTTGGGTTCCTTACACAAATGAGATGTGACCTTTAAGTTGCACGAGGAAGTATGCTAGAATTGAAACTTTCCTTATCAAGACTGGTTGCTATTTCTTAATGTTCCCACAGATCTACTGTAACCGATGGCACCAATATCAGAGGTCAATGCAGAAGTTCTTTGATTTAGGGACAGTAGGAACTGCAGATGCTGGAAAATCTGAGATAACCAGGTGTAGAGCTGGATGAACACAGCAGGTTAAGCAGCATCATAGGAGCAGGAAAGCTGACGTTTCGGGCCTAGACCCTTCTTCAGAAATGGGGGAGATGAAGGGGGTTCTGAAATAAATAGGGACAGAGGGGGAGGCAGATAGAAGATGGATAGAGGAGAAGATAGGTAGAGAGGAGACAGACTGGTCAAAGAGGCAGGGATGGAGCCATTAAAGGTGAGTGTAGGTGGGGAGGTAGGGAGAAGATGGGTCAGTCCAGGGAGGACTGACAGGTCAAGGGGGCAGGATGAGGTTAGGAGGAAGGAGATGGGGGTGGAGCTTGAGGTGGTAGGAAGGGATAGGTGGGAGGAAGGACAGCTTAGGGGGGTGAGGATAAGCTGGGCTGGTTTTGGGATGGGGTAGAGGGAGGGGAGGTTTTGAAGCTTGTGAAGTCCACATTAATGCCATTGAGCTGCAGGGTTCCTAAGAGGAATATGAGTTGCTGTTCCTGCAACCGTCAGGTAGCATCGTTGTGGCACTGCAGAAGGCCCAGGATGGACATGTCATCTGAGGAATGGGAGGGGGAGTTGAAATGGTTCACAACTGGGAGGTGCTGTTGTTCAGTGCGAACCCAGCATAAGTGTTCTGCACAGCAGTCCCCAAGCCTTCGTTTGGTTTCCCCGATGTAGAGGAGGCCCCAACGGGAACAGTGGATGCAGTATACCACATTAGCAAATGTGCAGGTGAACATCTGCTTGATGTGGAAAGTCTATTTAGGGCCTGGGATGGGGGTGAGGTGTGGGGGGCAAGTGTAGTACTTCCTGAGGTTGCAGGGGAAAGTGCCAGGTGTGGTGGGGTTGGAGGGGAGTGTGGAGTGGGCAAGGGAGTCCCAGAGAGAGCAGTCCCTCCGGAAAGCAGACAAGGGTGGGGATGGAAAAATGTCTTCGGTGGTGGGGTCGGATGGTAGATGGCGGAAGTGTCGGAGGATGATGCGTTGTATCCGGAGGTTGGTGGGGTGGTATGTGAGGACGATGGGGGTTCTCTTTTGGCAGTTATTGCGGGGACGGGGTGTGAGGGATGAGTTGCGGGAAATGCAGGAGACACGGTCGAGGGTGTTTTCGACCACCACGGGGGGTGGGGGGGAAGTTGCAATCCTTGAAGAACAAGAACATCTGAGATGTATGCGAGTGGAATGCCTCATCCTGGAGTCGAAGGAATTGGGAACAGGGGATGGAATTTTTGCAGGAAGTTGGGTGGGCGAAGGTGTATTCTAGTCACTGCAGCATAAGAAAGAGGAAAAGGACTAGGCAATTTGTCCCTAAGAGCCTGCTCCACTGTTTGGTAGAATTATAGCTCATCGACATCCTCCATGTTCACTTTCTTGCCTTTTCCCATTAATCCTTAATTCCCTTAATGATCAAAAATCTACATCAGCCTTAAACATACACAAGCACTCTGCTTCCATAGTTCCCTGTAGCAAGGAGTTCCAAAGATTCTCAGCCCTTTGAGAGAAATTCCTGTTCATCTCACCCTTAAATTGGTATCCCTTCATTCTGAGACTATGCGTATGGTCCTAGATTCCCATAAGGTGCAACATCCTCTCAGCATTAAGCCAATTCAGCCCCTTAAGAATTCTATGTATTTCAATGGTATCACCTCCATTCTTTCAAACTCCAGAGAACAGCATCCGTATCTGTTTAGCGTTTGCTCATAAGACAATCCCTCAGTACCAGGGACCGTCCCAGTGAACCTTCTCTGAACTGCCTCCAATGGAATGACATCTTTCCTTTAGCAAGTGGAGTGAAACTGCTCAGAGTAATCCAGATATGGTCTCGCATCTTGTAAAACTGCAATGAATGTTATGAACCAGATCAAGCCCTCTCAAAATATATCAAAGGGATAGCTTAGACCCTAACATTTCTCTTAGTTACAGGTCAGCAAAAGATGATGCATCCCAGGTGTGATTTGATTGGACACACTATTAGGCTTTAAAATTTTCTTACACTACAGTTAAAATACAAACAAAAGAAAGAATAATTGGCCTAACTTTAACTCTATTGGAAAACTTAAACATTTAATAGATTAAATAACAACTAAGCAGTAAATGTTCCAATATAGTAACAACCCATAAGCACACTCTTGTAAAGGCAAATTCAGTAAAATAGATTATCTCACATCTGATGTTTCTCCAGTCCAGTAGAAAACATCATCAAGAAAAAATGGCACCAGAGGGAGAAGTCAAATTTCTTGTGGCCAAGACTGGCTTCCATCACTAATTCCAAAACCCCAACAACTACTGAAAGCTAAACTAAAACCCTGATTCTGTGGGAGCCTGACTCTACCCATTCGTGCTGCTTCTATTGTTCTAACTTTAAAAAAAACCCCAAAGCCTTGCAAGCTGTTTACTTTATTGGCTTGGAAGAGACAACTCTACACCTCTGGCTCAAGATCCCACACAGAGGAAAAAACTTTCCTTCCTGCAATGTGAACCATGACAGACATCACGATCTCTCCCATAAGTGAGCATACGGCGTCTACCAGTTGCACATCCCAGACCCTGGGGTCCTTCCCTAGACCTTATCATTACTCTCAATGTCCCGAGTACTCGTTTGTAGTACCTTGGTTGCAACATCCATTGTCAATGTGTAACTGTTTCCCTGTTGGGTTAGACTATCTGCATTCATCTACTTTGTTGATTATGAGGTAAGACTAAGGTTTGGCAACTGCAATGCAGCAAAACATCTTTTGTTTAAAGTTGCTTCACATCTTTCACATCACTTCACTTTACCCAATACTACTGCACAATAAGTCCGGAGCAGGTGCTGTAAGCCAGCATCTGAATATATATTTTAAAAAGTACAAAATATATTAAATGTTGAGAACCTATGTCACTGATGTGCTGTCATAAAGTTTTTTATTTCTCTTCCTCCCACTATGTCTGGGCGCAGGGGTGACTTCTGTATTTCAGGTGGACAGAATTGCTCTGACTTTGAAAACTTCGATATTTGTCCCAAGCCCACTGGAAGTTTCCTGTACAGGCGTAAGTTCATCAGCCTCAGCTTGAGGTGTGGTCACAGCCAGCAAAAGCAGGGGGGGGGGGGGGGGGGGGGGTGGTGGTGGTGGTGGTGGTGTTAGGTGAAGGGGCAGGGCACCTCTAGAGTAGACCAAGAAGAAGATTCCACATGCCTGCCCACCCATCTACAAGGCGCAAGTCAGAAGTCTGATGGTGTATTCCCCACTTGCCTGGATAAGTCCAGCTGAAACAACATTCAAGAAGCTTGACTCCATCCAGGATAAAGCAGTCCTCTAGATTTTCATTCCATTCAACATTCATTTCTTTCACCATTGATGCACAGTGACAGCAGTGTGTACCATTTCCAAGGTGTTCTGCTGCAATTTACCGAGGTTCCTCCTTTCAAATGCACAACCTCTACCAAATGGGCACCTGATGAGTGGGAACACCATCACCTATGAGCTCCTCTCCAAGCCACAGATTACCCTGACTTGGAAGTATATCCCCATTCTTTTAATGTCACTGGGTCAAAATTCTGGATCTTCCTTTCTAACAGCTCCAGCTAAGGGATCAAATGAGGTGACAATCTCTGCGCTCATGAAAGATCCAAGTGAACCACACATCAATGTATCCTCTAATATTTCTCAATCTTTATCCTCAGAGCTGGGAGCAATTGAGCAGTGCTCAGGCTGTGGCCTCCTACTTGTGGAGATTGCCAGATTACTGCTTGTGCCAGTGGAAGAGAAGAAAAAGTTATTTGTTGGAGATGTTGAGAAGCTTGTGCAGATCTGTGTTTTTACATGATAGCTCATGTGGGAAAAGCAAAATGCAATGTTGCTTACTGGTTTACTGGCCCAATAGTACCTCTTATCGTTCCAAGAACTAAGGCTTTTCCAACTAAGTTTGCCTCAAAGGGAGTGAGGAACTTGATATCCACCAGCCTTGACTCTTGGCTCAATTCTGAGACAGCTTTTGTTGCAAGGAGATAAAAATCAGTGGGATGGGAATGGATGCAGCAGCAGCAGCTTGCAATCATGCACAACATGCAAGGTGATGAACGTTTCCCAGTGAGCAAATAGGAAGTTCAGAGGTCAGAAGGGTTGGTAATTTAAGAGGATGAGGTAGGTGCAAGCCCTTGACAGGACAAAATATGTGTGATTAGAGACAAAAAAATTGCAGATGTTGGAATCCAAGGTAGATAAACAGGAGGCTGGTAGAACACAACAAGCCGGGCAGCATCTGGAGGAAAGGAGAAGTCAATGTTTTAGATATTACCCTTCTTCAGGATTGGATGTGAGAGTAGGGAGTGCTTTAGATAAAGGGGGCGGGGGGGGAGAGGGGTAGAGGAATGGCAGTGATAGGTGGACACCAGTAGTAGGGTATGACCTGGTTGGTCGATGGGAGGGAGGAGTTTGGTTGGTATGAGGAAGGGAAGGCCAGAAGGTGGAATGGAAGGGAGGAGGTGGGGATGGAAAGGGAGCCGGGGGATAGGTGGGAATCTTGCTTGAAATTGGAAAACTCAATTTGAGTCTTCCAGGCTGTAGGGTGCCTAGGCAGAAGACAAGGTGCTGTTCCTCAAATTTGCATTTTGAATCACTGCAACACTGGAGGAGGTCAAGGATAGAAATGTCAAGGGGGGGGGAGCAGGTGGTGAAATGGGCAGTGACCGGGAGGTAAGGCTGGCCATTATGGGCCACGTGAAGATGCTCGGCAAAACGGTGACCTAGTCTATGTTTTGTCTCACCGACGTATAGAACGCCACATCGGGAGCATCCGACATAGCAGACTAGGTTTGAGGAGATGAAGGTGAAGCTCTGTCTCACCTGGATGGACTGTTTAGGACCCCAGGCCGAGGTGAGGGAAATGGTGTGTGGGCAAGTGTTGCATCTATTACAGTTACAGAGAAAGGTGCCGAGGGGGTTGAAGTGGTTGGTGGGGAGTGTGGTGCAAACTAAGGAGTGGTGAAGGGAATGGTCCTTGTGGAAGGCAGATAGGGATGGGGAATGGAAGATGTTGCAGGTGGTGTATGATTGGAGTTCGCGCAAGTGTATGAGAATGATATGTGGGATGCGGAGGCTGGTGGGATACAGGTTTAAAGATATACATCATGCTGAAATTTGCAGGCTATGAGGCATTGAGAGATGTGGTTCCTGTTAGTTCAAGTGAAAAGGTAGCTGAGAGAAGATGGTACTACTTATCTTTGCACAACACAGGAGGTTAGTGACTTTTTTCCAGCACTGCTTTGTTCTCCCTTTGGTAAGGTCCAACAGAACTGATCTGCACTGACACTGGATGGGTCTGGTACAACAATCTCTGGAAAAAGGATGTCCTGTATTTCAGTGACCCTGTCCAGCAACGTCCACAGGGCATGTTGAGGGAGCTAATGGAGATTATTTCTGTTACCATCTCTTCTGTTGTAGCAGTGAACAACATAGGTTGAGGGGCGCTGAGTGGAAGTGTCTGTCTTGCTGGATCTGAAATACTATCTAGCGTATCTTTAAAAATGGTATGAGATCCTTCTAAACTCAAAGGTTCAGCCTGTGGTGAGAACTTTCAGCTTGTTCACCACACAATTCATCAATTAACTCACGCAACATCTTGCTTGCAATACCCAAAATGTTGACAACTCCTTTCCTCCAGATGCTGCCTGGCTTGCTGTGTTCTTCCAGCCTCCTGTTTGTCTACCTTGGATTCCAGCATTAGCAGTTTTTTGTCTCTACCAAGAAATGACTGTCAAAATGACTTAATGAAGCTTATTCAGTTTGTTGAAATACTTTCATCGTACACTTGGAAGCGATTGAGATTATGTTTTACACAAAGAAGATATACAAGGCTATCATTTTAATGTGTTGCATTGTGTATTATCTGATGAGTATCCTCCTCAGTACTAAAGACCTACAAGAACATTCACAGCCTCAGTAAAATTTTAATCGCAAAACGTATTTTCAGTTCTAAAAGAACAATATCAATAGCACCACCTAGTGACCATTTAGAAATACATTATGAAAGAAAAACCTTCCTTCATTACAATCAAGGAATCACTTTTTAATATCCTGCTTAAAGCTAGTAAAGTACTCTAAGATGTGATGATCATCTTTAGATACCAATTAAATTTATGATTAGTTAATGTGCTTTAATTAGGTAAATCAGTTAAATTAGCTTGATCATTTTAGTTGAGGGAAGAATTAAAGAGAACGCCTTGTTCCTCTTCAAATAGTGCAAAAGAATCTATAATATTCAAGGAAAAAGAAGTTTAAATTCATACTTAAAGAATGTTACCTGCAAAAGAATCTAAGTATCTGGAAAGATGATATACACCATCACTACTGCACTCTTTGTTGTGCTCAAGTTTTAAGAGTGCTCTCCAGTAAATTAATTCAAAATAAAGAGCATAGCAGAGCTTTGGTAAATCAATTGCCACACACCCAAAACACACTAGAGATTATCCTTTGAAAATATTCTACAAAATTAGAATTAAAACTGAGTCCAATGTCAATTTTGAGCTCTTTATCATGATACAGCCAAAATGAATCTCTTAGTAATTTTTCAGCTGATCAAATGAGTTCCTTATCTGGTCAAGACAAAGCACTGAAGAATTTGGCATTTCAATTATCACTGACAGTGTCATGTCCTTTGCTAGATTCAGGCTAGTTGGATGAAGACTGAAGCCATTTTGATCTAATAATGCACCTTAGAAGTCCACTAACAAATGCACCAAGGTGGCATTTTTAAAGTTCCCACTCCAACTGACCTATGGGCTAAGTGAGCTTCTCATGGTACACATTATACTTTTCAGACAGTTGATCATGTGGCCACATGGTTACGTGAAACTGGATAATGACTGCCCAAATTTATATAGGCCCAATAATGAACCAACTTCCAGCCCATCAATCTGTGCTTAACTGAATTAAAGGCATGGTTTGAAATCTGTGGTAGCGCTCACTGCAAACATCAAATAAATATCTGCACAAGTCTACCAGATTTCCGAAGGTGAGAATTTTATCTGCCTTGAGAGAGGTTTTTCTTTTGCTGTGGAGTGCATTGAGCACAGGGAGAGCAAGTGTTTGCAGACGAGGACAGGAGAGGAAAAAGCTACAACATAAAAAATCATTGGGAAAGCATGTTCAAAAAATGTTGGGAAGCTCTATTTTTAGTACATGTAATTAAGCTTGAAATGAAAAATGTAAAATACAAAAACATTGTTGGTCAGATAAACTGTTTAGGAAACTTATATTAAAGAAACTGACAAAAAGACGTTATTGTTGAAACAAGATTGATAAAATTTTAACAAGATTTCCTGAAAATAGTTGATTTAATAATCAATCTATTGGAACATTTAAATTGAGGCGTGTCTCCTCTAGGTATTCATACGTTGAGAAGAAGTCCTTGAGTAATAAAAATACGAGTAAAATTTTAAAAACAAAGTAATGAATCAGAAATCAGGGCAATTAGCCCAAAGCTTTGTAATTGAAGCACAAACCCTTGGGAGTAAACTTGGTTCAGTCAGCACAACTTCTGATTAGACCTCAAAGCACTTACAAAATTGCTCAGCCTCTTCGATGTCCAGTAGCAGCAAATACTGAGCACGTTGAAGCTACTGAAACAATATCCAGTCCAAGGTGTCTAATTAAAAATTATGTCCCAGAGTGACACAACAATAGTCAATATTGCTGCTTCAATTACCACTTCATCTGTCTACTCTCGATTATCCATAAAATGATGGAAGTGGTCATTAATAGTGCTTTCAAGCATTTAACAATAGGTGCTTGATGAAGCTTAGTTTGTGTTCTGCCAGGGCACCTCTGATCCTGACCCGGTTACAGAACCGGTGCAAGCATGGATAAAAGAGCTGAATTCCAAAGGTGAAGTCACAGCAATTGCCCCGACATCAAGGGTATATTTGAATGCAGTAACAAGGAGCCTGAGCAAGGAGAAACAGGAGCAAAACTCTTCACTGGTTGAAGCCATAATTGGTACAAAGGACGGTGGTTATAGTTAGTGCGGATCAGTCATCTCAGTTCCATGAAATCTCTGCAGTGTTTGAGCAGTGTCTGAGGCTCAACCATCTTTAGTTGCTTCACCAATGATGTTCCCTTCATAAAGGTCATGTGAGTTTGCTGATAAACGCACAATGCTCTGCACCATTTGTGACTCCTCAGATCACAAAAGAGACTATGTCCAACTGCAGCACAACCTGGACAATATTCAGGTGTGGGATTGACATGTGGCAAGTAAAGTTCACACCACATGTTACAGGCAATGATAATTTCCAACAAAAGATCTAAACCCCATCCCTTGACATTCAGTGGCATCACCATTGCTAAATGCCTGCTATCCCAAGGGTTTCCACCAACGAGAAACTGAACTATACGAGCCATATAAATACTTTGGCTACAATAGCAGTTCAGGGGCTAGGAATCCTGCACCGAGTAATTCACTTCCTGATTCCCTAAAGACTATCAACTATCCACAAGGCACAAGTCAGGGGTGTGACAGAATTTTCCATACTTAGCTGGATAAGTGAATCTCCAACAACATTCAAGAAACTTGATGTTATCCAAGACAAAGAAGCCGGCTTGAATGCCACGCATACACAAGCATTCATGCCTTCCACCATCATAGCTTAGTAGGAGCACCACTTAAGAGGATTCACTGGAGAAACTTACCAAAGCTCCTTAGATAGCACCTTTCAGACACAAAACCATTCCCAGTACAAAGGCAGCAGATATATAAGAACAGCACAAACTGCAAGTTCCACTCCAAGCAACCTGTCATCTTGACTTGAAAACATGCTGCCATTCCTTCAGTGTTGCTGAGTCAAAACCAACCTAAAGGCACAGACAGTATACCTACATCAAATGGACTGCGACGGTTCAAGAAGGCAGCCCACTAACACCTTCTCAAAAACAACTAGGCATGGATAATCAATGCTGGTCCAGCAGCAAGGAACACCTGCTTCCCAAAATTTAATTAAGAAAGTTATTCAAGATGACATGGCAAGTTGAGAGCAGCCAATAAAGCAATCTGTACCTGCAACTTTATTGGTAGTGGCAGACTTGTGAGGAAATTACAGGTCATGGTAAGAAAAGGACAGTAGCAATGTGGATACAAAATTGGCTAAGTGACAGGAAACAGACAGTAACAGGTAATAAATATTTTTCAGGCTACAGAAAAGTTTGTAGTGAAATTCTCCACCGGTCAGTGTTAGGGCTCTTGCTTTTCCCAATAATACATTAATGATCTCAATCTTGGTGCATGGGGGACAATTTCAAAGTTTGCAATTAACATGAAGCTTGGAAGAATTGTAAGAACTGATAGTTTGGAACATCAAAAGGACACTGACAAGTTGGTGGAGTGCTTGGGTAAGTGGTTAATGACATTCAATGCAGAAAAGTATGAGCTGATGCACTACGGCAGCAAAAACATTGAAAGACAACAGACAATAGGGGATAACAAGGTGAACAGCAGGAGGAACACAGCAGGTCAGGCAGCATCAGAGGAGCAGGAAAGTTGACATTTCGGGTCTGCACTCTTCTTCAGAAACGGGGAAGGGGGAGGAGGCTCTGAAAAAAATAGAGAGGGGGGAGGCGATGATAGAAGGTGGATAATGGAGCAGATAGGTAGAGAGAAGACGGATAGGTCAAGGAAGTGGGGATTAAGTCAGTAAAGGTGATGTGCAGGTAGGAAGTTGGGATGGGGGCTGATCAGTGAGGAGGGAAGGACGGGTAGGTGGGAGAGAGGACAGACAGGTCAAGGAGCGGGAGATGAGGCTCGTAGGTAGGAAGTAGGGGTGCAGGTTGGTCAGTATGGTGGGAGAAAAGATGGACAGGTCGGAGGAAAGATGGACAGGTCAAGGAGGCGGGGATGAGAGGGGAGCTGGTCTTGGGATGAGGTCGGGGTGGGGAGAGTTTGAAACTCGTAAAGTCCACATTGAGATCATCGGGCTGCAGGGTTCCCAGGCGGAATCTGAGGTGCTGGTCCTCCAGCCTTCAGCTGGCATCTTTGCGGCACTGGAGGAGACCCAGCATGGACATGTCGTCCAAGGAGTGGGAGGGGGAGTTGAAGTGGTTCACAACTGGGAGGTGTTGTCGTTTGTCGCGAACTGAGTGTAGGTGTTCCACAAAGTGGTCTCCAAGCCTCCGTTCAGTTTCCCCGACGTAGAGGAGGCCACATCGGAAACAATGGATACAATATACCGCATCAGCGGAAATGCAGGTGAACATCTCTTTAATGTGGAAGGTTTTCTTGGGGCCAGGGATGGAGGTGGGGAGGGAAATGTAGGGGCAGGTGTAGTACCTCCTGCAGTTTCAGGGAAAAGTACCGGGGTGGTGGGGCATGTGGAGCGGATGAGGGAGTTGCGGAGAGAGCGGTCCCTCCAGGAGGCAGAAAAGGTTGGGAGGGAAATATATTGCCTCCCAGGTGCCAGGGCTCGTGATGTCTCTGATCGTGTTTTTGGGATCCTTAAGGGGGAGGGGGAGCAGCCACAAGTCGTGGTCCACATAGGCACCAACGACATAGATAGGAAGAGAGACGGGGATTTAAGGCAGAAATTTAGGGAGAGAGGATGGAAGCTTAGAGCAAGGACGAACAGGGCTGTTGTCTCTGGTTTGTTGCCCATGCCATGTGCTAATGAGGCGAGGAATAGGGAGAGAGAGGAGTTGAACATGTGGCTACAGGGATGGTGCAGGAGGGAGGGTTTTGGATTCTTGGGTAATTGGGGCTCTTTCTGGGGTAGGTGGGACCTCTATAAGCAGGATGGTCTTCACCTGAGCCAGAGGGGTACCAATATCCTGGGGGGGATATTTGCTAAGGCTATTCGGGTGGGTTTAAACCAATTCAGCAGGGGGATGGGAACCAAAATTGTAGTTCGAGTATAGAAAAGGTTGAGAGTAGGGAGGTCCGAAATAAAGTTTCAGGGACGCAAGATGGCACCGGCAAGCAAGAAGTTAGTTTGAAGTGTGCCTACTTTAATGCCAGGAGCATCCGGAATGAGGTGGGTGAACTTGCAGCATGGGTTGGTACCTGGGACTTCGATGTTGTGGCCATTTCGGAGACATGGATAGAGCAGGGACAGGAATGGTTGCTGCAGGTTCCGGGATTTAGATGTTTCAGTAAGAATAGAGAAGATGGTAAAACGGGGGGAGGTGTGGCATTGTTGGTGAAGGACAGTATTACAGTTGCAGAAAGGATGTTTGGGGGCTCGTCAACTGAGGTAGTATGGGCTGAGGTTAGAAACAGGAAAGGAGAGGTCACCCAGTTGGGAGTTTTCTATAGGCCTCCGAATAGTTCCAGATATATAGAGGAAAGGATAGCAAAGATGATTCTCATTGGGAGTGAGAGAGACAGGGTAGTTGTCATGGGGGACTTCAACTTTCCAAATATTGACTGGGAGCACTATAGTTCGAGTACTATAGATGGGTCGGTTTTTGTCCAGTGTGTGCAGGAGGGCTTCCTGACACAGTATGTAGATAGGCCAACAAGGGGCGAAGCCACATTAGATTTGGTACTGGGTAATGAGCCTGGCCAGGTGTTAGATTTGGAAGTAGGTGAGCACTTTGGTGATAGCGATCACAATTCTGTTATGTTTACTTTAGTGATGGAAAGGGATAGGTGTATACCACTGGGCAAGAGTTATAGCTAGGGGAAAGGCAATTACGATGAGATTAGGCAAGATTTCGGGAGCACAGGATGGGGAAGGAAACTGCAGGGGATGGGCACATTAGAAATGTGGAGCTGATTCAAGGAATAGCTCCTGTGTGTCTTAGATAAGTACGTACCTGTCAGGCAGGGAGGAAGCTGTAGAGAGCAGGAGCCGTGGTTTACGAAGGAAATGGAATCTCTGGTCAAGAGGAAGAAGAAGGCTTATGTTAGGATGAGATGTGAAGGCTCAGTTAGGGTGCTTGAGAGTTACAAGGTAGCCAGGAAAGACCTAAAGAGAGAGCTCAGAAGAGCCAGGAGGAGACATGAGAAGCTGTTGGCGGATAGGGTCAGGGTAAACCCTAAGGCTTTCTATAGGTATTTAAGGAATAAAAGAATGATGAGAGTAAGATTAGAGCCAATCAAGGACAGTAGTGGGAAGTTGTGTGTGGAGTCAGAGGACACAGGGGAAGCACTAAATGAATATTTTTCGACAGTATTCACTCTAGAAAACGACAATGTTGTCGAGGAGGATACTGAGATACAGGCTACTAGGCTAGGTGGGATTGAGCTTCACAAGGAGGAGGTATTAGAAATCCTACAGAGTGTGAAGATAGATAAGTCCCCTGGGCCAGATGGGATTTATCCTAGGATCCTCTAGGAAGCCAGGAAGGAGATTGCCGAACCTTTGGCATTAATCTTTAACTCGTCATTGTCTACAGGAATAGTGCCAGAAGACTGGAGGATAACAAATGTGGTTCCCCTGTTCAAGAAGGGGAGTCGAGGCAACCCTGGTAATTATAGACTAGTCAGCCTTACTTCAGTTGTTGGTAAAGTGTTGGCAAAGATTATAAGAGATAGGATTGATAATCATTGAGAAAAGAATAATTTGATTAGGGATAGTCAACACGGTTTTGTGAAGGGAAGGTCGTGCCTCACAAACCTTATTGAGTTCTTTGAGAAGGTGACCAAACAGGTAGATGAGAGTAAACCGGTTGACGTGGTGTATATGGATTTCAGCAAGGTGTTCGATAAGGTTCCCCACAATAGGCTATTGTACAAAATGCAGAGGAATGGGATTGTGGGAGATATAGCAGTTTGGATCAGAAATTGGCTTGCTGAAAGAAGACAGAGGGTGGTGGTTGATGGGAAATGTTCATCCTTGAGTCCAGTTACTAATGGTGTACCGCAAGGGTCGGTATTGGGTCCACTGCTGTTCGTCATTTTTATAAATGACCTGGATGAGGGCATAGAAGGATGGGTTAGTAAATTTGCAGACGACACTAAGGTCGGTGGAGTTGTGGATAGTGACGAAGGATGTTGTGGGTTACAGAGAGACATGGATAAGCTGCAGAGCTGGGCTGAGAGGTGGCAAATGGAGTTTAATGCAGATAAGTATGAGGTGATGCACTTTGGTAGGAGTAACCAGAATGCAAAGTACTGGGCTAATGGTAAGATTCTTGGTAGTCTAGATGAGCAGCGAGATCTCGATGTCCATGTACACAGATCCTGAAAGTTGCCACCCAGGTTGACAGGGTTGTTAAGGCGGCATACAGTGTTTTAGCTTTTATTAATAGAGGGATCAAATTCCGGAACCATGAGGTTATGCTGCAGCTGTACAAAACTCTGGTGCGGCCACACTTGGAGTATTGCGTACAGTTCAGGTCACCGCATTATAAGAAGGATGTGGAGGCTTTGGAAAGGGTGCAGAGGAGATTTACTAGGATGTTGCCTGGTATGGAGAGAAGGTCCTACGAGGAAAGGCTGAGGGACTTGAGGCTGTTTTCGTTAGCGAGAAGGTTGAGAGCTGACTTAATTGAAACATATAAGATAATCAGAGGGTTAGATAGGGTGGATAGGGAGAGCCTTTTTCCTAGGATGGTGACGGTGAGCACGAGGGGGCATAGCTTTAAATTGAGAGGTGAAAGATATAGGACAGATGTCAGAGGTAGTTGCTTTACTCAGAGAGTAGTAAGGGAATGGAACGCTTTGCCTGCAACGGTAGTAGATTTGCCAACTTTAAGTATATTTAAGTCGTCATTGGACAAGCATATGGACGTACATGGAATAGTGTAGGTTAGATGGGCTTCAGATTGGTATGACAGGTGGGCACAACATCGAGGGCCAAAGGGCCTGTACTGTGCTGTAATATTCTATGTTCTATGTTCTATATCCTTGGTAGTGAAGTCAGATTGCAGGTGGCGGAAGTGGCGGAGAATGATGCGTTGAATCCGGAGGTTGATGGAGTGATACATGAGGACAAGGGGAATTCTGTCTTTGCTGTTATTGTAGGGAGGGGGTGTGAGGACTGAGGTGTAGGGAACGCAAGGGATGCAGTCGAGGGGGTTGTCGATCACTGTGGAGGGGAAGTCGCGGTTCTTGAAAAACAAGGACATTTGGGATGTCCGTGAGTGGAATGCTTCATCTTGGGAGCAGGTGCAGCAGAGGCGAAGGAATTGGGAACAGGGCACGGTATTTTTGCAGGAAGGTGGGTAAGAGGAGGTGTATTCTGGGTAGCAGTGGGAGTCGACAGGCTTGAAATAGATATCAGTTTTCAGGTGGTTACCAGAGATGGAGACAGAGGGGTCCAGAAAGGAGAAAGAGGTACCAGAGAAGGTCCAGGTGAACTTAAGGTTGGAATGGAAGGCATTAGCAAAGGTGATGAACTATTCGAGCTCCTCATGGGAGCACAAGGCGACACCGATACAGTCAACCATGTAACAGAGAAAGAGGTAGGGGATAGTGCCAGTACAGCTGCAGAAGAGGGACTGTCCCACATATCCCATGAAGAGGCAGGCATAGTTGGGCCCAAGTGAGTACCCATGGCCATCCTCTTTGTCTGTAGGAAGTAGGTGGGGTTGAAGGAGAAGTTGTTAAGAGTAAGGATGAGTTTGGTTAGGCGGATAAGGGTGTCGGTGAAGGGGGACTAGTTGGGCCTGGGGGAGAGGAAGAAGCGGAGGACTTTTAGGCCATCTGTATGGGAAATGCAAGTATATAGGGACTGGATGTCCATGGTGAAGATGAGGTGTTGAAGGCCAGGGAATCGGAAGTTTCGGAGGAGGTGGGAAGTGTCACAGACATAGGTCGGGAATTCCTGGGCCAGGGGGGGAAAATGAAGTTGAGGTTAGTGGAGATAGGTTCCATGGGGCAGGAGCAGGCAGAGACAATGGGTCGACCAGGGCAGTTGGATTTATGGATTTTGGGAAGGAGATGGAAACGGGCGGTGCGGGGTGAAGGAACAATGAGGTTTGAGGCAGTGGGTGGGAGATCACTTGAGGTGATGAGGTTATGGATGGTTTGGGAGATGATGTTTTGGTGGTCAGGGGTGATGTCATGATCAAGGGGGCATTAGGAGGTGGTGTCAGGGACTTGCCGCCTGGCCTCAGCAATGTAGAGGTCAGCGCGCCATACCACAACTGTGGCTCCCTTGTCCGCAGGTTTTATAATGATGTTACGGTTGGAATGGAGGGCTACACACGTTCTGTGGGGCAGAGGTTGGAGTGGGTGAGATGGGTGAAAAGGTTGAGGTGATTGATGTCACAACGGCAACTGGAGATTAAGAGATCGAGGAAGGCCCTATCTCTGAGACAATAGCGGGTACAATTCTAAATGGGTATATATACGCACCTATCATTGAAGATTGCGGGACAGACAGAGAGCAGTTAAAGCTTCCAATGTCAGAGATAATGGGAACTGCAGATGCTGGAGAATCCAAGATAATAAAACGTGAGGCTGGATGAACACAGCAGGCCAAGGGTCTAGGCCCGAAACGTCAGCTTTTGTGCTCCTGAGATGCTGCTTGGCCTGCTGTGTTCATCCAGCCTCACATTTTATTATTAAAGCTTCCAATGTCCCCAGCTTTATTAATGGGGAAAAGAAGTGAATGTAAGAGGTAAGGGAGGGGGGCTGATGTTGAACTTGTACAAGACACTTATCACACCTCACCTGCAGTAGTGTTACAGTAGTTAATGCTACATTCTAGGAAAAATGAGTATGCATTGGAGAAAGTGTGGAAGTTTTTTTTACAAGAATGGTTCTACAAATGAGACACTTCAGCTACAAAAATAAATTGAAAAAGTTAAAACTGTTCTCAAAGAGAAAGCAGCTGAATGGAGATTTGATAGGCGTTTTCAAAAACATGAACAGGTTAGAAGGAAAAGCTGTTCCCATTCATAAAAGGAACAAGAATGAGAGGGCACAGATTTGAAATGACATAATTTTGTTTTAATTTCACACAGCAAATTGTCAGGGTATGAATTCACTGGAACTGTGGCAGAGACAGGTTTAACTGAGGCATTGAAGAAGGCAATGGGCGATTACTTGGCTAGAAATGATATGCAGGAAAAGGCAGCAGATTGGCAGTAGGTAGGGATGCTTGTCTGAAGAGGCAGTGCAGGCACAATGGACTGAATGGCCTCCTCCTGCACCAGAATAACTCTGTAACTCTGTAATACAAAAGGACGTCATGGCATTCCTTGAGATGGTAGAGCCGGCAATGACAGGGAGTGCCAGGGCTTCTGAGCCCGCACACTCCAGGACAACCGCATCCTTTTCTCTGTCTGTCTCTCTCTCGCTTTTTCCAACTTTTTCTTTTTTCTTTTCTTTCATCCTCTAACATCATGGGGAAGCCAGAGTGGTGTCTGAGGATCATCAGCAGCAACAATGGTGGTGCCTAGATTGAGGACTCCTGCCATCGGCAGACCCAGAGCCTGGTCTCAGAAACTCGGAGGGCCATGGGCTATTGAGTTGAGTTCAGTTTGACACTGACTTGAGTGAAGGCCCAGCATGGTCTGCTTTAAGAACCATAATGCTGACCTTTTTATTTGCCTATTTTTCTGATTTATTCCTTAGATCCTCTTTGTACCTAAGATGGCACTGTAACTGGCAACTTTGTAAGCTTTTCATGCCCTCATTTGGGTACATGTGACAATAAACCTAACTCTTGTAGAACATGAGCTTATCCTCGGCTGGAGTAATTGCATCCACAAATGGGTGATACACTTAAGGGGTTCTGAGAAAGGGTCACCAGACACGAAACATTAATTCTGATTTTTAACTTTTTAACATTAAACTTTGATACGCAAAGATACACCGATGCTGCCAAGCCTATTGAGCTTTTCCAACAACTTCTGTTTTTGTTCCGTACTTTATGGGAGGATGCGAAGGTATCAGAAAGAGAGCCGAAGAAATTTCGGAGAATGAAATTCTTCATTTGGTTCCTGACAACAACGTCATCCTTCTTTAACCATTTCCCTCCTGAACTTCATCAGCCAGTCTTAATACATTATTTCAACATAAAATGTCCTCTACTTCATAAGCAAGACCATCAGCATCCACAACCATATGATGTATGAATGAACTGGCACCTGAGGGCTGACAGAACTCTGACTTATAGATCCTAATTTTTCTTTATTACTTCATGCTTTGATCTTTTCATCTCACTCTTATTCACGTCAATTTACTTGCTCCTCCATTCAAGTTGTGGCAGCAAAGCAAGCAGCCACATAGGTTGTAGTGTTTGGGAATCCATCTCCTAAACCCCTCTGACTCCAAAACCTTATAAAAGTCTTCTCATAAATCATCTCAACAGAGTTTTGGCTAACTGACTACAGAAATGGTCAGAGTACACGCTCCTCTGCACTTGCACCTTGAAATGCCATTAATATTGCGTGTATGGCTTTACAATAAGCTTAGGGAGGCATGCTGAAATAAAGGGAGAGTAACTGTATGTTTCGTGTCCTGTCCTATTCAAAAAGCAGCAGTTAATGAATGTTATCTTGTGGTTAGTGTTGGGGCCCATTTGAATGGGGACAGGAGGCCAAATAGATAGATATTTTGAATGTGGTCAACCATAGAGAGCTGCAAACAGTTTCAGAAAACAAGTCAGTAGATTGAGTCGTCAATTATCATCTGAAATTTCTTAGGGAAGTACAAGATGAGGCATGTTGGTAGAGTAAGGAAAAGATATATACAATAAAGCAAGGTGATATATAAAAATTCAAATAGACAAATCTCAAAGTGGAAAGACAAAGTTTCAAAGTAGTTTAAGAAAACATGTGGCCCTGGATTTTACAGCATCCAAAAACAAAGATGATGCCAAAATCTATACAAATCATTCATTAGGACATATTTAAAATAACTGACCTTTTTGACTGTCTTTTAATATGTCAAGATCAAGGTTGTGAAGAAGGTGTAGCAAAGATTCAATGATCGGTTATCAATGATGTAAAGTTCAAGTCAAAAGGAAATGTCAAAGAAAATGGTTCCATTAGAACAAAGAAGAATTGAAAGATATCAGAAATGTTCAAAATTATGATGCGCTTTGACAAGTTAAACAGAAAAAATGTTATTTCCACTTAAGAAAAACAAAGTGAGACACTAGAAAAATTTAAGTGTCACAACCTTTCCTATTTGCTACCAAGAAGATAAAAACTGACATGCAATAAGCGAGACTAAGCTGAATTGAAATCTTCTATTCTAGTGCAATAATAGGTATCAACATAGTTGTGACCCATCTTACATCACAAGTACAAAAAAACTTTCTTACACACTGGGAACCCAGAGGCGAACTGTTTTGTCTCGAGATGCTGAAGCCAGTAAATGACCAGAGGGAGAGAACTGAATTGAGAGGACTGCATCTTTGTGACCGACAAATCGATAGGCTCTCATCTGTGGTTTCAAATTCCAGATCATGACGCAGGAATCCAATGAGCCAGTTGCTGTTAAAATAAAACAATATTTTAATGTTTGCTTTGAATTAGGATACAACCTGTTTCCATTTTGCTTTATTTAAGTTAGGCATTAAAAGATGTTTTACTGAGCTCCCCTATTTGTAAACCAAATATATAACTATCAAATTCTGTAACTGCCCACAGCTGTATTTTCTATTACACTAGAAAATTTAGCCTTATCTGTCTCAAATTTATCAATTTTGATTGGTGTAATAACAGCCATGAAACAGGAGTTGGTCTTATACCTAGAGTTTGGGTCAGGATATCTTCATTCTGTTTAGGAATAGTTGGCAGAACTTGTCACTCACCACCTTTCTTTCTTCCTATTCTTTCACCATTTTATAACACTGATTCATACAAGATTCTTTGGACATTATGAATGCATAAGCCTCACCAAACAATGTTAGCAAACTGTTTAATTGTGAAAACATCACTGCCAAACCCAGTTACCATAACCCAGGGAGCCAACAAAAACCAAGGGAATCAACAGACACATATTGGAACAAAAATAAAGTTGCTGGAAAAGCTCAGCAGGTCTGGCAGCATCTGTGAAGGGATAAAATAGAGTTAACGCTTTTGGTCCAGTGACGCTTCCTCAGAATTCAGAACTAACTTTGACTAATTTTAACTAACTTGTTTTATTTCAGGCTAATTTCAGTGAACTCAAAAGGGTCAAACCCACATTTGACTGAAAATGATGATTGGTAGGCCTAACAGTCATGAATACCAAGAGGCCCTCAAGGAGGAGATAGGTTGTGAATAGGATTATCAAGTTCCTGAACGCTAAAGGAAAGACATCCAAAGCCAGGGCTCCCAAGATGACAGAAGAGATTAAAGTAATCAGGCAGCATCCATGGAGAGAGACAGCAAGCTAACGTTTCAAGTCCAGACGACTCTCCAGAGCTGAAATAAAGTGTTGGGGGGAGGGTGATGATGGGTGTCGAGTGATGGGGGAGAAAAGATGTTCATAGTTAAGTGATCAGAATATGAGAATGGCAGAACAATGGTGTGGCTAACAGCCAGACTTGAAAGAACAGACAATCCCACTGGGGTGGAGGGTGAGGAGAGAGGAAATGGCGACAGAGAATGTAACAAGTAAAGCTAAAAAAGGAAGGAATGGGAGTTGGTTCACGATTTGAAGGCATTGAACTCAATATTAAGTCCAGAGGCTGTAAAGTGCCTAGTCTAAAGATGAGATTTTGTTCCTCCAGCTGGTACCGTGATAATGACAGACAAGTGGGCACGCAAGAAGGATGCTGTGTTAAAAAGACCAGCTAAGGGAAGGTCAGGGTCATGCTTCTGCACAGACCAGAGATGCTCTGCAAAGCAGTCTCCCAATCTGTATTTGGTTTCTGCAATGTAGACTAGGCAACACTGGGTGCAGCGAATGCAATACACAAGATCGGAGGAGGTACAGGTGAAATGTTGCTTCACCTGAAATACTGAATGGTGAGCAAGGAGGAGGTGAAGGGGCGAGTGTTGTGCATTCTATGGTTACATGGGAAGGTGCTGTGGGGAGGGGTCGCAGGGTCAATCACGTCCTGGAGGGAATGCAGACGGTGGACTGAGGAGAAGGTTTGTTTGGTGGTAGCATTCTGCTGGTTCGTCAGAAATGGCAGAGAATGATCCTTTGAATGACGAGGCTGGTGGGCAGTAAAGTGAGGACAAGGAGGACCCGATCACGCCATTGAGTGATGGGAAGGGGCAAGAGCAGAAGCAGAGGTGATAGGTCAGATGCAGTTGAGTGCCCTGTCAACTACACTGGTTGGAGGAAACCACGATTATGGAAAAAGCAAGCCATGTCAGCAGCATTGTTTTGAAAGGTGGCATCATCTGAACATATGTGCTGTAGGTGAAGAGACTGGGAGAATGGGATAGAGTCCTTGCAGGATGTGGGGTGTGAAGAGCTGTAGTAGTGAAGGTAGCTAAAGGAGTCAGTGAGTTTGTAATGGATAGCAGTAGGCAGTCTATTCGTCGAAACTGAGATAGAGAGGGCAAGGAAAGGGCCCTGTCCTTCCCTTGTCCTTCTAAATGAAAGTGGTCGTGGATTTGGAAGGTGCTGTCAGAGGATCTTTAGTGACTTTCTGCAGTGCATCTTGTAGGCAGGACACATGCTGCTATTGAGCTTCAGTGTGGAGAGAGTGGATGCTTGTGGATGTCATGTCAATCAAGCGGGCTGCTTTGTCCTGGATGGGTGTCAAGCTTCTTCAGTGTTTTTGGGGCTGCACTCATCCAGGGAAGTGAGGAATACTCCATCACACTCCTGACCTGTGCCTTTTAGATGGTGGACAGGCTTTGAGGAGTCAGGAGGTGAGTTGCTCACCGCAGTATTCCGAGTTTCTGACCTGCTCTTGCAGCCACTGTTGTTTACGTGACGTGTCCAGTTGAGTTTTTGGTCAAAGGTAACCCCAGGATGTTGATTGTGGGGGGATTCAGTGATGGTATCACCACTGAATGTCAAGGAGTAGTGGTTAGATAGTCTCTTGTTGGTGATGGTTATAGCCTACCATTTGTGTGGTAGAAATGTCACCTGCCACTGGTCAGCCCAAGCTTCGATACTGCCCAGATCTTGTTGAATTTGAACACAGACCGCTTCAGTATCTGAGGAGTCACGAATGGTGTTGAACATTGCGCTGTCATCGGTGTACATCCTCAGTTCTGACCTTATGATGGAGGGAAGGTCATTGAAGAAGCAGCTGAAGATGGTTGGGCTGAGGACACTACCCTGAAGAACTCCCGCAGAGATGTCCTGGAGCTGAGATAATTAACCTCCAACAACCACAATCATCTTCCTATGTGTCAGATATGACTCCAACCACCAGACAATTTGCCCCTGATATCCAGTTTTCCTTGGGTTCCTTGATGTCGCAATCCATCGAATGCAGCCTTGATGTCAAGGGCTGTCACTCTCACCTCACCTTTGGAATTCAGCTCTTTTGCCTATGTTGGAACCAAGGCTGTAAAAAGGTCAGGAGCTGAACAGACCTGGTGGAACCCGAACTGGGTGTCACTGAGCGGGTTATTGCTGAACAGGTGCCGCTTGAGACAGGAAATGAGGGGGAATTGAGACAGAGAATGAGAGGGGAAAATACAGTGAAGTAGGAAAGCATAGCAAATGATATAAAAGGGAAAACCACAGCTTTCCTAAAATGATCATGAAAGGAAGGGTGGAAACAACTTTGGAACAAATGGGAATTCATCGTGGAGGCAGAACGGCAACGTTGAAGGCTCTGAGGGATTATTTTGAATCTGCATTCACACAAGGTGATGCCACCAATGACAGTACAGGAAGGAGAAACAACAGCGAATACTCTCTCATTAAATGTAACAAAGTCCTCCTCTCAAACATCTGGGGACCTTAAAAGCTGACCCCACAGATTAGCCAAAAAACAGCCTGACTTCGTTTTCTTACAAAAGCACACCTTATTGCCAAACGCCTCCATCACCATCCCTGTAAATGTTCTATCCCAATGGCAGGACAGATCCAGAGGTGGTAACGCAATGATATACAATCAGCAAGTACAGCAATATTGTCTCTGGACCTGAGGTCACACGGTATCAAATCAAACATGCAGAAATGAAACCTCCCCCTGACTTCCACCTTCATGTAGCAGATGAATCAGTGCTCCATTTTTAAAACAAAATCATTCATAGTATGAGGGAGTCACTGGCTGGGCCAGCAGTTATTTCCCATTCCTGGCTGCCCTCAACAAAGTGTTGGTGACCTGTCTTCTTGAGCCGCTGCAATCAGTGCTATCCTTTAAAATGGAAGTGGTCAAGGATCTGAAAGGTGCTGTCTAAAAGGCCTTGGTGGATTTCTGCAGTACATCCTGTAGATGGTTCACACTGCTGCTGCTCAGTGTCATTGATGGAAGTGGTGTCAATGAAGTGGCTGTTTTGTCCTGGATGGTGTCAAGCTTCTTGAGTATTGTTGGAGCTGTACTCGTCTAGGCAAATGAGGCATATTCCATCACACTCCTGTCTTGTGCCTTGTAAGTGGTACGTTAGTGAATCAGGAAGCAAGTTACTTGCTGCAGGATTCTTAGCCCCAGAAATATTCTTGTAGGCACTGTACTTGTTTTGCTTGTCTACATGAGTTTTTGGTCAATGGAAACCCCCGGGATGTTGACAGTGGAGAATTCAGTGATGGTAAAGCTGTTCAATATGAAGGAACAGTGGTTAGATCCTCTCTTGTTGGAAATCGTCATTCCTTAGAATGTGTGTGGTGGAATGATCCTTGCCAGTCGTCAACCCACAGCTGAATATTGTCCAGGTTTTGTTCTATTGGATATACACTGCTTTGGTATGAGGAATTGTGAATGGTATTGAACTTTTGTAGTCATCAGTGGACATCTCCATCTTTGACCTAATGTTAGATGGTACATCACTGACGAAGGACCTGAAGATTGTTGCCCTTACCTTAAAAAATCCCCACACAGATGTTCTAGAACCAAAATGAATGATGTTCAACACCACAACGATCTTCCTTTCTGCCAGCTTTGGCTTTAACTAATCAAGTGTTTTCCCTGATTCCTACTGGCTCCAGTAGGGATCCTTGATACCAAACTCAGTCAAATGTGGCCTTGCAGTCAAAGGCAGACATTCATCTAACCTCTTGAATGTAACTCTTTTATCGAAGTTCGAACTAAGACTGTAATGAGGTTAGAAGGTAGTGGTTCTGGTAGAAACCAAACTGGGGATCAGTGAACAGGTTATTGCTAAGCAAGTGTTGCTGGTTGACATTGCTGACGATACCTTCCATCACTTTACTGATGAATGAGCACAAACTGAAGAGGCAACGATTGGCAGGTTTTAATTTGTCCTTTCTTTTGGTGTACAAGACAAACCTGGGCAATTTTCCGTATCGTCAAGGAGATACCAGTGTTATAGCTGCACTGGAACAGATTGGAAAAGGGTGCAGCAAGATCTGGAGCACATGTCACGGTAATCAGCAGGATATTTCCTTTCCCTTGTTTGACCTGATGCCGTAAGACTTCATTAAATCTGCAGTTAATGTCGAGGACCACCAGGGCAACTCCTTCCCAACTGCATGCCAATGTGCCACATTTCTGCTGGGCCTGTCCCACTGCTGAGACTAAACATACTTGGTAATGTCCTGGATACAGTCATACACATGGACTGTTACTTGATTAATCTGGAAAACAGCTTTCTCAATTTTGGTGCTAACCCCTACATATTAGTATGGAGGATGTTGCAGAGAATATAGGCATGTGTTTTGTTTCTGGTGCCTAGGTCGATGACAGGTGGTCTGTCTCACCAAAGAAATTAAACCAGACAATCCAACAACAATTACAAGTGATTATTAGGCGATTTCAGCAGCCAGGTAAGAGTGAACCACCTCCTCAATGTTAAAACAAAAGCAGCAACACAGAATGTATGCGCAATGGACTCAATAAAGCTCGCCAGATGAACGTAATTATTTTCGAGTTCTTTCCCATCCTCACATTTTCTAATTTACAACTTTTCTGGGACGTTATTTCTATGCTCAATAGTGAAGATTTTGATCGACTCTGACCAAGTAAAATATGTCATTTTATCTGTTGTTGAAATACTTCTCCTGTAGCGCAACACTACACTTCAAAAGAATTTTACTGGCGAAAAAGCCTCAGCCTATGAAAGGTACTATAGAGCTGTAAATCTTTTCTTCAAGGTAGCATGCGCTATCGAAGTCCCGTGTGCCTTCTCCATAAGGACACCTACCTGGTTCCCTAATCTTATAGATCTCCAAAAAAATTACAAACTGATACTTATTCAAGAAATGCAACCTACCTAACTGTTTCATGTTAGCGTTGAAGTCAATACTTGTGACAGTGTCACGATGACCTTTAAAGTGCCGGTCCAATGTGGGATCCTCCTGAAAAATAAAAAAAAGTAAAACATTAAGTCTTTACATACACTGTGCTACAATCATCAACTGCACCAGTCATTAATACCTGCTGCTGTAATTTTTGTCAAATGATTATGAATGACATGTGTAAAAGAAAACAGATCCACACAAAAGAATCATACACAAATAAATTCCCCTACTCTCTCAAGTCTTAACCTTTCAGCCAGTTTTGTGTGGATAGGAGGCCAATCAAGAGAACTTTATCATGTTGCAGCATGCTCCTAAGTTCCAGTCAATACTTGTAATTTTTTACCATATAAAGAATAAAAAGGACACAACAAACTATAGGTCCTTTGGCAGTCTGAGCTCCAGAAACTGAAATGAGGATGTTGCAAACTCCAAAGTGTCAAGTGCAGTTGTGGAACTTAGACTGATTCCCATCACTGGGTCCTTTAGAAAGCTCGCTTTATTTCTCCTGCTCACTGGGGCCTGACTCCTGCAGTGTGAGAGGCTGTAAAGAAATGCAGGTTGCCATTTTGCCTCTCGTTTTATCAGATGACACACAAGCAAAATATTAGGATAAGGATGTGTGAAGGGAGGTGGAGATGGGGGAAAGAGGTGTGAAGGGAGGTGGAGATGGGGGAAAGAGGTGTGAAGGGAGGTGGATCTGCCCGAGATAGTAGCCAGAGAACAGAACATTGATGCAACAGAATTTGTAGCAGGAGAAGAAAATGCTTTGGTCTTGCCATATTAAACTGCAGAAAACTGTGCCTCATCGAGAAGTGGATGCCAGATGTGTGGTCTGATAACAGAAGTAAAGGAGGGCATGAAGGAGTAAGGGCAGAGAATCATCAGCAGACTTGTGAGATCCGGTGTCATAGCTTTGAATCGTCATCGAAAGACATCATGCAGATGAGAAACAGAAGCAGGTCAAAGACAGATTCTTCAGAAGAAACCATTACATAATATTTCGAGATAACCACCAGTTACGCTTAAGAATCCTCTGGGCCTGGACAATGGAGAAGATGCCCTGTTGAAGATGACGTGATCAACTGAGTCAAAGGGTTCAACAGGGAAGAGAGAATGTATCACTTGTTACTTTGATTAAAAAGTGTTTCCATTGTAAAAATATGATTGTTTTCTGGTATCAGACATAATGGGAACTGCAGATGCTGGAGAAGCCGAGATAACAAAGTGTGGAACTGGATGAACACAGCAGGCCAAGCAGCATTCTTGAACTTTATTCGTGATTGTGAAGTGAAATGAGAAAAGGGCTGTTTTAGAATGAAGGACTGTGGAAGGAATTGCTGCTACTGAAACACATTGTCTGCCATCTTCACGCCGCTGTTTTGATCAACCAAAGGGAGCCCATTTGTACACAGGCTGGTTCTGGAGGCGTTCACAAAGTGAAATCCATTCAGGTTGCTGATTGGTTTGTGAAGTTGTGACCCAGCTCTGACCAAAGGGTCTTCTCACCTGCTCCCCACCTCTCACCTGCTCCCCACCCCTCCACCCACTACCCTCTCCCCCCAACCCCCGACAGCCCCTCGAGCCCCCATCCCTTACCCCCTCTGCCTCCCCTCCCCCCCAACATCCTCTCCACCCCCCAACCTCCCCCTCACACTCCCCCAACACCCTCTCCCCCGCTCCCCTCGCTGACATCCTCTCCCTCCCCTACCCTCTCTACACCCCGCACACCCCCAGCCCACCCCACGCACTGCCCCATACCCCTCTCCCCCAACCCTCCTCGCCTGCCCCTGCCCTGCCCTTCCCCCTCCTCCCCCCAATCCCACCCCCACCCCCCAACAACCCCCGCACCCCCTCCTGCCCGCAATCCCTCCAACACCCCCTCCTCCCCCTCCCTTGTCCCCCCCCGCCCCCCACTCTTCCACCCCGGCCCCCCTCCTCCGCGACCCTCCCCCTCACCCCCCCCCGCCCCGCCCCGCCCCCCTCTCCCCGCACCCCCCCGCCCTCTCCCCCCTGCCCCGCCCCCCTCTCCCCGCACCCCCCCGCGGTCTCCCCCCTCGCCTATCCCCCTCTCCCCCCTCGCCCTCTCCCCCCTCGCCCTCTCCCCCCCGCCCTCTCCCCCACCCCCCCACCCACTCCCCCTCACCCTCTCCCCCACCCCCCCACTCACTTCCCCCCTCCCCCCCAACTCCCCCCTCCCCCTCCCC